>NC_041728.1:75517919-76142919 GCF_004115215.2 Ornithorhynchus anatinus | reverse complement strand
TAAATATGATTGAATGAATGAATAAATGAAGAAATAATAATAATATTAATGGCATTTGTTAAGCACTTACTATGTGCCATGCACTGTACTAAGCACTGGGAGGGATACAAGATAAGTAGTGGAAGAAAAGAGAGTGGTGACAGTGGTGATGTTGAGGAAGGCTGCACTTCATGCCATTTCTTACCTTTTACATGTTCCTTCCCACTGCAGTCTGCTTTCACACTTGCCTCTGTGTGTCTCTTTCTCTTTCTCCCTGCATTTCTAATCTCAGTTTATTGGATAGTCAAACTATCTTTCCTCGTGTTTCCTTATCAGTCTCTAGTCTCCCTATGTCTGTCATGTATTTCTTTGTCCCTTCCTCTTTCTGTCTCTTTCAATTTGTCTTCCTTTCCTATTGTCTTTCCACCCCCACTATACTTGGACCTCTGACTCTGGACCCTTGACCCTACCCTGGAGAAGCCCCACACCTTGAAGGGCGATCCCTGGAAATAATAATAATAATAATAATAATAATGTTGGTAAGTGCTACTATGTTAAGTGCTTACTATGTGCCGAGCACTGTTCTAAGCGCTGGGGTAGACACAGGGGAATCAGGTTGTCCCATGTGGGGCTCACAATCGTAATCCCCATTTTACAGATGAGGTAACTGAGGCACCGAGAAGTTAAGTGACTTGCCCAAAGTCACACAGCTGACAAGTGGCAGAGCTGGGATTCGAACCCATGACCTCTGACTCCAAAGCCCGTGCTCTTTCCACTGAGCCATGCTGCTTCTCACCTCCTGTGCCACTTTGAACCCCAGAAAATATGGTTCCTCTAGATAAATCTAAAAATAAATAAGGCACATATTGGTTCTCTAAATTCAGTATGTTGTTGCAAACTCTCACCGGCAAATGTTCCCAAACCTCAGTAATAGCTCTTGTATGACCTAGACCTTCCATCAGGTTCATAGTTACAGTGCAGTATAAATCTGCTGTTGAAGAGTTTGGGTTTAAGCACCATTTTTTTATTTCCTTGGATATTTGCACAAAATAAGAGAGAAGAAATAGGATAGAATTACCTATTATCCGCCCTACTATTTCCCTGGCCATGTTTCTGTGGTTTTTATTTCTGGTTGGAGTACTTCTACTAAAATTCAGAATAGCCCCTTCAATTTTTAGAACTGTGCTTTAGGGGAGGTTATAATGATGAAAGATTTTGCAATTGCCAATTTATTATTTTCTTGACTACCTCTTCACACCCTAGTAGTACACTCGATATTCATGAAAGCTTATTAACTCTTTCAGGCCACAGGAACTGAAACATTGGTAATTTTTCACCTGTGGCTACTAGTATCACATGGTTTCAGCTCTAAAGAGCCTTCTCTGGCTAAACCCTAATTTCCCCTACTTGCCTATGCCCTTGGATCTGTGCCCTTTAGCATTTGATATTCACCCTGCTCCCAGTCCCACAGAAATTATGTCCTTATGTATCCCTACATTCTCCCATTTTCTCTGTTTAATGTCTGCATTTCCCTTTGAATTATACTCATTGTGGAAAGGGATCATGTCTATCAACTCATTACTGTATTGCATTTTCCCAAGGGCTCAGTACAATACACTGCAAACATAAACCGCTCAATAAATATCACTTATTGATTAAAGAGAAATTTGAACAGAATCTTCCGTGTACTAGGTGGCAGTCAGGTGGCTTGAAAAACTGTGGTCCTCCCTAACTCTTTATTATTGGAGAAGCATCATGGCTCAGTGGAAAGAGCACGGGCTTGGGAGTCAGAGGTCATGAGTTCAAATCCCAGCTCTGCCTCTTATCAGCTGTGTGACCATGGGCAAGTCACTTAACTTCTCTGTGCCTCAGTTACCTCATCTGTAAAATGGGGATTAACTGTGAGCCTCACGTGGGACAACCTGATTACCCTGTATCTCCCCCAGCTGCACTGCTCTGCACATAGTAAGCACTTAACAAATACCAACAAATACCAACATTATTATCCCTAGGGAGAGACTTAGAACCTGGGACAATCTGGCTTGTGGTGAGGTTTGACTGAGACAAAAACCAACATTAGTTTGGAAAAAAAATTGAATTCATATATTTCTTCATGGGAAAAGTGTTACAGAGCATTTCTAACCCAATGAAGGAGGAATTTGCACTTACTGTTTTTATTAGTAAACTTCCCAGCTCATTTGATAGCTCAAATGTGTGTTATACATCTTTTCCACCTTCTTAGCAGGGAAGTTCAAGTGACATGTTTCTTGGAAACAGAGAGAGAGAGAGAGAACTCCAAATTTAAGGGGAACAGTCTCCTCAATAAAACGTGTGAAGTCCTTCCCCAGTACAATGGCATTATGTTCCTTGAAAACATGGTTGTATCAGAGCTGGCTTTATCATGAGGTACATTTAACCACAGACTTACACGTTATAGATTAGGAACTGTTTTAGAACTTCTGACAGAGTCATATGAAAGTTCTTTACCTGAAGAGTTCTGCAATGTAAAAATCATTTAATATTGTTTAATCTTTGTTAAATTTTGAACCATAACATAACCCTATTAACTCAACAAATTGTATTATGATTGAGAGTATTACGGTGAACATGCTAATTTTTTTAACTTCAGTGAATGGTTGCTATAATTTAGTTTCAACAACAGCCTTTTTTTCTTGATAAAGCAAGCTGTAGCAACTAATTCCTTCCAAACACTCGTAAGCATCTTTGAATTAATCTACTCATTTGGTTCTTCAGTCATTTTTATATGTTCACCATTTGTTTTAAAATGAATGGAAGCTTTCCTAAGCCCAAAATCTTATAATAATATGGATGGTATTTGTTAACTGTTTATTGTGTATTAAACACTGTTCTAAGTGCTGTGGTAAATACAAGCTAATTAGGTTGGATACAGTCCTGGTCCCACATAGAGTTCACAGCCTTAATCCCCACTTTACAGATGAGGACTGAGGCAGAGATAAGTTGTCATTTGACCAAGCTCACACAGCAGACAAGAGGCAGGGACAGGATTAGAACCCAGGTTCTTCTAACTCTCAGGCCCTTCCCCTGTCCCCTAAGCCATGCTGCTTCTCTATCTGGCGGTGGAGAGCCCATAGCTACATCTTCACCTGTTTAGGCATTTGAAAATTAGGTATTGGATTGTTAAAATTCTTTACAGTCCTTGTTGAACATTAATTCTTCTGAATGAGATTCAATTAATTCATCGACATATGCATCATTTATTTTTAAATTGAGTAGCATTCTTGATTCAGCAACTTTTTTGGGGAATATCTAGGCAGATACTTTGAAAATATTAAACTGTGGCTAGGAACTTCCCCCAAGATCTATTCATTATTAATTGCTTAATAAACAATCTAGATTTTGAGGCAGCAGGGAGGGATTTTTCTTAGCTTAATGCTAGGCCAAGTCAGAAATATTGAGTTTTACATGGAGTAGAGCATCATTTAGTCAATTGATAATATCTACTGAGTGATTATTGCTTGCAGAGCAGTGTACTAAGCACTATCTATTGGTGATTATTGCTTGCAGAGCGGTGTACTAAGCACTTGGAAGAGTGCAGTACAGCAGAGTTGGTATAGAAGATCTGTGCACAAAAGAAGTTTACAGTACAGAGGGAATCGAATAATATCAATTGGGACCCTAGGGTGCTTGCATCATGGGATAGTTGACCCTGGGTTGTGGAAACAAACAGCACTGGCTGGCTGGATTTTTTTGCATCATGGGATAATGGGATCCTGGGAATGCTTTCACAGAGTGAGCCTTGCTACCAGAACCACTAGTACCTAAATCCAGTGCTGAATAAATTGTACTTCAACAACTAAAAATGATTTGAATGAGCTTAGATTGTTTCTCTCCACCCCCTGCCCCATCAAAAATGGTAAGAATCATGACGTAGGTCTGTTTTAGTACAATAGCTAGCTTTGCTTATTTTGTTTCACTATAATTTCTACATTGTAAACTCAATATGAGCAGGGACTGTCTCTACAAACTCTCTAATATTATACTCCCAAGAGCTTATTACAGTGCTCAGTTCACAATAAGCACTCTAGAAATATCACTGATTGATTCAACCTGTGGTAACCAGCCTACCAGGGATGGCTTTAAACAATGGCTTTAACACAGTAGATGCACTCTCTGCCTACATTTCTGGGTTGATATGGTTTAGCTGGAGTCCATGTCACTCTTCTGTACAGGCCACCAGGTTCCTACCTAATAGAAATAAGAGTATTTATTGAGGCCCCACTAGGTGAAATACACTGTTTTAAGAACTCGGGAAGCATAAAACAAGTAAATTTTGTGCTGCCTTTTATGCACAAGGAACTTAAGCTCTAATGAGGGAGGAAATAATAATGATAATAATAAAGAATTATTATTGATGCTTAAAGAAATCAGGTCCCACATGGGGCTCATAGTCTAAGTAGGCAGGACAACCGGTATTGAAACCCCATTGTGCAGATAAGTGACTTGTCCAAGGTCATACAGCAGGCAAGTGACAGCCAGGATTAGAACCCAGCTCCTCAGATCCCCCAAGCCATGCTTTTTCCTATAGGCCACACTTCCCGTGTAGATATGAAAGTATTTACAAATAGACATATCAGAGGAAATATAGCATGTACAGTTGAATAGCATATATACAAAAATGCTCATTTATGGATATAAATAAGTGCATACATGCTGGAGATTGCTGGAATATTTGCATGGCTTGGAATTCCGGGAACTGATTGAGGAAGACTTGTGGTAGGAGGTGAGATTTTTAGAGAGCACTGAATGTGGGAAGTGCTGTCTATCTGATTGGTGGAGGGAGTAAATTCCAGATTTGGTGAAAAGTATGGGAGAGGGAATAATGGCAGGAGAGTGAATACAGTTAAAATGTTGACTGGAGAGAAGCAAAGAAAGTGGGCTGGGAAATAGTGAATGAAGAGGGCAGATGGAGCAAATAGGCTGAGAACTTTGAAGCAGTATGTGAGTTTTAGTTTGATTTGGAGGGCTATGGGAAGCCAGTTGAGAGATGTGTCAAGCACTCCAGAAAGATGATCCATACAGCAGTGAGCAGTTTCGATTGGAGTGGAGAGAGGTTGGTTGGAGGCAGAAAGACCAACAAGGAACTGCTGCCACAAAATGATTAGAGCTGGGATAATGGTGGTAGTTTTTTTGGGTAGAGAGGAAGGAGTGAAGCCCACATCATTGATTCTTTTGGTAATATTTGGTTGTGAGTCAAAGTTTTTATTACTCTGGACAATTCCCCACCATACTAGCTGCTTAAGCTTGGGAATTTGGAATTTTTCTCTAAGAATTCTCAGTTGGAAATCTCCTTTTTTCCTTGAATCTGTTTGGGACAATACTACCTTTTGGCAATAAACTACTGATAGAAGGGATTGTTCCATGCACTCAAGGGTATTTCTTACCTACTGTTAATCTTACCTCAGTCTTTGACAGATCTCAGACAACAGAATTCTACCTGATTGATCTGCACCTTTACAGATTTTCTGACTATTCCTCTCCCTCAAACTTAGCCTTACATCCTTACTAATGTTGCTGTCCTTAATGGCCTCAAATCAATTCCTAAAACCTGTAACACTGAAATGAGCACAGCATCCTCTTCAAAAACTTTGACGGCTCTCTGTTACCATTCCTCAATGAATAAATATAGAAAGCCATTGATTTCAAGGGGGTCTGCCAGCTGGCTCACACATAACTAACTGCTCCCCTTCCGACCATCTCCCAGCTCACACTTTTTCCAAGCAAATTTCCTGAGTGCCCCATGCACTTGAGTTTTCCTGCTTCACATGACAGTTCAGTCAATCAAACAATCATATTTACTGAGTGCTTACAGTCTGCAGAGGACTGTACTAGGCACTTTGGAGAGTACAATTTAATAATATGACAGAATTGGTAGACACATTGCCTTTTCACAACGAGCTATTTATTCAATTTCCCCACCCAAAATGACTTCCCCACTTAGCTTTGCTAAAGCACATTCTTCTTCTTTTTCAAAGCCCTCTAAAATGCTACCTTCTCCATGGGGAGTGTCATGATTGATCTCCTTGTTATCCAAGTGATGCTATCTCCATAGACATTTCAGCATTCATCTTGTGCAGTTACTTGTTATTGATTTATCCAATTGCACTTCCTCTCTTATTTATGCAATTATGGTCTTACTTTATGTATGTTTGTAGCCTTATCATCCTCATTATATTGTAAATTCCTTGAGGTCAGGGACTATGTTCTAAGGCTCCTTACATCGTGAAAACCTGAGGGACAGGGACAGGAATCATGTTTATTTCCCACTCCTGAATATTACCTCCCTGCACTTAGTACAGTGTTCTGCATACAGTAAGTGTTTAATAAGTAATAATAATAATTATGGTACCTGTTAAGCACTTACTATGTGCCAAGCACCAATCTAAGCATTGGGGTAGATACAACTCGATCAGGATGGACACAGTCCTAGTCCTACATGGGACTCACAATTTTAATT
Organism: Ornithorhynchus anatinus; assembly: GCF_004115215.2. Classification (NCBI taxonomy): domain Eukaryota; kingdom Metazoa; phylum Chordata; class Mammalia; order Monotremata; family Ornithorhynchidae; genus Ornithorhynchus; species Ornithorhynchus anatinus. The sequence continues at coordinate 76,136,444 of NC_041728.1, read as the reverse complement.
CCCATTTTACAGATGAGGTGACTGAGGCCCATAGAAATATAGTGACTTGACCAAGGTCACACAGACAAATGTCGAACCTGGGATTAGAACCCAGTGCTCAAGTGCTTAGTGCAGTACTTTGCACACAGAAAGTGCTCAATAAGTAGGATTGTAGGAATAAATGAATGAATGAAGGTCCTTCTGACTCTCAGGCCCATGTTCTATCCACTAAGCTACACTGCTTGTACACTATTATCACTATTTCTACTTTCATATTTTTGCTTTGCACTTCAAAAGTGCTTCACTACTGGTAGGCACTCAGTGGTGCCAAATTGTTAAATTTGTTAAAGAAATGTTTTTCTGCTTTCTAGTTTTAACTACAGTGGATTAGATTATCCATTGGACTACACTTCCTGTTTTATCCAGAACCTTAGGCATGCAAATCCTCCCTGCATGCAAATATCAAGGGAATGCTAAGATTACCAAGAGTCTAGTGTGGGAAACAGTATCTGGAGTCTGTAGAGGAAGGCCATTTACACTGTTTAACCTAAGAAGGTGTAATGAGCATATATAAAGTAATGCTTCTTTATTTAATCAACTTGATTTCTCAGACCCCATGCAAACCAGATGAAAGTAGCTGAGAAAACACATCATTGAAGGAATTTCATTGTCTATAGGTTCAGTATGAATGAGGGAACATGTCTGCCACATCTCTTTACAGAAACATCTTGCTTCTGTAGGTTTTCCTCTATCTTTGAGCCTAATGTATTAGATTAAAAAAACAAACAAACAAGGTAATCCAAAAATGTTTATTATCGGTAGAGCTATATATACTATGCTTAGAACAATGCTTAACTCACAGTAAGCACTTAACAAATACCATTAAGATTAGAACCCCGGGTTAAATGAAGGGATTGATACAAGAAAATGAGACATTCATTTCTATTTGAAAATTCTTCTGAATTTTTTTTGCATTATCTTGACCAATTGCTTAGTGACCATCATTCTCTTTTGTACTTGCATTGATCCCTGGCTTCCATAAGCCTATGCAGGTATAGCCAGTTAACACAGCAGTGGAGATTATCCCCTCTGTTCATGGTCAACTGGAAAGAGCAAGGGTCTGGAGTCAGAGAACCTGGTTTCTAATCCCTGCTCTACCACTTGCCTGTTATGTGACTTTGGGCAAATCACTTCTCCATGATTCAGTTTCCTCAGCTGACAAATGGAGATTGAATTTCTGTTCTTTCTTTCACTTAGACTTTGAGCTCCATGTGGGACAGGGACTATGTCTAATAAAATTGTATTGTATTTACCCCATAGCTTAGTATAGTGCTTAGCACATAGCAAGCACTTAATACATACCACAATTCCTATTATTATTATGGATACACAGATACATCTTCCCATTATGTCCATGTGTCCGACTCTCCATGTATCTAGAATAAGGTATGCTTCCCCACTCACTTCTGTGTCACACCCTGGAGTGATCATGAAAAGTTCAGTGGATGGTTGTAGCCACAGTCTGAACCCAGCTCCTGGGTGGTCTACTCATGTTCTCCTTCACAAAACATAAAAAAGCAAAAGAGGAGATGACAAGAAGAGTTTTAGAAGGTTTGTCTCTTCTTCATTCTTCCAAGGTGAGTGACAGAATACACTTCCCTGTTTGCCAGAATCTGAGACTTTCACACTTATTGGTTAAATTGGTGTCTTTTGTATCTTTGTCTAACTTTCCTGCATATCTGGAAATGGCTTCTTAATATGATCCATTCATACTGATCAATTAATCAATTATATTTATTGAAAGATTACAGTGTGTAAAGCACTGTACTAAGTGTTTGGGAGAGTATAATATAACACACTTGATAGACATGGTCTCTGCCCAGAACAAGCTTACAGTCTAGAGGGGAGACAAGACAGATATTAATATAATAAATAAATTACAGATATGCACATGGGTGCTATGGGGCTGATGGAGTGGTTAATAAAGGAACAAATATTCATATGGAAAGTTTTCATTCCTACAAAGAACTAGGCTATGTACTTTCTGTAAAATTCCATTTTATTTTATTGCTCCTGTGTATTACATCTACCAACTCTATTGTGTTTTCTTTCCCAAGCATTTAGTACAGTGCTCTGCACTCAGTAAGTGCTCCAAAAATACCACTGATTGATTGGTTTTTGCTAATGTTAAGACACGTAGGTAAATGCATATCATTTATTGGAGACAACCACAGAAGGCAGGTCAATCTGTTGTAGCCAATCAGTCAGTCATATTTATTGAATGCTTATTGTGGCCAGAGCACAGTACTCCGTGCCTGTGAGTAAAATACATCAATAAACAGACACATTCCCTGCCTACAACAAGCTTGGGATAACTGTCTAGGAGTAAAGAGTTTGGGAAAATTATGATGCAAAGATGAAGAAACAAAAATGGCACAATGCCCCATGTGAATAAGTGCATTAGTGCAGCAAGACATTTTTTTTACACTCACAAAACTTGGAAAAGATTGTTGGTCCATATTGGTTTTATCAGTTATCTGTCTTCTCACTGATAAAAATCTCAAAACATCATCTTAAAACCCAATACATGTACATGTGTATTCCTTACTTGTAAGTATAATTTATGTATATATACACATGTATGTGTTTAAATATATACACACACACGTGCACACACACACATATATATGCATATTTGTAGTTCTGTAATGAAGAGGTTGAGTTCTTGCAGAACCCCACATTAAGGATTATTTGTGTTGTTATATTCACCCAAGGAACAATTGCTCGTGCTTCTAACCTTGAATTGTTCCATAGTCAGACAAATTCATGTTGCTGGAAGAATGCTCCCTAGTTCAGCTGTTTTGTTTCATACAAACTGTTTAATGCATGCATTTTGGTATTGATTGAAGGTGTGTATAGGCATATCTGGCCAACAGACCAGCCACCCTGCCTCCACCACAGGTAGGTATAACACCCCATTTCTTGCCGGAATAAGGAAATAGGCAGCAACAGAGACCCACATAGACTGAAGCCCTATAATCCTGGGATCAGTATAGTCCCCCCCATACTGGTCAGCCACCCTAGCTCTGCCAAAGTTTTCCACATGACAGAAGTGTAACAATGGAATTTATTAAGTGCTTATTATGTGCAGAGCACTGTTCTAAGCACTTGGGAGAGTAATCCATCAAAAATCATATTTACTGAGCACTTACTCCATGCCGAGCATTGTTCCAAGCGCTTTGGAGAATACAAAACAAAAATATAACTGACACATTCCCTTCCCACAATGAGCTTACAGGCTAGAGAGTACAATACAATGGAGTTGATAGGCACATTCCTTGCTTAGAAGGAGCTTACATTCTAGAAATCCCAGTTTATAACTAAGCACTGTTGGGTAGTGGGGGTATTGCTCTTCTCTAATTATTGTTCGTATGCTTTGATCTAATTTTTAATGTATTAATTTTACTTAATACTCTTCAGAATTCTATCTTATATTCCTCTGTATCTGTTTTTGCCTATCTAGACTGTGACCCACTTTAAGCACAGGAATAATATCTGATCTGATTTTCCTGAAATGACCTCAGCATAGTGCTTAGCATATACAAATGGTATTACAGAATGATGATTGTTACAGAATATATCTTGTCTATATACAGATGATGCTCCTACAAGGGATCAGGAGACAGCATTGAGAAAACAACAGTGAGGGCCTGCACATAGCTGTGGTATTGTAGCGTTGCAGCTTTGATCTTCCCAAATTACAGAAACGAATGTAAGACTACAATCAAGAAGATAAGGAAGACACAGCTGCTGAAGCTGGTCAGAAGCACCCTTGCAGGCATTACTATTGGTTGATAGGTGACTTTTTATTGCTATAGTTCAAGCATCTTCTGACATACCACTAGGAAATGACTAATGTATTTCTCAAATTGCGCAAGTATCTGAACTTGAGCCTTATCTTCACAAAACCCAAGGAGTGAAGTGTGTGCCATGAAGACTCTCCAACATGCCTAGCATACCAGATATTATTGACCTGGATTCTCTTAGAGCTTTTTCCAGATAGTTGAACTCTATGTTTGAAGATTGTGCTTCTGATGGTGTAATTATATTCTTGTATGAAGATGTAGCTGAATGTACCACAAAGGTAGGAGGTCCACTACTATGTTGTGGCACTTATTTGCCAAATATGCTTCCTAGTATTACAACTTTCCCCAAATCTCTTCTTTAAAAGCATCATCTCCAAGTAGCAAATTTGGAAATTTGGGAAGCTGCCTTAACTGTGTCAGATCATTTAATATGTGGAAGAAATAGCTAATTAAACCATACTCTTAGGGTCTGAAAAACTTAATATCCCTTCCAAGAGTGCTTAATTTCAACTAGCTAGCATAAATGCTAGAGGAACCTGGCTCACTATCTAGTTAATAAGTCCACTGATGGACAAACAATTAAAGCACCAACGAGTATATCTTCTAGTTATCATGCTAATAATACCTGATAATGATGTTGGGCTTCATATAACTCTAAGAAATGTACTGAGGTTATCAAGATGTCAAAAATGTATATTAGAACTTTAAGGATCACTTTTTAAAGAGGTCTGAAGTGATGGCTAATTGGGTTTTTTTTATATTTCCTTTAACAATTCAACTTCAAGGTGAAAGAGAAAATACAGAGGGAATTTGGTTTTGTTTACTATTAATATTTACATCATTCATTGGATTATTTTTTGTTACTACAGCAATATTCTCAATTTGACATTGTAAAATTTAAATTGAGTTATTAAATTATAAGCATTTTAAGGTAATTTTTCTATTGCTACTCATAAATCTAATTGTGACAGCATGTAAAATACATTTAATATGCTTGGCAGGAGGACATTGAAAAACTGTACCATTGATTTTTTTAAATTCACTTTTTAATTTTATATATTGGGTCAATCAAATTATTCCTGAATATAGTAAAAATTTCCTCACCATCGGCTTGAAGGCATACAAACAGCTCTTCCCTCCTAACTGACCGTAATCCTCTCCCACTACAACCCAGTCCACATACTTCAGTCCTCTAACTCATTCATTCAATAGTATTTATTGAGCGCTTTCTATGTGCAGAGCACTGTACTAAGTGCTTGGGATGAACAAGTCGGCAACAGATAGAGACCGTCCCTGCCGTTTGACGGGCTTACAGTCTAATCGGGGGAGACGGACAGACAAGAACAATGGCAATAAACAGCGTCAAGGGGAAGAACATCTCGTAAAAACAATGGCAACTAAATAGAATCAAGGCGATGTACAATTCATTAACAAAATAAATAGGGTAACGAAAATATATACAGTTGAGCGGACGAGTACAGTGCTGTGGGGATGGGAAGGGAGAGGGGGAGGAGAAGAGGGAAAAGGGGAAAATGAGGCTTTAGCTGCGGAGAGGTAAAGGGGGGATGGCAGAGGGAGTAGAGGGGGAAGAGGAGCTCAGTCTGGGAACGCCTCTTGGAGGAGGTGATTTTTAAGTAAGGTTTTGAAGAGGGAAAGAGAATCAGTTTGGCGGAGGTGAGGAGGGAGGGCGTTCCAGGACCGCGGGAGGATGTGACCCAGGGGTCAATGGCGGGATAGGCGAGACCGAGGGACGGTGAGGAGGTGGGCGGCGGAGGAGCGGAGCGTGCGGGGTTAAGGAATTCTAGGCATCTATTGTAGACAACTCGTTTTAGGATTTTGGAAAGGAAGGGTAGTATAGAGATAGGACGATAACTGGAGGGGGAAGTGGGGTCAAGAGCGGGTTTTTTTAGGATGGGGGAGACGTGGGCGTGTTTGAAGGCAGAGGGGAAGGAGCCCTTGGAGATTGAGTGGTTAAAAATAGAAGTTAAGGAAGGTAGGAGGGCAGGGGCGATGGTTTTAAGAAGGTGAGAGGGAATGGGGTCCGAGGCGCAGGTGGAGGGGGTGGCACTTGCGAGGAGGGAGGAGATCTCCTCTGAGGATACTGGAGGGAAGGATGGGAAAGTAGGGGAGGGGGTTGGTGGGGGGGAGGGGAGAGGCGGAGGGGTGACTTTGGGGAGCTCAGACCTGATCGTGTTGATTTTTGTGATGAAGTAGGTGGCCAGATCATTGGGGGTGAGAGATGGGGGAGGGGGAGGAACAGGGGGCCTAAGGAGAGAGTTAAAGGTCCGGAACAATCGGCGGGGGTGACGGGCATGGGTGTCAATGAGGGAGGAGGAGAAGAAGTTTTGCCTGGCGGAGGAGAGGGCAGAGTTAAGGCAGGAAAGGATAAATTTGAAGTGCGTGAGGTCGGCTTGGTGCTTGGACTTTCGCCAGCAGTGCTCAGCAGCTCGAGCATAGGAGCGTAGGAGGCGGACGGAGGAGGTGATCCAGGGCTGTGGGTTAGTGGAGCGAGAGCGGCAGAGGGAAAGGGGGGGCGAGAGAGTTGAGATGAGTAGAGAGGGTGGAGTTGAGAGCGGAGACCCGCTCGTCGAGAGTGGGAAGAGAGGACAGGGCGGCAAGGTGAGGCGAGATGCTATTGGAAAGACGGATGGGATCAAGAGAGCGGAGGTCTCTGTGGGGCAGTAGCGAAGATTTGCAGGGGGAGGGAGTGTGAGAGATGAGGCAGGTGAGAAGGTTATGGTCAGAGAGAGGGATTTCAGAGTCGGTGAGGGAGGAGATAGTGCAGCGGTAGGAGATGACGAGATCGAGGGTGTGACCGAGTCGGTGAGTGGGCGTGGTATGGTGGAGGAGGAGGTCGGCAGAGTCGAGGAGGGATAGCAGGCGGGTGGCTCTAACACCAACATACTCACTGTGCTTCAGTGTCATTTCACTCACCATCTACCCCTTCCTCACATCCTCCTTCCTGACTGGAAATCCCTTCCCATTCATAGCCCACTGACCATCATGCTCTCTGACTTCAAAGTACTATTAAAACCATATCTCCTCCAGGAAGCCTTCCCTGGCTAACCTCTTATTTCCCCACCCTACAAATCCCCTTCTGCACAGCATACCTTAGTGGAAAAAGCATGGGCTTGGGAATCAAAAGTCATGGGTTCTAATCCCCATTCCTCCACTTGTCAGCTGTGTGACTTTGGGCAAGTTACTTCACTTCTCTGTGCCTCAGTTACCTCATCTGGAAAATGGGGATTAAGACTGTGAGACTCATGTGGGACAACCTAATTGCCTTGCATTTACCCCAGTGTTTAGAACAGTGCTTGGCACATAATAAGTGCTTAATAAATATCATTATTATTATTATTATTATTATTACTATGCACTTGGGTTGGTACTCCTTAAACACTTTGATACACCTCTCATCCCCAGCTCCACAGCAGTTATGTACATATCCTCATATCCCAGTTCCAACACATGCCTGCTGTGTGACCTTGGCCAAGTCACTAACTTCTCTGTGCCTCAGCTTCTTCATTTATAAAATAGAGATTCAATCCCTACTCTTCCTCCTACTTAGACTGTGATTCCCTTGTGGACAGGGACTCTACCCCAGAGCTAATGAGAGCTTAACAAATATCACAATTTTCATTATTACTCTGTTGTGTGTGACTCTCTCTAATTTATTTTAGTAATAGTAATAATAATTGTGGCATTTGTTAAGCACTTACTATGTGCCAGGCACCATTCTAAGTGCTGGTAGATACAGACTGATCAGGTTGTCCCACATGGGGCTCACAGTCTTAATACCCATTTTACAGATGACATAACTGAGGCACAGAGAAGTTAAGTGATTTACCCAAAGTCACATAGCAGACAAGTGGTGGAACCAGAACTAAAACCCACCTCCTCTGACTTCAAAGCCCATGCTCTTTCCACTAAGCTGTGCTGCTTCTCTACTTTGCTGCTTTAGTGTCCATTTACCCCCCAAAATTATATGATCCTTGAGGACAGGTATCAAGTCTACCAACTATACTGTTCTTTCCTAAGTGCTTAGTACAGTGCTTTGCACAAGTGCTTAAAAAATACCATCGGTTGATTGATTGATTTCCACAGAATTTGAAAGGCCATGTGCCTCTGGCTCAGGTGTTCCCTGAATCCAAACATCTGGGTTAGTGCTGACACTTTCTGGGGTTCTTGAGAGCAGATGGTGATGGCTTGATTTCACTCACAGTCACTTAATATGGGAGGGTGACCCAGATTGTCCTTGGTCCTGAAATCAAGCTACCAAATGAATAATTCCATGTTACTTGAATATTTAAACTGCCACTACTCACGTATCAATCTAGGAAAATGTCCCCTGAAATCCTCAATCAAGAATAATCCAGTGTTACTTGCCACTATCCAAGTGGAAAAAGAACAAAAATCATCCTGAATATCTACGTAAATTAGAAGTTTACCTATTCCATAACAAGTAATTATAGATCTCACCCTTAATTCTTTTGAAGTCCCTTAAAGCCCTGGTAACCTACTGTCAAGTAAGGTGATATTAAGCCTATGGCTAGTTTAAAAAATACACACCATTACCAGAGTTGGGGAGGACAAGATAGAAAGAATAAACACTAGGTAGAGTTGGTTAGATTACAAATAGGGAAGTAGTGTGGCCTAGAGGAAAGAGTACGAGCCTGGGAGTCAGAAGATCATATTTACACCCAGAGTCTCAAGTACCTCTCCTCCAATTCTCTCCTTGATACCCTCCAATCTGGCTTCTGCCCCTTCACTTGACAGAAACTGCTCTCTCAAAGGTCACAAATGATCTCCTCTTGCCAAATCCAACGGCCTCTACTACCAATAATGTTAATAATATGATGGTATATGTTCAGTGCTTATTATGTACCAGACACTGTTCTAAGTGCTGGGGTGGATACAATCAAATCTGGCTGGACTCAGTCCCTGTCCCATGTGGGGCTCACAGTCTTGATTCTCATTTTACGGAATAGGTAACTGAGGCCCAAAGAAGTTGAGTGACTTGCCCAAGGTTACACAGCAGACAAGTAGAGGAGTGGGATTAGAACCCATGACCTTCTGATTCTCAGGCCCGTGCTGTATCCACTACATTATGCTGCTTCTCCCACACCATCCTACTCCTCCTAGACACTGTCAGTCACCCCCTTCTCCTGGAAATATTATCTAACCTCAGCTTCACTTACACTGTCTTCTTCTGGTTCTCCTCTTAACTCTCTGGCCACTCCTTCTCAGTCTCTTTTGAGGGCTCCTCCTCTAACTGCCACCTCCTAACTGTGGGGGTACCTCAAGGTTCATTTCTGGTCCCTTTCTGGTCTCCATCTACACCCACTCCCTTGGAGAACTCATTCTCAAGCTCCCATGGCTTCAACTACTACCTCTACATAGATGATGCCTAAGTCTTCATCTGCAGCCCTGATCTCTCTCCCTCTCTGCAGTTTTTCATTTCTGCCTGCCTTCAAGACATCTCTATATAGATGTCCCACTCTCATCTCAAATTTAACATGTTCAGAACAAAGGTCCTTATCTTTCCACCCAAATCTTGTACATTCCCCATCCAAAATGAGTTTATAGTCAAGAGAGGAAGATATAAATAAATTACAGATATATATAGTCTTAGCATCGTGGCCTAGTGAAAGAGTATGGGCCTGAGAGTCAGAGGAACTGAGCTTTAATCCCAAATCTACCACTTGCCTGCTATATGACTTGGGCAACCAACTTTACTTCTCAGTGCTCCAGTCTCCTCATCTGTAAAATGGGGAAGTCCTTCCTACTCCCTTCTACTTAGACTGTGAGCCCTCATGGGACAGGAACTGAGTTCAAACTGATAAACTTGTATCTACCCCAGAGGTTACAGGAAATTTATTTGACACAATCTTTCAATTCATTCAATAGTATTTATTGAGTGCTTACTATGTGCAGAGCACTGTACTAAGCACTTGGAATGTACAAATTGGCAACAGATAGAGACAGTCCCTTCCCATTGATGGGCTTACAGTCTAATCGGGGGAGACAGACAGACAAAAAAAATAGCAATAAATAGCATCAAGGGAATGTACATCTCATTAAAACAATGGCAATAAATAGAATCAAGGGGATGTACATCTCATTAACAAAATAAATAGGGTAATTAAAATATATATAATAATAATAATCTTGGTATTTGTTAAGCGCTTACTATATGCAGAGCACTGTTCTAAGCGCTGGGGTCGATACAAGGTCATCAGGTTGTCCCACTTGGGGCTCACAGTCATTATCCCCATTTTACAGATGAGGTAACTGAGGCACAGAGAAGTGAAGTGACTTGCCCAGTCACACAGCGGACAAGTGGCAGAGCCGGGATTCGAACCCATGACCTCTGACTCCCAAGCCCGGGCTCTTTCCACTGAGCCACGCTGCTTCTCTAAATATACAAATGAGTGGATCAGCACAGTGCTGAGGGGAGGGGAAGGGAGGGAGGAGGAGCAGAGGGAAAGGGGGGGAAAAGGGGGCTTAGCTGAGGAGAGGTGAAGGGGGAGGCTAGAGAGGCGGCAGAGGGAGCAGAGGGAAAAGGGGAAGCTCAGTCTGGGAAGGCCTCTTGGAGGAGGTGAGCTCTCAATAGGGCTTTGAAGAGGGGAAGAGAATTAGTTTGGTGGCGGTGAGGAGGGAGGGCATTCCAGGACAGTGGGAGGTCGTGGCCCAGGGGTCGACAGCGGGATAGGCGAGAACGGGGGATGGTGAGGAGGTGAGCGGCAGAGGAGTGGAGCATGTGGGGTGGCAGTAGAAAGAGAGAAGGAAGGAGAGGTAGGAGGGGACAAGGTGATGGAGAGCCTTGTAGCCTAGAGTGAAAAGTTTTTGTTTCATGCAGAGGTTGATAGGCAACCACTGGAGGTTTTTAAGAAGGGGAGTGACATGCTCAGAGCGTTTCTGTAGGAAGCCGGGCAGTGGAATGGAGAATAGACTGGAGCGGGGGGGGGGCGGAGGAAGGGAGATGAGAGAGAAGGCTGACACAATAATCCAGCTGGGATATTATGAGAGCCTGTACCAGTAACATAGCTGTTTGGGTGGAAAGGGCAGATCTTGGCAATATTATAAAGGTGAGACCAGCAGGTCTTGGTGACGGATTGGATGTGTGGGGTGAATGAGAGAGCCGAGTCAAAGATGACACCGAGGTTGCGGGCTTGACTGACGGGAAGGATGGTCGTACCATCCACAGTGATAGGGAAGTCAGGAAGAGGACAGGGCTTGTGGGGGGAAGATAAGGAGCTCAGTTTTGCACATGTTGAGTTTTAGGTGGCGGGCAGACATCCAGGTAGAGACATCCTGGAGGCAGAAGGAGATACGAGCCTGAAGTGAGGGGGAGAGGACAGGGGCAGAGATGTAGATTTGTGTGTCGTCTGCATAGAGATGATAGCTGAAGCCGTGAGAGTGAATGAGTTCACCAAGGGAGTGAATGTAGATGGAGAACAGAAAAGGGCCAAGAACTGACCCTCATAGTAAGTAACTCATAGTAACCCTCATAGTAACTGACCCTCAAGAACTGACACATAAATAGTAAGAGATTAGCAAATACCTCATAAAAGAGAGATCGAGATATAGAGAGTAGGTTGGCATTAGAGAAACAGAGTGTGCAGGTTTTGCTAAGATCAGCAAGGTTAGGTAGGAGGGAGAGGGCAAGAGCTATTAAGCTTGTTGTGGGAATGGTTGGGCAAAAATTGGAGGCTTTTAATGAGGAAGGAGATCTGCACAGGTAATTAGAGCAGATGGGGAGTGGAAGCCATATAAAGAAAAGAAATGACAAGGTCAACAGACATGGCTGAAAGAAACTAGTCAGGGTGTGACATAAAGAAATGTCTACTCTCTGTTTTCAAGAGGTGAAAGGTAGTAGGAGAAACATCTTGCTGTTGTGATGATTCCACTCTGTTAGTCTACCACCTTGATTCAGGATTACAATTTAGAGACTTGAGGCATTAGTGCATTGTCTAGACAACAGAATTCAGTGAAAGAGTCCATCTCTAGATCACTAATGGTAATCCTGATTATGTTTAGCATTGGCTAAGTGCGGACTGAAACAAATCACAATCTTTTAAAGACTACTTGTTAATCCATAGCTATTTTACTGATTGTAGAAGTGATTCAGAAGCTTCTGCATGTTTTCTTTGTTGCATGGATCAGAACACAATTCCTCAGTTGCTTTATGAGTGACTCCGGGATTTTTGATAATGCTCACAGCTCCAAAATATGCCCAGCAGGTCTGGAATTAATGCAGTATTATCACTTTGGCCCTGCTCCCTTGTCACTACTTGTCTTGCTCTTAGCTTAACTGTTTTATAAAGTTTGTTTCAATAAGCAACTCTTGGGTCAGGGTCATGAGGTTATTAAAGGTGACAATAAAGCATTACTTTTTTTGGCAAGTATTTTTCTCATACGTGAGTCATTCTCATCATCTCATCATGCCATTCCTGACATTTTCTTCGGATAGGAAGCCCCGCCTTCATTCCGAAATCACCTGAAAAAAGGAGTATCTGGCACTTATTTTCACAAATTCTCCTTCATCTTTGCTTTTAATGGTATTTGTTAAGCACTTACTATGTGCCAGCCACTGTATTAAGTACTGGGGGGTAGAAACAAACTAATCCTGTACTTTTTGTTTGTTTGTTTCCTTTTTAATGGTATTTGTTAAGTGCTTAATATATGTCAAACACTGCTCAAAGTGCTAGGGTCATTACAAGTTAATTAGGTTGGACACAGTCCCTGCCCTCATGGGCCTCAAAGTCAAAGTAGGAGAGAGAACAGGTATCCCCAATTTAGAATGGAGAGCATGGCTTAGTGAAAGAGCATGGGCTTCAGAGTCAGAGGTCATGGGTTCTAATCCTGACTTCGCCACTCGTCAGCTGTGTGACTTTGGGCAAGTCACTTAACCTCTCTGTGCCTCAGTTACCTCATCTGTAAAATGGGGATCAAGACTGTGAGCCCCACATGGGGCAAAATGATTACCTTTTAACTACCCCAGTGCTTAGAACAGTGCTTGGCACATAGTAAGTGCTTAACAATTACCATCATTATTATAGTTGAGGAAATTGAGCCACAGAGAAGTTAAGTGACTTGCCCAAGGTCACACAGCCACCAATTGGCAACGGCAGGATTAGAACCCACATCCTTCTGACTCCTAGGCCCATGCTCCCAGGCTCACTAGGCCATGTTGCTTCTTCAAGTCCAACATGGGGCTGACAGTCTTAATGCCCATTTTTCAGATTAACTGAGGCACAGAGAAATGAAGTGTTTTACCCTACGTTACACAAGTTGTAGAGCCAGGAGTAGAACTCAGAGCCTACTGACACAAGGGCCATGCTGTATTCACTAGGCCATGCTGCTTACCAAGGAACATACTGCTTCATCAAGAAGTCTTGATTTGTTCAGCATGACCATGTTATTTCTGTGTAAAAGTACCTGTCTTATGCATACAGTTCTCGTTATTACGTAGCTCTCCAGTGTTCCCTGACAAAAGTGTTGCATTCCACTCTTCTTTGTCTTTCCACCTCTAGATTTGGTTCACTTAGTTGTGTTTCCCTATTGAATCTAATTAGGTTAGATTAGGCTGTCAATTTTTAGTGACACCTTATCTAGTCCCTCAAAGAGAATATTACATCCCCAAGTAGTGTGGTAGACATCCAGAGTTCCTCTGAATAATAATAATAATTATGGTACTTGACAAACACTTACTGTGTGCCAAGTACTGTTCCAAGCCCTGGTGTGTATTCAAGATAATCAGTTTGGGCCAAGTTCCTGTCCCATATGGGGTTCACAATCAAAGTAGAAAGGGAGTAGGATTTAATCCCCATTTTACAGATGAGAAAACTGAGGCACTGAAAAGTTAAATGATTTGACTGAGGTCACAGAGCAGACAAGTGAAAGAGTCAGGATTAGAATCCGTGTCCTCTGATCTTGGACTCATGTTATTTCCACTAGACCACACTGCTTCTAATGCTGATACCTTTTCAACAGTTGGGTTGCCAATGTCCTGGGCTGCCTAATCTCCTAGAATTTGTTCCAGTTTCCCTGTTGTTGGTGATTCAGATGCTTTATCTTCTATACTGTGAGCCAGTTGTTGGGTAAAGATTGCCTCTATCTGTAGCCAAATTGTACTTTCCAAGCACTTAGTACAGTGCTCTGCACATAGTAAGCGCTCGATTAATACAATTGAATGAATGATCAGTTTTTCTAGCAGTGGTAATGGATTGTGATGAGTCATCCACACTTTCACCCAGTCTTTCTATGACCACTGTTGTACAAAGTTAGATGACTGACCGGGACTCAGGGTGTAGTTTATAACTGTGGATCAGATTACCTCTGTGCATCTTCCTCAGCATCAGGTCTTCAGGCTTCTACTGGGGAGTGGAGAGAGAAAGCCCACCTCTTCTAATATGATGGACTGATTATTTCAATCAGTCACTCAATCATATTTATTGAGTGCTTACCATAAGCAGAACATTGTACTAAACACTTGGGAGAGTACAATAGAACAACATAACAAATTCCCTGCCCACAATGAGCTTATAGTCTAGAAGGGGAGACAGACATCAATATAAATAAATAACTTCTAGTTGAGGTGAAAGGAAGCAAATCAGGGCAACACTGAAGGGAATGGGAGAAAACGAAATGAGGTCTTAGTCAATGAAGGCCTCTTGGAGGAGATGTGCCTTCAATAAGACTTTGAAGGTAGGGAAAATAATTGTCTGTCAATATGAAAAGAGATGGCATTCCGGGCCAGCTGCAGTATGTGGGAGAAAGGTCAATGGTGACATAGACAAGATCAAGGTGCAGTGAGCAGGTTGGCATTAGTGGGGCAAAATGTGTGGGGTGGGTTTTAATAGAAGGGCAGCAAAGTGAGGTAGAAGTGGGCAAGGTGACTGAATTCTTTAAAGCTGAGGAAACAAGTTTCTGTTTGATGCAGAGGTGGATGGGCAACAATTGGAGGTTCTTGAGGAGTGGGGAAACATGGCCTGAACATTTCTGTAGAAAAATGAATGACCTGGATACCACAGTAAAGTATGTACTGGAGTGCAGAGAGACAGGAGGCAGGGAGGTCAGCAAAGAGGCTGATACAAAAATCAAGGGGGAATAAGATAAGTGTTTGGACTAACATGGTAGCAGTTTGGCTGGAGAAGAAAGGGTAAATTTGAGCAATGTTGTGAAGGTTAAACCAACAGGATTTAGTAATTGATTGAATATTTGGACAGAATAAGAGAGAGGAGACAAGCATATCACCAAGGTTATGAGCTTTTGAGACCAGGAAGGATGGTAGTGCCTTTTTCAGTGATGAGAAATTCAGGAAAAGGACAGGGTTGGGTGGGAAAATAAGGAGTTCTGTTTTGGAGATTTTAAGTTGGAGGTGATGGGAAGACATCGAGGTAGAGTTGTTTTCAAGGAAGGAGGAAATGTGAGACTGTAGGGAGGGAGAACAAAGAGGGAGACATATTTTTGGAAACCATCTGCATGGAGGTTGTAGTCAAAACCATGGGAACGAATGAGTTGTCCAAATGAGTAGGTCTGATGGAAAATAAAAGGGAACGCAGAATTGAACCTTGAGGAACACCCACAGTTAGGGGGTGGAGGCAGAGGAAGGACCAGCAAAAAAGACTGAGAATGAGTAGCCAGAATAATAGGAAGAGAAGCAGGAGATGATACAGTGTCAGTGAAGCCAAGTTTGGATAGTGTTCCTAGGAGAAGGAAGTGTTCAACTGTGTCAAAAGCAGCTGAGAAGTTAAGGTGGATTAGAATGGAATAATGCCCGTTGGATTTGGCAGATCCTTTGTGACCTTTGTGATGGTGGTTTCTGGGGAATGAAGGGAATGGAAGCCAGATTGGAGGAATTCAAGGAGAAAAATGGAGGAGAGGAACTGGAGACAGTGGATATAAATAGCTCTTTCAAGGAGTTTGGAGAGAAATGGTAGGAGGGAGATGGGGCAATAACGGGAAGAAGCCCTGGGGTCAAGGGAGGATTTTTTTTTTATGGATGGGGAAACATGGACATGTTTGAAAGCAGTGGAGAAGAAGGTGCCCGAGAATGAATAGTTGAAGATGGTAATCAGGGAGAGAAGAAGGGATGGGTAAAATTGTTGATAAGATACAAAGGAATGGGGTCAGATGAGCAGGTGGAGAGGGAAGATCTTGAGAGAAGGCAAAATATCTTAGTATACTGCTGAGAAGGATGGGAGAGATGAAGAAGGGGCAGGAGGATAGAGGGACTGGAGAGGGGCATGGGAGGTTTTAGGTAGATCAAGTCTAATAGTTTCAATTTTTTCAATAAAATAGTTAGCCAGGTCATTAGGGACAAGAGATGAGGGACGAGGGGAAAAGGGTGTGAGAAGTGAGTTAAATGTTTGGAACTGGCAGAGGTAATGGCATGGGTGTCAATGAGGTTGGAAAAATAATTTTGCCCATCATAGGAGAGGGCAGAGTTAAAATACATAAAGATAAACTTGAGGTGATTGAAGCTGGCCTGAAATCTAGATTTCCACCATTGACACCCTGTGGCTCATATACAGGAGCAAAGAAAGTGGACTGTGGAGGTGATCCAGTGCTGTGGGCTAGTGGTTCAAGATTGATGAAGGGATAGGCAAATGAAAGAGTGAGAGAGTGAGAGAGTTGAGTTTAGTAGAAGGGGTGGTGTTGAGGGCATCAATTTGTTCATCGAGGGAAGGTAATTTGTATGTGGAGGCTAAACAAGATGTGATGATTTGAAAAAAATTGAATGGAGTCACAAGACTGGAAGAGGTAAGGCTTGGTGAATAGAACATGGGCGTGGGAATCAAAAGGTTGTGGGTTCTAATCTGATTCCACCACTTGTCTTTTGGGTGACCTTGGGGAAGTCACTTCACTTCTCTGGGACTCAGTTACCACATCTGGAAAATGCAGATGAAGACTGTGAGAACTATGTGGGACAGGGACTGTGTCCAATCTGATTTGCTTGTATTCATTCATTCAATAGTATTTATTGAGTGCTTACTATGTGCAGAGCACTGTATTAAGTGCTTGGAATGTACAATTCAGCAAAAGAAAGAGACAATCCCTGACCAATAACAGGCTCACAGTCTAAACAATTCACTCAATTTACTCAGTTTTGGGAACTCTTGTGGGAACTCGATTCAATTCATCAAGTGTATGCATTGAGTGCTTACTGCATGCAGAGCACTGTACAAAGCTCTTGGAAAGTACAATTCAGCGACAGATAGAGACAATCCCAACCCAACAATGGGCTCACAGTCTAGAAGGGGGGATACAGACATCAAAACAATTAAACAGGCATCAATAGCATCAGTATAAATCAATAGAATTATAGACATATACACATCATTAATAAAATGGAGTAATAAATATGTACATATGTACACAAGTGTTGTGGAGTGGGAATGGAGGTAGAACAGAGGGACAGAGTCGGGTGATGGGGTGGGGAGGAGGAGCTGAGGAAAAAGGGGACTGAAAGTGAGCTTCAGTAGGGCTTTGAAGGGGGGAAGTGTGCTAGTGTGGCAGATGTGAGAAGGGAAGGTGTTCCAGGCCAGAGGTAGGATGTGGGTCAGGGGTCGATGGTGGGCCAGGAGAAAAAGAAGCACAGCAAGAAGACTAGCACCAGAGGAGCAGAGTATGCAGGCTGGGCTATAGAAGGAGAGAAGGAAGGTGAGGTAGGAGGAGGCAAGGTGATGGAGAGCTTTGAAGCCAATAGTGAGTTTTTGTTTGATATGAAGATTGATAGGCAACCACTGGAGATTTTTGAGGAGGGGTTGACATGCCCAGAATGTTTCTGTAGAAAAATAATCTGGGCAACAAAGTGAAGTATAGATTGAAGTGAGAAGTATCCAACCCAATGCATAGTACAGTGTCTGGCTCATAGTAAGCGTATAAGAAATACCACAGTTATTATAATTATCATTATTATTAGGTCTCTGAGGTAGAATAGGACAGATCTGTGGGGAGGAGGTGCGTGGGAGAGAAAGGAGGTGAGGAGATTGTGACCAGATAGAGGGATTTCAAGTTGGTGAGGATAGAGATTGCATAGTGATTAGAGTTGAAATCAAGTGTGTGTATAAGTTGGTGAGTGGGTGATCTGGGGTGCAGCAGGAGGTCAGTGGAGTTGAGGAGTGATAGAAAGTGGGCAGCAGACAGATCATCAGGAACATCTTTGTGGATAATGAAGTCCCCAAGGATCAATGTAGTGATGGAGAAAGAGAGAAGGAATGTGATCAAATTCATTCATTCATTCAATAGTATTTATTGAGCGCTTATTATGTGCAGAGCACTGTATTAAGTGCTTGGAATGTACAATTCAGCAACAGATAGAGACAATCCCTGCCCAGTGACAGGCTCACAGTCTAATGATTCAAAACATTGGAAGTGGGGCCTGGGGGACAGTAGATGACTGTGATTAGCATCTGGAGTGGGTGGTAGAGATGATATGAGTTTTGAAGGAAAGGAAAGAAAGGGATGCAAAAGCTGCATTAGGGAACAAGAAGGAAGCCAACTCTTCCCCCTTTCCCAGTGAACCAGAGGGAGTGGGTGAAGATGAGGCCCCTCTAGAGAGAGCACCTAGGAAGACTGTGTCAACTAATGTCATATAAACCATCAGCCATTTCTAGGACTTATGTATCTACTTATACTCAACTTCAGTGCAGATATACATTCAACTGTACACTCGATTATTCATTCCAATCACTGTATTTCTAAATACTTTGATGCCTGTCTACATCATTGGAATGTAAGCTTCTTGTGGGAAGAAAACATGACACTTGCCTGTTTTGTGTTTTCTGAGGATTTAGAAAAATGTTCTCTACTAATACTATTACTATGTCATTTCTATTTCTGTTTAGCTCCTGGGAAGTATTCTTAGATAAGTGCACTAGGCAGGTGTAGACATCATCAATGTCAAATGGGAAGGATCTGTGTTGTTGGTAAGTCTGTTTCCCTGTAAGTGATTCTTTTCTTGCATTAGGTATTAACTTGTTCAAATGGAAACTAAGGAAAGTTGTCTGGGGAAGGTTTTTGCTTGCCTTTGCTTCTGAAATCCTTAGTCTTTACCTTAGCATCCCCAGACAAAACTGGGCTCTTAATTCTTAAAATCTTTCTAATATTGAATTTTTCTCATGCTTTCCTTCCCTTCCTTATCTTGCATTTAGGTTTTAAGTAGCTGTTTCTGAGTTAAATTGATTTTAATAGTGTCATTTTTAATATTAATCATAGCAAAGCTCCTCTCAAGTAAACCTGCAATTTTTCCAGACCATGATCATCCAAACAGCCCTTTAATTGTTAAAGATCAAATCAAATATTTGTTACATAAATGACTTCATCTTAGACAACATTCATGAGCCAGGATTTCATGTCTAAGTGGAAAACCCCAACTCTGCCTTGTGGGGTGAAGGACAAGGAAGACAGCACTCAGGGATGAATGAAAAGTTTTGAGAATAGCTCAGAGATTTTTCCTTAAGTCACAACAACAGGTAATTTCCAACACTCTTCTACCTTCACACACCTCCTGAGGTTATTATTCTCTGGCCCAGCCTTTGAGATCTAATACACCCTTTCTCTCAGAAGAGAATAGTATCAGTTGTACTGGTTGGCCCAGTTGGTTCCTCTTATCAAAATACAATTATCACATTTATAATTGATTTTAAGTTTGTAATTTATTTTGATCAATACTTAATTTACTGTATAGTTAATCTAGTTACCAATTAGTTCCTCCAATGTTGAAGCCATTTCCCCAACTTTTCTTTCATCTGAACCTTAAAATATTTTTATATTACCTCAACCATTAAAATTCTAATTATAAGCTCAACATCTGATCCCTATTTGTATTTTACACAGCTACAGAGAAATATGTTTCAAATGACACCTCATTTATCCAAATCAGTTTGAAACTGTAGAAGCAATTCACTCTGTGTAGTAACAAACAGCCAGACAGATAACTGAATATTATTATGGCTTAATTTACATGTACCCTTTTCCTAACCTAGCAGTCAGTGATACCATATTACAAAGCTTTTATTTTCTTTTAGTTTTTCTATGACAGAATGACCTTTCTGATCCATTGTTGTATATAGCATTGACTCCTATTATGTTTCTGCTATCAGAGGGTTCTTTATGGAAGGACAGTATTTTCAAGTAACCTGAACATAGCCCTAGGTACCTGAATAACTGAGGTGGTTTATGTTCCCTGCTGGGTAATGAAGACTTTAGTCTCTCTATCTGACATAGAAAGAGGTTTAAACTTCTAATTTTGAACACAATCTTTGCTTACTGAACGTCTTCAAAGAATGTAGATTGTAGAATGTAGTTGTTTCATTAATTCCAACAAGTGTGTGAAATGGAGGTCTTTTATAAATCGTTAAGTGAATAGTGTATATTGAACGACTATTGTGTTATAGAGCATGTATTAAGGGATTGGGAGTACAACAGAAGAAATATACAAAGTACCGAATCTCAGAGAATTTACAATACAGTAGGGGTGACTGACAGACAGACAATTATGTACAAATAGCTGGAGTAGGAAAAAGAAACAGCATTACACCTGCTTGTCTTATGCTGCCATCTTCTCCGACCCATAGGGACTCCATGGACACATCTTTCCTAGAATGCCCCACCTTCATCTACAATCATTCTGGTACTGTATCCATAGAGTTTTCTTGGTAAAAATATGGAAGTGATTTACCATTGCCTTCTTCCACACAGTAAACTTGAGTCTCTGCCCTCGACTCTCTCCCATACTGGTTCTGCCCAGCATAGGTGAGTTTTGACTTGTAGCAGAATGCCTTCAACCCACTAGCCACTGCCCAAGGTAGGAATGGAATTGGTATACCTCTGCTTGCCTCTCTCTCCTGTAGTTGAGACTGGTAGATTACTGGAAACTTTACAGGTACAAACCTGAGAGGGGAATGTGAATGTACAGGTATATACACAAGTGCTGAAGATGGCTAATGGGTTTGTAAAATGCTAGGAATGAATCAGGGAAGACGATGGAAGGGATGGGCATTCAGGAAAGTTTTGAATACGGCAAGGACTATGATCTGTAGGAATTGTAGTGGGATAGGCTACCCTGAGGGACAGGTAAATGTGGAGGTGGTGGTAGGAATTAACTAGAAGCTAAGAGATTAGCTTGGTTGGAATGAAGGGAGTAGGTTGGGAGTTAGAGGAAAGTAAGAACAGGTAGGTGAGGTGGAGTAGATTGCTGGAGAAGTTAAAAGCAAATTATGAGCAGTTTTTTCTTGAAGGAAAAGGAAACAGTAACAGATGGAGAATTTGGGGGATTGGAAAGGTGTGTGCCTAGTGATCAGGTATGTGATCATTTGGTAGCATCAACTAAAGCATAGAGAAATTGGAGGAGGAGAAACCACAAGGAGACTGGTATGAGAACCAGCATGGCCTAGTGGCAAGAGCACGGGCTTGGCAGTCAGAGGATGTGGGTTTTAATCCCGGATCTGCCACTTGTCTGCTCTGTAGCCTTGGGCAAATCACTTACCTTCTCTGTGCTTCAGTTATCTCACCTGTAAAATGGGGATTAAGACTGTGAGCCCCACATGGGACAACCTGATTACCTTATATTCTCCCAAGCACCTAGAACAGTGCTTGGCACATAGCTAGTGCTTTACAAATGCCAGAATTATTTTTATAGTAGCCTAGCCATGATATGACCAGAGCTTGCATAAAAATAGCAGCTATTTAGGTGGAGAGGAAAGGATGGATATGAAAGATGCTATATAAGAGGAACTGGCATGATTTGACAGTAGATTAAATGTGAGAGTTGAAGGAAAGCTAAGAGTCAAGTATGATGCTGAGGTTGTAGGATTTTTGAGGCAGGGAAGATAGTGATATTGTTGAATTGGGATGGGAAATTTAGAAGGAGGAGGGAATATGAGTCATCCAATTTTAGACATGTTAAGTTTGATGTATAGGTAGGACATGCAAGTGGAAGTGTCCTGGAGTCAAGAGGAAGAGTCCAGGCTTGAGAGGTAGACTGTGGATTTGTCCTCTTTAATGTATGTGATAGGTCTGCAACTTGCTAATCCTTGACCCCTGAAATATGAAAAGTTCCTGAGAAATAATTGATCAGAATCTTTCCATTACAGCATTAGTTTACAATCTACTCCTCCTGTCCCCCTTTTCTGATTGTTTCCCTGATGCAGGATGTGGTTGGTGAAATCTTCCTTTTGCGCTCCCTTACACAATTTACAATGGTTTTGACTGCAGGAGGGTTTAAATTGAGTATTTATTCATTCATTCAGTGGTATATATTGAGAGTTTACTGTGTGCAGAGCACTGTGCTAAGCATTTGGGAGAGTACAATACAATAAACAGACACATTCCCTGCCCACAATGAGGTTACAGTCTACACCAATCACTGTATCTTGGTTTAATGGGAGCAAAGCACTCTGTTTCCCAGATATCCTGTCTACTGCTTCCTTACTATTTACATAGTAAAAGGGGAAATTGAAGGAGGCAGGGAAGGGGTGGTTGGAGGAGTTTGGGTGGGACTGGGAAGTTGTCAACCTCCAGTCTCTCCCCACTGCAGTCCATACTTCACTCTGCTGCCTGGATTATCTTTCTATGGAAATGTTCTGGGCATGTCACTTCACTCCTCAAAAATCTTCAGTGATTGACTATCAACCTCTGTATAAAACAAAAACTCTTCACTATTGGCTTCAAAGCTCTCCAACACCTTTCCCTTTCTTACCTCACATCCCTTCTCTCCTTCTACACGCCAGTCCACACACTCTGCTTCTCTGGTGCTAATCTTCTCACTGTGCCTCGTTCTCTCCTGTCCTGCAGTTGATCACTGGTCCACATCCTAATAATAATAATGATGGTATTTGTTAAGCGCTTACTATGTGCACAGCACTGTTCTAAGCACTGGGGTAAATACAGGGTAATCAGTTGTCTCACTTGGGGCTCACAGTCGTAATCCCCATTTTACAGATGAGGTAACTGAGGCACAGAGAAGTTAAGTGACTTGCCCACAATCACACAGCTGACAAGTGGTAGAGCCAGGATTAGAATCCACAGCCTCTGACTCCCAAGCCTGCACTCTTTCACTAAGCCATGCTGCTTTTTGTTTTGATGTCGGTCTCTCCACTTCTAGACTCTAAGCCTGGTGTGAGCAGGGGGTTGTCTCTCTTTATTGCTGAATTACACTTTCCAAGCACTTAGTACAGTGCTCTGCACATATTAAATGCTCAGTAAATATGATTATAGGAATGAATAAATTGTTGGAACTGAGTCATATGTGTCTGAAGATGTCTGAGAAGCAGTGTGACATAGTGGAAAGAGCTTGACCCAGGAGTCAGAGCACCTGGGTTCTCATCCCAGCTTTGCCACTTACCTGCTGTCTGGCCTTGGGCAAGTCACTAAACTTCCCTGTGCATCATTTTCCTTATCTGGCAATTGGGGATTAAATATCTGTTCTGCATCCTACTTAAACTGTGAGCCCCATATGGGACAGAAGATATGTTTGACCTTATTTAGCTCTTTGTGTGTGCTTGGGAGAGTACAGTACAATAGAGCTGGTAGACACATTACCAATCTGAAAATTTCATTTTTCTGCATGTATTTTTATACAAATTTTCCCACTTTCTCTCTGCTAGCTAGAACACTCCCTGAACCCAAAACTCGCCTCCACCAGTGCTCTCGTGAATGTCCAGGAAGGAAGGTTAGCTACCTCATGTTGATCATATTTCCTTTGCTGATATTCACTCAGGCCTTGGCTAGAATCGACATAATTACTCAGCATAATCACTCTACCTTGGAAGAGGATGTTTCTTGCTTTAGAAATCTAGTTTTACATTATGCTTCAACGTGCCCATTGTTATGATCCCATGATTTTTATCTTTTCTCTTTCCACATTTCAATTATAAAAATCAAACTGAATTATCTGATGCAGACAGACAAAGTAATCCAGTTGACTTGTAACGAGAGCTTGGACCAGGGCGGTGGGGAAGAAAAATATATTTTATTCCTACAAATATTTTTAAAATGAAGTTATAAATTTTTTTAAAAAATAAATGAATGATAAATTGCAAACCTTGTGAAAAATTGTGTGTATGTGTGTGTGAAAACTTACCAAATAAGAGGACATCTTAGATGCTCTCAGGATCTAACAGTAGCACCTTATTGATTGTATCCAACAGTGAGATCCGAAGGACATTCATTTCATTACTGCTTTTCATGGCACTGAGTGCTAGAACTGATGATCATCTAAAGCTTTCACCTTTTGAAATATATTAATGCCAATATAGGGAAACAACATGCCCTGCTGCTTACCTGATGTGTGACTTTGAGAAAGTTACTTAACTTCTCTGTGCATCAGTTTCCTCATCTACAAAATAGGAATTCAATCATTGTTTTCCCTCCATATGAGGTGAGCCTCATATGAGACCTGATAATCTTGTTTGACCCTAGTGCTTCTTACAATGCTTGGCATATAGAAAGTGAGACTGAGCTTCTTATCTTCCCTCCTTGTCCTCTCCCTTACTTTCCTGTCACTGTGGATGGCACTACCATCCTTTCTGTCCCTCAAGCCCACAATCTTGGGGTCAACCTTGACTCCACTCTCTCATTCACCCCACATATCCAATCTGTCAACAAAACCTGCCAGTCTTACCTTCACAACATCTCCAAGATCTACCCTTTCCTCTCCATCCAAACTGTTACCTTGTTAGTAAAATCACTCATCATATCCCCACTGGATTACTGCATCAGCATCCTTTCTGATCTAACCTCCAGTCTCTCCCCACTTCAGTCTATACTTCAGTCTGCTGCCCAGATTATCTTTCTACAAAAACGTTTTGGGTATATCACCCCCTCCTCAAAAATCTCCCATGGTTGCCTATCAACCTTCGTATGAAGCAAAAACTCCTTCCTCACTACTGGCTTCAAAGCTCTTCATCACCTTGCCCCCTCCTACCCCTCCTCTCTTCTCTCCTTCTACAGTCCAGCTCACACACTATAATCTTCTGCGTTCACCTCCTCAATGTCCCCTGTTCAAGCCTATCCTGCCGTCGACCCCTGGCCCACGTCCTACCTCTGGCCTGGAATGCCCTCCCTCCTCACGTCCGCCAAACTAACACACCTTCCCCCTTCAAAGCCCTACTGAAAGTTTGGCTCCTCCAGGAGGCCTTCCCAGACTGATCACCCCCTTTTCCTCTGCTCCTCCTCCCCTCCCCATCGCCCCTACTCCCTCCCTCTTCTCTACTCCTCTCCCTGCCCCACAGCACTTGTGTATATATGTATATATTATTTTATTATTCTATTTATTTTATTAAAGATGTGCATATGCCTATAATTCTATTTATTTGTATTGATGCTACTGATGCCTGTGTACTTGTTTTGTTTTGTTGTCTCTCTCCCCCCTTGTAGACTGTGAGCCCGTTGTTGGATAGGGGTCATCTCTATTTGTTTTTGAATTGTACTTTCCAAGCACTTAGTACAGTGTTCTGCACCCAGTAAGCACTCAATAAATATGATTGAATGAATGAATGAAAATTCTTAACAAATAGCACAATTATTATTATTACAATTTTCATTCCACAATAGCTTCCCAGTTTCCCAAGTAGCTCAGTGTCAAACTCTTGGAGAATTAAGACACCCACAACAACTTTACACAGTGTATTCAACTAGTGGTGGTGGTACTAGTTGTAATAGTCATGGTCATATTAAGTGCCTCCAAGGTTTATTCCACTGTACTAAGCAGATGATGTGAACAAAAATATGGTGTCTCCTTTGGATACTAGGTAACAGCAGGCTATAAAACTGCCAGCCCTTTGTGAAGGAAACATCAGGACTGATTTCAATGAACTGTAAGTTCCTAGAGAACATCGACTGTTGTTTTGTTAATAATAATAATAATGATTATGGTATTTGTCAAGTGCTTACTATGTGCTGAGCACTGTTCTAAGCGGTGGGGTAGATACAGGGTAATAAGATTGTCCCACCTGGGGCTCACATTTTTTAATCCCCATTTTTACACATGAGGGAACTGAGGCACAGAGAAGTGAAGTGACTTGCCCAAGGTCTCACAGCAGACAGGTGGCGGAGCTGGGATTAGAACCCATGTCTTCTGTCTCCCAAGCCCAGGCTCTTTCTACTAAGCCACGGTTACTGTTGAACTCACCTAAAAGCTTAACATATCATCATCATTGTCGTCATCTGTGGTATTTTTTGAGCACTTACTATGTGCAGAGACTGGACTAAGGGCTTGGGAGAGTACAAAACAACACAGTTGATGTACACATTTACTGACCTCAGTGAGTTTACAGTCTAGAGGGGGAGACAGACATTAAGATAAATAATGTATAGCACTCAACAGGCACTCCATTAATGCCATTATTGAATAACTGAGGAGGATGACTTATTCAAAGATGTACTTTGTAGCAAAACAAAATGTATACTAACAATACCTTGCAGATTTTCACAGCTCTTGCCAGAAGATACTTCCTGAAATTATGGAATACAAAAACAAGTTAAGACATATGTGTGACAGATGGTGGGAAGCCAATTATGAATAAATAAAAACCAAACAATACCATACATCTTTGAAGAGTAGGGAATCACAATCACACCCATGGTCCCTCATAGAGAAAAAAGGCATATACCATATCAGTCTAAAGAATTTAGCTGGTTCATAATTTCTGCCTTCTTGAATGTGAGCATCTAGTGTATGTATATAAGAACCCTGTATGACTAATTCAGGGTTTCTCCTCCAATTCAAAACCCTCCTAAAGTCACATCTCATCCAGGAGATCTTCCCTGACTATTCACCTTCCTCTGTACATCTATCGTGCACTTGGCTCTGTGCCCTTCAAGCACTCTGATATTCACCACAGCTCCCCAGCACTTGTGTAAATATTGTTACACTTTATTATTTCCCCTATGTGTAATTCATTTCAATGTCTGTCTTCCTCTGTAGACTGTAAGTTCCTTATGGGCAAGGATTGTGTTTAACAATTCTGTTGCACTCTACTTTCCCAAGGGCTTAATGCAGTGCTCTGCACACAGTAAGCACTCAAAATGTAACATTCCTTGACTGATTAATTGTTTATTTGACAGTTTCTTTTCATTCATCTATAAGTACAGCCTTTCACTATTTTTCCATTTTTGAATTATTTTTCATATTTCTCCATAAGTTTCAATTTAGAAGTATTTGCATTCGTATATGATTGCGGTCAATATAATTCTCCTTGCCATAAACTTATCTGGATATCAACTTAACATTATCATGTCACTCAGAACCATGAAATTAATGGTGGATTTCCATTGGCATAAAAGACATATAAGAAAATTTTATTAATATAAAGCATATTTGGTAAGTAATTATTCTCTTTTCTTTTATATACATCTAATTATGAAAATAATTATCTGTATACCAACAACTGATTTTAAAACACAGAATACATTAAAATCTGTTTTCCAAATAACCCCAAACTCTTCATTTACTTTATCTCCTCTACATTAATAAAATTTCTCCAAGACAGAACTATTTCTAAAGTCAAGAGAGGTCAGTTATTTGACCAAAGTCACGCATTTAGGGTCAGAGCTGAGATTAGAAGCCAGACCTCTTGACTCTAGGTCAATGCACTTCTATCTGAACAGTTCAACCAATTCATACATTGATTTGATCTAACATATTTCATATTTAAAAGAGCATTAATTGCATATGTCCAGCTATTTTAAGTGTGGAAGCCTGAAAGTGGGTAATATTTTTCATTGTGAGTGAGATAGATCCACTTTAAAACTTGGTATTTTATAGCACACAAAAGGTCACATTTTGCTTCCAACTAGTAAAAGAAATTAGGTGCACAATTTATCCTTTCAGAATATTTCTTCTTTATCCTCTTTGTAATGGTATAAGAAAAGACTGATATTTCAGGACAAGTATCTACACTGAGTTTGCTGGTAGTGCTTCATTTCTAAACAATGTGTCCTATCTGGATTGGGACTGGGGTATATGGCCTACCTCTGGAACTTCCAGGGGAAGGAATTCTGATATCCGGTGATATCTTCCATTGCCATAGGAAAATGGGGTAGAAGAAAGCCATAGGTGCTGCTGTTTATCCGCTAGAATGGATAAAAAAGCACACCAAAGCTTTAGGCAAATATTCACATTCCTGGTGTGGGAATCAAAAGCAGTTCAATGCTGAAAGTAACTGGAACTGGGATGACAGGATGGAAGGAGTCACAAGGGTGTCAGGAGAGGGGAGGCAAAGGTTTGGTTGTGGTCGGTGGGGGCGCTCTTGGTGGTGTTGTAGACAGAGAATGTGACTAACTACTCTGATAATCTGCCAAGTGCTTAGTACAGTGCTCTGCACCCAGTAAGCACTCAATAAATACCATTAATTGATTGTTTCATTGATTGGAGGAGAACACTATTCACAGTCTAATTTCTACTGGCTCTTTGGTTACCAGCAGCCATAGCCCTGCCTCTCCCCTTTTATTTCACCCCAAAGTCTTGGATTTTGTGCCTATCTTTCTCAGTAGCTGGACTATTCCTTACCTTGAAAGCCTGGTTAGTTACCATCATGACCACTGCTATCCCTCCCTCTCCCCAACCTCCTTCCCCAAAGCCTGCTTGCCTTCCAGGTTATGGCGACATGGTGGGGTTATCTGGGCTGAGTGGCAGGAGGAGTGACAGCAGTGGGTCACATTATTCTGCTTAGAGTTTTTCATTTTTTTTACTTTCAGCACTTGCCCAAAGAGAACACAACTACCAATGAGAGCAACTTTGCTCAGTGATTTTCCAATACATTGGTAAATTCAGGAGAGATTGAAAAGGGAAACAAAGATACACTATTTAAGACTCCCTGAAAACTCATCTTCACAAAGAAGTATTTCCTGATTTGTAATAATTATTATAGTATTTAAATGCTGATTATGTGCCAGGCACTGTACTAAGTGCTGGGGCAGATACAAGATAATCGTGATGGGCTCAGTCCCTGCCCAGCATAGGGCACTGTCCTAATCAGTAAGGTGCAGTGAATAAAGCATAGACCTGGGAATCAGAAGGTCATGGGTTCTAATCCTGGCACTGTCACTTGTCTGCTGTGTGACCTTGGATGGGTGTCACTTCAATTCTCTGAGCCTCAGTTACCTCATCTGTAAAATGGGGATTGAGACTGTGAGTTCCACTTGGGACAGGGACTGTGTCCAACCTGATTTGCTTGTATCGACCCCAGCGCTTAGTACAGTGCCTGACACATAGTAAGTACTTAACAAATACCATTTTTATTATTATTAATAATAATAATAATCTTCATTTTACAGCGGGGGAAACTGAGGCATAGAGAATTAAGACTTGCCCAATGTCAAATAGCTGACAAGTGGCACAGCCAGGATTAGAATCCAGGTTCTCTGACTCTGAGGCACATGCTCTTTCCGCTGGACCACAATGACATTTATTTCCAAGACTGTTAATTCAACAGCTACCCTCATCAACTAAAGTTAAATAACCTGTCCTTAGCACTTACATATATTTTCATTTATACTAATTTACATTTATCTTTTTAATTATCCAACCATGCCCTTGCTGTTGATTTTTGTGATGTTTTTCTTTCTCCTGCTTCCTCTATGAAAACAATATATCTTTATGATGCCTTACAAACCACAACCCTCCCTCATTACACTGTTTAAACCCTTTGAGATTGAGAACTCTGTAATTCTACTTTCACTGAATTCTTCCAAGTGCGTAGTACAGTCTCTACAAACCATGGTGCTTAGTAGATTCTAACTTAGTAAATATGAACTAATTTCAAAATCAGGAATCAAAATGTGGAAAGTGCCTTTTTATCTGTTATCTATCTATTATCTATTATCTATTATTTTTATCTGTTATCTATTATATCTGAGGGGATTTTTTGTGGACTCTTTGTCATAGAACCTAGAATCCAACAGCCAATGTTAAAAGTATGGCTGAGTGGAAAGAGCCCAGGCTTGGGAGTCAGAGGTCATGGGTTAGAATCCTAGCCCCGCCGCTTGCCAGCTGTGTGACTTTGGGCAAGTCACTTAACTCCTCTGGGCCTCAGTTACCTCATCTGTCAAATGGGAATTAAAAACTGTGAGCCCCACGTGAGACAACCTGATCAACTTGTATCCCCCCAGCACTTAGAACAGTGCTTTGCACATAATAATGTTGGTATTTGTTAAGCGCTTACTATGTGCCGAGCACTGTTCTAAGCGCTGGGGTAGACATAGGGGAATCAGGTTGTCCCACGTGGGGCTCACAGTCTTAATCCCCATTTTACAGCTGAGGGAACTGAGGCACAGAGAAGTTAAGTGACTTGCCCACAGTCACACAGCCGACAAGTGGCAGAGCTGGGATTCGAACTCATGAGCCCTGATTCCAAAGCCCGTGCTCTTTCCACTGAGCCACGCTGCTTCTCTTAAGCACATAGTAAGTGCTTAACAAATACCAACATTATTATTACTATTATTATTAAAAGTACTAAACTGGTGTCAAACAGGCTGAAATATGATAGTAGTTGAAGGAAAAATAAAAAGTACTGGGTCTAAAAACTAGAAGCAGCTTAGTATTTAATGGTTTCTTTTACTTAAAAATATACCCAGACTTCTCCTGAATGGACATATTGTGATTTCTCCTTGCTAAAATTTGCAGTACCCTTTTATTTACTCCCAAACTTCTCATCTGAATATTATGTGGTAGGCTATCAGTCTTGATTTGATCACTTTTTATTGCCTGTAGGGTTTTTTGACTCATTTAAAAGGCATTATGCCTTGATAATGGACTTTCTGAAGATGGGACTGAATTATAATTTTTTATTTCAATTTCATCAATGCCAGAGGCTACTAATAGATAGAGGGCTTCAAATGAACAGATCTACTTTGGACTTTGACTCTCCATACAGCCTCTCTAATGGGAAAAAATATATCATTTTAGTCACTTAATAGAACTCTCTATTCCACGTTAGCTAGATGATGGGAAGAGAGGACCCTGAGAGATGGATAACTTTATTGCCCTTAGATCTTACTTTCTTCTGAAGCAACCCAGATATATCACAGATGAATAAACTTATTTGATTTGTATCCAGTCAGTTTTGAGGCTGACATAAAAAGCCAAGAAGTTACCCCCAGTTCCCAGATACGGTTGGTTATCTATAGAAGGATAATCGGTGGTGAGTTTTGTCCAATTAAGGTTCAAAATGATTGTAACTGGAGGAGGAAGAAAAAGTTTAAGAAAACTCTAGGGAGAAGTGTATAGTTCTAGAAGAGTGACTGCCCAGGAATGCCTACATAACAACAGAAATAG
The DNA here is from genome assembly GCF_004115215.2 of Ornithorhynchus anatinus. NCBI lineage: Eukaryota > Metazoa > Chordata > Mammalia > Monotremata > Ornithorhynchidae > Ornithorhynchus > Ornithorhynchus anatinus. The sequence goes on along the minus strand of NC_041728.1, from coordinate 76,105,313 downwards.
GAATTCATTCATAGGAATTTGTGCACTTGGGATCTTCTGCCTTTATTGCCCATAGTTTATTCTAAAATGAAGCCTAAAGAAGCACAAGTAACACACCATTAGCACATCTTGGTTCCATTTAGAAACCAACTCAGCTTCGATCCAGAAGTCTGAGATACTTTGAAATTATTATGCAGAATCCAGTGACCTACAGGGAAATTGGGCAGGAGCAATTCTGAAATCTCTGAAAAAGTCTTAACACCCTTGTCTATTAAGAAACAGCTCCAGGAGTAGCTTTTAGAGGTGGATTTAGAACCAGAAGCTGTAAGATCTCTGCAGTCATGGACTGGAAATGGAGAAATTGATGCCTCAAATATATTATAAACTACGCTGTCTGCATCTGTAATTATCTCTAAGGAAGTAAAATTATGAAAAAAAACATTTGCTAGTTACAGTAAAGAATGAAAGTGTTCAACTGAATACATAATCATGTATTTCTTCTAGAAATCAATTCAGTTGGATTAAGTGTTCCTGAATTACTTATGAAAATCATTCATTCTTAAATGTCTTTTCTAAAATTGGTTCCATATTCAGTTGTCAATAAGATTTCCTTGTTTTGGCTTTTTCTGAATCACACTTTTACCTACACTAATAAATGTAAGTATGAGAAAATAATAGAGACCCATATGCATTCTGAACTGCATTTCACTTCCCAGGGCTTTTAGCCATTCCAGGCTATACTCAGATTAGTTTATTTAAGGATTTTCTGTCACGCGATGTTGACTTACTGTTTGGATTTTCTTCTTTTCCTGATCATTGATCTGATTTCACTTGTACTTCTGATTTCCCTTTTCTATTCATTTTGCCTTCATTGAGCAGGAATTCTGACATTTGTTTCTTTCTTGCTTTTACCAAAGTCAGCCTTACGAACACTGAACCCTATTCTCCTGGGGGATGATCATACTGCTAAAAGTGCTTAGATCTGTGCAGGCTGTCTTTGCGGGGAGGAGAGCAGGATAGAGAGCAGGACAGTCCTTTCTGATACAGTACCGGATGCAATTATGTCCACGGCTCTTGCCACTTAGTTCCATGGCTCGGAAAGAGCATCAGACTTCACACTGATGTGGGAGGCTCTCATTCAAGTGATGGGTTCAGGGGTCCCCTGAGAGAGATGATATAGGATTGCAGGAAATCCACATACTTCCTCACAACAGTGCCTATGAGGTCAGCATAAGATGCTGCCAGGTAACACATCATCTCTTGGTCTAGGAAACCAAAGGGCCATCAGCAGTCACCAGGATGTAGCCGGGCTCACAGAAGAACTCTGTTATGTTCTGAAGGCATAGGATGGGACAGAGGACCTGTAGAACCTCCGGGCCCAGAGAGAGGCCTTTTTTAAAGTTGCCCTAGTATGACCACTAGATTCTGTACAATGATATTAGACACTATCAGGCAGAACCAGCATATTCCTGGGAAGAAGGTCCGAATAAAGGCTAACCACATCCCTGGGATATAGTTTTGACCTCATGAAGAAGGGGGTTAGACATAATAGACTTAGGACAAACCAAACATATGGACTGTGGGAAAATACTTCACAAGGCGATAACACACACATAGCCCCCTCCCTCTAATGTCATGCATGTAAAATTTGCTCCTGGGCCATGCTTTAGAGTAAACCAGTACAACTTATAAAAATGTGCTGCTTACCCTTTGCTATTGAGACATGCTATCAATCTTTGGGCACCAGGTCTTCCCTCTCAGTCACTTCACAGAACCTTTGGGTATCCCTCTGCTGATTGGAGAATGAGCAACTATTCTTCCTACTTCTGAATAAATAAGCTGAGTACCTACCTGTCATTAGCTTGGTGTGGTTGCTCTAACTCTCAAGTATCGCTTTTAAAACCTGTTACAGCACGCCAGAGGAGACCAGGGAACATCCGCTCATCCCCATCCTGTTGCTATGCATGGCACATCCTCGCTGTCCCCTAGTGGTGTGGGGCTAGGCTGAAAGTTGATGCACTGCCCTTTGAAGGTATAACTTGGGCCCTTTAAGACCCCTCTGCTATGCTCACCCACCTAGGGAATCTCTAGGCCTAGTAGCTATGCTGCTGCTCTGAATTCTGAATTCTTAATTCTCTGAGGTAGCTTTGACATAGGTCCAGGCCAGAAGCATGAAGCAGGGCAAGTGGGGTGGAGGAGGTGTAGCTAAACTGTTACACTTTACTGCAGGCTTTGTCTCAACCCCCCTCTATTTGACCCAGAGAATCAGGTTAATGATGTTTAGATGCATAAACATACTGCCAATGATTTCAATGAAGGCAAATTTTATAGTTCATGAAAGGATATATTAGCATTCATAAGAGGATGTTATAAATTATGGGTACAGTAAATTTTTGATTTGGCTGCTTTGTAGAAACATGATGGCATTTTATCAGTCGAAAGTGCCTACAGGTGCAGAAAGCTCAGTATGATCTTGAAAGTCAATCTGTCCATCCCTCTGCTTTTAGTGAGGGCAAATGGAATCCTTCAAAAATACAGTAGTAAGCTACTTTCTGGGCACGTTTGGGGTCACAGGAACACCTTCAGAGGATTAAGCATTCATGACAGTAATAATTTAATGAATCTTCCTCTGGAAGCTTATAAAAGTTAACAAACCTTTCAACATCCAGCTTACACTCAAAGATGAATTTACTTACCTGTCAAGATCTCGCATAATATTTGCTGTGCTTGACCCAATCCTCAGTGATAAGAGGGATTACCTTTCAAATGTTAATAAATTGCCTTTTTCATCTTGTTGTTCTCATTGTTGCAGTTGATGTTGCAGTTGATGACCCAACTCTACCTTAATCATGTTAACTTTCATATTTTTTCTTCTCCAAGTCTCACCATGTAACACTGAATCAATTATAACAATGGTAACCTGTATAAATGATACAGTCTTGTTCTGTAATGCAAAGGCACATGCTGATTCAGATCTGCTATGCCCGAATAGGTGGAGACTGGAGTGTAGGGGAGACAGCTAGGCAGTTGTGAGAAAACATGCAGGCAAATAAGAAGAAAAGACACAAGGGGCCAACACAAGCCATAGGAGGAGATGGAGACACAGTCACATAAGAGGGTTAGCCAGATAGGGGAAGCAACATATGCACACAAAAAAAATCTGAACGCATGAGTATGCACTGATACGATATATTTCTTTTGGGAAATTCAAAAGGACTCGCACCATAACATAGTGAATAGTGCATGGGTCTGGGAGTCAGATCCGACTGAGCTTGCAGCATAGCCTCGTCCTGTGAGTCAGAAGGACTTGGGTTCTAATCCCACTCCTCCACTTGTCTGCCGTGGTCTTGGGCAAGTTCCTTTACTTCTCTGTGCCTCAGTTACCTCATCTGTATAATGGGGATTGAGACTGTGAGCCCCATGTAGGACAGGGAATGTGTCCAAGCCAATTTGCTTGTATGTCCCAGCATTTAGTATGTTCCTGGCACATAGTAAGTGCTTAACAATACCACAATTACTGTTATTATTATTACCCAAAAGTTCAGTCCTGTTTTCCCACTCCTCAAGAAACTCCAGTGGTCACCATGCCTCTAAGAGGAACTCCTTACCATCAGCTTTAAAGCACTCAATCATCTTGCCCCCTTTCTACCTTATCTCATGTTTCCAACTAAAACCCAGCCCACACACTTCACCGCTTTTGCGCCAACCTACTGACTGTACCTCCATCTAGTCTATCTCACCAACAACCTCACCCATGTCCTGCCTACCCCTTCATATACAACAGACTATCACGTTCCCCACCTTTAAATCCTTATTGAAGACACATCTTCAAGTGGCTTTCCCTGACTAAGCCTTCTCCCACTCCCTTCTGTGGCACCCTTGTACTTGGATTGAAATCCCTATATCAACCCTTCTCTCAGCCCGGCAGCACTTAACGTAGGTATCTGCAATTTAGATCTGTCTGTCTCCCGCTCTAGACTGTAAGCTTGTTGTGGGCAGGGAATGCATCTGCAAACTCTGTTATATTCAATCTCCCAAGTGCTAAGTACCGTGCTCTGTGCAAAGTACCAGCTCAATAAATACAATTGATTGATTGACCAATTGATTTTATCTCATTTATCCTCCCAAAGCTGTTGAAATGGAAAGGGTTTTTTTTTAAAATAATGATTTTCAATGGCCTGTGTACTGTTTCAGATATGAAAGTCAGGGGAGGCCAACGCAGATGGTCCAAATATCCCATAATTAGAAAAGTCCTGGCTGACCTGTTCAACCTGCTTTGTGCCAACACTCAAGTACTCTTGCCCTCTTCACATATTTAGAATTGACTGATTGAATTCCAACTCTGGCCTGAGGTAGACTCATTAACACGTTCAATTTAGGCCCCAGAACAATCTGCAATGTGTAGAATGTTGTGAGACTTTAAACTCACACTTCTCTTTGACCTCTTAGACCACTCCAATTTGCCAACTTTCATGTTCACTAAGATGAAATCAAGGATCCCAAATTGAGATAATGGCCCAGTTAGGCCAGACTAGAACAGGGGCTCAGAGGTCTTAATTCCAGGACTCTGCGTATGTAGGAGCTTCAGTTGGCCCCCACAATTGTGTGTCCTCTTGAGCTCTCCAACATTAAGTGCTACCTGGATTTTTACTTATCAACAGCTGCCTGCTTTTACACCAATCCAGCCTCCAGTTTTACTCTCACCTCTTCACACTCAAGGACCCAGGGACCCATACACAATTCAACAATTTATTCAGGAAACCACTGGCTTCGGGATTGTCAAAAGCAGCACTGAGAAGCAAGAATCCCTCCCCAAACCCTCTCTTTCACTTCCTTCAAAGCCCATATCCTGGGCTTCTACCACTCACTCCGGATACTAGTCAGTCAGCTACCGTCCCCCAGACCTCAACTCCAAATCGGTAAATTATTTGGATCCCTTTCTCACATTAATTCTCTCTTTCTCCATCCCTACCTTGATCCTCAGGGACTTCAATATCCACAGAGATGTTTCTGTCCACCCCAAGAAGCCCACCCTATCAAACCTTGATGACCACCATAGGGCCTGCAGTCCCCTGAACCGCATGTAGCTCCCCGATCATCCCCCATCTCTCCGCTGACCCTCCAACTTCCAACTCCCCTGGTCTACCATCCTCTCGAAACCCTTCCAGGTAGCCAACCCAGACGGTGGGACACTTTATTCCCCACCCCCTCCTTCCCCACCCCCAAGGCCGTGGGACATTGTGTTCTCCAGCTCTTCTCCACCCCCCAAGGCCACGGGACATTATATCCCCAACTGCCCCCACCGCCGAAAAGTGGTCATCCCTTGGGGAGCCCCCACTCCCTCCTCCCCTGTGCTCTGACAAGAGGTGAATGATTTCCCCAGCCCCCTAGCCCCATCCTCGGGCAAGATTGCCTTTGTTCTCACTGTGTTACTTTTAGCTGCTCCCTGAGCCTACAACTACTCATCCCACCCATGTTGCTTGGTTATCTACTCCTCTCCCCGGGAGTTTCCTCTCCTCTGTCCCCCATAACAGCTCCACCCTTCTCCAAATCGGCCATCCACAGGGCTCCCTCCACTACCTCAGAGACATTTGGGCCATGAGCCTCAGGACTCTCCTTGCCTCTAGGCTTTTGATTTTGATTTGACAGACCCATGGACAAGTCAACATTCGACTCTGGGCATCACCTGCTTATTAATAATATTATATTGTATTATATTATTATATTATTGCTATTGCATGTTAATTGTGACTAACTTCATCATGACCTTCCAAGCCCCCTCCTCCCGTCTGCCCTTCCCAAATCTCACCTTCTCCTTCCCCTCTCCGGCCCAGCTCTTCCCTTATTCTCCTCTACCTCCTCCCCTCCTCCCCACCCCCTCCCTAGAATCCCACTTTACCAGCGCCACCCCTCTTCCCCCTCCCCCTGTGCTCCTCCCCACCAAAGCCCCTCCTCCCACCCCTTTCCTTTCCCTCTTCCCAGCCCACATCCCAATCCTCCTGTACCATCGCCACTCCTCAACCCCCTCTCCCTGCCTAGGTCCCCGCCATCTCATTCCCATCCAAACTCTCCCCTCCCCTCACTCCCTTCTCCCTCTCTCCTCCTCCCCCACAACTGCTGCCAAGTGTGGCCTATGGAAAACCCCGCTCCATTATAGGTAAGCTCCCTTTCATTCTTGACCTTTTCCTTTCCCTCTCTCTCCTCCTCCTCCTCGCCCTTATGGAGAATGACTAACTCCTGAAGACAGGGTCTCTTCTGCTGCTCTCTCCACTTCTGCTGCCTTCTCCCACTCCCCCAGACTCACCGGTAAAGGAGGAGGCGTCAGCTTCCTTCTCGCACCCCAGTGCCTTTTGCGCACTATTCCCTCTCCCCCTTCCCTCTCTTTACCCTCCTTTGAAGCCTATATTATTCGCCTCTACCACTCCCTCCAGATTCTTGTAGCTGTCATCTACCACTCCCCTGGTCCCACCTCCAACTTCTTTAACCACCTTGACCCCTTTCTCACCTTCCTTCTCTCCTTCTTCCTACCCACTCTGATTCTCGGAGACTTAACACCCACATGGATGTACCCGGTGACTCTTCTGCCGCCCGCCTGCTATCACTCCTTGACTCTGCCAACCTCCTGCTCCACCACATCTCACCCCCTCACCAGCTTGGTCACATCCTCGATCTCATCATTTCACACCGCTGCACTATCTCCGCCCTCACCAACTCTGAAATCCCTCTCTCTGACCATAACCTTCTCACCTCCCTCCCCCTGCAAATCTGTATTACTCCCCCACAGAGATCTCCGCTCTCTTGACCCCATTTGTCTGTCCCAAAGCATCTCACCCCACCTTGCTTCCCTATCCTCTCTTCCCACTCTAGATGATCAGGTTACCGCTCTCAACTCCATCCTCTACTCATCTCAACTCTCTCGCTCCTCTATCCCTCCACCACTCTCGCTCCACTAACCCGCAGCCCTGGATCCCCGCCTCTGTCCGCCTTCTTCGCTCTTATGCTCGAGCTGCTGAGCGCTGCTGTCGAAGGTCTAAGCACCAAGCCCACCTTATTCACTTCAAATTTATCCTTTCCTGCCTTAATTCTGCCCTCTCCTCTGCCATGCAAAACTATTTTTCTTCCCTCATTGACTCCCATGCCCATCACCTCTGCCAATTTTCCAAACTCTTAACTCTGTCCTCAGACCCTCTGTTCCTCCCCCTCCCATCCCTCACCCCAAACGATCTGGCCACCTACTTCTTTATGAAAATTAACACCATCAGGTCTGAGCGCCCCCAAATCACCCCCCCCCCTTCTCCATCGCCCTACTCCCAACCTTCTCCCCTACTTTCCCATCCTTCCCTGCAGTATCCTTAGAAATCTCCTCCCTCCTCGCAAGTGCCCCCCCCACCTCTGCTTCAGACCCCTTCTCACTCACTTTATTAAAACTATCTCCCCTTCCCTCCTCCCCTCCTTAACTTCTATCTTTAACCATTCATTCTCCAGCGGCTTCTTCCACTCTGCCTTCAAACATGCCCATGTCTCCCCCATTCTAAAAAAAACCCTCTCTTGACCCACCTTCTCACCTCCCTTTCCAGTTATCATCTTATCTCCCTTCTACTCTTCTTTTCCAAACTCCTAGAACGAGTCATCTACATTCGCTGCCTTGAATTCCTCAATTCCAACTCTCTCCTGGACCCCCTCCAATCTGGCTTCCGTCTCCTCCGCTCCAGCAAAACTCCCTCTCAAAGGTCACCTATGACCTCCTTCTTACCAAATCCAGTGACTCCTATTCCATCCTAATCCTCGACCTCTCAGCTGCCTTTGACACTGCTGCCTTTGACACTGTCGACCATCCCCTCCTCCTCCATACCTTATCTCACCTTGGCTTCACGGACTCCGTCCTCTCCTGGTTCTCCTCTTACCTCTCTGGCCGGTCATTCTCGGTCTCCTTCGTTGGAGCCTCCTCCCCCTCCCATCCTTTAACTGTTGGAGTTCCTCAAGGGTCAGTTCTTGGCCCTCTTCTGTTCTCCATTTACACCCACTCCCTCGGTGAACTCATTCGCTCTCATGGCTTTGACTACCATCTCTACGCAGATGACACACAGATCTACATCTCCGCCCCTGTCCTCTCCCCCTCCCTTCAGGCTCGCATCTCCTCCTGCCTCCAGGATGTCTCCACCTGGATGTCGGCCCGCCACCTAAAACTCAACATGAGCAAGACTGAGCTCCTCATCTTCCCTCCCAAACCCAGTCCTCTCCAGACTTCTCTATCACCGTGGATGGCACCACCATCCTTCCCGTCTCTCAGGCCCGCAATCTCCGTGTCATCCTTGACTCGTCTCTCTCGTTCACCCCACACATCCTATCCGTTACCAAGACCTGCCGGTTTCACCTATACAATATCGCCAAGATCCGCCCTTTCCTCTCCACCCAAACGGCTACCTTACTGCTATGGGCTCTCGTTATATCCCGGCTAGACTACTGTGTCAGCCTTCTCTCTGATCTCCCTTTCTCCTCTCTCGCCCCGCTCCAGTCTATTCTTCACTCCTCTGCCCGGCTCATCTTCCTGCAGAAACGATCTGGGCATGTCACTCCCCTTCTTAAACAACTCCAGTGGTTGCCTATCAACCTCCGCTCCAAACAAAAACTCCTCACTCTAGGCTTCAAGGCTCTCCATCACCTTGCCCCTTCCTACCTCTCCTCCCTTCTCTCTTTCTACCACCCACCCCGCACGCTCCGCTCCTCTGCCGCCCACCTCCTCACTGTCCCTCGGTCTCGCCTATCTCGCCGTCGACCCCTGGGTCACGTTTTCCCGCGGTCCTGGAACGCCCTCCCTCCTCACCTCCACCAAACTGATTCTCTTCCCCTCTTCAAAACCCTACTTAAAACTCACCTCCTCCAAGAGGCCTTCCCAGACTGAGCTCCCTTCTCCCTCTACTCCCTCTACCACCCCCCTTCACCTCTCTGCAGCTAAACCCTCTTTTCCCCTTTCCCTCTGCTCCTCCACCTCTCCCTTCCCCTCCCCACAGCACTGTACTCGTCCGCTCAACTGTATATATTTCCATTACCCTATTTATTTTGTTAATGAATTGTACATCGCCTTGATTCTATTTAGTTGCCTTTGTTTTTACGAGGTGTTCTTCCCCTTGACTCTATTTATTGCCATTGTTCTTGTCTGTCCATCTCCCCTGATTAGACTGTAAGCCCGTCAAACGGCAGGGACTGTCTCTATCTGTTGCCCACTTGTTCATCCCAAGCGCTTAGTACAGTGCTCTGCACATAGTAAGCGCTCAATAAATACTATTGAATGAATGAATGACCATCCCCTTCCCCTCCACACTCTATCTCACCTTGGCTTCACGGACTACATCCTCTCTTGGTTCTCCTCTTATCACTCTGGTCGTTCATTCTCGGTCTCCTTTGCGGGATCCTCCTGCCCCTCCCATCCACTAACTGTAGGGGTTCCTCAAGGGTCAGTTCTTGGCCTTCTTCTGTCCTCCACCTATACTCACTCCCTTGATGAACTCATTCGCTCCCACAGCTTCAACTATCATCTCTACGCAGATGACACCCAAATCTACATCTCCTCCCCTGATCTCTCCCCCTCCCTTCAGGCTCGTATCTCCTCCTGCCTCCAAGACATCTCCACCTGGATGACTGCCCGCCACCTAAAACTCAACATGTCTAAAACTGAGTGCCTTATCTTCCCTCCCAAGCCCTGTCCTGTTCCTGACTTCCCTGTCACTGTCTAAGTACTAATTTCCTTTCCTCCCACCTCTTTCTGCATCACCCTCATTTGCTCCCTTTATTCATGCCCCCTACCAGCTCTACGGTACTTATGTACATATCCATTGTTTTTTTATTTATATTAATGTCTGTTTCCCCATCTAGACTCTAAACTCACTGTGGGCCAGGAATGTGTCTGTCATATTGTTATACTGTCTACTCTCCCAAGCGGTTAGTATATTCTGCACACAGTAAACGCTCAATAGATTGATTGCTTGATTGATTGATACCTGAAGCATTGTGAAGATGGTCTTCATCTCAAAACAGCTACGTCAAGGCATCCTATGCCCTCATGTCTGGGTCTTAAAGTGGACAAGGCCTTTTAAATCATAGTGAATGGGGAAGCATTAGAGGAGCCTGCACATACTCAGGCACTCTTTGAAAATCTTCATGGCCTCAAATTCTATTAAATTTGCCCATAAGCAGGGGCTGGAAGTAGTGTTGAACATAAAAATCATCATCTAGGTCCTGGCTCTGCTCTCCAAAAGAAATCTGGTTGATTCTGTGGTTGGAAGAGGTCATTAATCTTATAGGGAATAGAAAGAGGAAAAGTGTGTTTGTTGTTTAAGAGGTATAGAGGTGAGACCACTTACTTACTGGTACTATGTGTGTGTTTACTCACTGGGATACTCTTTGGGTTACCACTGGAGTGTCACTATGGCTTGGTGATGAAGGAAGAGGTGTTCCACGCCCACCCCATTCCTCCCCAATGAGTTGCCCTGGAGCTGCCACGGGGTGAAGCATGGAAAAGACTGGAGAAGGAGCAGCTTCTCAGGAAACCCCAGTCAGTCACTGAGTGGGGCTTTTGAATCCTGTTCCCTTCTTCCCTTTCCCTCCATATCCTCTAACCTCTCTTGTCCCAGTTAAAAGGCCTCCAGACCCCAGCTTCAGAGGCCGCCCACAGTTCCCCATTGTCTTGCCTCCTTTCTGGCTGGTGGAGCTATAATGATGTTATCGAAGGTCATGAGAGAGAGCTCCCACTGGACAGTCCAACCCAGGGCCCCAACTTCAGTTAATGTGGCCCAGAACTCCTTTTCAAATCATATGATCAGCCTATGTAAAGCATAGGTTCTAGTGAATATAGATGAAGTAATTTTCCAAAACTACCTAAGCAACCATTGATAAAGCTAACAACTCTAGTAGGGACTGTGACTGAAAGGGGTTAACCTGTGTTTGGAAGATCATTTTTCAGTTAAATAATATAATTTGGGGCTGAATTTGCACAACGCTGCTCTAATGCTAAATGCCAGCCTAGCCCTAGTGAGAACTACATGGTACAAACAAAACCAACGTTGGAGGATCCCCTCCCCTATCTCTTACCCTGATCCATGAGGTATGGTATCTGCATCCAACTAATTGAAATAATTTCAATATTTTCCATCCTTCCTGCTCTGTCCCTTCATCACACTAGTCATTCATTCATTCATTCATTCATTCATTCATTCATTCAATCACATTTATTGAGCATTTACTGTGTGCAGAGCACTGTACTAAGCACGTGGGAGAGTACACTACAACAATAAACAGACACAATCCCTGCCCACAACAAGTTTACAGTCCAGAGGGGAGAGAAGGCAGACATTAATTCAAACAAATAAATTGCAGATATGCATATAAGTGCTGTGGGGCTGGGATGGGGGAAGAACAAAGGTAGTAAGTTGGGGCAATGCAGAAGGAAGTGAGAGAAGAGGAAAGGGGTCTTCTTGGAAGAGATATGTCTTCAATAAGACTTTGAAGCGAGGGAGAGTAATTGCCTGTGGGATTTGAGGAAGGAGGTCATTCTAGGCCAGAGGCATGATGTGGGAGAAGGGTCAGTAATGAGACAGATGAGATTGAGGCACATTGAGAAGGTTAGCATTAGAGGAGTGAAGTGTGCGGGTGGGGTTATAGCAGGAGAATAGCGAGGTGAGGTAGGAAGAGGCAAACTGATTGAGCACTTCGAAGTCAATGGTGAGGACTTTTTGTTTGATGCAAAGGTGGATAGACAACTACTGAAGTTTTTGAGGAGGGGGGAATCATGTCCTGACTGTTTTTTTTGAAAAATGATTTGGGCAGTAGAGCGAAGTAAGAACTAGAGTGGGAGAGACAGGAGGCTGGGAGGTCAGCATTCTGAATGGGCAATGGGCAAACACCACAGTTCAGGCCAGCTAATGGTAACAGGAAGGGGCAGCATAGAGCTGCCAGCACCCACTGGGCATAGCCATGGCCAATTAGAAGCTACATTTAAAGGTGCAATACAATCAATCATTAAATGGTATTAGTGCTTGGGAGAGTACAGTACAATACAGGTGGTAGACACAACTCCTATCCTCAAGGACCTTAAGATCTTGGCTAAAAGGAGCTACCAGAACTCCTCCTATTTTTAGCATCATAGGAATTGATGTATTCCCTGATTTTTTTTGAATTTGACATTGTTTGGTTCATTTAGAGATAACCAGATGTCAAGGGATTCATATAGTTAACTAATATATGGATTGTGTTGAATTTTCAATGAAAGAGGTGTTGGGGGTCAAATGATTAATAATTTTATATTTTAAATTTGTATTAATCTGAATACATAGCAGTTATAGAGATCTAAACTTTATTTTTACTCACCTGCCAGAAAGTCAAGAACAGATGCCAAAGCTAAACCCATAGGAGCCAGGCTATGACCCGCCAAATCCACAGGTACCAAACTGAGTCTAGGAATCCTTGCACAAATTGAGTATAGATTATGACATATTTGTTGAGTTTCAGATTGTCCAAAATTGGGCATGTAATCAAGTGCTCCTTTTCCAAGATGAATATTCAAATATCACAAATTTTCTGAGCAGCATGGCCTACTGGAAAAATCACAGGCCTTGGAGTCAGAGGATCTGAGTTCTAATACCGGCTCTGCTTTGTCTTCTCTGTTAACTTGAGCAAGTCATTTCAATTCTCTGTTCCTCAATTACCTCACCTGGAAAATGGGAATTAAATCCTCCTTCTGACTCTCTGACATGTGGGCCCTATCTGGGAAAGGGACTGTGTCCAAGGGTAAATAAAATTTTTTGAGTGTGTAAGAAACAATAACATAATTTTATATATCATTTTGAGAAGATAAAAGTACAATTATATATATATATATGGTTTTGATAAAAAATAAATTTTCATTTTAATCATTTCATGAGACAAATTGGAAGGTACCTACTCTCGTGAGCCTGATCAATAGTAGCATTAGAAAATGCCAAAATATATAGCACTTCTATTGAGAATATTCTCTTTCTAAAAAGGATAGGAGTAGAGTAGTTGGTTTGTTGTTGACAATGCCTTGCACTTCCCTCCCCAACCCTACCTCTATTCATTCATTCAATAGTATTTATTGAGCGCTTACTATGTGCAGAGCACTGTACTAAGCACTTGGAATGAACAAGTCGGCAAAAGATAGAGACAGTCCCTGCCGTTTGACAGGCTTACAGTCTAATCGGGGGAGACAGACAGACAAGAACAATGGCAATAAATACCTCTATCTCCTGTGTGGTTGTCACATCACAATTTGTAAAGGCAACATGGAAGGCATTTCCTCTGCCCCCTATAGAAGTGATGTCCAACTAACTACTGGAGCATATTTATTGAGTTCTTACTTCATGCAGATCACAGTACCAAGTGCTGAAGAACATACAGTAGAGTTAATAAACATGATTCTGGTCTTCAAGGAGCTTACAATTTATTAGGGGAGTCAAAAACTAATATAAATTACATGAGGGGGAAGTAATGTAACACACTGGTGCTACAGGTAATAATAATAACTCCGGCCGGTGGAGTCCCCTCTACCTCTGTTCACCTGGTCAGACAGTGATGGAGGCTGCTCCACACCATAGGAAGTACTCAGTACATAGCCCTGAGCAACCAACAGCTGATCGGCCGGGGCTTCCCAAGAGCAGGGCAGACCCATCCATCCGCTCGCCCCGGGGTTGATCAAGGACGTGAAGTTGTAGTCACCAGCAGCCTAGGAACAAATACGACAGAGTTTCCCAGCACAAGAACTGGATACTGATCCCCATATTGGCCTCCAGAAAAGCGGCAACCAAGTGCTTGTCAGTGACTCCTCTACTTTCACATTGAGGCATGGAGAATTGACGTTGCCTGGAAGAGATGCTTCAGGCCCTGAGAGGATCCCATTTGGGCAGGGTGAAGGAGAAGCAATAACAACTCGACCCAGTGACTCCTTCTCCATCTGGTGAAAGGTATGTCACCTGGAAAAGAGACTGCCAACTCCTCCAAGCCCCCCAGGCTCTGATACTGCACTACAGGAACAGGGTGGTTGGAAGCTGGAGCAACAACACATTTACTACATTTATAACATTCGGAAAGTTATGGCTGTTGGACTCTGGACCAGCCTGCCAATATGAGGAAGAACATAAACACTACTCCGTTAACCCTAATTTTTCTGTCACATTTACTGTCTTCTTGGTGGTTGTTTTCTCAGTTTGTTTGGCCATTAAATCATTTCTATCTTTGTTCTGTGTCTTTGGCCAAATTTCCCAAGCTCCAAATTGCCCCGTCCCCAAACCACCTGTCCATTCTCAGGCTGGGAACTCCCTATTGCCCAGAGACTCTTCTGGATTATTTTCCTTCTACCTCTTCCCAGTGCTCAGTGCAATGTTTGGTGTTCAGTAATACAATTGAAAGGATGAATCACCACTATCATCTTCATCATCAAAAAATCTATATTCCCTGGGGGCCAACTGGGGACAAGAGCTTGGAGAAAGTACAAAGAGGAAAAAGATGCAGTTACATGAGTGTGCCATTTCAGGTACATAAATGGTTTCCTCCTCCCATTCTGGCCATTACATTGTGCAATCCACATGAGGAGCGCAAGGCCTCTAAGTTCTAAATTTTGCTCTGCTTCTGAGTGAGGCACTTTGAGACCAGTAGTGAGCATTAGAAACCAAATGATAAATTGGATCCATTAAGATGCAATATCACTGTTAGTCAAGCCCATTTCTTATCCTTTCCCGACATTTTTTCCTTACTTCTGCCTTTCCCTTCACTTCATCTCCTGTTATTTTGACCTCATTACCTTCTATATTTTGCTACATCGAGAGCTCTTTATTGGTTGGTGGTCAAAAAAAAAACCCCAAAAGAATGACTTTACTGACTGCTCCTTTCTACCCAGATGGATTATCATATTATATTAGCGGTAATAGAAAAGCATCCTTTCCTTTAGTTCTTTGTACCTCTTGCCCAGTACACTTTGGTTAAGATAACTTTATTTTTAAAAGTCCATTTTTCACACTCTAAAAAGCTAATTGCTATATTTCTTTTATCTTCATCAGAAAGCAGGCAATTTACTCTTCTGAGGAATTACCTCAGGATGGCCTAGTGAAAAGAGCATGAGGCTGGGCATCAGGGGATATCTGGGTTCTATCTAATCCCAGCTCTGACAATTGCTTGCTGTGAGACCTTGGGCAAGTCATTTAACTCTTCTCTGCCTCAGTTACCTCATTGGAGAAATGGGAATTAAATCTTCCTCCCTTCAACTTAGGTTGTGAGCCCCATGTGGGACATGGACTGTGTCCAACCTGATAAACTTGTATCTATACCAGTGTTCAGAATAGTGTTTGATACATATTAAGTGCTTAGCAGATGCCATTAAAAAAATGGAGATGGTGTTATCAGAACACCTGCTAAAGGGACCACAACCACAACACAATAGAAATATCTCTAAGGTGAATGCTTGCACCTGATCTAGGATTGTATGTAAACATTGGCTATGCCCTGTATCAATATTTCAGGAGGGGACCCTTGAAGCTGTAAGGATTAACTACCTCTAGGAGATTCCTTGAGATGTTCTGTGGTGTCATGGGAACCTGGTATATCTGCGGCTCTGGCTAAGCGCTCAGGATGAAAACTGGTAGTGGAACAGTCTACTGCTTCCCCTCTCTCATCTAATGTGGGTTTCTCTTTGGGTGGGTTGTGGTCTGTGGGCTCTTTGTGATCAGGGAACATTTCTACCAGCTCTAATAACAGTAGCAATACTATCTTTTCCTGAGCACTTAATACAGTAAACTCAATGAATATGATTGATTACCAAAGTCAGGACTTGGCCAACCAAACAATCTTACCCCAGTAAGAGCTTCAGCACTACCATAGAGTTGTGGGGAGAAGGGAGAAGGTATGTCCATCAGGACCATGGTTTGCACCTCAGGCTCAAAACTGGTATGTCTCTAGGCTTGCATTTGCCCCAGAGTCAACATGGATGACATAACCCTGACCTCTGACACTACACTGACCCACTGGTTACCTCAGTTCTTAATACTTCCCTGGTGGTACCCATAGTAGCAATGCCCAAAATTGCTGGGGAGGAGAGATAGAGATCAGGACCTTTTTATTGTGAGGCTGTTGGATTGCCATTGGTATGGGGATTTATCCTAAGTACTCAAATGGGACATGAATTTGGAGGCCTCTTCTGCCTCCCTCTACCACTTCCATTGTAGCCCAGAGTGGGACCAGGGTTCAGATCAGGAGAGGGTATCATTGCCAGGAGTCATACTGGAGGATTAGGCAGAAAAAGGAGGTGCAGAGGCACAAAACACAGGCAGGAGAAGAGGTGCTAAATTTGGGAATGAGGTGCTATAGTAGACACAGAGGAGGAAGAATTGTTATATTGTACACTCCCAAACTCTTAGTACCGTGCCCCACACACCATAAGTGCTCAATAAATATAATTGAATGAATGAATGAGTGAACGATTCAGGCTCTTTTTCTGCCCCCTTTTCCAGTTCTCTTCAGGCAACAACTCTACTTCATCATCAGTGGTACTGAGCACTTTCTACATGCAGAGCATGCACATAGTATTGCATTGTACTCTTCCAAGCATTTAGTAAACTTATAGTTTACTTGTCCTCACTCCTTCTACTCACCCTTGTCCAACTCTGCTCCTTGACCATTAGTGAAGCCCAGATCTAACTCTACTTGGGATATTTATTCAGAACATTTTAGTCTCCAGGATTATTTTGTTTCACTGTGCTTGAAGAATTTAGTTTCTAATATCTGAATTCTTGTGCAAATTAGCAAAAGAAAGTAAAATGGGACTGCCACCTGCCCAGTGTGATATTTACCACAAACTTTAAAATTGACTTTTAATAATAATAATAATAATGTTGGTATTTGTTAAGCGCTTACTATGTGCCAAGCACTGTTCTAAGCGCTGGGGTAGACACAGGGGAATCAGGTTGTCCCACGTGGGGCTCACAGTCTTAATCCCCATTTTACAGATGAGGGAACTGAGGCACAGAGAAGTTAAGTGACTTGCCCACAGTCACACAGCTGACAAGTGGCAGAGCTGGGATTCGAACTCATGAGCCCTGACTCCAAAGCCCGTGCTCTTTCCAATGAGCCACGCTGACTTTTGAAAAGGTATCTTTCATATTTTTAACTTTCCAAATCTTTCCCCATTATTCTATAGAGAAAGCAATCGTCTGGTTTTTATAAGGTAATACCTACAGTATTATAAGTATTACAGTATTATAAGAAGCACTCATCTCTTTCAGAGTAGCATTAGCAGCAATGGGAAGAGGGAGAGTCAAGAACAAAAGGGTATGAGGGAGAAGAATAATTGAGAATCAGGTGAGAATAGAGCCCCTGCAGTGCTGCAACACTATCAGCTTTAAGGCATTCAATTAGCTGTTTCATCTAAACCATCTTCACTCATCCACCATTGCAACCCAGCCCTTGCACTTCACTCCTCTAACACCTTTCCTTGCCCAGCCATTTACTTGTCGTGTGACCTTGGGCAAGTCATTTAACTTCTTTATGCTCCAGTTCCCTCATCTGTAAAATGGGATATCTTATCCTGTATCATAGGATTCTTGTACTCACAAAAATGATTTAAGTAATGTGAAAGCACTTTAGAAAATAAGTGCAAAATTTTTTAAAAAACATAAAACTTAAGGTATCTCAAAACAAATCAGAGTTATGTAATTTTAATGGGAGTCATTTACTAGCATCAGGGGAATGCTCATTCCCTCAATGCTCATTCCCTCATAGCTCCATTAGATGAGTCATGTAGGGAAAATGGATGCCAGCAGAATACCTAAGCAACTGAAATAGAACTCATATGAAGAGGGAGGTGAATGTGTAGCGAATAGTGAGGTAGTGAAACATAATTTCAAACAATACAATTTGTGAGAGACAACTACAGCAGAAAAAACAACCCAGGCTGTTGGGCCTCTACATTTTAGGAGAGGCACTCTTTGAACAGGTACTTTGGAAAGACTGGGATACCAGGAGGCTTAATTGAAGCACATCCTTAAAATTTCCACCATCAAAATTCTTTTAAAACTTTCTCAAGTGTATAATTATGTGATGTAAGCTTATGCTGTCATCTCGGCTCTTTTAGGTTGCGATAT
The DNA here is from genome assembly GCF_004115215.2 of Ornithorhynchus anatinus. Classification (NCBI taxonomy): domain Eukaryota; kingdom Metazoa; phylum Chordata; class Mammalia; order Monotremata; family Ornithorhynchidae; genus Ornithorhynchus; species Ornithorhynchus anatinus. The sequence goes on along the minus strand of NC_041728.1, from coordinate 76,087,194 downwards.
GCGGGGTAGATTTGCACCTCTACAATTCCTCTTATGTAATTAGCAAACATAGCTTGGTATCAGGAGTGGATCAAAGTTAAGCTACTTATTCCCTCTATGTATGTGCACATATAAACTTGGTGTTTCAACTCCATAAAACCCAGAATCCGCCATGGTATTACACAGTGACGGGTGAGAAAGGGATGTGAATTACAGAATAGGCTGGAATAGAATAAAGATGAAGAACATACACTGATGCGAGTCATTTTGTAGAATGGAAAGAGCAAAAATAGTTCACAAAGTTTTTCAAGAATAGGAGGCATGTCTTTAACTTGTATTGATTGCTCCCAAGTATAGTATAGGGGAAGTTTAGAACATTTAGAGGTATTATGTCTTCCAACTCTATTGTTAGACTTCCCTAACTATGTGCTTTGAACATAGTAAGCACTCAGTAAATGTCACTGACTAATTGAGTGCAGGGTAGACATTCAGTTCATGTGGATGATATCATTATGTTTATTAATCAATCATATTTATTAAGCATTTACTGTGTGCCTAACACTGTGCTATGCAGTGCAGCAGATACAAGTTAATCAGATTGGCCACCGATTCTTTCCCACAAGGAACTCACAGTCTGAACAGGAGGGAGAACAGGCATTGATGTTAATTATGATGATGATCTTGTGTCTCAATGGAATTATTTCTCTTTCTGAATTACTGAGGAGAGTGGGCTGATGTAAAACTGTATGTTTATGAAGGGTTATTATTCTGTGCCTCTTCAACCCTAGTGGGTCCAATGTATTAGTGGGGCCACTGTAGAGAAGCAGCATGGCATAATGGATAGAGCACAGGGCTCAGAGTCAGAAGGTCAAGGGTTTTAATCCTGACTTTGCCACTTGCCTGCAGTGTGACCTTGGACAAATCACTCCATTTCTCTGTGCCTCAATTACCTCAACTCTAAAATGGGGATTGAGACTGTGAGCCCCTCGAGGGACATGGACTGTGTCCAACCCAATTTGTTTGTGTCCACCCCAGCGCTTAGTACAGTGCCTGGTACATAGTAAATGCTTAACAAATACCATCATTCTTATTATTATTAGTTCTTCCCAGGACAAGGAGGGAGAGTGGTAGGATGGGTAAGATATTACCACAGTGATTCTCCTGGTACGCTCCTAGAATCTTTTAATGTCTGTCTCTCCCTCTAGACTGTGAGTTCCTTGTGGGCAAGGAATGTATCTGCCAACACTACAGTACTGTACTATCCCAAGTACAACACTCAGCATAAAGTAAGTGCTCAATAAATACCACTGATTGATTCCCTAGTGGGATTTACCTACATTCCTTCAAATGTCCACAGGAGACTTCTCACCTCCTAGTTGCCATGCAAATAGATCTCAAATGTGTCAGCCAGACTTGAAAAATAGAATATAGAGTGAAGAGGAGTGTGTTTACATTGGAATCAAAGGGGAGAATCTAGGCAAATTAGGAATTGACTCAACACATGTAATATTTCTCTGCAAAATTGAATAGAAAATATTAATACTGGCTTTTGTCATCTCTGGCTAGACTACCACAGCAAACCTACTTATGATAGTTAATGGATTTGAGAGAATAACTTGTTCCTACTAGGAAAGTCTTATGTTTATAGATTATTATCTAATGATTTCCCATTTCTGTTTCATTAGTCATTAACTGTACCTTGGGTTATTTCAAGTATGAATTCAAAAGGAGAGCACATCTAAGTGCTCACATATCTTAATCTCTGGTACTCACTCAGTACTGTTAAATGCATTATAGGCATTTAAATAACAGGAAATGGAACATGCAAATGGAACGTTTTAGGTTTTTATTCAGAAAAAAGAAAAGAGTCTCAAGTACATGAAGTCTTGTTGTCAATAAGCCCCCTTTAGTCTGACTCCTATTTCAATGCTAGGGTTTCTTGTACTCTATTTCTCCTTTTCCTAATCACGACCTCTAAAAAAAATCAAAAGAAAGCAACAGAATAAGGAAAAAATATAGATGATGCAACTCCGGTAATGGTGAATGAGATGTGTAGCCACACGGCATGCACAAGTAAGATAAAAGAGAGGAAAAGGAATAGTTCCTTATTCTTTTCCTGCCTGGAAGCTTGTTCCCTCACTGCTATTCTTTGTTTTTATGGCATTTGTTAAGTACTTACTCCGTACCAGACACTGTAATAAGCACTGTTAGATACCAGCTAATAAGACTGGACACAATCCATCTCCCACAAGGAACTCATATTCTTGATCCCCATTTTACAGATGAGGTTATTGAGGCACAGATACATTAAGTGACTTGCCCAAGGTCACCCAGCAGACAAATGAAAGAGTAGGATTAGAACCCAGGTTCTTCTGAATCCCAGGCCCCTGCTTGATCCACACAGGCCACACTGCTCTTGCTTGATTCAGAGCCAGATCTGGTCAGCTGTGGTTAGCCAGCCTTAGTCAAGGAAGAAGAGGGACATGCGTTTTTCCTGCCTTTCCAAGCAGATGGGTACCTAGCTCTCCACCTTAAAGAAATTCTCAGGAAATCCTGAGAAGCATCATCATTATGTTAAGTATCCTATGGGGCTATATGTTTCTACTGAATAATCTTTGCCTTCCCCAATTAAGACCTCTTTTCTTTGGCTTGGTCTCCCTTTTTGTCTTCTGTGCACTTAGGTCTGCGAATTCACTCCACCTCCAATCCCACAGCATTTATGTAGATATATTATAAATTACTTATTTATATTAATGTCTGTCTTCCGTCTCTAGACTGTAAGCTCGTTATGGGCAGGGAACTTGTTTGCTAATTCTGTTCTAATGTACTCTTCCAAGTCTCAAGTGCTTAGTACAGTGCTTGGCACATAGCAAGTGCTCAGTAAATACAATTATTGATCGATTAATTTTGCAATTTACCTGCTGTGTGACTTTGGACAAGCCACTTAACTTCTCTGTGCCTCAGTTTCCTCTTCTTCAAAAAAAGGGATTCAATATCTTTTTTCCCTCCTACTTAGAATGTGAGTCCCACGTGGGACCTGATGATCTTATATCTAACCCAGCACTTAGTACAGTATCTGGCACATAGTATGTGCTTAACAGATACCATTGTTATTGCAATTATTATTATTATTGTTGTTATTTCGGTATTTGTTGGTGTCACTTTAGCATTTCCTATATGCTAAACATTGAGATAGAAATAAAATAATCATATCATTCATAGTCTCTGTCTCACAAGGAGTTTAATCTAAATAGAGGAGAATGTATATGTTGAATAATATAAAGAAATTAAAAACAACAATTACATATTCAACATACCATAACAATAGTAGTAGGAATAAATGATTAAACTATTTATAGATTACTCCTTACTGCACCAGGCAAAAGGACCTGGAACCCCTATACTTCTGAGGACCTGGGGACTTGGGGCCACAAGGTGCCAGACACTGCCCACTCATCCTTCTTGAAGAGGGCCTGGGCTTCTCTTCTGCAATGGTAAATGTTGGTTGGGAGATTGCTCTGGATTCTTTCATGAGCAAGAGTTCTGAGGCAAGAGGTGTCCATGAGAGGTCTTTTATTTCTACTGTATGCCTTGAAGTACCCAGTACACTCTGCTTGTAGTATTAGTAGTAATAGCATTTGTTGAGTGCCCACTGGGTACAGTGCACTGTAGAAGGGAAGTGGAGACCTACAATTTGACACATTCCTTGTCCAGAAACAAAAACATCTGTGTGTGTGTGTGTGTGTGTGTGTGTGTGTGTGTGTGTGGCAGGGGCTGGGGAGAGGGAGTTGGTGTGTATATTCTCTGTTTTTCAAAGATGATTACTGGTAATACAACCTCATCTAGGTGTGTGAGTGTGGCTAAAAAGGCCAATAAGTGACCAACCAACCCTGACCCCATCATCCACACTTGACAATAGATTGTTGCTCTGTTAAAAGGTTTATCCCATACAGGGCCAATCTCTGTTTTAGGTATTTGTATGCTAACAAATCCTTTGTTCAAGGAGTGCAATTTCTCCCAGGCTTGTGGCATGCCAGGCTGGACCGTGTGCTGCCCAGGTCTCCATAGAACATGCAAGACATGGTTTTGTTTCTTAGAATAATGAGGAAAAACTGGGATGATGTGATATTCTCAATAGAGTTACCTACATCATCGCTTCATATCTACACAAGCTCTGCTTAAATAAAGTTGCCATAAGGGTATCTTCCATAGTATTAAAGATTCAAATTACACAACTTCCCAGTAGCTTCCATTTTTCAGGATCTTTTTCTCCTAATGTTACAACTTAGTATCTCTATTTTCATCAGTCTGATTCGTAATTCTGAGGTAGAATAACTGATCATCATTTTAATAGTTTTCAGAGAAATATGCTGTTCAGTCCAGTGATCCTTCCAACCTATTTGTCTGAAGAAATAACCAAGAGAATTCAGAGGAACAGTATGATGGTTGCTGTCATTGGCACATATCCTCTGAATAAAAACTCATACCTGAAGAATGTTTTAAATTGTTTTATGGTAAATCTTAGGGATATCAATAATCTCAAATTATTTTACAGTTCTTTGGATGGTCTAGTTTTCAAGCATTTAATTAGTTTTCACTTTGTTATTGATTCTCTACTGGTATCCATTAGGTCATCCCTTTGATTAGTATCACTTTCATCAAATTCCATCAAAGGATGCATGCTTTTACCTTTGCTTTCAGGCTTCTCTTGTAAAACAACAATCACATCTATTCACATGAGGGTGTAGACAGTTGTTATTTACATAGCATATTACATAGCATAGCATAGCATATTTACATAGCATAGTATAGCACATAGAAAATAATCAGTAATTTTTAAGTTGTGACTGGAGCACATTCTTTCATGCACTAACTGTTCTTGGATAAATATCTTTGGATGTAATATCATCAAATAGATGAATAAATGAATAATAGATACATTAAAATAGATTGATCCTAAGTTCATTTGAAATAGGTTTAGCCACTAACGAAACACATAGACATTGGTTAAACTCATATTTATTCCTGCCAAGCTGTTACGTGGGAGATACTTAGGCACATTTACTTTGAGCATTTCAGGGAATTAACTCTTTTGGGTACTTTGGTATGATTTAATGCACAACAACAGTTATTTGGATGTTTACCCCAAAAGGTTAATTTGTCTTAAAAGAAAGAAGTAACTCTTGGAAAGAAGTTTCCAACCTGGAAAAATATAGGTTGTGTTCTGTGGAATAAAATTAAAAGGGCTTATTGGAAATTCAGTTCAAGAAGAGATGTGGGGAAGATAAATACAATTTGGTGGAAGGACAATATTTTATTTTTATCATGAAAATGCAATTTGTTTACAAATATTTAGAAGTATCTGGGATTTGGTAGGAAACATGTTATCTTAGAACTTTTTGTGCATTCTAAATAAAAAGGAAGCCTCAATTCAGATATTTAAGTTCAGCCCCAAAACTAAGTCTTTTCTGAACATCTCTGATAGGCTGATCACAGTATCAATCAATCAATAGAATTTATTGAGGGCTTACTCTGTGCAGAGCATTGCATTAAGCACTTGGAAGAGTACATTAGTCATCATAAGGCCCAATATCTGCTCTCCAGGAGTTTCAACTCTAATGGGGGAGATAGAAAGCTATAAATCATTTAAAAATATCGGAAATGGGATGTCACACTACATCAACTACTGACTAAAGTCTGGCAGGATACATAGAAAAGTGAATGGTAGCAGAGAAGCAACTTGGCTCAGTGGAAAGAGCCTGGGCTTAGGAGCCATGAGTTATGGGTTCTAATCCCAGTTCCACCACCTGTCAGCTGTGTGACTTTGGGCAACTTCTCGGTGCCTCGGTTACCTCATCTGCAAAATGGAGATTAAGACTGTGAGCCTCACGTGGGACAACCTGATTACCCTGTATCTACCCCAGCACATAGAACAGTGCTCGGCACATAGTAAGCATTTAACAAATACCAACATTATTATTATTATTAGAAGCACTAATTGAGCGCCACCTTAGAGCAGTGTGCTGGAACTAGGCATTGGGGAAGTATTAGCATTAGTATTAGTGTAAGTGCTAAAGAACGGAAATCTAAAACAGGTGTTAAGAGTGGTTGTTGGGTTACCATAATCTAGGAAGGAGTGGAGAATAATTGGAGGATTCCTTCTAAAGCTTTAGAAAAGCTTTCCATAGAGGAAGACCTGTGGTCCAGCAGATTTGAAGCAGTGGGGGCTGTCTTATTTTTAAGTACCAGTGGCTGTTCTACATCCTGATCCTACTGGAGTTATGACACTGTGGACTACTCCACAGTGAGTAGCAGAGAAGCAGTGTGGTTTAGTGGAAAGAGCCCAGGCTTGGGAGTCAGAGGACTTGGGTGATAATCCTGGCTCCGCTACTCGTCTGTGTGACCTTGGACAAGTCACTTCACTTCTCTGTGCCTCAGTTACCTCTTCTGTGAAATGGGAATTAAGAGAGTCCCACGTGGGACAACCTGATTACCGTCTATCTACCCCAGCGCTTAGAACAGTGCTTGGCAGATAGTAAACACTTAAATACCATCATAATTATTATTATTACTCGCTTCTTCTCAAAACACCATAAAACCTTATTTTTATTGATTTGATATTAATCTCATCCTCACTGTGGACATTCTGCAGGGCCTGCTCTGGCTCTTCTGCACTTCTAGCTTTACATTCTCACTTTCTTGGGAAGCTTATCAACTCACATGGCTTCAGATAGCACACCTCTGTGGAAGTTTCCTAAATCAGCCTCTCTACATCTGACTTCTCATCAGACCTGCTACCCCACATCTGCCTGGTCTCCATGAAATCTTCACTTGGAAAATCAGAACTTCTGGGTGACTCAGTTTCCTCATCTGTACAATGGAGATTTAATAACTGTTCTCCCCCCTACTTAGACTATGAGCCCAATGGAGGGACAGGCACTCTGTCCAACCTGATTACCTTGTATAAATCTCATTGCTTAGTACAGTGTTTATTACATAATAAACACTCAACAAATGCCATCACTAATTACAATGATAATTTTGATTCCACTAGGTAAATATTTTTATGTCTCTACCTCCACTAGAGTGTAAGATACTCATGGGAGCAGCATGGAGTAGTGGATAGGGCATGGGCCTGGAGTCAGAAGATCGTGGGTTGTAATCCCGGCTCTGCCAGTTGTCTGCTGTGTGGCCCTGGGCAAGTCACTTCACTTCTCTGTGCCTCAGTTACCTCATCTGTAAAATGGGGATTGAGACTGAGTGGTCCATGTGGGACAGGGACTGTGTCCAACCCAATTTGCTTGTATCCACCCCAGTGCTTAGTACAGTGCCTGACACATAGTAAGGATTTAACAAATACCATTATTATTATTATTACTATTATTATTATTATTATTATGGGCAGGGAAAGGGTCTTTTTATTTTGCACTTCCTAAGGTCTTAGTACAGTGCACTATACCCAACTGGCACTCAACAAATGCTATTGCTAATTCTTAGTATACTTCTGAGAGAGGAAACTGCTAAAGTTATTTCTATGTTTTGAGTTATAGTATCTCAAAACTAAAAAGAACTATATTTGCTAGAGGGTTGTAGTTTCTGTAATGTCTAGAAGAAGAGTTACTGAGAATTTCATTATTGGTATGATGGATGGGAAGTAGGTTGGGTTAGAGGTCAGCACTATGGGCTCTCTTTACTGTTCTTAGGAACAGCCATGTTTAGTGAAAGGGAGATATCTCACAAGAAGTTGCCTACTTTTATGGTGATTCAAGTGCTTATAAGACTAGTCAGTATTTTGGGTCAATTAAATCAATAATGATAGGAAAGTGTATACTGAGGATTGAGTACTGACATGGTGTATAAGGTAGCAATGTATATGATTAGGGAAATGAATTAAGGAATAGTCAAAACATTTATTGAGTACTTAATGTGTGCAGAGCACTGTACTAAGCACTTGAGAGAGTATAATACAATATTCACAAGTCTTTCCCCAAGTTGCTACCAGTTTAATATGGTTGGCAAGACTGATGAGTTCTGCAATCAAAATATTTATGTACCTACACATTCAACAATTTCAGGAATCAATTGAGTTGGAGAAGTGGTTCATGACATGGACTATACCAGTGGTTATTAGAAAAAAAAGTTAAATCAGGAAAGGTTGACAGGAGAGAGCTTAAGTTGTGTTTTAAAACTCATGTATAACAATGCATAGTAAGTTACTTTTAAATCACAAGTAATGTAGTCTGAAATTTTCTATAGGTTCAAGAGATGTTTGTATAAATATTTTAACAAGTGGTCCACAATAAGTTCTTAGGGAGAAAGATGAAGATGTTGAGGTAGAGTTGCCAAGAAGAGCGACCATTACATAAATCCTCTAATTTTTCCAAGCACTGCAAGCACAAATAAAAAATTGGCCTGGCTGAATCCTTGCTCTACCCAGCAATAACAATATTAATGTTAGTTCGATAAGTGTAAGTGATCAATAAATACCAATAGTGATGATATTTAAGTGCTTACTATCTACTGAGCACTGTACTAAACACTCGGGTAGATACAAGATAATCAGGTCAGACACTATCACTGTCCCTCATGGGGTTCATAGTTTTGCTTATATGTGCCATGGTACCTGCTTGTGCCCCTCATAATGGACAGTAAGGAAAAAAGCTTGGGGGTTGATTGATAACTAGGATTCCAGAGGAATACTGTGGTAAAGTGTGTAGCCTGGAGGATCATGGGAGAGTTTTAATCTTTAACCCATTTGTCATGGAAAAGATGGTGAAATAGGATGAGTAATTTCTAATGTGAAGAGAAGTGACATGAAATCCCTTAATTCAAATTTAGTTTTGTAGTTCATGTCTTGTCCCCATTTCATTCATTTCAACTTGGGTAGTCATTCTTGACCATCTGCCAGACACCTGGTTGCTCTTTGTTTCCCTCTCAACTATTGTTTCAGCCCAGAGGACAGAAAGAACAAACTCCTAAAATGTAAATAATAACTATAATAATAATATTAATAATAATCCTGGTGTTCATTAAGCATCAATTCTAAGGTGTTTCCAGTGACAATGTATGGATATGAAAGCTGGACAGGGAAAAAAGAGGCTAGAAAGAACATAGATTCTTTGAAAATGAGGTGGTGGAGAAGGCTTTTGCAAATACCATGGACTGCCCGAAAAACAAACAAATGGATTTTGGAGCAAATTAACCCAAAATGGTCTTTGGAAGACCAAATGACTTAACTTAGATTAGCATATTTTAGACACATAATAAGGAGGACTAATTCTCTGCAGAAGACACTATGGCTAGGAAAAGTCCAGGGAAAATGTGGAAAAGGCAGAGCAGCAGCCAGATAGATTCAAACCATAACAACGATAACGGAAGAACTGTTAGAAAGGTTGGGAATTCTGGCAGAGGACAGGACGTGCTGGAGAAAGTAATTCTATGGAGTCACTATGAATTGTAAACAACTGGATGGCACACAACAATAATAATAATAATTTAAGCATTTATTACCTGCCAGGCACTAGCCTAAGCACTGGGATAAAACAAGACAATTGAGTCAGACACACAGAACTCAAAGGTTAAGAGATATACTATCCCAATATTACAGATGAGAAAACTTAGGCCCCCGGGGACTTAAATGACTTGCCCAAGGTCCCACAGAAGGCTAGGGGCCGAGCTAGGGTAAGAAGTGCCCTAAATCATGCTGCCTCCTGATTGCAATTAAGGCTGCCTGATTACAAATAAAACCTGTCAGAGCACCTGTTCATGCCCAGTTGCCACTGTTAGTAATTGGTGTGAGTGGATTCCTCTTTCCTGGAATTTAAGTACCAAACAAAGGGGAAAGTAACAGAAGTGGTAATCTAAGCATAGGAGTATAAAAAAGGAATGAACGAGAGAGGGCAAGAGAATGGCAAGTAGCACATTCATTGAAAATATGTCAGGTTTCAAAATGGAAGGTGTCCATTTTCCAGTGCTTAGAATAGTGCTTGGCACATAGTAACCACTTAATGAATACCATGATCATTATTTTCCCAAAATTTTTGGATTAAAGGGGTGGGGAGCAGGGAAGGAGAAGAGGTAAAAAAAAAAACCAACCACATTATGAAGTGGTTTAGAGAGCAGACTCACTTACAGATGGAAAGTCATAGCAAGGACGTAGTCAGCAGCACAGAGGCAATAGCCACATTGGTGGGGTGAGGATACTTTGGCAGCAAATGGGAGTAGAGAAAGACTACTTGCCACGAATGGAAATACACCCACCTGGATGCGTCTGTATAGCTCATTCGGCATCCCACGAAAAGGAAGAAAAGTAATTTTAGAAAAGCACTTGAAGGGTGGGGGCGGGGGGTTGGTGCAGATGAGCAGCCCTGCGATGACCAAAGGTCCGGGGGAATGGCAACTTGGAAGGAGGAATCCGCTCATTGTAGATAATTCTCTTTTCCCCCGTAGCCCTTCCCCTCCTCCTTCACCTTAGCAAACCGCCGGGTCGGAGAGAGGGGACAAATGCCGGAGAGAATATGCGGTCACTTAGAGAGAAGAGGGTCTCATCGGGCAGCGTCGCAATGACATTGTTTGGTCAGTGAGCCCTCTCCCCTGTCTCAAGCACACCTGTCTAGCTGAAAGCAAAAGTTTGTCAGGATGCCTCCCCCCTCTTTTCTCGTCACTCCAATCATGCCGCAGGACGGGAGGGAATGGGGAGGAATCTGCTCCAGTTGGAATCACCTGCGAAGGAGCGCGCACACCTGCCCTATGATAAGGCCCCGGGGGCTTTGACACGGGGTCACGGGGGCTGCGTTCCCCTCCCTCTTCCCCAGTTTAATAATAATAATGTTGGTATGGGTTAAGCCCTTACTATGTGCAAAGCATTGTTCTAAGCGCTGGGGTAGACAAAGGATACCTATCCCGCCGTCGACCCCTGGCCCACGTCCTACCGCTGTCCTGGAATGCCCTCCCTCCTCACATTGAGAGGAGGCTCAGTGGAAAGAGTTAGAGGTCATGGGTTCTAATCCCACACCGTCTCTTCTCAGCTGTATGACTCTGGGCAAGTCGCTTCACTGGGCCTCAGTTTCCTCATCTGTAAAATGGGGATGAAGACTGTAAGCCCCACATGGGGCAACCCGATCACCTTGTATCCCCCCAGCACTTAGAACAGTGCTTTGCACATAGTAAGCGCTTAACAAATATCATTATTATTATCCCCCCCCCCCCCAAACTAACTCTTCCCCTCTTCAAAGCCTGACTGAGAGCTCACCTTCTCCAGGAGGCCTTCCCAGACTGAGCCTCCCCTTTCCCTCTGCTCCCCTTCCCCTTTCCCTCCTCTACTCTTCCCCCTTCCCCTCAGCACTGTGCTCATTTGTATATATTATTTATTACCGTATTTATTTTCTTAATGAGGTGTACATCCCCTTGATTCTATTTATCTTGATGATGTTGTCTTGTTTTTGTTTTGTTCCGTTTTGCTTGGCTGCCTCTCTTCCCCGTTTTGCTTGGCTGTCTCTCTCCCCCGTTTAGACTGTTATCCCTGCCTGTTACTGGGCAGGGATAGTTTCTCTCTGTGGCCGATCTGTACATTCCAAACGTTTAGTACAGTGCTCTGCACATAGTAAGCGCTCAAGAAATACTACTGAATTAATACAGGGTAATCAAGTTATCCCACGTGAGGCTCACAGTCTTCTTGCCCATTTTGCAGATGAGGTCCCCGAGAATAATAATAATAATGTTAGCATTTGTTAAGCGCTTACTATGTGCAGAGCACTGTTCTAAGCGCTGGGGTAGATACAGGGTTATCAGGTTGAGTTGTCCCACGTGAGGCTCACGGTCTTCATCCCCATTTTACAGATTAGGTAACTGAGGCAGCGTGGCTCAGTGGAAAGAGCTCGGGCCCGGGAGTGAGAGGTCATGGGTTCTAATCCCAGCTCCGCCGCCTGCCAGCTATGTGACTTTAGGCAAGTCACTTCACTGGGCCTCAGTGACCTCCTCTGTAAAATGGGGATGAAGACTGTGAGCCCCACGTGGGACAACCTGATTCCCCTGTGTCTACCCCAGCGCTTAGAACAGTGCTCTGCACATAGTCAGCGCTTAACAAATACCAACATGATGATTATTATTACAAGTGGCAGAGTCGGCATTAGAACCCCATGACCTCCCAAGCCCGGGCTCTTTCCACTGAGCTGTGAAGGAGAAGCAACGTGGCTCAGTGGAAAGAGCACGGGCTTTGGAGTCAGAGGTCATGAGTTCGAATCCCAGCTCTGCCACTTGTCAGCTGTGTGACTGTAGGCAAGTCACTTCACTGGGCCTCGGTGACCTCCTCTGTCAAATGGGGATGAAGACTGTGAGCCCCACCTGGGACCACCTGATTCCCCTGTGTCTCCCCCCGCGCTTAGAACAGTGCTGTGCACATAGTAAGCGCTTAACAAATACCAACCTTATTAAGTCTGTGAACCCCACGTGGGACCACCTGATTCCCCTGTGTCTCCCCCCGCGCTTAGAACAGTGCTGTGCACATAGTAAGCGCTTAACAAATACCGACATGATGATTATTATTACAAGTGGCAGAGCCGGCATTAGAAGCCACGACCTCCCAAGCCCGACCTCTTGCCCCTGAGAAGGGACAAGTCCGGCTGCCCTCGGGGCGGTTTAAAGGCCGCCCTGCCAATCAGCGCCCACTCAGCCAATAGCATCGCTCCGCCCGGCCGGGCCGCCCCGCCTCTCCGCCCGCGCGGACCAATGAGCGGGCCGGGATCGGGGAGGGGGCGGGGCCTTGCTGCCCGCCTCCCTAGTTAAGGCCGCGGGGGATGAGCAGGAGTCCGTGGAGGGCGAGGGGGGCGGCGGAGGCAGAGCGTGGCGCGCAGGGCGCGAGTCCCCGCAGCTGGAGCGGAGGGCGTCGGGCTGCGGGGGTCGCTGAGAGGGGCGGGGGGGGGGGGGGGCGCCGCCAGCCCCGGGAGCTTCTGCAGGGCGGCCGGGAGCGAGGACGGACGGTCCCGAGTGCCCACTATGGAACAGGAGAAATACCTGCCTGAGCTGATGGCAGAGAAAGATAGCCTCGATCCATCCTTTGTGCACGCGATGCGCCTTTTGGCAGAAGGTAAGACTTTCCCCGCCGCAGCGCTTCGCCCACAGTGAGCGCTCCCCAATGCCGTCTTTGTCGGCCCCGGGGACCTGCCTCTGCCTCTCCCCCGCCGGCCGCGAAAAAGCGTGCGGATGGTGTCCCCCTCCCCATCCGTCCCTTCCCCCGAGAGCCCTGTCGCCCTGTCGCGACCGGCGCGACCCTGCCCGCCACGCAGCTGTCCGAGCCTCGGGGCGCGATGCCTCCGCGATCGTCTTGCAAAGGGGGTGGGGGGGGGGGGGGGGGGAAGGGGCACCAGGTGAGCGGTCGGGGAAGTGAACGGGGATGGACGTGGCATCCTCTGCCGGGCGCTTTTTCTCTGCAGCGTTTGGAAGTGATCGGGCCGCCCGGCGAGGCTCTCGGGCAGCCCGTTTCGTCGCCAAACGGTGTCCCCCGCGGCCAAGCGCTGGGGCCGAAAGGGAGAGCGCCCGGGGCACCTAGGAGACAGGATGCAGATGTTGGGGAGCCCGGCCTTGGGCCGGGATGGTCCTTCCCTCTTGCCCCATTGTCCAGTCCCAGCGCCGAGTCCGGTGCTCTGCACAGAGTAGGTGCTCAATCAATACGATTGATTGTGAATGAATGTCCACATCTCAAGGGCGGCGATTAAATGCCGGGCAAAGGTGTTAGACGCCCCCCTCTCCCCGCCCCCGGGCCTAGGCTCCCCATTAATCAGCTGCTCTGTAAAGTCTAGTCTCTCGGCTTCTGCCTAAAATGTGCTGCTGCTCTCCACTTTCGAAGGGCTCGTCTGAAACGAAGGTGTTACAGGCTGTTGAAGTGATTAGGGGAGAAAATACGGTTTTCCGATCATATTCTCCAACTACGACGACCGTCCAGGATATTTGGAGTCGTCCACAGTTTTCGTTGAAGTCCTCGAATATTCTTGACTCACTGCTAATTTGAGTACAAATAAGTACGACGCACAGGATAGCGCAAACGGCTGGGGGACATATATTTTTTTTTCTTTTTGACATTTTAATGTGACAAGTTTTTTGTACACTGAGACGCATTTATGGGGGTTACATCATGAGGAAGTCTTCCGTGAAAATCTGATCTCAATTTGCTTTCAACTCGCTTAGCTTTTTATCAGTTTTTAAGGTTTATGTCCTAAATATTATTTTTCCTAATTTGCATTTTACAGCAGGATGGGCATTAAAGACAGATTTAATCAGAATCCTCAGCGTGCAGACTAACTTATCTTATGAAAGCTCAATTACTCGTGAGTTTAGAGGAGGAAGACATTTTCATTGTTACTACGTTTCTGGGTACTGAATGGGAATCTTACGAGAATAGAAATGATTAATTAGGTTACTTTCGCACTTTCTGGAGAAACTCAGACCCAAATAAGGGAAAAAGTACAATGCTAGAGAGAAAATGAAAATTTCCACCTAGGTGTAAATCAAAAGCACATAGCGTGCGTGGCAGTTCCTTAACTATTCTTAAATAAGATTTTTAGACTAAAATGATTTTTTTTTTTCCCCCCAAGTGCCTAGAATGTAGCAGAGGAAGTCTTAAAAAAGGAAAAAAAAAACCCAGTTTTTTATCTTGATACCAAATTCTTAATTTTTTTTGTGTATGAAAGAATTAGTGACTGACCATGTAGATGGCTTTTAACAAGCTATAAAAGAAACACAATATTCTTAGGTACCTGATGAAATATTATGAACCTGAATTTCTGCGGTTTCTACAAGGGGCACGTTTCTTTGGACATGTAATTTGATCCTCTCTCAGCAGGGGGCGCTAGCTACTGCTTCAGTACAAGGTTGAAGGAAAAGGCATGAAGGAGCCTCAAAGAATTAAACTCCGGAGAGGTGCTTAAATTATAGCCTAATAATTTGGAGGAGCATTTTAGTAACTGGGCATTTTGGGGGTCATGCACAAAGTGCATAATGATAGGCTTTTAATGAATTAATGACTACTTACTGCCTCTGAACCTGAGACAAGCAATTCTTGAATATTTAAAACAAAGAACAAACTTAGGTGAGCTGCCTCTGGAGTCAATGGAAAATGCTAATGTAGATTTCACACCAGATACCTGGCATTATCCTTCAAAACACCATCTGTCAAGTTTTCTGTAGACACATTTTATATCATTACAGAAGCTGTCTATTGAAATGGTTTCATTCATTAGAATGGGAAAGTTACCAATTAAAACCATGGAAAACATCTTCATTCTTCTCAACATAAACAAACCATGGAAAGGCTATCATAGGAGACCGATGATCTGCTCATCGTCATATCTGGCAGGCAGAAAAGTAGAGAGGACGAGTAAGAAGTAAACATGATCCACATCATTCAGTTTCTTGGAAGCTCTATCCTCGAGTCAGGATTTGGAGAGAGAGTACTGCATACAGGTTTGCAATTTGAAGTATTGGGACCCATCCATGTTTTTTAATTTGAGTCCTACAATGTATTTTTAATCATTGCCAAAGACTCAAGGATAGCTTTATGAAATGAAAATTAAAAAGTCGAAAGTCCCCCAACCTCCCAGCATTGATTTAGTGACCTGATAAATCTCAGGTTGCCTGGTGTTGACAATAGAAAATTATCTGAAAGAACCCTTTTAAAGGGTCAGAAGATTCCATAAATAGGGTGTACAGTTTAGAATGCTGTGTATTTTCATGAGACTTTTGAAATACTTTAAAAATCAAATCTTTGTATATTACTCAAGACCATTTCTATTTTTCTTAAAGCTGCATGTGCATACATTTGCTTATAGAGTAACTAATTTACCCATTATTATTCATTCAATAGTATTTATTGAGCGCTTACTATGTGCAGAGCACTGTACTAAGCACTTGGGATGAACAAGTCGGCAACAGATAGAGACAGTCCCTGCCGTTTGACGGGCTTACAGTCTAATCGGGGGAGACGGACAGACAAGAACAATGGCAATAAATAGAGTCAAGGGCCATTATTAAGGGAGGTACCTGTAAAATGGATCACTTAATGCTAAAATAACATTTCCCAAATCACCTCTCATGATCATGTTTGTCAGCTGAAAGTTTATGAAGTTGATGAGTATCTGTAATATCTCTTGTTCATTGGTATAAGCCAGCAGCTGTCATTCTTTTGTGTGTGTGTGTGTGTGTATATATACATACGTATATGTATATGCATATACATATATGTATGTTTCCTTTATACATATATAAAAGTTAGCCCCATACAATGTAAGTAGTCTTACTCCTATGAGAGTGCTGTACTTGGAGCAAATTCAACAACTGGAGCTTGTCATAAAAATTGCATTCATCTAGTACAGACTTTAGCCTGGGTACAAAATTGTAGTGTATTTATTGATGAACCCAATAAAAAAACCCAGAATTTCTTCTTATGGTACTGACAGAGGTCAAGTAAGAAAAAAAAAAATCACAACATTGTTTTGTGTTCTTCCTTCATTTTTTTTTTTTGTTGCTATTAAACTGTTTCCCCCCAATACTGTCTAAGGGCTGGACTCCACAAAAGGTTTCTGTTTTGTTTTGTTTTTTACAGTGTGTCTAAACACACTACAGTGTGTCTAAACTCATTGAACTTTTAAGTAAATTCTCGCATGAATATTAATTTTAGTATTTATATTTTTGCATAGTTTTGTGCTGTTTTAATAGTGATTAGTTGTACTGAGAAGGGCAGAAATGCCATTTTAATGTGTTTTTTAAAAATAGAAATTGCTAAAAATTCTGAATGAAGTGGTACAAAGAAACTCATGGCAATTATATGAAGAGGAGACTTTGAGTTTTGCTGACAGATCACTGATTAAAATAGCCCCTACTTTAGATAACGAATAAAGACAATATAGTTCAGAGAAGAGAGTCTAGTCATGGAAGATGCTGGTAAAATGACTGTGTTTCCTGGTCGACTAGGCATTTGGCACTCCATAGTAGAGAAGTGGCATTTTGATTATACGAAAGCTGCTGCCTGATGTAGGGGGAGAGAGGTAAGTATTTCCAGAGGTAGCGGTAGCAGTTATCCCAGTCCTGCTTTCATGCATTCATCTACAGAAAACTGTGATGTGATGTAATGGTTTTATAGAGTTCTTCGATTTTCGTTTAGCCACTGTTGGATTTATCAAATAATGAAATAGAGCTAACTGTAATGCTAAAATCCCACCAAAATGCCTTAGGGTGCTGAGTCTGAGGCATTGTGAAATTAGTTATGTAGCCAAAAAGTGGAACCCGAAACAATTTTGGACGATTTGTAATCTTGGAAAAGGCACTCTTGAAAATGCAATCCATTGCTTCACTAAAATGGGATTTGGGAAAGAGATCCTCCAAACAGTCTGAAGGTAGGATAATTTTTTGTGGTTGAATCTTTCCTCGGAGACATCTGGGTAAAATCCAAACTGCCAAATTGAGGGTTTTTTTTTTTTTTTTTTTTAGTAAATATCCATTTTATCTGGTTTCGGGCTGTGCTGAAGTGGAAATTTGTGACAGTGGGGTGTTCTGCTGGCTAACAAATCAAAACAAATGTATTTGATTTGGCTGATTCAAGAAGTGATAGCCATCCACCCAGTTACTTTTTTGCCCTTTGGCAGTGCTAATTTTGAATGCCAGTTTCATCTCTTCTTGTCTTTGAGCATTTTTGCCAAAAATAAAAATTGTTTTACTTGCATTCTAGATATTACCTGAAGGATATATTTCCAAACACTTGACTCTGCCCAAGCAATTTGAAGCCACTGCAGAAAATTGTTTTGTGTTCACTCAGATGGCTTTAAATTGATTACCTGTGGCCACTGTTCACCCAGTTCACTGTTGACGTAGCCTCCACATTCCTGTTTGCCATGGGTTTTTCGAAGGTTGTTCCTCCTGTTGTGAACAGTCTGTTTTTGTAGAGAAATACTTGAATTTCACTTTACTCTCTCGGAAGCACCAAGTTTCCTTTAGGGGCTACTGTTATCCTGTTCAAAAATTTGAGGCAAAGGAAAAACTGGGGAGTTGGCTGACTCTGCAATTATCAATTGAAATCAAGAGAACAATTCTTCACTCTTTACAGTATTAGGTGGACATGGTGAAAGGTAAAAGAGCACAAATCAGTTGTCTGGAAGCAATGTAGCCACTGGTAGGAATTTGGTGACAAATAGCACAGGTGGGTGTAGAGTAGGACTTGATTGATGGTAGAGTAGGACTTGGTCATTTGCCTTTCCAAATCCCTGAAGACAGGGCCATCATTTCCTTTACAGTCAAACTACAAGCATTACAAGTGGATTCTGTTGGGGCATTTTGTGTTATTTCCTTGGCATGTAAAACCTTTATTGGATTTCGTGAATTAACCAAGCTTAGTTTACAGCTTTTTCCTCTTGACCAAAGAATCTGGGAATCCTAAGGAATGCAGAGGTGGAGAGAAACTCTTGGAACTCTGTGAGCCTCATGTGGGAAAGAGGCTATGTACAACCTGAATTTCTTGATTCTACCCTAGGTCATAGTACAGTGCTTGGCACATAGTAAGTACTTAACAAGTAGTATAATTATTATTAAAGGTAGAAAATAAAAGGAAATATGGGGAGGGGAAAAAAAAGCATAAGCATTAAGCACCAAAATGGATGGTAAATTACATATGGCAGAACTAAAAATAATTAGTTGTATGTCTAGAAAAGATAGTTAAAATGTATTTGGGTATATTTTCAGGACTTTCATTAGGGTTTCATTTAATAAACGCTCTGTGAAGCATTACTGAAGCTAATGTAACATTAATTTTTAATAACAATATATCAAGTTATGATCTTTGCCCCAAGGAGCTGACAGTCTAGCTGAGGAGACATCAGAATAAGTTATAGATAGGAAATTCTGAAGTATATTAGATATGCATGCAAGCCCCATGGGGATTGTGGTAATCTAGTTGTTTAGGTGACACAGAAAAGCATAGATGGCAGTTGCAGGATAAAGTTGGGAAGAGGAAAGATTACTCTAGGAAGGCCTCCTGGAGGAGATGTGATTTCTAAAGGGCTTTGAGGGGGAGAAAAGTCATTTTCTACTTGGGTGTGAAGGGTAAGGGAGTGCTGCATAAGGGGAGGATGTTAACAAAGATGAGAACTAGGCACAGTGAGTAAATTGGTTTGAGGGGAGTTAAGTGTGCTAGCTGAGTTGGGATGAATGGGGTCTGAACATTCAGAGAGCTGAATGTTTGCCTTAGTCAAGGGTGAGGAGTTTCTGCTTGGTAAGAGTTCCTTGTGGAGGGGAATTGTCTACCAACTGTTATATAGTACCCTCCCAAGTGCTTAGTATGATGCTCTCCACACAGTAAATATGACTGAGAGGGATGAGCATGATTTGAGGCTTCTGAAGAGTGGGGAGATATACATGCAGCAATGTTTTAGTAAAATACTACAGGTAGCAGAATGAAATAAAGACTAGAGAGGGAGTGACTGGAAGCAGGGAAATCAGCAAGGAGTCGGATGCAGTAGTTGAGTCAAAATATGATAAATGCCCAAATCAGTGTGGTGGCAGTTTGGATGGAGAGAGAGTAGTGAATTCTGGAAATGCTGAAAGAACCAAGAGGATTTGATGACAGATTCTGGGGGTCTGCAGTGTCAAAGGCAGCTGAAAGGTCACAGAGGATTAGGGTGGAGTGGAGTTCTTTAGTTTTAGCAAGAAGAACACTGGTGACCTGGGAGAGAGCAGTTGCAGTGAAGTGAAGGGGATGAAACTGGATTGTAGGGAGTCAAGAAGAGAGTTCTAGAGGGAATGGAGACAGGTGATATATACAACCCATTCCAGGAATTTGGACCTCTTTCTAGACTGTGATTCCATTGCTGGGTAGGGACTGTCTATTGTCAAATTGTATTTTCCAATCAGTTAGTACAGTGCTCTGCACACAGTAAGCACTCAAATACAATTGAATGAATGAGAAAAGTGGGAAGAGGCAGATAGAGTGGTGATAGCAGGAGGGGATGGAGAACCAGAGAAGTGTTTTTAAGATAGGGAAGATGAAAATGTCTGAAGACAGAAGGGAGGAGACATCAGGGAGTGAATAGTGGCAGTCAAGGAGGGAATATAGTGTGTGCTTGTGCTTTTTAGAAAGTGAGAATGGATGGGGTTGGAGGTATGGGTGGAGAAAGATTTGAAAACAGGCAAGAGATCTCTTGAAAGATGGGTATGTGGATGTTTACTTTGGGTAGAATACTGAACTAAGCACTAGAAGAGTTCAATACAGGAATGTATATGGAGTATAGAAGGGGACCCAGAACTAATCCTTGAGGTACCCTCCATTGTTATAGGGTAGGAGGCAGAGGAGGATCCTGCAAAAGAGAAGGATTGGTTAGAGGGCTACAAGGACAACCTGGAGAGGACAGTGTCAGTGAAGCCAAGGTTAGGTGATGTTTCTGGAGCAGGGGGTGATCCACATTGTCAAAGGCAGCAGAATGGTTGAGGAAGATTATTATGGATAGAGGGTGTTGAATTTTGGAAGAAAGATCAATGGTGAACTTAGGGCCATTTCTGGGAATTGACAGGGTCAGCAGTCAGATTGTAGGGCCTTGGGGAGAGGAGGTGGAGGCAGCAAGTGTAGACAACCTGCTTCAAAAAGTTTGGAGAGGAATTCATTCATTCAGTCATTTATTGAGCACTTACTATGTGCAGACCACTTTACTAACTGCTTGGGAGAGTACAATACAACAGTGAACAGATACATTCCCTGCCCACCACAATCTTATAGTCTGGGGGGGGTGGGGAAATATTAATTAAAAAAAATTACAGATATGTACATAAGTGCTGTGGTGCTAGGAGGGAGCAAATACAAAGGGAGCAAGTCATGGCGGTGAAGAAGGGAGTGGGAAAAGAGGAAAGGGGGACTTAGGGAAGGCCACTTGGAGATGTACCTTCAAGAAGGATTTGAAGGGCAGACAGATTGGAGGAGAGAAGGCATTCCATGTCAGAGATAGGATGAGGGCAAGGGGTTAGCACAAAATAGATGAGATTGAGTCACAGTGAGAAGTTTAGCATTAGAGGAGCAGAGTGTGTGGGTTGGCTTGTGGTAGGAGGGGACAAGGTGATTGAGTGCTTTTAAGTCAATAGTGAGGAGTGTTTGTTTAATCATTTTTCTTAAAGTTCCTATTATTGAAGGCTGAATTTTATGTCTTGCATGGAATGACATTTTTAGTCAGGGAGACTGAATTTTTTTTTCTTTCTAGCTACTTATCTAAGCTTTTAAAACAGTTTGATTTACTCAGTATCAATTCAATAAGTCACTTGTGTTTATTGAATGCTATGTACTGAACATTGTACCAAGTGCTTGGGAGAGTACAGTACAAAAGAATAAGTATAGACGATCCCTGCCCACATTAGGTTTACAGACTGGAGGGGAAAACTGACATTAAAATAAATCAGATGGATATGTACATGATTTCAAGGAAAGAAACCCAGAGATCAGGGACCTGTAATTCTCCTACTAATAATAATTATGGTATTTAAGCGCTTACAATGTGCCAAGTACTGTAATAAGCATTGGGGTAGATACAGGGTAATCAGATTGCCCCATATGGGCATCATACTTTTAATCCCCATTTTACAGCCAAGGCACAGAGAAGTGAAGTGACTTGCCCATGGTCACACAGCAGACAAGTGGCGGAGCTGGGATTAGAACCCACATCTACTGATTGCCAAGCCTGTGCTCTTTCCACTAAGCCACATTGCTTTGATTACATAGAACATGAAATATTGAGGTTGGGCCTCAATATGGCACCTTGGTCAAGTTTTTAAAACTATTTCTCATGTGACTTCCTAGGACAGTGGGTTTTTTGGGGGAAAATTTTGGTGAAGCAACTTTACAAGTAAGCTTTCTTTTTCTTTTCCTCAACTCCCTCCTTCTCCTCTTACCATTTCACTTCCTCCAGCTTATTCCCATTACTTTACCCACAGTGAATAACAACAGAATATAGGTTGATGCTTCTACATGATGAACTGTCAGAGGTTCCAAAAATTTACTAGATAATTGAAAGTATCTTGGAATGCTTTTATGTTGTTGTTCATTCAATTGTATTTATTGAGCACTTACTGTGTGCAGAGCACTATACTAAGCGCTTGGAAAGTACAATTCAACAACAGATAGATATCCCTACACAACAATGGGCTCACAGTCTCGAAGGGGGAGACAGACAAAAATTACCCCCTCCTCACCACTCCAAAGTTTGATTTTTAGTGGGGCCCATTGTATTTTTTGTATTTCAGTGTGATTACCCATTCTGGAACACACTTTGGTTGTATTTTTGTCTTTGTGGTTTAAGGAAGTTGTTTCGGGTTCCAGTTCAGTGAGATGGTGACTGTTCATCATAAACAATATGATTTTTTTGTGTGACAGTGGTTTGTGAGTACATCTAAAGCAATTCAACCTCAGTATGGAGAGTGGCTGACATGCTTTCCACCTCCCATACAAATGGATTGAGTGAATAGATGCAGAAGGACATGATTATTTGTGACTTCTTGCTTCAGGGTCATCGGCCAGAGCAAGTTGTATATGGCATCCTAAGGAGCCATTATTTTGTAGGTGCGTTTGTAACTGACTTAACAGCAGGCTACCAAAAGTGAATTGATCTGTGAAGGTATTAAACGTGAAAAACTCAAGTCATTTTTTACTTGAAGCAGTCCTAACTAATGTTAGTAAATCATTATTTGAATAAAAGATCTAACCATTCTACCTGCAGTATAAATCAGTAGGGTGAAGACAGGTGGTAACAGAAGTGACTTTTGAGATGAAGCAGTGGCAGTTGAGATTCTGGGGACAGAGGATTGGTAGTGAAAGGAATTCAAGACAGTTTTACATGGGGAGAGGAAATGTATGCTGTCTTTTTTTTTTTTTTCCATAAAGTGTGGTCGGGGAAATACAGAATAAGCAGTCTGTGACTAGATCACGTTGGAATGAGTTGAGTTTCTGAGTTAGAATTTGTGGAGATCCCCATTTTAGGTGGAAATGTGTTTGGTGACCCTAGGCTATAGAAAAATTCAAGCAAATACAAAGCTGAGAGCACTTGGAATGGGCAGGCTTTCAGAACAGGTGATTCAGAACTCATAAAGGCATCCTGAGTCCTTGGCTTGACCACAGAGCTATTGTACTTTCTCAGATTCCCTAGGTGGGCAAACAATTATTTCTTAAAGACATAGGGACCTCCTATTAGAAGACTTGATTTTATTTAGTCTTTATTTAGTAGTTCAGTGGACTCTATTTGAGACAGTTGGATGTATCATTCGGTAGGATCCAAGTTCTCCGGGCAATGGTAATAGGAGGGTCCTTTAAGTGTAGGGTTGGCACTGAGACTAAATCTAATTCTATCCAATTCTAGAGTGGTGGTCTAATCATAGTATAGAGAAATATTGTCATCATCTTTGAC
Organism: Ornithorhynchus anatinus; assembly: GCF_004115215.2. Classification (NCBI taxonomy): domain Eukaryota; kingdom Metazoa; phylum Chordata; class Mammalia; order Monotremata; family Ornithorhynchidae; genus Ornithorhynchus; species Ornithorhynchus anatinus. The sequence continues at coordinate 76,063,798 of NC_041728.1, read as the reverse complement.
TCTGCTCTCTTTCACCCTACACATCCAGTTCATCACCAAAACCTGCTGGTCTCTCTTTCACAACATCGCCAAGATCCGCCCTTTCCTCTCCATCCAAACTGCTACTTTGCTGGTACAAGCTCTCGTAATATCCCGACTGTATTATTGCATCAGCCTCCTCTCTGATCTCCCATCCTCTTACCTCTCCCATTTCAGTCTATACTTCACTCTGCTGCCCGGATTATCTTTCTACAGAAATGCTCTGTGCATGTCACTCCCCTCCTCAAAATCCTCCAGTGGTTGCCTATCAACCTTGGCATGAAGCAGAAACTCCTCACTCTTGGCTTCAAAGCTCTCCATCACCTTGCCCCCCTCCTACCTCACCTCCCTTCTCTCCTTCCACAGTGCACCCCGTACACTCTGCTCCTCTGCCACTAACTTCCTCATAGTGCCTCATTCTCATCTGTCCTGCCGTCGACCCCTGGCCCACATCCTGCCACTGACCTGGAATGCCCTCCCTCCTCACATCCCCCTAACTCTCTTCCCCTCTTCAAAGGCCTGCTGAGAGCTCACCTCCTCCAGGAGGCCTTTCCAGACTGAGCCCTCCCTTTCCTTTGCCCCTCCTCCCCGCCCCACTCCCCCTACTCCCTCCCTCCGCTCTACCCCATTCCTCTCCCCACAGCATTTATATATATTTGAATATATTTATTACTCTATTAATGATGTGCATATGTCTATGATTCTATTTATCTTGATGTTATTGGTGCCTGACTACTTGTTTTGCTGTCTCCCGTTTTAGACTCTGAGTCCGTCATTGGGCAGGGATTGTCTCTATCTGTTGCAGAATTGTACATTCCAAGCGCTTAGTACAGTGTTCTGCACACAGTAAGAGCTCAATAAATACGATTAAATGAATGAATGAAATATCAGGTCTCAGTTTGATAGCATAGTGCTGTTAGAGTCCAGGCATTTCAACTTGCCATGGGGAATTAGGGACAACACTTGTACAATACAGTTGTCCAACTACCATCATATATATTAAGCCAGCTAACGTTTTAAAACTATAAAAATTCTCTAATGGTCATTGCCCTCATTGCATTAGTAGTGGCAGCAGATAAGCTGACTGTTATGGAAAGCTTCGTGTGTTGTAGGAATGCTGAAATATGAAGGAAACTTAGTAGCTCTCTAGAGAGAATAGAAGCAGCTTTTTGTTCCTGTTCAGAAAAGCATAAATGGTTTTAAATTTCAGCAGGAAGAATTTAGTTACTGGAAAATATTTCAAGCATTATGAAACATGGACCATCCTACCAAAGGAAGATGTGGTAGGACGCAGGACATTTGTAAGTAAAGAGTGATTTGAATACAGTTCTATCTAGAGGCAGGTAAAAGATAATCCTTTGAGTATTATTTATCCCTATTATTCTGTTGTAATATATTGGTATGTCACGCTTCAGTAACTTCTTACCAATCAATATTGCTTTCCACAAAATAGGGTAGAACACAGTTTCAGTAAATCTTAGCCAGAGGGTGCTTATGATTATGCCTGCATCTGACTTTGCAACTTAAGGGATACCCAGGTCACTGGGTAGAAGTGGCTAAGTTAAAAGATAATCTTTTGATTACAATATACATTTTACAAGTAATATAACAAATGAAATAAGGAACCTCCAGAACAAGCAGGCTTTAGATGTGAAGCTCCTGAATCATCGCTTGAAAAAATGTGCCTCACAATAGTCAGTTTTGCTCATGTTGTCCTGGCTAGAAGTGCAGTGAGTGGATGTTTCTTAGTCTGTGTATGTACTTTTACATAACCAGATCTAGTACAATTAAAATAGCTACTCTGATAAACAGTGAAGTCCTCCAAACCACACAATGGACTTGTGCCAGATTTTATAAAATTTGAGAATGAGCATCGCCTAAAGAGATTTTGGAGGGGGTAAAATGCTCTCTCCAGCAACTTTACATTCACTATGTCCAAGGAGTAGAGCTTATTTATAGGCACAGAGATAGGAAAAGGAATTCAAAGCATTTAATATCATCACAACTCATATATTGCTCCTTTGAGCTGGAAATAAGAAAACAAATAATGCTTTTGCTCATGATTTTGATTTCAAACTGAGGATAAATGAGTTGACGGAGAGGTGTGGAGTAGGGTCCGTTGTTAATGCCCTTCTAATATCCTTTCTTGCAAAACATGGCTAAACTTAAAAAAAAAAAAAATCAAGGTTGGGTCCACTTTTGCAGTTGTTGGTTTTTTTTTGTTTTTGTTAACCAATTAGGTCATTTTTAATTAAATTTGGCCCATATCAATATACAATAGCAAGCTTGGGAGTCACAGAGTAGTGAATGAAGGAGAGTGTTCTGTATGTTTAAATTGCATAAGACCCCAGGAGGTTTGCTTTCCAATTCAAAGAAAAATTATGCATAGTATCGGGCTTCAGGAAATTATCATTTGCAGGTTATTCAACATGTTTTAGAAACACCTAAATCAATGACCAGGAATAGTGTGTTCGCATTCAAAAGGGAAGTAGCTGTGTACTTAGGATATGACTCTCCTTTCATTCATTTTCAAAGGCCCATTGCTATGATTTACCATTTCCGGGGCTTCTGGGAGCTGCCTGCAGTGAAAGAGTAAACAGAAATATTCCTAATTGAAAAGGAGAATAGCAAACAATCTATTTGAATTCATCATCAGATTCCTTGCTTTATTTTGAGTTCTGCTACTGCAAAATACAAAGATTTTCAGACTTGCTAAGCTAGAATAACAATAATAATAAAGTAGTAAAAGGACAGAAGTCCTGGAGTGATTACTCTCTTGCTTTTCCTCCTTACCCTAAACTTTTCTACTGACTCTCTACTTTTCTAGTTTTCTATTGTTGTTCCCCTTCCTTCACCTCTTTGTCTTTTTTGAGAGACTTGTTCAGTTGGAAAAATAGCCGTATTCTCCCCACTCGAGTTCCTTCAAAATGGAGAAGAAATGACATTGTAGGAAGAATGAAGGCAAAGAAAAGGCTGGGGATAAAACTAAGGTAAAAGATGGAAGGAAGAGTCAGGTAAATAAACAATCAATAAACAACTGAGAACTGAGATTTAGTGCCAGCTCTGCCACAGCACTCTGCTTAGAGAGTCGTTGATCCATACATTAAATATCTTGAGTAAGCTTTTACAAACATAACACTGAAAAACTGGGAATCTGGATTCTAATCTACATCCTCCAATTACCTATTGTGTGACTATGGGCAATCACTTAGCTTCTTTGGGCCCCACTGATTCACTACCCAAACCTTCAATTTATCCGTAAACTTCAAATTAGACCTATATACTATTATAGTTCTACCCATCGCATTCTTAATTACCTGATCAATTATAGAATTTTCCTATATTTTCACTTGTAAAATGGGAATTTGACCCCTGTTCTTCCTTTCCTATAGACCCTGAACCCTATGTGGGATAGGGACCGTCAGACTTGATTATCTTGTCTCTACCCTATAACTTAGTATAGTGCACAGCACGTGTTTCACAAATGCCATAATTTTTTATCATTATTATAAATAAAACCTTAAGTTAAGGAAGGCTAAAATAATTAAAATGGTGCAAGTGACTTGGGCCATCATATTTTACGTGAGTGGAAAAATGCTAAGGGAGGTAAGGGAGAAAGAGGAAAAAAAAGAAATGGGGAAAATGGAGAAAGGAAAAAGGGGCAGTGACTGCAGAACAAGAGCAGGATGTAATAGAAAATAGTGCAGCAATACTTATCTGACAGCTGTTGATGCAGCCACTGTGTTGTTCAGGCCCACTATAGTGAGTATAGTGAGTTTGGAAATTCAGCCCACGAAAAGTTACTTAGCACCTGTAAACTTCGTTTGGTTTGGGTGAGGTCTTTAGCCTGACCTTGGAGTCAAAACTACAGGATAGGGGTGTGAAAAGTTCTCTCTATATGAGAAGGTATGGTCCTGGATTCATGGGAGTCCATCCAAAACTTAACACCAAACAAATGATGGTCACAAGTGTAATTGCCTTTGAAATGTCTCTATTAATTTGCAACTTATATTCTCATGACCTACATGAATGATGTATGAATAAAATGACTTGTCAATACTATTTATTGAGCACTGAACTAAGCACTTGGAGTACAAATATAAGACACATTCCCTGCCCACAGTGACCTTACAGTCTAGAGGGTGAGAAACCCCTTATCATGAGATTTAAAGCCACTACACAAATCCAGTAATTGTTTTAATTGCTAATAGCATAGCTTTCCATAGCAACAATTCCATGGGAAGAGAGTGCCTATGAAGCTAGTCTATATATGTATTGCATAATGGCAAAGAGATGGTTTGTCAGTGCTTCCCTTGACTTTTTTCCATGGTGACAATGGAGATGGCGCACTTTTTGACTTCTTCACTATCTCTCATGTTTCTTGTCCAAAATTGAACTTTTCATCTTCCCTCCTAAGTCTTCTCCTTCTCCTAGCTTTTTAATCATTGTTGACAATAACACTATTCTCCCAGTCTCTAAAGCCCATAACTTTGACTTTCCTTGACTCCTCTCTTTCACCTTGAATAGTCAGTCAATTACCACATCCTTTCAATTCTTACTTCAAAACCTCTCCAAACCCCACTCCTTCCTGTGCATCTAAACTGACTCCACACTAGTCCTAGCACTTGTCACTACTGCTTCAGGCTCCTTTCAGACCTCTGTCTCCAGCTTTTCCCCTCAACAGTTCACACTTCACTCTGCTGAAGTATTTTCCTAAACATTTTGTGTATGTCTTACCAATCCTCAGATTTCCTCCAGTGTTTATCCTTTTCTTTCTGGAACAAACCACTAATGATTGGTTTTAAGGCACTCCATAAACCCTCTACTCCCTACTTGTTCTCACTCCTCCCGTAGTTTCATGACACTTTGGTGCCCTTTGCTCTAAGAATGTTATTCAGGATAAATCCTTCAAGGTGATATGACAATCTCACATTTTATTAATGGCTAATGTTTGATCTTCTCAGAGTTTGAATTAAGTTGCCTGAACTGGTGAGGATGTGGTGGCACCAGGTAAGAGGGAGGCAGAAGGTTCTGTTACATTCCGTAGGAGGAAGGAACCTAAACTGACTTTGAGGGCATGCATGGTTTTCTCCAAAACCTGGAGGTAAACCTGGAACTGATGCTACGGCAGAGGGGGCCTCAGTCCGGGTCACCACAGACAGGTATCTCCCAGCTTTTTAGTAGGGTTTGTGTTTCCTTAGGTCTGTATCCTGACTTGTCAGTTGGGAACATGGAAAGTGCTGAGGGAGGAGAGAAAGCCGGAGCTCACAGGTAGATGCTGATGCTACAGCTGCTATCTCTGCCGCCACCACCACCAGGCTGTGTGGATAAATGGAGACGTATACACTCATGAGAAGTAACGTGGCCTACTGGGTAGAACATGGATCTGGGAGTCAGAAGGACTTTGGTTCTAATAATAATAATGATGGTATTAAGCACTTACTGTCTGTCAAACACTGCTCTAAGCACTGGGGTAGATACAGGGTAATCAGGTTGGACATAGCCCCTGTCCCACATGAGGCTCACAGCTTTAATCCCCATTTTACAGATGAGGTGACTGAGATACAGAGAAGTAAAGTGACTTGTCCAAGATCACATAGCAGAAAAATGGAGGAGCTGGGATTAGAACCCAGGTCCTTTTGACTCCCAGGCCCGTGCTCTATCCATTAAATCATACTGCTTCTAATCCCGGCTCTGCCACTTATCTGTTTTGTGATTTGGGGCAACACACTTAGTTTTTCTATGCCTTAGTTATCTCATCTGTAAAATGGAGTTAAGACTGTGAGCCCCATGTGGGACATGGACTGCATCAAACCAGATTAATTTGTATCTATCCCAGTGCTTAGTACAGTGCCTGGCACAGAGTAAGCACTTAAATAATTTATAAATGAAAAAACAAAAAGCCTCAGGGGATCATTCTTTTCACTCCTCGCAAAGCAGAAAATTGGTGCAACTGAAGCCACTTGGTATTAGCTATTTAAGAGGACATGTGCTGCCCAAGGTCAGTAGATAGAGCACAGGCCTGGGACTCAGAAGGTCATGGTTTCTAATCCTGGCTCTGCCTCTTGTCCACTGTGTGACCTTGGGCAAGTCACTTAATTTATCTGTCCCTTAATTACCTCATCTCTAAAATAGGGAGTGAGACTGAGAGTCCCAGATGGGACAGGAACTGCATCCAACCTGATTTGCTAGTATTAACCCCAGTGCTTAGTACAGTGCCTGGCACAAGTAAGTGCTTACAAAAGCCATTATTATTATTATTTTTTTAAAATTATCATTATTATTGTTAAGATCCATCTCCCCACTCGTCAGCCCCACAAGTGAAAAGAACTGAATGCGGGGAGGGAATCTGAGCTCGTAAAGAACAGCTGATGATACTGCCTCCACCACCAGGCTGTGTGGTGAGGGGAGGTGTGTTGTGCAAGGGTGGGGGAAGCCTTTTTTCCAGTCCCTCAAAGCCAGAAAGCAGCACAAACCAAAGCAAATAGCACCTGCAAGAAGCTTTGTGCTTTTCTTTTTATTTAAAAGCAAATAAAAAGTAGATCCCCCAGGGCCAGCTGCAGTCTGGGAGAGGGGGTGTTCATTAGATCAGGAAACATGGGGCTGTGCATCATATCATAGTGTGTCAGGCTGCTGGGTGAGTCGACTCCATAGGCAGAGTTGCGTACAGTGGGTGGATAATAGCCCGGTATCAGATTGCATCATATGACTGGGAGAGGTGGTGCCATTTTGGACCATAGTTCAACCCCTTCACTTTGGGATTAGTAGAACTGATAGGAAACCCAGACTTCAAAGGCCAACCAAATATACCAGTATCTCACTATATCACAGGCTCTCTCATACTAAAATCCAGTTAGCATATTTCCACCTCTCAAGTCAGCCTACTACCTGTGCATCGTTCTCATTTCTCTCACCATTGACCCCTTGCTCACTCCCTTCCTTCCTTCCTGGAACTTCCTCCCACTTAACTTCCAGCAGAAGACTACTGCACTCCCCATCTTCAAAATCCTTCTAAAGGTCAAATTGCCTGTAGGAGACCTTCCTAGTTTTTTTCCCTACCTGTAGTGTTTTGAAGTATTTGTCTCCTCTGCTGGAATGTAAGTTCCTTCAGGACAGGGATCATATCTACTAACTTTTTTGTATTCTCCTAAGTGTCTAATACTGTGAGTGCTCTTCACAGAATAAGCACTCAAATATGATCTTTTCCTTTTGAGGGCAGGGAAATTGAGTTAAAGGACAGCACTGTACTGCCACGTATCTCTATCAGTCCATTTTCTAGTCACCCTGACTCGGATAAAGTCACCTGACTAGGGGAAGTGAAACTTGGCCTTACAGTTTAGGATCCACTGCAGTGTCCACAAGTATTTTTCAATAGCTCGAATTAAACTATAGGTTTCTCTCAGTCACTATTTTGGCAACTTCTGGAAATAGTTTTCATAGGAAAGCCTTTAGCTGAATGCTGTTAGTAACTGAGTTTTGCAAAGATGGCATGTGCCTGAGTCCTCTTCAAGGTCTGATCTTGGATGGCTATAATAACATTATTATTATTGTTGCCATCTGTATATTCCCATCTTGGGGCAAATTTCCCATTGTCCTTAGTGTCTCATTTCATCCAGTCAGCTGTCCCTTACTGTTAATGCCACACAACTTAAACTCATGCAGCAGTTTTTTGTCAGTATCTGAAACATTGTGAATGTGACATCAATTTTCTGGGAAGCTGAAGGTAGTCAAAGCTTCCCTTTGGTGTTTTAACTTCATAACAATAAAATTCCCTTTAATACTGGCATACTAAACGTATTTTTTTGGAAATATCAATTCCTATTTATTGAAGCCATTTATTCTGTGCCCTTCCATATATGGAAGTAAAATAGCTTCTTCTTAGGGAGGTTGCAGATTTTCTTAGTTTGTTTCCTGAATAGTTTGTTAGACGGTATACCAATTCAGAATTTGGGCCATGTGCTTCCTCTCAGCCAGCAGATGGAGACTGAAAACACTTAATGGTAAGACTTAGAAATAGCTTTCCATCTTTCTATGTCTAAAACTGGTTTTTTTAAAAAAACCCAAATTTGTATTTAATATATACTATATCCTAAGTAATGTTGGTTCTTAAAAAAATTAATTTTACCAAATTCTGCTTTTAACAAACTTGCAGTTATGTAACAATACTGAAAAGTCAAGCTTTTCAACCACTTGAAAATGATCATATCTGCTTGTTGAGGTATTGAAGTGAAATGGAAAACCCTACAGTGCATGAACTTGTGAGGAAATTCATTTAGCAATTCTTTGCTAGTCGAAGGAGTAAAAGCAATAATGTCTTCTCTGTATGGTATTAAAGGCAGAAAATGCTTATATAAAATTATGAACCTAACAGATTTCATTCATTCAATAGTATTTATTGAGCGCTTACTATGTACAGAGCACTGTACTAAGCGCTTGGAATGAACAAGTCGGCAACAGATAGAGACAGTCTCTGCCCTTTGACGGGCTTACAGTCTAATCGGGGGAGACGGACAGACGAGAACAATGGCAATAAATAGAGTCGAGGGGAAGAACATCTCGTAAAAACAATGGCAACTAAATGGAATCAAGGCGATGTACATTTCATTAACAAAATAAATAGGGTAATGGAAATATATACAGTTGAGCAGACGAGTACAGTGCTGAGGGGACGGGAATGGAGACGGGGAGGAGCAGAGGGAAATGGGGGGAAAAGAGGGTTAAGCTGCGGAGAGGTGAAGGGGTGGTGGTAGAGGGAGTAGAGGGAGAAGGGGAGCTCAGTCTGGGAAGGCCTCTTGGAGGAGGTGAGTTTTAAGTAGGGTTTTGAAGAGGGGAAGAGAATCAGTTTGGCGGAGGTGAGGAGGGAGGGCGTTCCAGGACCACGGGAGGACGTGGCCCAGGGGTCGACGGCGGGATAGGCGAGACCGAGGGACGGTGAGGAGGTGGGCGGCGGAGGAGCGGAGCGTGCGGGGTGGGTGGTAGAAAGAGAGAAGGGAGGAGAGGTAGGAAGGGGCAAGGCGACGTAGAGCCTTGAAGCCTAGAGTGAGGAGTTTTTGTTTGGAGCGGAGGTTGATAGGCAACCACTGGAGTTGTTTAAGAAGGAGAGTGACATGCCCAGATCGTTTCTGCGCTCGGGGGGTCGCGTAACTATTTAAGGGTTTAAGGGTTTGCATTTTCTTGACAAAGATATGAGTGTTGGGTTTGTGTTGTATATTTACACTTGGGAACAGATTTTATGTCTCATCACTTTGTGAAGCTTCCTATTAGACATAAATATACCTGGGGAAATGATCAGACCTAGGATCTACCAAGACCCAAATTCCTGTTCATTTGAAATTTTTTAAACAATAATAATAATGACATTTGTTAAGTGCTTACTGTGTGTGAAGCACAGGGGTGGGTACTAGGTGATCAGGTTGTCCCACGTGGGGCTCACAGTCTTAATCCCCATTTTACAGATGAGGTAACTGAGGCACAGAGAACTGAAGTGACTTGCCCAAAGTCACACAGCTGACAAGTGGCAGAGTGGGATTAGAACCCATGACCTCTCACTCCCAAGCCCATGCTCTATCCACTGAGCCATGTTCAGTTTTGTAACGGGCTAGTCAAGCGCACTAGTTTCAGAATCTTAGCTATCTTTTGCTAAAGCACAGGTTCCTTTTTCCTACTTGTTATATGTATAACTTTTGAATTGTAATTAAATTTTATAAACATCTTTATTTAATATATACATTTTAATTTTTCGAGCATTCAGATCTCTACAATTCAGACCCCTTTGTTCAGTTTAGAGTTGACAGTGAATTTAAATTACTGTGTAATAGAAATCTCTTAAATTTCAAAAATGATTACAGTGCCTGTATAATATCGTCAACTACATCTTGAGTTCTACAAAAATAATTTATCTGGGAATTGATACAAATGATAAATGTGGATCAGAGAATGCCAGGCAATAACAATGAATATTTTCTAGATAACTTATGACTCGGCTTTCTGAACTATTGAAGCTACTTTCTCATTGACATAGTTCTATACAATAGGCCAGGTATGTCATGTTTAATGTAGAATTTATGCAGCTGTATGAAAATCACTGGATTATCATTTTGACTTCCTCTCTAGTTCATTCTCAATATAAAATTCTTGGTCTGAGAGCCATTTTTAAGAATAATGCTTCAAAATCACAGGACACAAAGAGTTAAACTATATTTGCCAGTGCTTGAAATTGCTGGGAGCGGAAAGTCCCAGTGGCATCATAATTCATAACGGTTTTAAAAACTGTTGTCCAAATTAACGCAAGGAAATGACATTTGACTCAGGGGTCACTATTTACAAGGTGTAATCTAATAAAATGATTGATTTTTCAATATGTTGGTATGCTATTAGGTTATATCAGGAGAGCAGACATTTATTGGAAGATTATTTCATGAGGGGTATCTAGCAAGCAAAAACCAAACATAGCTAACCTACGACTTTTTTAATTTTAATTGACTATTTATGCTTGAGTGACAAGCCAAAAGGCATTGTTTACTGTCTGCTCCCAGGCATGCCACTGGCTTGCTCTTTTAAATTTTCATGGAAAATCATGACATATTTGCAAAGCTTAGACCATTTTTATGGTTTTACTAATTGAATCTAGTCCTGGCTCTGCCTCTTGAGTGCTGGGTGACTTCAGGCATTTCTCTGTGCCTCAGTTGCCTTGTTTATATAATGGAGATCTGACTCCTTTTCTTCCTCTCCTACTTAAAACTATGAGACCCATATGGGACAGGGACTGACCTGATTATCTCATATCTACCCCAGAGTCTAGTTTGGTGTTTGGTTTATAAGTGCTTAAGAAATGCTAATATTATTATGTCTCCAAACCTTATACCTTTGTATTAATTTTGTCAAATAGTTTTGATCATTTAACAGCATCTAATTATGAATGTCATTTGTTTCTTGTAAGCCAGCAGACTTATTCACACTAGTCATGTAGCCACAAATTAATTCATTACTCTTTTAGGACTTCAAATAATGTCCAAAAATTATTTTGTTGAATGTCTTTTATATGTGTGTTAGTCACAGAAATAAATGTCACCCTTAGGCATACTGTCACTTTTCACTCACCCATTTTATGGAAAACATATAGCTCCCAAAGGTATAATTCTAGGCAAATTGGCAAATAGTGTGGTATTCGGCTCCAGATCAAACTAAAGGTCTATAGAGCTTTAGTGTTATCCAATCTCAACAGCTGAGAGACATGGACTCACCCAGGTGCCACATCTGACTCACTGAACAATTCCATCAGCATCAGCTATGGGCTCTGTTCAACATCAAATGGTAGTAGTACTGGATCGAAAGTAAAGAAGTCAATCTCCTTACAGTGCAGCTGGACTCAGCCCAGCACAGCCCATTATTGAGCTTTTCTTTTTGTGATCTGGGACTCTTGTAGCCCCCCATCAAAGCCTATGCACCCCCCCCCCCCATGCTCCAGCAGGAGGGGATTAGGAAAATGCAGCAAAGTTCTAGCCAGAACTCCAGGGGCTATATGCCTGAACCCTGCTCCTGCGCCCTTCCCATGGAATGAGGAACAAGTTTGGTTTGACTTAGCCATGCCCCCATCTTGCAACTCTGACTCTGACTTTCTCTGCAAAAACCCTGTCCCTGCCCAAGTTGTCTGTCTAGTCTAGTCACTATGGAGATCTGTGAGGCTTTCATTCAATTCATTCATTCAATAGTATTTATTGAGTGCTTACTATGTGCAGAGCACTGTACTAAGCGCTTGGGATGAACAAGTCGGCAACAGATAGAGACAGTCCCTGCCGTTTGACGGGCTTACAGTCTAATCGGGGGAGACGGACAGACAAGAACAATGGCAATAAACAGCGTCGAGGGGAAGAACATCTCGTAAAAACAATGGCAACTAAATAGAATCAAGGCGATGTACAATTCATTAACAAAATAAATAGGGTAACGAAAATATATACAGTTGAGCGGACGAGTACAGTGCTGTGGGGATGGGAAGGGAGAGGTGGAGGAGCAGAGGGAAAGGGGGAAAAAGAGGGTTTAGCTGCGGAGAGGTAAAGGGGGGTGGCAGAGGGAGTAGAGGGAGAAGAGGAGCTCAGTCTGGGAAGGCCTCTTGGAGGAGGTGATTTTTAAGTAGGGTTTTGAAGAGGGAAAGAGAATCAGTTTGGCGGAGGTGAGGAGGGAGGGCGTTCCAGGACCGCGGGAGGACGTGACCCAGGGGTCGACGGCGGGATAGGCGAGACCGAGGGACGGTGAGGAGGTGGGCGGCAGAGGAGCGGAGCGTGCGGGGTGGGCGGTAGAAAGAGAGAAGGGAGGAGAGGTAGGAAGGGGCAAGGTGATGGAGAGCCTCGAAGCCTAGAGTGAGGAGTTTTTGTTTGGAGCGGAGGTCGATAGGCAACCACTGGAGTTGTTTAAGAAGGGGAGTGACATGCCCAGATCGTTTCTGCAGGAAGATGAGCCGGGCGGCGGAGTGAAGAATAGACCGGAGCGGGGCGAGAGAGGAGGAAGGGAGGTCAGAGAGAAGGCTGACACAGTAGTCTAGCCGGGATATAACGAGAGCCCGTAATAGTAAGGTAGCCGTTTGGGTGGAGAGGAAAGGGCGGATCTTGGCGATTCCGAGGCATTTGTAGCCACAAATTAGAGCCTGAGATAGAAACTGGAGAAGTAGGGGGAGGCAGCAAATGGAGAGCAGGTCTGAACTGAGAGTTGCGATGATAGTACAGTGATCTCAAGCTGCCACATGCTCCACCCAACCCTGCTATTCCCATTTACTAGCCAGCAGCTATTTTGCATCTTGCAACCTGGAAAAGTCAGTGATTGGAAAATGATGGAGAGGAATAGGGAGAAAGGAAGATGCTGTGTGATTGCCTCTTTCAGGTTGCCTGAAGGCAGCATAGAATCGGAGCAGGGTAGAAAGTGCAGTCCAAACCAACCTAAGGCCTTTGCCCCTACCACTTGATCCCATCAGTATTTGCTCCCTACTGAAATTCTGGCCGAAGTAGAGAACCTCTGCTAAGTGTTGGGTAAGTGGTGGGGTAGTGGTGGGGTGATGAAAAGAAGGGGAAGTGAGGGATGGACTTCCCTATAGCTATTGAACATGATGTTGGGCCGGGCATATGGATCCTGGACTGTCAGCTGTTAGTGCATGACATGTCTACAGACTTTGCAAACTGTGGTCCTTTAGAATTGGAATTGGCTGCTGTGGGTATACAGTATGTCTTGTTTGCCACATTAGATTGTTATTCTCCAGAGTATTTAATAGTGCTAGAATGTGCATCTTCAGCATATAATAAAATGCTACTATCTCTTATCATTGGCTTGCCAAATAACAGGGAACAATTTCTTTTGACTTAGCCATCTCGCATCTTGCAACTCTGTTGGCTCTGAGTTTCTCTGCACACATCTACTCTCATCTATTGCCAACACTTTTACATCAATGCATTGCTTCACAAGGAAAAACTAAGTAGGAAATAGTATGATTATTGATCTAATCCATTTTTAAAATTGTGTTCTAATTAACTGACTTTTTATGGTGTTTGTTAAATGCTTACCATTAGTCAAACACTGTTCTAAATACTGGGATAATACAAATTAGTTCCTCTCCCACATGGGGCTCACAGTCTAGGAAGGAGAACTGAGGCATGGAGAAGTTGTGACTTGCCCAAGGTCACAGCAAACAAGTGGCAGAGCCAGGATAAGAACCTGGGTTCTCTGACTCCCAGGCCCATATTCTTTCACTTGACCATTAGGTGAGAGAAACAGTACCAAATTAATGCCACCCAACTTCTCACTACTGCTTTAAGATTGTCTCGCTAAAGTATTGCTGCACATGGTGCCATTACTCTGCGTGCTTTAACTGCCACCTTCTGCTGTCACTTCACACCCTCCCCCTCTGCCTGATGCCACTTCATGATGCTCTCCCACTTCCTTACTGCCACATGTCTGAGCTGCTGCCTCCAGCCACTGCCTGGACAGCTGGCTGGTTGCTACCTGAGCTATTTTATTGCTGCTAAGGTGACTGGAACCATGGAAGACAGAGTGATGGGTGTTTGTGTATAATAGAAGGTTTTTGACTCTGGGATAGCTGTAGTCTGGGAGATTGTGAGAAGGAGGAATTTGTCTAGGGAAGGGTGAGGAGCAGTGATTCAATTATGCCATCCCACAACAGATACCACCATGCAGCAGTGTGCACTATGTTGTGTCCTGGTTCACATGGGGAACCACAGGACAGGTAAGCTCACACTTCTGTAAGCATGGCCATGATAAAGAGGATGGATTAACAAGAGCTTGATTTTTTTTTAAAAAAAAACCCAATTGTAAGGGAAGCAGGAATAGCGGAAAAATCAAATTAGTGTACTATTTGAGGAAAACAATGAGATGATAGAACTTAAGTTTGTTTTGGGCAGGGAACATGTCTATTAATTCTGCTGTATTGTACTCTCTAAAGGACTTAATACCGTGCTCTGCACATAGTAAGTGCTCAAATGCCATGAGTGATTAAGATGATAGACCTAGGTGTGAGAGATGAGTGGTCTTGTCATAGAGAAGCCTATTTGATAGAGCAAGGATCTGGGTTCTCTAATTCTGGTTCCACCACTTGTTTGCTGTGTGACCATGGGCAAATCACTTTTCTTTGTGCTTCAGTAACTTCATCTGTAAAATGCAGATTAAGACTGTGAGCTCTGTGTGGGACAGGGATTGTGTCCAACCTGATTAGCTTGCATGTACCCAGATGTTTAAAACAGTGTCTGGCACATAGTAAGTGCTTAACAAATACCACTATCATTATTATTAAACTGCATGAAATTATATTTTCTCATACTTATGTCTGAGAAGTCACAAAAATCTGGACAGCTCAAAAATCTCCTGAAATATGGCTGTGAAATATGTTGTTTCTCAGTGATATTTCAAAGAATAAAGTAAAGGAACATATCCAAATAGAAAAAAGCTTAGTGATCCAGATGTTGCATTCCTCCTCTTGTATCATCACCATAAGACACAAAGGATACTCTCAGATATACCCAGTTAAGTGGGAAGCCACATGATTTAGCTTTTCCCACTTATATCCTGTGTCATTGTGACATTTTTCTCAGAAAGAAGCAGGTAGTGAAACTTATTCACTTTTAGAAAGTCTCTGAGGTCTTGGCAGAGCATGTGGGGGATATGGGGTGGAAAAAGCACATGACATGTTTAAAAGCATCTACCTGGGCCATGTTAAAACTGTGAAACGGGAACCCCAAAACATCTCAAGAACAATATTGAAAAATCAGTCATTACTAAGATTGTCAGCAATAGTCATATGTGGGAAAAAACAATCAAATCATTGAGTCCCCCACAACACCCTTTCTCTGACCCAAATTCTAACAGTGCTTTTTAGTGACTGAGTTTGCCAATGGCCTGGCTGACCTTGATTTTGGGTGGAAATCAAGTAAATCAACAACTGGAGTTTTAACATTTAGGTTTATTTTATTTTTCGAACCAAAAATCCACTATTATAATTTTAGTCAATGTAGCAAATGACTGAATGTGCACTAAAATACATTTGTCTCCATTTTCAATTTCCTTTGGATCCTGTGCCTGCAAAGGCAGGCAACATGGTTTAACTGCTTAACAAAAAGAAAAAAAATAGCGTATTGTCATTGGTACAGTTATGCTAAAACAGACATTGCTTAAAATCAGTGATAAGCTGTTGGATATCTGATATATAGCACAAAGCTCTTGAATTTAAAGGAAAATGCTAACCTGTTATAATGGTCCAAATTTGCCCAGAATCTAAACATATCTATATGTTTTTGTTTTTTTTTCCAAGTAGGTGGAGGTAAATAGGTTTGTGGTGGACTTAACTTGAATTCAGGATGTGGGTGGAATAAGCGGTGTTTGATGACAATGCCAAGGTTATCAGCTTGTGAGTTAGGGAAGCTAGTGGTATTTTCTACACTGATGAGAAAGATGGGGGAAGAAAGGGAGTTTAGTTTTGGACATGTTTAAAGTGTTGGTAGGACATTCAGTTAGATGTCCTGAAGGGTGAAGGAAATGCAAGTTTTGCAAAGATTGCAGAGAAGGAGAGAGGTCGGGCCTGGAGATGAAGATTTGGGAATCATCATCATATTGATGGTAACTGAAGCCATGGGAGTAAATGAGTGTTCCAAGGGAATGGGTGTAGATGGAGACTGTGTATTACCTTGTTTCTACCACAGAGTTTAGAACAGTGCCTGCATGTAGTTAGCAATTAAGGAATGCCATTTTAAAAAACAACACATATGGGGATTTAGAACAGAGGCTTGAGGGACCCCACTGTCAGAGGGTGAGGGGCAGGGAAGGAGCCAACCAAAGAAAGTGAGGAGGAGAACCAAGAGAGGACAGTGTCAGTGAAGCCAAAGTTGAATAAAATTTCAAGGAGGAGGGAGTGGTCTACAGTGTCAAAGTCAGATGAGAGGTTTAGGATGATGATAGAGAGGCCATGAGATTTGGTGAGAACAATAGTTATCTAGGAGAGGAATGATTCTGTGGAATTAAGGGGTTGGAAGCCAGATTGGAGAGGATCTATCAGATAATTAGGAGGAAGCAGAGACAGTGGGTGTCAACAATTCTCTCTCAAGAGGTTTGGAGAGAAATGGTGGAAAGGCATTGGGGCAATAACTGGAAGAAGCTGTGGGGCCAAGGGAGGGTGTGTGTGTGTGTGTGTTTGACTTTTTTTAAAGTAGGAGATTGAGCATGTTTGAAAGCAGTTGGGAGGAAGTCATTCAACTGTATTGGTGTAGCACTTACTGTGTGCAGAGCACTGTACTAAGTGCTTGGGAAAGTACAATATAACATTAAGCAGACACACTCCCTGACCACAGTGACCTTACAGTCTGGGGGTAGAGACAGACATCAATATAAATGTATTACAGATATGTACACAAGTGCTCTGGGGCTGAAAGGAGGGATAAATAAAGGGAGCAAGCCAAGGTGATGGAGAAGGGGGGTGGGGGGAGGAAAAGTGGCCATAGGAAAGGCCTCTTAGAGGAGATGTGCCTTTAATAAGGTTTTGAAGGTAGGAAGAGAAATTGTCATTTAAGGAGTGAGGGCGTCCCAGGCTAAACCCAGAACATGGGTGAGGGGTAGGTGACAAGACAAGATTGAGGTACAGTGAGTAGACTGGTATTTGAGGAGCAAAGTGTGCAGATGGGGTTGTAGTAGGAGAGTAGTGAGGTAGGAGGGAGCAAGATAATTGAGTGCTTTTGAAGCCAATGGTCAGAGTTTTTCTTGTGGAGGTAGATGGGCATCCACTGGAGTTTCTTCAGGAGTGGGGAAACATGTCCTGAACGTTTTTGTAGAAAAATGACTTAAGCAGCAGAGTGAAGTATGAATTGGAGAGGGGAGAGAGAGGCTGGGAGGTCAGCAAGGAGACTGATACAGTAATCAAGGTGTGATAGGATAAGTGATTGTATTAACGTGGTATCAGTTTGAAGAGGAAAAGGTGGACTTTAGAAAAGTGAACAGTTGAAGATAACAGTCGAGGAGGGAAAAAAAGAGGGGTGCAAATGTTTTAGAAAGGTATGAAGGGATGGGGTCAGAAGCACCGGTGGAGGAGGTAGATTTAGGGAGGAAGCAAGAGATCTCCGAGACGATCAAAGAGGGTGAGAGGAGAAATACTTGGGGACTGTGAGCCCGTTGCTGGGCAGGGATTGTCTCTCTGTTGCCAAATTGTACTTTCTAAGCACTTAGTTCAGAGCTTTTCACATGGTAAGCGCTCAAATACGATTGAATGAATGAAAGTACAATACAGAATAGACTTGATGTCTTCCCTTAAGGACTTTACAATATATGGGGGAAGTCAGGAAATCATACATTGATAAAACAAGGAAATTGATATACCATTGATAATGCCAATGTTTAGGGGGTTGTGAAATGGGAAGGATGGTGGTGCCATCATACAGCGATGGGAAAGTCTAAGAGAAGACAGGGTTTGGGAAGCTAAGGAGCTCTCTTTTGGACATGTTAAATTTGAAGTGACAGGAAGATATCCACGTAGAGATGTCTTGAAGGCAGGAGGAGTTGTGGATTTGGCTATCGTCTGCATAGAGATGGTAGTTTGAAGCCATAGGAGTGAATGAGTTCTCCAAAGGAATGGATGTGGATGGAAAATAAAAGCGGTCACAGAACTGAACCTTGAGGGATCCCCACTGTTAGCGGATCGGAGGCAGAGGAGGAGCCAGTGAAAGGCTGAGGATAAATGGCTACAGAGATGAGAACCAGGAGAGGACAGAGTCAGTAAAGCCAAGTTTGGATAGCATTTCCAGGAGGAGAGGGTGGTCCACAGTGTCTAGGGCAGCTGAGAAATCTAGGAGGATTAGGATAGAGTAGAACCCATTGGATTTCGCAAGAAGGAGATCATTGGTGACCTTTTTGAGAGGGTGATTTTTTGTGGAGTGAAGGGGATGGAAGCCAAATTGGAGGGGGTCCTGGAGAGAATTGGAGGAGAGGAATTTTGAGACAGAGGCTGTAGATGACTCGCTCAAGGTGATTGGAGAGGAATGGTAGGAGGGAGGTAGGGCAATAACTGGAGGGAGCTGTGGGGTCGAGGGAGGAATTTTTTAGGATGGGGAAGAAAATACACATGTTTGAAGGCAGTGGGAAAGAAACCTTTGGAGAGTGAATGGTTGAAGATGGTTGTTAGGAAGGGAAGGTGAGAGAGGGAGAGATTTTTTTTTTTTTTTATAAGGTACAAAGGAATGGGGTCTGATGCACATGTGGAGGGGTGGCATTTGAGAGGAGGCAGAAGATCTCCTCTGGAGATACAGCTGGGAAGGATGGGAAAGTTGAAGAGGTGGCTGGGAGGGGGATGGACTGAAGAGGGACGGGGTGATTTTAGAGAGCTCACACCTGATGGTGTTAATTTTCTTTATAAAGTAGATGGCGAGGACACTGGGGACAAGGGATGGGGGAGGAGGGGATACAGAGGGCCTGAGGGAGTTAAATGCTTCTCTACCTAAGCAAGACTCATCTCCTTTTATCTTTATGGGATTTATTATAAATTCCAATAAAATTTCCCAGTATCAAAGCCTCTTTCCTCGCATCTCACCCTTCCTGCTTCCGTCTGAGCTTGCAATGTTTCAGTATTTCACACACATGCCAGCCTTTCCAGGTAGTAAAATTATACTGTTGCTACACTATATGAGAAATAACAACAAGAAATGGAAAATGGAGTTTGGATGGGGTCAATGAGGGAGTCTTAGTGAATTAAATGAGGTTAATTTGCATTGAAACTAAATTAGGTTGTTCTGTGGAAATGAACCTATTTCTTTCCTGAAGTATATTTTTACTATGTGTTTAGAATAGATCACCTATCAGGAATGATCCAACAATGTGCATCTTTCTAGGTTCATCACAGTTATGATGTTGGAAGAAATTGTTGCATGCATGTTTAGTGTTGGTCAGGGTAAGTATATTGGAGTGTCTTTTTTTTCTTTTTTTTCCCTTGAAGTAGGTTCTACCGGGTATGTAATTCTCATTATTAGAGAAACACTGAGTCTAGTGTTAAATGCTCGGATGATTCATACCCTTCTTGTTAGTTACCAGTGAAATCTTAACTGAATGATATACAATATGGCTCTGTCACCTCCATAGGCTATACTTCAGCTATTGGGGAGAAAGCTGATTATGGCTCTTAGATTATTCTATTATATGACCTTTTTTTCTCCATCCATCCCTGTCAGGATCTAAAGCCATTTCCCTCCCTGTATTTGCAATGCTTTCATTTTCTGTGTGCTTTCCTTTCCTCCCTCACTTTCCCATGTATCTCCATGACTTACCTTCCAGGGCACTGGTGTTAATGACTTCCACCTGTGGGCAAATAAAGGTAACCCAATGAGTAATCTTTGTTCAGGTGTCTACACTACTGCCCATAGACCAGCTTGCTCTGTGTACCTTGGCATTCTCAGAGAGACTTTTCCTAACTTGGTCTGCCACAAAGTTCCAAAAAATTGAATAAAAGAGGGAAAATGTTCAATTATATACTTGGAAATTTCAGTTATTCTCATGAGGTGCTGGGAATAAATATTGATATTTAAAGCATCTTACAAGGGATATGATTTATATTCTGGAGTTAGCTGATCTGTTCATCAGTGTTCTAAATGCTAGTCTTTAAGATCTTCTAGCTTGTCAGTTAGTTGAAATACTTAGTGGAACTTCAAAATTTTTCCTACTTTCAACTATCAATTGCTCTACTCCCACAACTTCTTATCTATTTTTAGTTGTTATGGGTAATATATCTAGGATTCTAAAGGTATAATTTGATGTTTGACATTCAACTTTATAGAATTTTACACTTGGGTAACAAGGGAGCTTTCAAAATGGAGGTGGTTACTATCACTAGTGATTGGTTGAACTGGTTGAGAAGCAGCATGGTTTAGTGGATTAAGCATGAAACTGGGCATTAGAGGACCTGGGTTTTAATCCCATTTCTGCCACTTGTCTGCTGTGTGATCTTCTGTTTCTTTCATAACCATATTCCCAAACAGCTTAGTCCAGTGACATATTTTAGAGCTGTCCAGGTTGTAAATCTAATGATTGGCCACTTAAAAAAATCAAAACAAAAAATGAGGACCTTGATTATCAGATTCTCATAAGTAGATAAAACAAGTAGTACAGTCCTTGTTTGAATTTCATGTACTGTCAGGAACAACAACTGATGCATTATTTCTGTAATTTATTGAATCTTAGTCACACAGCTAGTAAATTGTTGTAATATAAAGAAATGTTCACCCATGCTGCATAAAATGTAAAATTTGAGATACTGTTATAGGGAATAAATGAATCCATTGAAAGTTCTCTGTATTAAATGAATCTGTTCAAAGTCCTGTGTATTCTTGCTCATGCATTTTTTTTCTTGTTTACTTTGTAGATATAAATGATCTTCAAAGCACCCCTTTTAAGTTACCTTCTCCAGAAAGCATTCCCCAACTAATTTCCACTGCCCAGTTATGTCCTATCAGCAACCACTCATTTCATTCTTATCCTGCTGTTACCATTCATATCTATTTTCTTTCTCTTCTTTCTGATTGTATGCCGTTTATTTCTGCCTGGCTCTCCCATTAGATTGTACTCCACCAGGGTAGGGAACATATATTTTATTCTTACCGTCATCTAGTAAATGGCTGCAACAGTATACTCTGAATACAGTGAGAACTCAGTGAATAATAATGAATATAGTCACAAACTTAAGGAAGGTGAGGGTAAAGATATATCCCTACTCCCTGGAATTGACACTGGTAGGGTATACATTAAGTTTATCTAACCAGCTATTGGGTGTGGCAGGCAGTTTTTGCTCCCCATCTCAACTCTTAATCAAGGTGAGAACTGACTGCTTCACTTCTGTGGAAGGTGATCCTGTTTCCAGGTCTGGATTGCTCCTGCTGATTTCTGGTCCTAGTGGGTTTTTTTCCCACCTTATGCTGACTGCTCTTTTTTTTCCCTTCTAAGTCTCCAGCGTTTAGTCTCTTCTCTGTTTCTCACCACCCAGAAAACCTACACCCCAAATTCAACCCCATCCAGAGGATGAAAGACTGGCATCTATGATCTAAACTCTAAACTCATTATGGGCAGGAAACTTGTCTGTTAATTCTGTTGTACTCTCCCAAGTGCATAGTACAGTGCTCTGTACATAGTAAGTACTCAGTAAACACCCCTGATTGATATTCAAAATGGGGCAGTAGCTGGACACCTTATAGCATCTAAAAACAAGTTTCTTGGAGCTGCAAATAATTAAAGGGAGACACACTGCACTCCTTAGTGGTCCTGGTGCTGTTGCTTTTGAAGGAAGGTGCCACTGTGATTACAGGGGATTGCCAGAGTTAACCTTTCTTGGACACTTGGGGAATGAAATGGGTCTGATTAGTAAGCTAATTGATATGATCTGCTGTAGACAGATAAGCATTCATCCTCTCTCTTTTATGATTCCTAATTGTTATAATTGTGGTCATTAAGTGTTTACTATGTGCCAAGCAGTATAATAAACACTGGGGTAGATACAAGTTAATCAGGTCCCCCATGTGCTCACAGTCTAAGTAGGAGGGAGAACAGATATTGAATCCCTATTCTGTGGATGAGGGAACTGAGACCCAGAGAAGTTAAGTGACTTGCCCAAGGTCACATAGCAAATAAAGGGAGGAGCTGGGATTAAAACCCAGATCTTCTGACTCCCAGGCACGTACTCTTTCCACTAGGTCATACTGCTTCTCTGTTGTGTAATTTTTTTTACAAATCATAAATTCTCAGCAGCTCTACAGCTAAATAACATGTGCACTTTTCCTCATGACTGAAAAATACAGTGATGAAATATGCCTCACAATCCATTTGAGCAGTTGCTAAATTATTTGGAGGAGTGAGCATAAGGGGGGAAAAAACTGCCTTATAGATAAGGTACCTACCATCACTACACACGTCTCACAAACTACTTCAACAGCCCTATCCTCTTGCTCCTTCTCTGCAATTTCACATTTCCTCCTGCATTCAAGACATCTCTTCTTGGATATGCCAGCACCTCAACATATCCAAACTTGAACTCCTCATCTTCACATGTAAACATCTCCTCCTTCATGACTTTGCCATCACTGTTTAATACCACCATCCTCTGTCTCTCAAGCTCTCAGCCTTGGCATTATCCTTGCCTCATCTCTGTCTTTCCACCACATATTCAGTCTGTCACCAAATCTTGTCAGCTCTCTCTTTCCAACATCTCTGGAATATTCCCCTTCCTAATCATCCAGTATGCAACCAAGCTGGTTCAAGCACTCATCACTTCCCTTGTTGACTACTATGTTAGACTCCTCACTGACTCCCCTCATCTTTAAAGGCTACTAAAAATCATATCACCTTCCCTGACTAATCTCTCAGCTCCCTACTCCTCCTTTCTTTATTACCTATGCACTTAAGTTGATATTCTTTAAATACTTATTCATCCCCACAACACTTATGCATATATCCTTATACTTGGTTGCTTCACCTACCTCTAACTTTAATGTCTCTCACTCCCACTAGATTGTAAATTCTTTGAGAGCAGGGAATATGTCTACACATAGTCAATGCTCTATAAATGCCACTGATTGATCACATGTCTTCCAGAAAGCCTTCTCTGACCAATCTCTCACCAACTGAGAGATTAGAGATTGAGGATTTACTGTGTGCAAAACACTTGGATGAGTACAATACAATAAAATTAGAAGTCATGTTCCCTGCCCATAATGAGTTTACAGTCTAGAGGACTATAGTGTAGAAGACTATATATCTTGAAACTTTGTTTCTTTCCTCTACCTGTAATTTTAGTGTCCTCTAGACAGTAAACTTCTTGAATGCAGTAAAGGAATCTCTATACTAGCTCTTTTGTAGTACACTGTACTAAGCGCTTGGAATGTACAATTTGGCAGCAAATAGACAGTTCCTGCCCATTGACAGGCTTACAGTATAATTGGGGGAGACAGATGGACAGAAACAAGACAATTTAATCACGATAAATAGAATCAAGGGGATGTAAACCTCATTAACAAAATAAAGTAATAAAAATATATACAAATGAGCACAGTGCTGAGGGGAAGGGAGATGGGGAGGAGAAGGGGGAAAGGGGGCTTAGCTGAGGGGAGGTGAAGGGGGAGTAGAGAGGGAAAAGAGGAAACTCAGTTTGGGAAGGCCTCTTGGAGGAGGTGAGCTCTCAGGGCTTTGAAGAGGGGAAGAGAGTTTGGTGGAAGTGAGGAGGGAGGGCATTCCAAGACAGCGGTCGCATGTGGGCCAGAGGTCGACTGCGGGATAGGCCTGAATGGGGGATGGTGAGGAGGTGAGCGGCAGAGGAGCGGAGTGTGCGGGGTGGGCAGTAGAAAGAGAGAAGGGAAGAGGGGTAGGAGGGGGCAAGGTGATGGAGATCCTTGAAGCCCAGAGCGAGAAGTTTTTGTTTTTTGCAGAGATTGATAGGCACCCACTGGAGGATTTTAAGGAGGGGAGTTACATGCCCAGAGTGTTTCTGCAGGAATTTGATCCAGGCAACAGAATGAAGAATAGACTGGAGTGGGGAGAGACAGGAGGAAGGGCTTGTACCAGTAAGATAGCCATTTGGATGGAGAGGAAAGGGTGGATCTTGGCGATATTGTAAGAGTGAGACCAGCAGGCACTGGTGATCAGATGTGTGGGGTGAATCAGAGAGCTGAGTCAAGGATGACACCAAGGTTGTGGGCTTGAGAGATGGGAAGGATGGTCGTACCATCCAGTGACAGGGAAGTCAGGAAGAGGACAGGGCATGGGAGGTAAAATAAGGAGCTCAGTTTTGGACATGTTGAGTTTTAGGTGGCAGGCAGACATCCAGATGGACATGTCCTGGAGGCAGGAGGAGATACAAGCCTGAAGGGAGAAGGAGAGAACAGGGAAGGAGATGTAGGTCTGGGTGTCATCTGCATAGAGGTGATAGTTGAAGTCAGGGGAGCGAATGGGTTCACCAAGGGAGTGAATGTAGATGGAAAACAGAAGAGGACCAAGAACTGACCCTTGAGGAACCCCTACAGTTAGAAGATGGGAGGGGGAGGAGGAGCCCGCAAAGGAGATGAGAATGAACAGCCAGAAAGATAAGAGGAGAATCAGGAGAGGACGGAGTCCGTGAAGCCAAAGTGAGATAAGGTGTGGAGGAGAAGGGGATGATCGACATTGTCAAAGGCAGCTGAGAGGTCGAGGAGGATTAGGATAGAGTATAATTGAGTAGCATCAGCAGTTAACCATAATCTTTGAATTATGGCATTATTAGGATATGCCTTATGAAATAATTAACCATGAACCCTCAACTTCCTGTGGTCTCACATTTTTTTCAGTCTTTTAAAATATAATTAAAATGTAAATTTTTTTTTAACCATTATTCAAGTACTGTATTTGTATGCCATCTTGGTTTTCTGTAATGTTTTCCTTTTCATTCCAATCTTCTTTCCCTCTTTTAGCCTAGTTATTTTTTATGTGAACCATGGAATTCTCCTGTTAATATGATATAAAGACAAAGGTCCTCTTTCCCAGATTCCGGCTAGAGGCCAGAATAAAACTCCTTTCCAAGCTGATTTCCGTACCTTTTTGGCCTAGAGGGCACTGCTGAAGGGCAGGGTCAGTAGGCCAGGTCCTGAATCTATGTTAAACCTATCTTGGAGAGAAGGTCTGGGAACGTTAAAATTAGCTTCTATATTTCCTTTCAAAGGTGTATTTATTTTTCCTATTCCTACC
Source organism: Ornithorhynchus anatinus (assembly GCF_004115215.2). NCBI lineage: Eukaryota > Metazoa > Chordata > Mammalia > Monotremata > Ornithorhynchidae > Ornithorhynchus > Ornithorhynchus anatinus. The sequence goes on along the minus strand of NC_041728.1, from coordinate 76,038,553 downwards.
CTGAATCCTAAAAAAAAACCCACAAACCCTCCCTTGGCTTTGGCTATGTCCAGCCTAATTAGCTTGTATCTTCCCTGCATTTAGTTTAGACTGTGAGCTCATCACTGGGCAGCGATTGTCTCTACCTGTTGCCAAATTGTACATTCCAAGCGCTTAGTACATTCAGTACTATTTATTGAGCGCTTACTATGTGCAGAGCACTGTACTAAGCTCTTGGATTGTACAGTTCGGCAACAGGTAATAATAATGTTAGTATTTGTTAAGCACTTACTATGTGCAGAGCATTGTTCTAAGCGCTGGGGTAGACACAAGGGAATCTGGTTGTCCCACGTGGGGCTCACAGTCTTCATCCCCATTTTACAGATGAGGTAACTGAGGCACCGAGAAGTGAAGTGACTGGCCCAAAGTCACACAGCTGCCTAGTGGCAGAGCCGGGATTCGAACCCATGATCTCTGACTCCAAAGCCCGTGCTCTTTCCACTGAGCCACGCTGCTTCTCTGGTAGAGACAGGTAGAGACAGTGCCTGCCCAATGATGGGCTCACAGTCTAATCGGGGGTGACAGATGGACAAAACAATGTTCTGCACATAGTAAGCACTCAAATACTATTGAATGCATAAATGAATATAGTACAGTGCCTGCCACATAGTAAGCACTCAATAAATGCCATTTAAAAAATAAAATCACCTTGTCCCCAACCCGCACCTTATCTCTGAGTTCCTCCTACAACCCAGCCCACACACTTCACTCCTCTAATGCCAACCTACTCACCGTACCTCAGTCTCATCTATCTCACTGCCGAATTCTCGCCCACATCCTGCTTCTAGCCTGTAATGCCTTCCCTCTTCATAACCGACAGATGATGACACTCTCCTTCAAAGCCTTTTTAAAAGTGTACCTCCTCCAAGAGGCCTCATACAACTAAGCTTTCATTTCCTTTTCTCCTATTCCCTTCTGTCACCTTGCACTCGATTTGCACCCTTTCTTCACCCTTTCCTGGGCCAGCCCCATGGTACTTATGTATATATTTGTTAATGGCTGTCTCCCCATCTATTCTGTAATAAGCTTATTGTGGGCACGGATTGTGTCTACCAACTCTGTTACATTGTTCTCTGATAAACTTAGTGCAGTGCTGCGCAAACAGTGAGTGCTTAATAAATGATTTTTTTGTTTGTTTTTGTTATTTTAGGTTTTAGTTCTTCCATAGCACCCAAAGGTTTTTGCAGGAGCATCTCCCATTAAAACATGATAACTTGTGATAATAGTGGTTGGTTCTTTATTTCACTTTAAACCTTTCCCCAAATCTGGAATGTGTTTCAGTTTGTGTGACTTGTCAGAGTGAACCTTGATTTGTATGAATCATATGTCTTCTGGAGTTTAGATATCTGTAACCTATGATTTAGTAAATTTATGGCTTCTGATACTATTTTGTCAGGTTTCAAGGCATTGTGATTACTTAGTTCACTTTATACAACTTCTAAGATGCTAATAGGTGACCTATGACTATTCTTTGCCATTTGACTTAAATCTCATAGATTCAAATGTCATATCTGAATATGAAATGATTCACTTATCACAGATATATTTAGTCACAGTACAGTTCATTATTTATTCTAATTTATGTATTCATTTTGAAATAATTCAGATTATAGGAAATTTTATTTTCTAAAGCCTTCCTAGAGACTTCTTCAGGCCATGTTTGCCTTACATTCCTTTTTTTAAAAAATACATTGGTACACTTGGTTCACTGAAACATGTAATACTCCTACACAATTTTTACTATTTACAAATTTACTTTACAAATGACCTGTAAACTGTAATATATCAGCATCAGACTTTCTTATATTTAACTGTTCTGCACAGCTTGCCAAGGTACTAAAATAGTGTTAAAGATATATATCACTTGTTCTTTTTACAGTCTAACATTTAATATTGCCAAACCAGATATTTGAGAAGCAAGCATGACCTGGTGGATAAAGCATGGGTCTTGGTGTCAGAAGGACCTGGGTTCTAATCCCAGCTCTGCCACTGGTCTGCTGTGTGACCTTGGGCAAGTCACTTCTCTGTGCCTCACTTCCCTCATCTGTAAAATAGGGATTAATACAGTGAGCCTGACATTGCAGGTGGACTGTGTCCCACCGGATTAGCTAGTATCTATCCCAGCACTTAGTACAGTGCCTGACACATAGTAAACCCTTAACAAATAACTTGAAAAAAATTCATAGAGAATTAGAAAATAGCATTTTAAAATATATTCTTAAAATATCTCCAAACAGTGTATTACACATGCTATATGGAAATTATAATTTTATGCAGTATTCTTAAAAATAAATTAGATGTTCAAAAGATCTTACCCAGAAAGACTTTTGCTTCAGACTGTCATTTTTTGGTTACTATCAACTCCCTCAGTATCTTGAAACATCGTTCCTTTTATTTCTCCGATTCTTTCAAATCTAAATATGACCCATGTTTACCACTGTCCTTCAGATTCAATGGATGATCTAGTCTGTGATCATTATCCTTGCATGATTCATACGACCAAAGCATAATAGAATGTCTTTCCACTCCATTCACTGATTAAAAGATGCTCTTCAATTTGTGCCTGAAGCCACCATGATCAGGGCCTGGAGCCTTTTATTACTGCTGTTCTTCTCAAGGTCTACCCAACTCCTCGGTTCAGAATGGGCCACCCACTTTCTATTTACTGCAATGCATATAATTGGTCTGTTTCACAGCCGGCCATCATTCTGCTCTTTTCTTTTTTTAAAGCATTAACATAGAATCATTAGAGTATAATGTCCTTGAGGGCAGAGATTGTGTCTTCTATCTTTGTTTTACCACAGCAAATAGTACAGAGTGTATAGCAGATAGATGTTCAAAAAGTACTACTGCTGATTAAGGCAAGTCATGCATTCATGACCAACTAACCATGGCATCAGGAAATGCATCTAACTCATGTCGCTGCAGAGGAAAGGCACATGATGCTCTGTCCATGCATTTTAAAGCAGCACCAGAAATTCAACTTGTCATTTTTTGTTATAATAGGTAAAGCAAATGCAGAATGGTAGTCAGGAGCAGTGAGATCAGATTGGATTCCAGTATCTTTTTGACTCCCAAAATGGAGTAGCGAATAAGGATGATGGGGCAGAGTACTAGGGGATGGCATGCTGGAGGTTGAGCTCAATGAATGAGGTGGGAGGAATTCTGTACAATGTTCTAAGGGTTCTCTTTCAGCCAGGCAGACATCTCTGAAGTGACTGACAAATTTGCTGAAATGGAGATTCAAACTGCAGAGAAGTAGCTCTTCTCTGTCCATCCTAGGCCAGTCACCTTGTTCCTGCAGGTTTCCTGACTGCTCTTCCACACCTCCGGTGTGACCCCGTCTCCCTGTTTACTTCCAAGTTGAGAGGCCCAGACTAAACCAGGGAAGTGTAGGGGAAAAGCAGGTAGTAAAGCTTACCTGGTGAAAGAGGAAGGGAGTGAATTTTCTGTCTTTATACCTCTCTCCCAGTCATTTTGTTGTCACCACCTGCTCTACAGTCAGTAGCATTGACTGAGTGTTTTTTCTGATTAAAGCACAGTAGCTTTAGCATACACTCTCTTTATCCTCGAGGTGATTTCAGTCTTCTGGGAGACATACTAAAACAGGAGGGAGCAATAAAGTATAAAAATGTGTATGTAAATGGAATAGTGAGGGTGGGGTGAGAACCCAGGAGTTTGGAGTCCTAGAGAAAAGGTCCAAAGCTGCAGTTTCCTGGTGGGGCAGAGGTGGAAGAAGAATGCTGGGGAGGGAAGGAAGGGAAGTAAGATACAGCATAATGTGTGGAACAAATTTTATGTAGATCTAGAGGAGTACATAATTTCTGTGTCTAAGTGATGGGTAGTCATTTTATACTCTCTGGGGAGAAAGCTCTTTATAAACTTAAGTAAATCAGTTCCACCCCAGGGCTTAATGCAGAGGTTGGCACTTTGTAAACACTTAACCAATATTGTAATTTGTTTTTCTCTTTATGCCTTGTTATGCTATATCCAAATAGACTTATGCCATAAGACCACTTCCTAATTACCTATAGTATCCTGGATAAAATGTGCAGTTGAAATGTTATGGTAGAACTTAGTGTAATTTGTTTCAATCAAATTTTGCATATTTTGGGGGGGATATGACCTGTGAGGTGCTTCTATCTGATTGCATGGCAATTTGATTATTATTTTAGAAAATATATTTACTTGGATTATTAATGGTTTTTTCTAACAGTACCTTCCAATTTGGTAACTAGTAGCTCTATTAGGAACTGGGGGTTTATTTGGAAGATGTGGAACTTGTACAGGAAAGAAGTGATCTGCCCGTACCAAAAGGACTTCAGGTCTGCTGCCACTGAAAATTGAGTGTGATTTTTTTTTTTAATTTAAAAATGGGAAAAATGCCAGTGAGAGTAGGAAAGCATGAAACCTTAATGAATGCAGCATAAAAAGACTCCATAATTTACTAGATCAGAGGAGGATGCCCCTGTATGGAAAGTCCATGTTTATACAAGAAAATATTATAATATGATTCTACTATAATCTAGATTCATTGACCAGCAAGTGGAAAGTGAGGAGGAAAAGTTATATGATATTGGAGAAGCTGCAACATTAGAGTGGATTGAATAGTGGCAGCTATTTGATTTCTTCACAGATTAGCTGACTAACTCATCAGTGAGAAGTGGAAGTGAGGTTGGGGGATAGGGTAGATTCCTGGGATCAGCTAATCCTAGAAGCCACAATAAAAATGTTATGCTGCATTTAAGTCTGATTAGTGACCAGGCTCTGATGCAGCAAGGCTACTTAGGAATGCTATTTTGAGATGCTGGGAATGCTAATAGTGATGAAAAGACTTTTAATATTTCCTGAAGAAGAATGATTTCAAAAAAATCCCGGTTATCAAATTTTAGGCAGGAAACAATGATAAAATTCAATTAATTGTATTTGAGTGCTTATTGTGTGCAGAGCACTATACTAAGCGCTTAAATGTGAAATTTAGTTAAAAATAAACTGAAGGGGAATAGCTCAAAAAGCTCTGCAGAAGTCTGGAGATCTTAAGTCATTGGAACCCCAGCCAATGTGTATTTCAGAAGCCCATCTTCCTCCTGCCTTCTGTGCCCCTCTTCCCTCCCCTACCCCCAAAAGGAAAAAAAAAAGGTTCCACAAAGAAGTCCTCCATGGCTAATTGGCAGGGTGGAAGAGGTCCTCAGAGGGGAAAGGACATTCTTTTTGGAAAAAGTCCATGTGATGGAAAAGAACAGGAAAGCCAATGAAAAGGGTCAGGTTAGTATAAACAGGAACTTAGTTGGGCCAAGAAGTTCAAAGTGTGATTTCCAAGGGATGCTAGAGTGATAGTTTTTTTTTTGTTGTTTTTTTGTTTGTTTTTTTTTTAAAAACTTCAAAAGCTAAATAGCATGGAGTAGTGGCTAGAGCATGGACCTGGGAGTCAGAAGGTCATGGGTTCTAATTCTTCTCTCCCACTTTTCTGCTGTGTGACCTTGGGAAAGTCACTTCACTTCTCTGTGCCTCTGTTATCTCGTCTATAAAGTGGGAATTGAAATTGAGAACCCCATGTAGGACAGGGACTGTGTCCAACCCAATTTGCTTCATAATCATCCCAGTGCTTAGTGCAGTGTCTGGTACATAGTAAGCGCTTAACAAATACCACAGTTGTTGTTATTGAGAAGCAGCATGGCCTAGTGGATAGAGCATGGACCTGCGTGTCAGAAGGTCATGAATTCTAATCCTGGCTCTGCCGCTCATCTGGGTGACCTTGTTCAAGTCACTTCTCTGTGCCTCAGTTACTACATCTGTTAAATAGGGATTGAGAATGTGAGCCCCATGTGGGACAGGACTGTGGCTAAGCTGATTTGCTTCTATCTACTCTAGTGCTTAGTACAGTGCCTGGCACATAGTAAGTGCCTAACAAGTACCATAATTGTTATTATTATGGGGCTCCTATATCATGCTACAAAATATTTTCTCATGGATAGAAAAAAAACATTTAAAAAGACCAATCATGGAGAGAGTATTTGGTCATAGATATAAAACTGGTTAAATGATAGAAGCAAAGAGTAGGTATAAGCAATCACTTTCCTGGATGCAGGTGGGTAAAAAGTGTAGTACTGGTTTTATTCAGTGTTTTAGGAGATGGATATTTTACTACACATTCATTCCATTTATGGACAACCTGAGGTCTTTGAGATGGTAAAATTCATGGATGGGAGCAAACTCAAAAATCTCAAGTGTGGGCCACTGCAAGGCATATTGTTTTTACAGGAAAATGATCCTAACTATGACTTCAAGATAAATCTGTAGAAGCAGTGTGGCTTAGTGGATAGAGATGGATCTGGGAATCAGAAGGACCTGGTTCTGTTTCTGGCTTTCCCACTTTTCTGCTGTGTGCCCTTGGGCACAGTTACCTCATCTGGTATTTGTTAAGCGCTTACTATATGCAGAGCACTGTTCTAAGCGCTGGGGTAGATACAGGGTAATCAGGTTGTCCCACGTGAGGCTCACAGTTAATCCCCATTTTACAGATGAGGTAATTGAGGCACAGAGAAGTTAACTGACTTGCCCATGGTCTCACAGCTGACAAGTGGCAGAGCTGGGAGTCGAACCCATGATCTCTGACTCCGAAGCCCAGGCTCTTTCCACTCAGCCATGCTGCTTTCCTGTACAATGGGAATGGAGACTGTGAGCCCTGCTTGGGACAGGGACTCTCTTCGTTCTCATTTGCCCACCTCAGCGCTTAGTACATTGTCTGGCACATAGTAAGTGCTTAACAAATACCATGAGTATTATTATTAACTCATTCACTCAATTGTATTGAGCGCTTACTGTGTGCAGAGCACTGTACTAAGCACTTGGAAAGTACAATTCAGCAAGCACTGTGCTTGGGAGAGTACAGTACAACAATAAACAGACACAGTTCCTTCCCACAATGAGCTCACATTTGGAGGAGAGACAGATATATAAATTACAGATATGTACATAAGGGTTGGGAGAGGAGATGAACAGATGGAGCAAGTCAGCATGACACAAAAGGGAGTGGGACAAGAGGAAAGGGGGTTTTAGGGAAGGCCTTTAGGAGGAGGTTATTTCAATAAGGCTTCAAGGGGGGAGAATAATTCTTTCAGATATGAGGAGGGTGGGTGTTCCAGGCCAGAGGCAGGACACGTGTGAGGACAGCAGTGAGATAGATGATATCGAAGCACAGTGAGAGGTTGACATTAGAGGAGCAAAGTGTGTGGGCTGGTTGTAGTAGATGATTAGTGAGGTGAGCCAGGAGGGGACAAGGTGATTTAATGCTTTAAAGCCAATGGTGAGGAGTTTTTGTGCGATGTGGAGCTGGATGGGTAACCAAGGAGTTTTTGGAGGAGTGGGGAGACATGTCCTGAACATTTCTGTAGAAAAATGATCCAAACAGCAAACTGAAGTATGGACTGGAGTGGGGAGACACAGGAGGCTGGGAGCTCAAAAGGGATCCTGATGCAGTAATCCAGGCAGGATAGGATGAGTGTATTAACATGATAGCAATTTGGATGGAGAGGAAAGGACAGATTTTAGCTATGCTGTGAAGGTGGGACTAACAGGATTTAGTGATGGATTGATTATGGGAGTTGAATGAGAGGGATAAGTCAAGGATAACACCAAGATTATGGGTTTGAGCAGGAAGTTTGGTGCAGTGATACAGTGATGGAAAAGTCAGGGAGAGGACAGGGTTGGGTAGGAAGATGAGGAGTTTTCTTTTGGACATGTTAAGCTTGATGTGAAGGGAGGACATCCAAATAGAGGTGCCTTGAAGGCCTTGAAGACTGAAGAGAGGGAGCGAGATCAGGGTTGGAGATGTAGATTTGAGCATCATGTGCAGAGAGGTGGTAGTTGAAACCTTGGAGGCAACTGAATTCTCCAAGGGAGTGGGTGTAGATGGAGAAAAGAAAGGGATACAGAACTGAAGCTTGAGGGACCCCTACAGTTGGGGTGTGAGACTGTGAAGGAGAGTGAGAAGGAACAGCTAGAGAGTTGAGGGGAACCAGGAAAGGACTGGCAATGAAGCAAAAGTTGGATAATGTTTCCAGGAGAAAGCAGGTGGTCAGCAGTGTTAAAAGCAACTGAGGGGTTGAGGGGATTAGGATGGAGTACAGGCCATTGGATTTGGCAAGAAGATCATTGTGACCGTTTGAGAGTGTGGTTTCTGTGGAGTGAAGGGGACAATAGCCAGATAGGAGGGAGTCAAGGAGATAATTGGAGGGAAAGAATGAGATAGTGTGTGTAGTCAACTCAAGGAGTTTGGAGAGGAATGATGAGAGGAAGATGGAGTGATAACTGGAGCGAGTTGAGGTTTTTTTGTTAGGATAGGAGACACATGGGCATATTTGAAATGGTGGAGAAGTCATTGGAGAGCAAACAAAAGTTGGCTGTTAGGGAAGGGAAAGAGGGGGCATATGTTTTAATAAGGTGCAAAGGAATGGGGTCAGATATGCAGGTGAAATTTCTTTATGCAACTTTTAGGCAAATGGAGGCTATTCTGCATGTTTATGGGAAGGAATTAAGTAAATGCTTAAGAAATAGCATTCAGCTTAAGTAGTTTCAGAATACAGTTGAACAGACCTATCACACAACTCTGCTTCCTCCCTAACAGTGAAAGAGAAAGGGTCAGACAAGGCACTGTCAATTTTCACTCTACCAACCTTTCCATCATGCAGTTACCTGAAGGTCTTGGTGAGTTTCACCAGGGCAGCCACATTTATTTGGAACTTCTAGTACTTAAGCCTGTTGATGGAGTCAGATGCTTGTGTAATGAATGAACCTATAATAGAGCTTTTGGAGGTTACACTTGGCATTTTTCCTGGCTCTGCCATGGTGTATATATATATATATATATAGCTGCCATATATATATATATATCTATATATGTGTATATATATATGTATACATAGCTGCCATACTGCTCTTCTGACTGAAGCCACATTGTGACTCTATGATTTTAGTAGTGCATGGTTAACTGTGTTCTTTGGTAGCCTATTCAGAAGAATTATGGCTACTTGACTTCAAATAACAACATTACCAATAATTAGGTCTTGCAGTGCTGGTTGTGGGTGGTAAGCAAGGTCATTGGTTGTTTCAGAGTGGCAGAGGCAGTTGATGAAATGTGACTCATGTTTTCTTCAGTTCTTAGTATTGTGCTATATCTTCAAATCAATCATATTTGAGTGCTTACTGTGTGCAGAGCACTGTACTAAGCACTTGGGAGACTATAATATAACAGTTGGTAAACTCTGTCCACAGTGAGTTTACAGTCTAGTGAGTCACACAAAAATACAAATATTGGATAGGGACATATTTGCTGTGGGGCTGAGGGATGGATGAATGAAGAGTGCTTTTCCAAGGGTAATGCAGAAGGGAGTGGGAAAAGAGAAAATGAGGGTTTACTTGGGAAACACTCTAGATTGAAAGCCCATTATGTGCAGGGAACGTGTCTGCTAATTCTGTTACGCATAGTAAGTGCTCAAATACCATTGATTGAAATACTTCCTGAGTAGATGTGCTCTTAATAAGGCTTTGAAGATGGGGAATATGATCATCTGTCAGGTAAGAAGGTGGGGGGGCATTCAAGGCTAGAGGCAGGATGTGGGTGAGAGGTCGGTGGTGTGATAAGATTGACAGAAGCAGTGTTCCCTAATGGATAGAGCATGGGTCTGAGAATCAGGAGGACCTGTGTTCTTATCCCAGCTTTGCCACTTGTCTGCTGTGTGACCTTAACTACTCTGTGCCTCAGTTACCTCATCTGTCAAATGGGGATTAATAGTGTGAGCCCATATGGGACATGGAGTGTGTCCAAACTGATTAGCTTGCATCTACCCCAGCACTTAGTACAGTGCCTGGAACACAGTAAACCCTGAACAAATAATAAAAAGATAGTATGTAGGTTGGCATTAGAGGAGTGATGTGTGTGGGTTGAGTTGTAGTTTTAAAAAAAAAAAAATCAAAGGCTCATCTCTGCACTTTTTGTGAGATGAGGGTAGTTTTACACACTTCTCAGTATCACAGTGTTCTGGACACAAGAGGAACTTAATGCTGTTACTAGTACTGGTGGGGCCAAGGTGTATCTTGGCCCATAGGGATTCTTTAATAATGTATAAACCTCTTTAGTTTGGTAGTATGGGTAGGCACATCTCTGGATCGCTTAAGCTTTGGCATTACATCAATATAGGCCTCTGTTATTTTTTTTTATTTCTTTTTTGAAGCAATATATTTTCCCCCATTCCTCAGCCATCCCTCCAATTCCATCCTCATTTTGAACCATTGTTCAGACCTTAGGCAAATCCATGATTGTCCTTTTATTTGGGAGGTGATTGATGGGGTTGGTGAGGTACTAGCTGATAGTTCACTTATGCTGAATTCATGTTAGCAAACATACAGTACTTTTAAAGAGCCTCATCTCTCCCTTACCACTTGTTCACCACTTTGGTTTCAGGGACCAAAGTTTTTTTTTGTTTGGGTTTTTTTTTCCAGAAATAATATGCCCTCTGTCCCAAAATGGACTCTTCAGACTGCTATAGCTTTTGCATTTCTGTAGGAAATATGCAGTCTTTTAACACTCAAGGACAGTGAATTAGAGCAGATATAATATTTATTGAAATAAAGTTTCAGAAAGAAAGGTTGTGCCACTTTAAAATTCTGATTAAATAAAAAACTAAAATGAAGATGAGCCCCTGGGTACTTCACTTTGGGCTTCTTTTCAAGGGAAAAACTTCCTAAGTATCTTCAGTGACAATTTTTAAAGTATTGGTCTCTAAGTGGGAAAGGAAAAAATTGAACCCCAACTTATTTTAGGGCTGTCTTCAATTTCAAAGGAACAATCTACTACTACTACTACTACACTCACAACAGAAAGGTTTAGCTGGTACTGATATAAAATGTGCTGCAGAGTAGTTTAAGAGCAAATTTCTTCCCTGAGCTCTCTGAAGGGGCATATGAAGACTATTCCTATCCAGCTGAGCCCCAGGCAAATAGATATGGTTGAACAAATTTCAGCAATAACTCTTGATCCCAGCATGTTGGCTGTTTCTCAGCTGTCCAACATTTCTGAATAAACACTACTCTACTGTTGCTAGAAAAGGAGAGTGGTCCTTTTCTAATATTATTATTATTACAGAAGAATAATAGCAATTACGTATTGCAACAACGAGGCCTCATTCTTATGCATTCTACATTTTTCTAATCCATCCATTTGCTTATTTACTACATAGTATTTGTTCATCCTTTCTTCCCACAGTGAAATTTATGGATGTGTTGTGTTGAAAATGAATGGTACTTAGTGGATGTGGTGGTTTTGATTGCTCTTTCCTTATAAGTCCAATATGATTATTTACAGATTTACTCTAACTCCTGACTTTTTTTTTTTTTGTGATCCACTGGCTTCCAAATTAGTGAGAATCCCATTGGTAAGTAATAAATACATTAGGAATGGGGAGGTTATTTAGGAAAGATGAAACTTGTTTGAGAAAGACAGGCTCACCAGAGACTGAAAGAACCTCAGGACTGTTGCAACCAAAAATTAAGATGATAGCTTTTACAAATGGGAAGAATGCTGGAATGTGTGGAAAAGCACAGGATCCAAATGGCCACAACATAAGTGACCAAATCAGAGGTAGATGTTGTTGGATAGATATTACCTTCTTACATAGCAAAAGATTGTAGTAGGATTGTATTCTGGATTACCTGACCAGCAAGTAGAGAATGATGAGGAAATGATGTATGAGATTTGAAAAGTGGCCCAATTAGGTTCTACAAGAATAATGAAGCCTCCCAGTTACCTCACAGATTGGTAAATAACTCATTGAGGTGAGGGGAAGTGAGGTTTTGGGATAGAATAAATTACTGGGAACATCTAATCCTAGAGAACACAAAGAAAAATAATTTGTTAGATTTAGTTTTTTAATATTGGACAGGGTAGCATATTTAAAGTGGCACTTCATGGTAGTAATCACAGCAAGGTTGAATTCAACATCTTGCTGGGAAAAATATAACCCAAATCAATCTAACTCCAAGTTTCTTATATGAAATTCCATAAATATTTGTTGAGGCTAGAAGTGCTTATTTCCAACCAACCGAAGTACGGAACAATAGACTTGCGGTCTGAAGAATCTAACAGGGATAATATTCTGAACAACATTAATCCTCTGAAACACAACTTAGAACAAGCTCACTGTGGGCAGGGAATGTGTCTGTTATATTGTTGTATTGTACTCTCTCAAGTGCTTACTACAGTGCTCTGAACTCAATAAATAAGGTGGATTGAAATTGTAGAAGAGCACTGAGCATCTTCCACTGCCATTGATGGCTTGGAATCATTCCAAAATATTGAGTGTTGTACTAAGTACTTGGGATAGTACAATACAATAGAGTTGGTTAATATAAAGCCCTCTGGCTGTAAGATACCACATCTACCAATTCTGTTATATTGTACTTTCCCAAGCACTTAGTACAGTGATCTGTACACAATAAGTACTCAATACCATTGATAAGGAGAAGAGCATGGTGTGGCTTAGTGGAAAGAACATGGGCTTGGGAGTCAGAGGAGAATCCCAGTTCTGCCATTTGTCTGAGTGACCTTGGGCAAGCCATTTAATTTCTCTGTGCCTGTTGCCTCATCTGTAAAATTAGGATTAATATTGTGACTTTATGTGGGACAACCTGATCATGGGTTCTAATCCCAGCTAGTCACTTAACTTCTCTGTGCCTCAGTGACCTCATTTGTAAAATGGGGATTAAGACTATGAGCCCCATGTGGGACTACCTGATTACCTTGTGTCTACCCCAGCGCTTAGAACAGTGCTTGGCACAGAGTAAGTGCTTAACAAATACCAACATTATCTATCCCAGGGCTTAGAACAGTGCATGATGCATAGTAAGTGTATAATAATTGTTATTATTATCATTATTATCTTTCAGTCTAGAGAGGGAGACAGAATGTAAAGATATAGAGGTAACTGCTTTGGGGCATTGAAGCCATATTTTACACAGAGTTTTAAGATTGTGTCAAAAACTGCCTGTAAACTGAGGTGATCCTCTTTCTAACCTACCGTATTAGTGGAGATGCATGCCTGTCTTTCCTCACAGAAATGAAAAAAGGGTACAGTCAGCATTTGTTAGTTCCCTCAACACAGGGGTTTATAATCTGGGGGAGAAGGGGTTGCTAGGGTACAGGGTGAATAGAAATTTCTAAATGTTGGAGTATTTTTCTTACCCAGATTAGTTTTTCCCTTAAGTGACAAGATGCCCAAATTCTTCCCCCTTGATGAAAATATGTGGCATTTAAATGCTAATCATATATCAACCACTGTATCAAATCCCTCTCCACAAAGGGCTCACAGTCTAAGGGAAGGGAGAACAGAACATCTTATAGATGACACTGGGTCAAAGAGTGCCTTGCCCAAGGTCACATAAAAGGCAAATTTTGGAGTTGGGATTAGAACCCAGGTACTTCCCAAACTTCCAGACCTGTGCTCTTTTCATGTAGGCCACACTGATCTTTCTCATAATTCTAAGGGGAAGCTTTGAGCTGGTTTAACCTTTTCTCACTAGTTTTCTTGTTGCTTTGCTTACAAGATCTTTGTTTTATGTGCCTGGTCTCCCAATTTAGACTGTGTATTTCTTTTTTGTCTTTTTTGGCTGGGAGTGTGGAGCAAGTTAAGTTGGCACAGTAGGGAGTGGGAGAAGAGGAAAGGAGAGTAGACAAGGAAGGCCTCTTAGAGATGTGACTTCAATTAGATTTTGGTGGGGAGAGTAATTGTCAGATATGAAGAGGGAAGGCATTCCAGGCCAGAGGCAGGACATGGGTGAGAGGTTGGCAGTGAGATTGATGAGACAGGTACAGTGAGAAGGTTGGCATTAGAGGAGCAAAGTGTGCAGGCTGGGTAGTGTCGTAGGAGAGTAGCAAGATGATCTAGGATGGGGAAAAGTAATTACTTTAAAGTCAATGACAGAGTTTCTTTTGGATGTGGAAGTGGATGGGCAACCACTGGAGGTTCTTGAGGAGTGGGAAAACATGGTCTGAATGCTGTCCAGATTACTTTTCTACAAAAGCAGAGTGATGTATGTACTGAACTGGGGAGAGGCAGGGAGGTCAGCAAGAAGGCTGATAGAGTAATTAGTATGGGGTAGGATAACTGCTTGGATTAACATAGTATCAGTTTAGATGGAGAGGAAAGGGTGGATTTTAGCAATGTTTTGAAGGTTGAACTGACAGGGTTTAGTTATGGATTGAATGTGTAGGTTGAATCACAGAGCGGAGGCAAGTATAATGCCAAGGTTTTAGCTTGTGAGACCAGAAGGATGGTAATGCCATCTAGAGTGATGGGAAGGACAGGATGTGAGGGGGAAGATAAATTCTCTTTTAGACAATGATAAGTTTAAGGTGATGGGACATCTAATTAGAGATGTCTTGAAGACAGGAGGAAATGTGAGAATGCAGAGAGGGAGAGAGATGAGGACTGGAGATATACAATATAACTCTGTTGTACTCAAGTACTTAGAATAGTGCTCTGCTCCCAGTAAGTGCTCAGTAAATACAATTGATTAACTGAACCTCACGTAGTTGTCACAGTGCTTAGCATTGAGCTTTTAAAGCCATCATAAGAGTGATAACCTGAATATTAGGTAGCAGTAATAACTTTACAGTAAAAATAATCAGTTTGCTAAATTCATGTTTTAAGACTTAGAAGGCATTTTAACATGTAGTTTGTCATTGTCATTTATGCAGTAGTATGTAGTGAACATCTAAAGGCAGTCCTCAACAGACAACATTTTATGTTAAAACAAACGACTTTCATTTTTACAAAAAACAGATTTTAGGAAGAGTGGTGTCCTTTCTGTCTAACTCCATTTACCACTTAAAGTACATTAAATATCAAATTCCCCATTTATACCATTGTCCCTCTGAGAAAATTGGTTCTGATTCATACTTAAAATTAAGGTAGTTTTTCAGGACTCAGTTTTGCCATAAGCTCAAGAATTGCCCACACTGTGTGCAGTGCATTGTACTGCATACTTGTGAGACTACGCTAGACATTAAATATTTTTGTGGCCTGAGTAGTTTCTGTACTGTTGTCTCAATAGGACAAACGACTAACCCTCTCTAGATTGTAGTTAAATGTGCATTCTGTTTCTCTAGATATGGTAGGCTTTTGTTCACTTTTAAACTGCCAATATGCCAAGTCGTCATTTCACCAGTTTATTTAGGTATAATCATAAAACTGCATGTCAAATGCCCTCAAATTTGAACTTGTGAATATGGGCTTTCAAACATTCCTACCATCAGCCAGAATTCGTAGCAAGTAATGCTTTAAACTGATTTTGTTTTCCTAGTATTTCAAATTGCAGAGTTGTTAATGGTTTCAGATTCAGCTTGAAAACAACCAAAATGTTTCTTAAAATACCTTTATTAAGTAGCCTGGATAGAGGAAAACGACAACAGAGAGAGGATAATCAAAAAGATATTTGAAATGTGAATTTTTTCCTCATAAAACAGGTATGTTGAATATTGATTATCTTCCTCACAATAGCTAATATGCAAATTAAGGAAATTGATTAATGACATTTTTGCATTTAAATTATCCTTGTAGATCTTATGCATTAGCTTCTGAAGTCCCAGCTCTATTTATAGTTCCCAAGCATGTTGCCTCTGGAATGATATGCATTGCCCAGCAACAAGGTGAACTTCCTTTCTAAGGATTAGAAGTGACATCCTGCTTTAAAGGAGCAGATAGTTCATCTTGCCTCTGTGTTATTCAGGTGTCCTACAGCACCCCATTACACCAAATGCAGATGCTGATTTTGGCAGGCAAAGCCCATTAATTTATTTAATATTCAAAGCTTCCAAGGGTGTACTGATGTTGCCTGATGAGATTATGCCACAGAAAATTAGCATTTTCTATTACAAGGGGATTACACGTGAGATTCAGATGTTAAAAGTGCAGATTCTAGTAGCCCTGGAAGTCTCTGAAGAATAAATTTCTATCATTCTAGAGAACTTGGAGAAATGCCCAAAGGAATAAATCGGAAAGTATCTTGAAGTATTGATTCAATTGCTTATGATTCAATTAACCTGTAATCTCCTTTGGCAGCCAAGTACTCCATAACTTCCTTCAAAATCCTTCTTCCCACCTGTTATGATTTTCCCCTGACCCATTTTCTCCTCCCAACTCTCAGATCTATATCTAGCATGTAGCATTTTTCAAGGCATCTGTTAAGCACTTACCATGCATCAAGCACTGTTCTTTGCACTAGGGTAGAAACAAACCAATCAGGTTAGACACAGTCCGTGTCCCACACTGGGCTCACAGTCTAGCAAGAACAAATATTGAATTCTCATTTTAAGGGGAGGAAACTGAGACACAGAAAAGTTAAGTAATTTTTCCTAGGTCAATCAACATGAAAATGGTGGATCTTGGATTAGAACCCCAGGTCCTTTGACTCTCCGGCCCAAGCTCTTTCTATTAGGCCATGTTCCCTCCTATTTGAAGGTATATATGTGTGGCTGAGTGGTTAAAGCGATGGACTAGAAATCCACTGGGGTTTCCCCATGCAGGTGCGAATCCTGCAGACTTCGGAGTGCTTTCCTTTCACATTTCTATCTCACCATCACCTTTCTTGCCTCAGACGTGTGAAAAATACACTCGAAATCAAAATACACGGGCAATCCATTTTGAGAAGCAACATGGTGTAGTGGATAGAGCACAGGCCTAGGAGTCAGAAGGTCGTGGATTCTAATGCCAGCTCTGCCACTTGTGTGCTGCGTGACGTTGGGGACGTCATTTTACTTATGTGTGCTTCAGTTACCTCATCTGTAAATTGGGGATTGATACTGTGAGCCCTATGAGGGACAGGGACCGTGTCCAACCCGATTTGCTTGTATCCACTCCAGTGCTTAGTACAATGCCTGGCACATAGTAAGCACTTAACAAATTACCAAAATTATTATTCATATTTTGTGATTTCTTTTGTGGTGTTTTTTTCTGAGAACCCAACCCTGCATAATGTAATTCCTATCTCTCTCCCTCTCTTCCTCCTATATAAATTAAAAAGTATATTCTTGAAGACTTACAAATGTTATGGGAAATTTGTATTACGGATACTATGAGGCATTAGCTTACTAAAATCACCTCTCCTCCTCCTCAGTCCTCCCTGTTCTGGCCTCCTCTTCAACTCTCCCATCCTTCCCAGCAGTATTTCTAGAGGAGTTCTACTGCCTCCTTTCAAAATCCACACACTCCACCTGATCATCTGACCTCTTTTCTTCACACCTTATCAAAAACATGTGCCCCCTCCCTTCTTCCCTTCCTAACAGCCATCTTCAACTATTTTATCTCCAGTGGCTTCTTCCCAACTCTTTCAAACATTCCCCCATCTCCCTTATCCTAAAAAAAAAAATCCCTTGACCCCATGGCTCCCTCTATGTATTGCCTCATCTACCTCCTGACATTCCTCTCCAAACTCCTTGAGCATCTTGTCTTCACCCACTGTCTCAAGTTCCTTCTCCTTCAAGTCTCTCCCTGACCCCTTCCAATCTGGCTTCCATCCCTTCACTTCAGATAAACTGCCCTCTCAAAGGTCACCAATGATCTCCTTCTTGACAAATCCAGTGGCCTCTATTCCATCCTAATCCTCCTCGACCTCTAAGTTGCCTTCAACACTGTGGACCACCCCCTTCCCCTGGAAAGGTTATCCTACCTTGGCTTCAGTGACGGTCCTATCCTGGTTCTCATCATCTCTCTGGCAGATCACTCTGTCTCTTTGTGGTCTCCTCCTCTGCCTCACATCCCCTAACTGTGACGGTCCCTGAAGGTTCAGTTCTGTGTCCCCTTCTATTTTCCATCTACACCCACTCCCTTGGAGAACACATTCACTCCCATGGCTTTAACTACCACCTCCTATGCGGATGATACTCAAATTTACATCTCCAGCCCTGATCTCTCTCCCTCTCTGCAGTCTCATATTTCCTCCTGCCTTCAAGACATCTCTACTTGGATGTCCTCCTGTCACCTCAAGCTTAACATGTCCAAAACAGAACTCCTTATCTTCCCAATCAAAACCTGTCACCTCCCAGACTTTCCCATCACTGTAGATGACACCACCGACCTTCCTGTCTCACAAGCTCATAACCTTGGTGTTGTCCTTGACTCCTGTCTCTCATTCAACTCACATATTCAGTTCATCACTAAATCCTGTTGATCCCACCTTCGCCTTTTTCTCTCCATCCAAACTGCTACCATGTTAGTACAAACTCACATCCTATCCTGCCTGGATTACTGCATTAGACTCCTTGTTGAGCTCCCAGCCTCTTGTCTCTCCCCACTCCAGTCCATACTTCAGTCTGCTGTCTGTATCATTTTTCTACAGAAATGTTCAGGACATCTGTCCCCACTCCTCCAAAAACTCCTTGGTTACCCATTCACCTCTACATCAAAGAAAAACTCTTCACCATTGACTTTAAAGCACTCAATTACCTTGCCCCTTCCTACCTCACCTTGCTACTCTCCTACTACAACCTGTCCTGTACACTTTGCTCCTCCAATCTAAACTGTCTCACTGTGCCTTGATCTCACCTATCTTCACACTGACCTCCCACACACCTCTTGCCTCTGGCCTAGAATACCCTCCCTCCTCAAATTTGACAGGCAATTATTCTCCCTTGTTCAAGACCTTATTGAAGGCACATCTCCTCCAGGAGGCCTTCTCTAAGCCCCCATCCTTTCCTCTTCTCACATTCCTGTGTGGCCCTAACTTGCTCCCTTTGAACTTCTCCACTCCACCACCACACCATTTATGTTGTAATTTTTTTGCATTAATTTCTGTCTCCACTCCTCCCAATATGAGCTCATTGTGGGCAGGGAATGTGTCTATTTTTGTATTTTACTCTCCCTTGTTCATAGCACAGTGCTCTGCACATAGTAAGTTCTCAGTAAATATGATTGAATTAATATTATAGAAATGATTCCCTAGGGAATTAATAAATTAGGTGGTGTAAGATTTTCCCCGTGATTGATTTTTTTTCAATACAAATCCCTATATCATTGTTATATGTACTAAAAGAATATTTTTCAACCTTATCATACATTGCTACTTTATTGGGTTTTTAAATTTTATTTATTTTATTGCTTTTTTTTAACCATACATTGCTGTTTTACTGAAGTTTCAAAAACACAAAGCATTGTAAGGTTTACCCAGATGGTAAGAAGTTTGACATTATCTCACCTTGGCTGACACCATGTTCACAAAAATTTCTTCTTTCACTGAAAATATGACAAAATGTGGATCACACTGTACCAAACACTTGTGTTGTGGAAAGATCATTCCTATTTCTGTTGCATTATATCCAAATCATGAGATGAAAGTATGTTTCAAAGACTTACTGTTTTTGAAATTAATGCTTCTGTTCCATACTCTTCATCACTGCTAAACTTTTGGGCTTCAGTCACTGATTGCTGCTCTCTCAAGTGGGTTTCCAGATTTTCTTCTACTGGTTTTTCTTTAAACACCTTCCCTTCTTGCTGTATCCTTTGATGTTCACAATTTTAGTTTCCTGTTGATTAAAGATGGTAGGGTTCACAATCATTGAATTCAGGAAGTATTATTTACTATTTAGCATTTAGTAGTCTAGTAGTAGTAGTAGTAGAACTTTAGGTAGTAAAAGTATTTAAGTGTATCCCAAATCTGAACCACATTAACCACAGTTCAGAGTGGTTCCTTGTGGAAGATTGGTGTTCTTCCTTTAGTGTTAAAAGCACTATTCTGATAGAAAATTACACTCTAAAGAAAGTGAAAAAGGAAGAAAAATAGTTCTGATGTGTCTTCCCTACTCAAGCTAGATAGAAAGACATTGAAGAATTTAGGGACATTTTTCCCACAGTGTGCATCTGTCTGGCTATAATGTATGTAGTATTGTAGGAATGTTCTGGACACATGGAGAGTATCAGTAAAGATATGAGTACAATAATGTACATTTTCTGAAGATGATGCTCTTTGGGAACCTAGTTCCCCCATTTTTGAGATTTGACTGTGTACTTAATCTGTTCACATTTGAGCCTTAACTATTCTGCCCTACCTTTTTTTGGTATTGGTCATGTTTTGTGTTTCCTTCTTGTGTGCTTTAAATCAGTCTACAAGGGTTATGCTTGTAGTATCCAGGGTCCACAGAGTATATAAAAATAGAAATGCATTGGATTGGATTTTAAATTGTGTTGGTGGCATATGGGTGAGGTGACTTTTTAAGGAAATAAGAGCGTTTTAAAAAATTACAATACTTATTGTACCATTTTTCACTTCCATTCCTGAATTGAATCTTTATTTTTGTATTTTATACAATTTAAAGACCTCCCAGAAAACTCAGGAGGTCTCCCATCTGTTTCTCTTAGTTAGCCATTCCCAGTTTCTGCCCACATGGCTCTCCCCAGCATTTAAAGAGTTGTTGGGCAGCACCACTTTCCACCCAGCAATCTGCACAGCCAAATCTTTAGCGTCACAACATAGCGTATGTGGAAACACAATCCTGGAATAAAATTGTGATATTTGTCAAACACTTATGTTCCAAGCACTTTAGTTTGTGTTGGAGTAAATACCAGATAATCAGGTCAGGCATAGTTTCTATTCCAAAGGAGTCTCACAGTCAAAATCAGTCAATGGTATTTACTGAGCGATTACTATGTGCAAAGCCTGGAGATTACAGTACAACAGAATTAGCAGACTCATACCCTACCCATAATGAGCATACAGTCAATATGGGGAGACAAGCATTGATATGAATAAATAATTTATAATATATAACTTAAAGATATGTACATAAGTGCTGTGGGTTGGGGCTGGGGCAAATCTCAAATATCCAAAGGTCAGAGATCCAAGTACATAGTGTGGGAAAGAGGGCTTAATTGGGGTAGGCCTCTTGGAGGAGATGTGACCTTAATAATGCTTTGAAGGTGTTGAGAGTGGTCTGGCATATATGGATGCGGAGGCTGTGGGAAAGGGGTCAGTGGTGAGATCCATGAGATCAGGACATAGTGAGAAAGCTGATACTAGAAGAGTGGTATATGTAGGCTGTGCTGCAGTAGGAGATCAGTGAGGTAGGATGGGGTGAGCTGATTGAGTACTTTAAAGCCAATGGCAAGGAGTGTTGTTTGATGTGGAGATAGATGGGCAGTCAATGGAGGTTCTTGAGGAGTCGGGAAAGATGGACTGAACATTTTTGTTGAAAAATGATCTATATAACTGAAGTATGGACTGCAGTGGGGAGAGACAGGAGGCTAAGAGATGGGAGGAGGTAGTAGTCAAGGCAGGATAGGATAAGTGCTTAAATCACCATGGTAGCAATTTGGATGGAGAGGAAACAATGGACTTTAGCAATGTTGTGAAGGTGGAACTGACACGATTTGGTGACAGATTGTACATGTATTCAGAATGAAAGTGATGAATCAAAGCCAACTCCAAAGTTTTGGGTATGTGAGATAGGGAGGATAGTGGTAATGTCTACTGTGAAATAAAAGACATGGAGAGGACAGGGTTTGGGTAGGAAAATGAGTTCCCTTTTGGACATGTGATATCTAGAAGGCAGAAAGAAATGTGATATTGCAGGGAAGGACAGAGGTCAGACCTGAATGTAGATGGAGAAAAATGGGAACCTGGGAATGAATCTTGAGGGACCCCTACTTTCAGAGAGTAGGAGGCAGAGGAGGAGCCAGCAGAAGACTGAGAAGGAACAATCATAGAGATGGGAAGGGAACCCAGAGACAGTGTCAGTCTATCCAGGGTTGGATAAAGTTTCAAGGAGAGGGGGTGGTCTATGTTGTTGAAGGCAGCTTAGAAGTCTAGGAGGATTCAGTATAGAGTAGAGGCAATTGGATCTAGGGATAAAAAGGTTATTGGTTACCATCTGGAGGGCTGTTTCTGTGGAGTGAAGGGAGTGGAAACTAGATTGAAAGGGATCTAGGAGAGAATTGGAAGAGAGGATGTGGAGACAGCAGGTGTAAACAACTCTCAGAAGTTTGGAGATAATTGGTAGGAGAGAGATGAGGTGATACCTGGAGGGAGCTGTGGGGGGGGTCAAGGGAACTCTTTATTTTTATTTTTTTTTTTTTTTAAGTTGGGGAATACATAAGCAGTCTAAGGGAGAACAGTTATCGTACTCCCATTTTACAGATGAGAAAACTGACACTGGAGAAGTTGTTACTTGCCCAAGGTCACACAACATGGAAGTGGCAGAGCTGGGATTTGAACCAAGGCTCCTGACTCCCAGGCCTATGTTCTTTCCACTGAAGCAGCATGAGAATCAGCTTGGCCTAGTGGGAAGAGCTCAGACCTGGGAGTCAGAGTACTTGGGTTCTAATCCAGTTCTGCCAGTTCTGTGCTGTGTCAAGTGTATTGCCTAGGTAATACACTTCTCTGTGGCTCAGTTTCAAACCAAAATGGGGATTCAATATTTGTTCTCTCTCCTACGTAGATTGAGTCCAACCTGATTAAACTTTTATCCACTCCAGCACTTAGAACAGTGCTTGACACATAGTAAGTGCTTAAGGAAATGTAGTAATAATAGTATGCCACACCTATGGATAGGATTGAACACTCCCAGTGTAAAGATAGGGACATTATCACACTCTGATAAGCCTGCAGGAGAAAGCCTATGTTCTCAAGCTATCATGACCTTACACTTCTCATCTCCAACTTAGGGACGGATGAAGGAGAAAATGACAGGGGTTTGGGGCTAGCCAGCAGTTTTCATTTTCATGGTTACATCCTCAAGCTTACAAATAGGGGAAATTCTGACCTCATGTAACTACAAAATATGACAATTTGCCTGCTGGGACCAAAGGAAATGGTCACCCTCTACTTAAAGATTAAAAACTGATCACTTTAAGCTGAGTGGCAATGCTTGGATGGAGTGGAGCAGTGGAGATTCAGACAACCTAATCTGTGAAATAGCAATATTCCGTTCTCTAATCTATGCCTGTAATCAAGAAGGGTATCTTGATTCTGTTCTTGTCAAACTAGATTTTGATTAAAAAAATCATCATGAAGTGAACCCATGGAGCTGGGTAGCATGGATTACTCTACAATTTACAAAAACTGAGCTAATTCCCAGGGACTGAACCTTTTGCCTTTTGGAGCATCAAATGGTTCTGTAAGCTTTTTGATTACCTGACAAGAATGTAAATATTCCCATTGAACTATTAGCATTATAATTGCTCAGGGGGCTCTGTCATTACCAGAGCCTGGGCAGACTGAAGAGGGGAAAGACAGTGGGCAGAGAGATCAGTGAAAAACCTAATGATGAAATCAAGAAAACATCTTAGGAAAGACTGCTTGATTATTACTAACTTCTTTGATTTTTTTTCTAGGTGTCTGAAAATTGACAATTCCTTCACTTTCACTAAGGATGTTGAGCTTAATATAAATGGGCTTTAGAGTTTAGGATGTTATGTATTCTGTTACTACTTAGGTGTAATAGTGAATTAGGTGTCCATGCTTCTACCAGTTAAGCATCTTAGGGTAGGGTGCAAAGCATTAGAACAGGGTCATCAAGAACCTTCTCTTTTGGAGTACCAGCTTGGATGTTTCCTTGGGTCCTTCTCCTCTGAAGTGGGGTGGAGTCCAAATAAGTGCTTAGTACAGTGTGTTCCATTCAAAGTAAGTGCTCAAAAAATGCCATTGATTAGCACCCTGGCCAGTTGTCCTGCCCACCAGGCCCGCCGCCCCCCAACTTTCACCTGGGGAGTGTCTGTTCTCCATAGTCCTGTTTAAAAGGAGGGAAAAGCTTCTCAAGGTGAGGAGCCCAGGGCAGCCCAGAGTCCTGGGATAAGCGTTGGTGAGGTACAAAGGTGGGTCCACCTGATGGACAATTTTAAAGAGTGGGGTATCCACTCTCTTGACAAACTTGCCCCTGCACTGTGATCCTTACTCCAGGCCTCCTTTCCCCTGGAGATGGCCCTGTCTTCTTCCACTTAGTAAACTTTTACCAATTTCTTTCATCTTTGTGTTGATCTCCTATACTTCCATCCAAGGAAGCTCTCACTTGAGTCGTATGAATACTGTTCACTTTTTTAAAGACCAAGGCAAAGAGGACAGTCCTATTCTCTACCCATGAGTCAGCTATCATTTGTCTTGGTCCTGTTTAATAAAAGGGTCATATGTTTCTCTTGAAAGAATCTTCTTGAGTTTTCCCCTCAGGTTTCTTGCCAAATACATGTCACTTTTGGCTTTGTTTTTCTGTCTCTTGTTTCCACATTTCCTGACAGTGCACCTTGGTAACCTAGCCTGTTTTCGACTCTGTGTCATTCCAGTTTGTCACAAAGCTCTTGTTGAAGGCTTCTGGCTAATTTCCAAGGTCACATGCCATTGGTTAAGGGCAAAGCATAGCAAAGAAATGGGTTTGCTGCTTCCAGGGGATCTGAGCATCTTTATCGTTGTGATCATTCAGGCCTCCCACTTGTAGCCAGTCTTTCCTTGCTGTTGTGCATCATTTCCACAAAGCTATATTTATATGGTACTTTCTCAGTTTGGCTATGTGTGTTCCTCAACTCATTGCCTGACTTCCAAGATTTATGATAAGTGGGGGATCTCCTTCCTCTTTTTAGCCTTTTCCTGGACTGTTACCTACAACTGTCTAGACTGAAACCTTAGCTGGGTGCCTGAAGAGATCAGTTGCTATTAGTATTCATGCACCATCAAGATCTCCCTACTAATGAAAATACAGACATGCTCCTCACAAATGGGTAGTATAAGTATATTCCCATATACTTGTTATGTACTAAGATTCACTCCAGAACTTCAGATAAGTAATATGAAATTTCTTTGCATGTTTTTGTGTAATAAATGTCAGTAAGCTATTTCATCCTACTGAAGCAATTCAAAATAATTTGACATATAATTCTAAATACATTAGAAATTAGAATAGTTTTTGGAGTCTTCACATGAGACTAGAGAAGTAGAGCCTTATTCCATTGGTAGTGGTTCAACTTTAGTGAAGAAATTTGTCCAATGATTACACTGAGTTGTCATTAATCCATCAACAACTTCATCATCTATTTCTAAAATAAGTAGCACACCACTTCAGAAACTTCTTGGGTTAAATGCTTGGGGTCTCAACTCTTTGGAAATCTGACACAAACTGACAGTAGAGCTTCTTCCAAGATCAATTTATTGTTGATTGCTTAAACACAGTGTATGTGGGAAGGGATTTACTTATCATCTGCACTCGTTGGCCAGAATATTGAGAGTGATCAAGTAATATATCCAATAATGCAGGTTATAACCATGAGATGTATCACTGAATGGGTGCAATACAAAATAAGGTATCAAAAACACTACTTGTATCCCCAAAATTAGCCCACAGGAGAAGAACAAGCTCCCTTTTTTAGTTTGCCTTTCTCTTTCCTCCTATATCTCCCTACACTGATTTATCCCTGGAAAGGAGCTATGGATTGTAGGGGAGATGTGGTTCTCCTGCCCCTGTATTCTTGCTAATTGGGAGCAGAGTCAAGTTATATGTGTTTCCAATAACTTTTTTTAGTGAGTTCTCGGTGGAAAGGGATAATGAAGTGAGAATCTGGATGCAAGAGGGAAAATAAGCTCTCTCTGGACCCAGACACAAGTCTAGGCAGTAGAAAGATAGCAAGCAATATTAGCCCTCTTGATGTTTGTCCTATTTTCTATGAGGTCAGTGGTAACTGTAGAGTTTTCTCCATCAGATAATTGCTGAGATCACAGAGTAAACCCTCAATAAATGGGATTTATTGATCAAATTTGTTCAGTATATGTGACTGTCTTGTGATCCATCCTTATTAACTCTCATGTACATTGCCCAAGTCAGCTGTTTAATACCTTTAACTCCCTTCTAAGTGACTTGTCCCCCAGCTTACCCTGTCTCTTGCCTCTAATGACCTGGTAACATACTTTTTTGAGCAAATTAAACTATCAGGTGTGATTGCACTAAAATCTCCCCTGCATCTCACCAGTCCCTCTCTCCTCCTGCCCCTCCATCAAATCTCAAATCTTTCTCAGGAGTATCTTAAAAGGAGATATCTCTCCTCCTTTCGAAGTCTACCAACTCCACCTACACCTCCTACCCTATCACTTGGCATCTTATCAAGTGCTTACCTGCTCCCTTCTTCCCTGACCACTACTGTCAACTGTTTACTCTCCAGTGACCTCTCCCCCAGTATTTTCAAACATGCCCATGTCTCTATCCTAAAAAAAAATCCCTTGAAACCATGGCTCCCACCAGTTATTGCCCCAGCTCCCTCCTACCATTCTTCCACAAGCTCCTTGAGTAAGTTGTCTATATCCAATGCTTCCACTTCCTCTCCTCCAGTTCTCTCCTGGACCCCTTCCAGTCTGGCTTCTACCCCTGTCACATCACCAAAACTGTCCTTCAAAGGTCACCAGGGATCTCCTCCTTGCCAAATCCAGTTGCATTTGCTCCTTTCTAATCCTCCTCAGTCTCTCAGATAACTTTACCCTGGAAACATTATCTAGCTTTGACTTCCCTGACAGTGTCCTCTCCTGATGCTCCTCCTATCTCTCACCAGTTATTCTCTTTCACAGGCTCCTCCTCTGCCACCCACTTCCTAACTGTAGGAGTCCCTCAAGGATGAGTTCTGGGTCCTCTTCAATTCTCTGTCTACACCCTCTCCCTTGGAGAACTCATTTGCTCCCATGGCTGTAACTACTGTCTCTGTGCAGATGATCCCCAAATCTACATTTCCAGCTCTGATTTCACTCCTTCTCTTCAATCTCACATTTCCTCCTGCCTTCAGAGCATCTCTACTTGTCTGTCCTGCCAAAAGCCTCAAGTTTAATGTTTCTAAACCTTTTTCTTCCCCTGACTTTCTCATCACTGCAGTCACCATCACCATCCTCCTTTCTCATAAGCCTTTAAATTTTGCATTATCCTCAACTCATTTCCCAGTCAACCCACATGTTCCATCTGTCACCAAATCCTATTGATTTTACCTTTTCCTCTCCATCCAAACTGTTACTGTGTTAATCCGAGCAGTTGTCTTGTCTTGATTACTGCTCAGCCTCCTTGCTGACCTCACTCACTGCCTAATATCACTTCCCTCTTCAAGATGCCCAGATGATTTTTCTACAAAACTGTTCAATCCATATTTTTCTACTCTTCAAGAATCTCTATTAGTTGTCCATATTCCTCCTCATCAAAAAGAAACTCCATACTGTGGTCTTTAATACCACTAATCCTAATCACCTCACCCTATCCTCCATTACCTTCCTGCTTTCGTAATACAACCCAGCCTGCATACTTTGCTCTTCTAAAGCCAACCTACTCACTGTAATTCAAATTCCTCTATTTCTCCACTGACCTCTTGTCCACAGCCTGCCTCTGGCCTGGAATACCCTTCCTCTTCATATCTGACAGGATGATTCTCCCCACCATCAAAACCTTATTACAGTCACAGCTTTCCCAAGAAACTGTCCCTATTTAAGCTGTCATTTCCTCTGCTCCAACTCGCTGTTGCATCTCACTTGGATTTGTACCCTTTATTTACCTTTCTCTTAGGCCCACAGTACTTGCATACATATCCACGATTCATTTATTTTATATTAATGTTGGTTCCCCCCAGACTGTAAGTTCATAGTGGGCAGGGAATGTCTAATAACTCTATTATACTGTACTGTCCCAGGAATTTAGCACAGTGCTTTGCATGCAGTGTTCAATTAATATGATTGATTGTGCTGGCTCCTGAAACAACTTGTTTGCATATCACCTTGCCTATGTCCTGCATAGATGCTCCTGTTTTCTAGCTGCCATCCAGGAGTTGTGTGAGGACAACACTGCCACTTTTTGCTGCTTCTGTGTTTTTTTTTTCTGTTTTTTTCCCCAATTTTATGTTTTATTTTTTTTTTCAAGTAAAGGAAAAAATTCCCCACACATCCTTCAAGAGCCAAAACAGCTTAACAAATCAGTGCAAATGCAATGTTTTGCTGCTGTTGAGGGCTGAGAAATATTACCACAGATTTCACCCCTTCTCCCTAACAGTAGTGTGACAATGAGTAGTGTGGAACTGGTTCTTTTGCAAGTAAAATATCCCCTTGCTCTATTAGCCATTGGTATCTCACCAATGATCACTGAATGGAAAGGAACTAGGAAAGCTGGAAAGTGTGCAAAAGATTCTCTTCAACACTTGTACTCACTGATACAATCCCAGTGGTGGTAACAGCATCTAACCAGATAGTTCTACAGCTGTAGGTAAGTCGTGTCTTGGGATGTGCCTTCTATAGTTTACCTCCTCCCACTGCCTGTCCTATCTTCTTCCCTTTGTCCTCTCCAACTTTATTATAAAAAAAACATAGATTCTGCCTTGATAAGGAGTACAGCCATTGTAAATATGTGGCCAATTTTCAAAACATCCATTTTGCTGTGAATACATTCAATATTTTTAAAATTGACAGAGAAATGCTTATCTTTGCGCTTTGAGGGATTAATCAGAAGTGTACTGTTAAAAGAGGAAAAAACCCAGGGAGATATGTGATCTGAGGCGTTGCGAATTTAAAAGACGGCACAGATTAGCATTTATAATCAATTCAATTTTGCAAATTATAATTGATGTTTGAAAGATATACATAATTTATGAACTGCAAGATAAAAACTTTCCAGTTCATATTTTTCATAAACACCAACACCATATCCTTAGTTCAACCACAAAATATCGAAGGGAATGTAAAAAACTCTCCTTTACCCTTCTCTATACTTGCCCAATCAGGGTTGTATTTGATTTTAGTCTATCTTACAATTTTACTATGTAAAATGTAGTTCATTTTACAGGTTTTTTTCAAAACATCCCCATTGTGAAGAATGGATGCATGCGAAACTTTGAACCACAGGTGTAACAGTACAAAGACTCTTCTCACAACGTTTTCACAAAGATAATTCCTAACCTCACTGAGGTTTCCATTAGAAAATCTGTTGCACTTGGTTGACTTTTTGTGTTCAAAAGGAATCAGCAGGAGTTGATATGCAAGTTAGCACTTGGATTACATCAAGGCTAGAAAACTCATTTTTATCCATCCATCTCAAAATGTCATTCATATGTACATACAGGGAGCCCATAAAATTAATAACAAGGTCAATATCTATTTTTATCTTGGTAGCTACTCAGATGAAACAGATGTTAAAATATTACTTGGGTATTGATCATTTTAATGTTGACCATGATTTGAGTAAACATATTAAAATAATACTGAGTAAAACTTTTTTTGAGCCAAAAATGAGGTAAATTTTACTTCAACCCAATTCCAATTCATTCTAGTAGAACCAAAATTAAGCTAAATGATGGCACTCTTTCAACAAATTGTTATTAATTACTACTATGCTTCAAGAAGGCAGGGAGTTTTCTAAAAAACACTCCCTTAATAGTACTTTGAGAATTCTATAGTGGTAGCATTTACTGAATGACTACTTAGTGAGAAAATAATAAAAGTGGAGTGTTTCTTGCTCCCAAGTACTAATACTCCAATGGGAGAAGCAAGCATAAAAATATTTACAGCACTGTCAAATTGAGTGGACAAAGCCACATAAGCATAGGTAGAATATTGGCTTAAGAAGAATTAATGCAGTATGTTGGGGGAAAGATAGCAAATAATATAGGGCCTGATTGTGAAGAACCACTTTGGAACTGATTGTGAGGAGTTTTTGTGCTGTGTGAAGTGACACAAAGGGAGAGAGTTTGGAGGAGAGGAAAGATGTGGACCGAACAATCCTTCAGCAAGATGATTCAAGCAGCAACATGTGTGCTTTCATTATATTGAAAGCAGGGGATGCTTTAGGAGTATGGCAGGGAGGCTGCTAATAATTATAATGATGGTATTAAGCATTTACTATGTGCCAAGCACCATTCTAAGAGTTGGGGTAGAAACAAGGTAATCAGGTTGTCCCATGTGGGGCTCAGAGTCTTAGTCTCCCTTATACAGATGAGGCAACTGAGGCACAGAGAAATTAAGTGACTTAACCAAAGTCGCACAGCTGACAGGTGGTAGAGCCAGGAGTAGTACCCACGGCCTCTGACTCCCAAACCTGTGCTCTTTCCACTAAGCCATGCTGCTTCTCTAGTCTAATTCACTAGTTTAGCCATGGCAGGAGCAGAACTGTACCAGTGTAATGGAAGTTTTGGGGCAGAAGAAAAGTATAGATTCAAGAGAAATTGCATAGGAAAAAGTATCAGGATTTGGCTGAATGATGGTTGAATGAAAGCGAAGAGTTGAGGATGATACCAAGCTTGTGGGCTTCTGGGGTTGGGAGGATGTTGATGATGATTACTGAGGTGGGAATGTCAGGGTCAGGAGAGTATGGATGAAAGAGGAAAGTTGAGGAGTTCCACTTTAGATATGTTGAGGTGTCAGCAGGACATCCAAGCAGAGATGTGCTGGAGGTACTAAGAGCAGTGGGCTTGCAGGTCATGTGGGATATCAGAGCTAGAGAGGGAATTTGGAGTCATTCTCATATAGGTGGTAAGCCATGTAAGCAGAAGTATATCTTCATCACCCTATTTATTTTGTTTATTTTGTTTAATGAGATGTACATTACCCTGATTCTATTTATTTGCCATTGTTTTTATGAGATGTTCTTTCCCTTGACTCTATTGCCATTGTTCTTGTCTGCCTGTCTTCCCCGATTAGACTGTAAGCTCGTCAGAGGGCAGGGGCTGTCTCTATCTGTTGCCTATTTGTACATTCCAAGCGCTTAGTACAGTGCTCGGCACATAATAAGCGCTCAATAAATACTATTGAATGAATGAATGAGCACTCTGAGAGTGTAAGTGTAAAAGGAGGAGAGTAGAGACTACCAAGCAGAGCTTTGGGGGGCAGATATCACAAAGTTGGTAGTCACATTCCCTTCACACAGCCTGGCCTAGTGGGAAGAGCACATCCTGGAAGTCAGAGGACCTTGGTTCTTATCCCAGATTTGCCAATATCCTGCTGTGTAACCTGGGAAGTGACTTAACTTCTCTGTGCTTTGGTTTCTTCATCTGCAAAATGGGGATTGAATACCTGTTCTCCCTCCTACTTAATCTGGAGCGCCATCTGGGACCTAATTATTTTATGTCTCCCATTGCACTTAATACAGTGCTTGGCACAAAATAAGTGCTTAATAAATGTAATTAGTAGTAGTAGTAATAAAGACTTAGCTGGGGCTAAGGTGTTCAAAGAGCATTGGCTGAGGAACCTAAAATGTATATACTTTTAATTTCTCAAACTTGAGGGTGATGTTGCCATTGTAAATTTTAATATACTTTCCATCTAGAACTAAATTTTAATGTACTTATCCATCTAGAACTATATATTGGTGGGAACTGGAACCAACAACACTCCATTATGCCTTTCCTCTATAAAACCTAACCCACCCTAAACTAAAGAGCAATTGTTCTAAATAACAACCATATAAAAAGTAAAGAAAACTCTAAAAATTCCTCGACTCAATAAGAATAGATGAACTTTAAATGGACAGGCCTGCAACTATGAGATATGTAAAAAAACAAAACTGAACTTTCTGTGAAATTTACTACCTGTAACTGGACTAAATTATTTGGCTGCGTATTTTATTGTCCACCCTAACATTTGTGGGCTGACTTACTGAAAAGGTTTTCTGTTTCACATTGTTTTGTCATTAATTCTATTACAGAGATACCATAATTCATCTTGGTAAGAATGAAAGATGTTTTCCCCTTCTGCATTGTTTATGTATCTATATCATTAGCATTGCTTGAACTTTACAGTATCCAGCACAAATCAAAATATAGAATACATCCAGCCCTTGCTATATGGTATGCATGCCCAGGTTGTCACCCCCTACTTCATTTACTTCAAAGGCTCTGCAGTGTTCATCCTTTTAGCCAGAAACCTTCTTTACACATACATTTTGATATAGCTATTGCTCTAGGCAGGGAGTTTGGTTAGGGAGTCTTTCTAAAGTACCTACTGTAACCATACAATATGGGGTTATGGCAAGGAGAAAGTTAAAACATTGAATCTGATACTTTGTTTCCTATGTTGACTTTTCTACCTTTCATCTCTTTCTCATCCATCCTTCTTCCTCTCTGCCCTCTGGTGTATTTTTAAAATGCAATATTCTCTAGAACTAGCCTAGTGGATAGAACACGGGCCTAAGAGTTGGAAGAATCTGGATTCTAATCCCGGCTCAACCACTTTTCTGCTATGTGACCTTTTGCAAGTCACTTCACTTCTCTGGGCCTCAGTTCCCTCATCTGTAAAATGGGGATGAAGACTGTGGGAGAACCCCATATGGGACAGGAACTATGTCCAACCCAATTTGCTAGTATCCACCCTAGTGCTTTGTACAGTGCCTGGCACATAGTAAGTGTTTAACAAATACCACATTGTTATTGTTGTTGTTCCTCAGATAATAATCCTGAGGAAAAATCTGCTCTCTCACTCTCCCCTCAACTATCCGCTATCACAGTGCAATACATATCTATGTGATAAAGGACTGGACAGCCTCAAAGAGGCACAGTGGGGATTGGCAGGTGGTGTGAATCAGCAGCGACACTTCTCCAACTGTTGCCCATCTGTAGATCCCTATAGTTGAGGTGGGGACATAGTCTGAACTCAACTGAGCTACCCCACTGTGTGCAACATGGTGTTCTAGTTCTGAATACTTCTTAGCAGTTGTGCATTTCTAACCAACTGGTGCTCTTTTGCCCCCACAAACTAGGAATCTGGTTTAAAAGGACTAAAGAATGTATAAATCATCACTTGCCCAACTCTCCCATTGAAATGTAATCTTCTCAAGGTGAAGGGATAAAGGCCATGAATTCTACTTTTATTGTAGGTTCCTGAGTACCTTTATACAGTGCTCAGTACACACTGGCTGGAGGCAGCGTAGGCTTATATAATCCCTGAAACTCCTTTCTAATATGGCTACAGTTGATAAATCTAATTGCTTCAAGAGTTGTACATAGACAACTATTAATATTCACTATTATGGCAGCAGCATATACTGGAGACTGCTGGAGTTAAGGCACTCCATGTGGCCCACATTGCACGTGAGGTTTCTGGATTGCATTTCCAGATTGCATCAATTTTTAGATTGGATTCATGTCATTCCAAACTCCCAGGCCAGAATCAGCATGGCCTTTGTGTTAACCCTGATGACCAGAGCCGATCCTGATTTGTGTTCTTGCATGTTCTTGGAAACTCATGAATAGCTTAGTCAGTTAGTAGATCAGTCATATTTATTGAACACTTACTGAGTGTGGAGCACTGTATTAAGCTCTTGGGAGAGTACAATGCAGCAATAAACACATTCCCTGCCCTCATTCATTCAATAGTATTTATTGAGCACTTACTATGTGAAGAGCATTGTACTAAGCACTTGGAATGTACAGTTTGGCAACAGATAGAGACAATCTCTGCCCAATGATGCCCACATGCACATTAGATTACAGATTTCCCCTAGTCCAGTTCATTTTAGAAGTTCATTCTGGAGAAACTCCAAAAGGTTGTTTTACTATTTTCTTAGTACTCCTCTCCTTCAAGTATCCATTATCTTTTACACCTTAATATGTTTAAGTGCATTTCATAAGGGACTTGATACTCCTTGTTTAAAGGAGGCAATATGGGCTCCACTGAGAGATTTTTCAGGTATACTGAGTCAATCAGTATGCCAAGGATTTTATTGAGCAACATTGTTCAGCCTTTTTATGGATAGTAATGAAGGCATCCATAGTCCCATTGAAGACTTATTTAACAGATATAATCTTTCATTTGTAGCACTTACTGTATTTTGCAAAACAGTGTTCCCAGCTAGATTGGGAGGGAGAAACTCAGTTCAGTGATTGGAGTCTGACTTGGTTAGTGCCTCATGTGGTGTCAGAGTAGAGGGATGGTCATCACATCACCCTGCTCCACAATGGGATGAGTCTGGTCCTGGCTTCTGTCACTGACCCAATCCATCAATTGATGATGTTTATTGAGCACCTAATGTCTTTAGAGCACTGTGTTAAGTGCCTAGGAAAATACAATACTTCAGAGTTGGTAGTGTCACAATCCCTGCTCACAGGGACCTTACAGTCCAGTGACCATTGCTGTCTCTGGAGTCTGATCCAGCCATCTCACTGTAAATCCAAGCTGGCCTCAAGCCAGGAGAAGCTTGCAATAAATACTACTGATTAATTTTTATTTTTCCACTCCCAAATTTTCAACTTTCAGCAAGGAGAAGCAGCGTGGCTCAGTGGAAAGAGCACGGGCTTGGGAGTCAGAGGTCATGAGTTTGAATCCCGGCTCTGCCACTTGTCAGCTATGTGACTGAGGGCAAGTCACTTCACTTCTCTGTGCCTCAGTTACCTCATCTGTAAAATGGGGATTAACTGTGAGCCTCACATGGGACAACGTGATTACCCTGTATCTAACCCAGTGCTTAGAACAGTGCTCGGCACACAGTAAGCGCTTAACAAATACCAAATACCAACATTATTAACTTTTTCATTTTCAGAACATTCCAGCTGACTTTAAAAGCTATTAAGAATATTTCACTATAAAATATTCTAATATATCATTCCTATACATGTTTTCTTACTGGAATAACTTTGTGCACTAATTGGTGTGGTTCTTGTGCACTACTTATCTTTCTCCCTTTAGCAAAGTTTTTAAGTACAGTACCCTTTATTCCTTTCTATTCTTTAGTTGCTATCCTCAGCACTCATATTTTATGAGAGAAGAAGGATCGGGGAGTTTCTATTCTGATATGAATGCTCACCCACTGTTTGCAGCAAAATCTGTTTAGAATACCCTCTCAGAACTATCTCTTTTGTGAACAAATTATGCTGTTAAGGAGACATCCATAATTTAATTTTCAATTTTAAAAAATCCCTTAAGGTATACAAAGTTTTTATTAACCTTACATTTATTCAATATTCAAGGTAGATTTCAGATCCATTTTTAACAATCTCTCCTGATGTAAATGTAAAAAATATTTCTTGCTGAATTCCTGGAAAGCTTATCTAGTGGTGTTCAATATATGCCTTAGAGAAAATACATAGTCTTTGCATATAATAGTATATTTTATTTATTATAAGATCCTTGAGAGTAGGGATTACATCTCCTGATCCAAAGAACAAAGTGTAGTATTCTGAAGACAAAACTTAATGAATTGAAAATGAGTTATTAGTATAAAATTATTTTTTTCAATTTTGGCTACTTTGGCTTAATTTTGATGATTTCACTGAAAACAAAAATGTTCCTTAGTAGAAAACTAACGAGCTTGATAGACTCCCTAGAGGCTGGAAGAGCATGAGCAAAATCAGGTCATGCACACTTAATAACAAAAGGGAAGACAGTAAACAGACACAGTCTCTGAAAGTATGTGGGCCTGAGAACTTGGTAAATCAAGGTGTATTTGTGTGCTTTCTGTACTGAGAACCTCAGAAAGTACAATGTTACAGGCACATTCCTTGCCCACAACGAGCTTAGAGTCCAGAGGGGAGACAGGCATTAATATAAAGTACAGATATGTACATAGAGGTCACACAATGGGCAAGGCTCCCAGTTCTGTGCTCTTTCCATTAGGTAGCTCTGTCTCCCACTAGATAACATTAGTGGTATGTACCAGCAAAATAACTCCATGAAGGCATTTCAGTGCCCAGAAGAGTTTAGTATCATATATAGACCTGGAGATTTCACTGCACACACTCTCATCCACATTGCTCATGAAGGTGAGAAACCAAACCAAGTCAGATGTACCAGAGAACCAGGGCACTCACTTCCCTTCTAGCTCTGCTCTTTCTTTCCAGTGTTGAGCAAGTTTTCAATCCAGAGCAGAGTATTTCCTCCAATCCATGATCACTCTGTTTTCTAAGACTTTGATGTGGGACTTTTGAAAATCTAAATAAACTTTATCTATTGATTCTGCTCCACGCACATGTTGGACAGGGACTCTGACCTGATTATCTTGTTACTACCAGAGTGACTAGAGCAGTATTTGGCATAGAGCAAGTGCTTAACAAATACCACAATTCCTCTTATTATTATTATGTTGATCCCTTCTGAGAATTATGAGCAGAATAGTGAGCTATGATTTCCCCTTTGATAAATCATGTTATCTTCCCCATCAGCAATCTGCACTTTTTTCTATAAGCTCACTGATCCTAAACATAATTTTCAATTCTATCAATTTGTCCAGAATAGAAGTGAAATCAACTTTGAAATGTCTTTTGGAAAAAAAAAAATAGACGCCACATTGGCAATCTGCTAGTCCTCCAGGATTGTGGCTATTTGTAATGGTAAATTCCCTCCCTTCCAGTTAACGGTGCAGGGTTTCTAGAAGCAGCGAGGCTCAGTGGAAAGAGGCCAGGCTTGGGAGTCAAAGGTCATGGGTTTGAATCCCGGCCCTGCCACTTGCCAGCTGTGAGACTTTGGGCAAGTCACTTAACGTCTCTAAACCTCAGTTACCTCTTCTGTAAAATGAGGATTATTCATTCATTCATTCATTCAATGG
Source organism: Ornithorhynchus anatinus (assembly GCF_004115215.2). Classification (NCBI taxonomy): domain Eukaryota; kingdom Metazoa; phylum Chordata; class Mammalia; order Monotremata; family Ornithorhynchidae; genus Ornithorhynchus; species Ornithorhynchus anatinus. Next base: position 76,002,012 of record NC_041728.1, on the reverse strand, counting down.
TATTTATTGAGCGCTTACTATGTGCAGAGCACTGTACTCAGCGCTTGGAATGAACAAGTCGGCAACAGATAAAGACAGTCCCTGCCATTTGACAGGCTTACAGTCTAATCGGGGGAGACAGACAGACAAGAACAATGGCAATAAATAGAGTCAAGGGGAAGAACATCTTGTAAAAAAACAATGGCAACTGAATAGAATCAAGGCGATGTACATTTCATTAACAAAATAAATAGGGTAATGAAAATATATACAGTTAAGCAGATGAGTACAGTGCTGAGGGGATGGGAAGGGAGAGGGGGAGGAGCAGAGGGAAATGGGGGGAAAAGAGGGTTAAGCTGCGGAGAGGTGAAGGGGGGGGTGGTAGAGGGAGTAGGAGAAGGGAGCTCAGTCTGGGAAGGCCTCTTGGAGGAGGTGAGTTTTTTAAGTAGGGTTTTGAAGAGGGGAAGAGAATGAGTTTGGCGGAGGTGAGGAGGTAGGGCATTCCAGGACCGCGGGAGGACGTGGCCCAGGGGTCGACGGCGGGATAGGCGAGACCGAGGGACGGTGAGGAGGTGGGCGGCAGAGGAGCGGAGTGTGCGGGATGGGCAGTAGAAAGGGAGAAGGGAAGAGAGGTAGAAAGGGGCAAGGTGATGGAGAGCCTTAAAGCCTAGAGTGAGAAGTTTTTGTTTGGAGCGGAGGTTGATAGGCAACCACACTGGAGGTGTTTAAGAAGGGAAGTGACATGCCCAGATCGTTTCTGCAGGAAGATGAGCCGGGCAGCGGAGTGAAGAATAGACTGGAGTGGGGTGAGAGAGGAGGAAGGGAGGTCAGAGAGAAGGCTGACACAGTAGTCTAGCCCGGATATAACAAGAGCCTGTAGCAGTAAGGTAGCCGTTTGGGTGGAGAGGAAAGGGCGGATCTTGGCGATATTGTAAAGGTGAAACCGGCAGGTCTTGGTAACGGATCGGATGTGTGGGGTGAACGAGAGAGACGAGTTAAGGATGACACCGAGATTGCGGGCCTGAGAGACGGGAAGGATGGTTGTGCCATCCACGGTGATAGGGAAGTCTGGGAGAGGACCGGGTTTGGGAGGGATGATGAGGAGCTCAGTCTTGCTCATGTTGAGTTTTAGGTGGCGGGCTGACATCCAGGTGGAGACGTCCTGGAGGCAGGAGGAGATGCGAGCCTGAAGGGAGGGGGAGAGGACAGGGGCGGAGATGTAGATCTGCGAGCATCTGCATAGAGATGGTGGTCAAAGCCGTGAGAGCGAATGAGTTCACCGAGAGAGTGAGTGTAAATGGAGAACAGAAGAGGGCCAAGAACTGACCCTTGAGGAACTCCAACAGTTAAAGGATGGGAGGGGGAGGAGGCGCCAGCGAAGGAGACCGAGAATGAGTGGGCAGAGAGATTAGAGGAGAACCAGGAGAGGACGGAGTCCGTGAAGCCAAGGTGAGATAAGGTGTGGAGGAGGAGGGGATGATCGACAGCGTCAAAGACAGCAGAGAGGTCAAGGAGGATTAGAATGGAGTAGGAGCCATTGGATTTGGCAAGAAAGAGGTCATGGGTGACCTTAGAGAGAGCAGTCTCGGTAGAGTGGAGGGGACGGAAGCCAGATTGGAGGGGGTCCAGGAGAGAATGGGAGTTAAGGAATTCTAAGCAGCGATTGTAGACGACTTGTTCTAGGATTTTGGAAAGGAAGGGTAGTAGGGAGATAGGGCGATAATTGGAAGGGGCAGTGGGGTCGAGAGAGGGTTTTTTTTGGATGGGGGAGATGTGGGCATGTTTGAAGGCAGAGGGGAAGGAGCCATTGGAGACTGAGTGGTTAAAAATAGAAGTTAAGGAAGGGAGGAGGTCAAGGGCGATGTTTTTTTAAAAGGTGAGCGGGAATGGGGTCCGAGGTGCAGGTGGAGGGGGTGGCACTTGCGAGGAGGGAGGAGATCTCCTCTGAGGATACTGGAGGGAAGGATGGGAAAGTAGGGGAGAGGGTTGGTGGGGAGGAGGAGAGAGGGGGAGGGGTGACTTTGGGGAGCTCAGACCTGATTGTGTTGATTTTTGTGATGAAGTAGGTGGACAGATCATTGGGGGTGAGAGATGGGGGAGGAGCAGGGGGCCTAAGGAGAGAGTAAAAGGTTCGGAACAATTGGCGGGGGTGACGGGCATGGGTGTTGATGAGGGAGGAGAAGTTTTGCCTGGCGGAGGAGGGGGCGTAGTTTAAGGCAGAAAAGGATAAATTTGAAGTGTGTGAGGTTGACTTGGTGCTTGGATTTTTGCCAGCAGCGCTCAGCAGCTCGAGCATAGGAGCATAGGAGGTGGACAGAGGAGGTGATCCAGGGCTGTGGGTTAGTGGAGCGAGAGCGGCGGAGGGAAAGGGGGGTGACAGAGTCGAGATGAGTAGAGAAGGTGGAGTTGAGAGCGGAGACCTGATCATCGAGAGTGGGAAGTGAGGACAGGGCGGCAAGATGAGGAGAGATGCTTTTGGAAAGATGGATGGGATCGAGAGAGCGGAGGTCTCTGTGGGGCAGTAGCGAAGATTTGCAGGGGGAGGGAGTGTGAGAGATGAGGCAGGTGAGAAGGTTATGGTCAGAGAGAGGGATTTCAGAATTGGTGAGGGAGGAGATAGTGCAGCGGTAGATGACGAGATCGAGGGTGTGACCGGAGTCGGTGAGTGGGCACGGTATGGTGGAGCAGGAGGTTGGCAGAGTCGAAGAGGGATAGCAGGCGGGCGGCAGAGGAGTCATCGGATACATCCATGTGGATGTTGAAGTCTCCGAGGCTCAGAGTGGGTAGAGAGAAGGAGAGAAGGAAGGTGAGAAGGGGGTCTAGGTGGTTGAAGTCGGAGCTGGGATCAGGAGGGCGGTAGATGACAGCCACAAGTGTCTGGAGGGGGTGGTAGAGGTGAATGACATGGGCTTCGAAGGAGGGGAAGGAGAAGGAGGGGGGAGGAGGGATAGTGCAGAAGCGGCAACGGGGTCAGAGGAGGAAGCCGATGCCTCCTCCCTTACCGGTGAGTCTGGGGGAGTGGGAGAAGGAGAGGCCTCCGCTGGAGAGAGCAGCGGTGGAGACCGTGTCTTCGGGAGTGAGCCACGTTTCTGGGGAGAGAGCGGGAAAGGAAAAGGTCATGGACGAAAGGTAGTTTACCTGTAATGGAGCAGGGGTTCCAGAGGCCACACTTGAAAGTAGCTGTGGGTGCAAGGGGGGGATGGGGGGAGAGCAGGGGGAGGGGAGGGTTTGGATGGGAAGGAGGTGGTGGGGCCCTGGACGGGTAGAGGGGGAGGAGGGGTAGTGGTGTGACAGGAGGACTGGGATGGGGCGTGGGTGGGGAAGAGGGAAGGGGGGAAGTGGTGAGGAGGGTGTTTGGGGGGGGGAGAGTAGGGGGAGGGGGAAGAGAGGTAGCGCTGGTCAAGTGGGGTTCTAGGGCAAGGGGGGGAGGAGGCAGAGGAGAGAGCGGGAAAGAGCTGAGCAAGAGAGGGGAAGGGGAAGGGGAGGATAGGAAGGGGCGGAGGGGAGGAGGAGGGACATGGTGAGGCCAGAGAGGTGGGTGGCAGCACTGACAACAATAAACAGTAACAAACGAAATCGGTAATATAGCAACATGATACAGTATGATACAATACAATAGTGTTAATAAGCGGGCGATGACCAGGGTAGGGGGTAGGCTTGATTAGGGGCCGACCTGATCAAACTCAAAGTCAAGCGGCTGGTGAGGCCAGAGAGGTGGGTGGCAGCACTGATGACAATAAACAATAACAAGCGAAATCGGTAATATAGCAACATGGTACAGTATGATACAAGATTAAAAGCTGTGAGCCCCACACAGGACAACCTGATCACCTTGTACCCGCCTGGTGCTTAGAACAGTGCTTTTGCACATAGTAAATGCTTAACAAATACCAAATTATTATTATTATTTCTGCTTATCACTGGTCTTTATTGCTGTTTTGCAGCATACATACCTCTAAGATGGTGGCTGTTTTGCACAGTCATTGAGCTTCTAAGAAGTCACCTGCTTTTCAGCTACCCCTTTCAACATCAAGTGGCAAGACTGGTCACAAACAATGAAATATTAGAATGCAGTCATTCTAGCAGCCTAGAAGCTCTCTCTGCTAACCTATATAAAACTTTCCTGGTTTGACATGTAGGGAGAATGGAGGTAAAATTGCTCCTAAGTCAAAATGGTGTTCCAAATGATTGAAGTTCAAAAAGACCAAAACAAATACTTCTCTCATAAGTGCTTTCAGGATCAGTTTTCATTGAAACCAGGAGATGGAGTACCTGTTTTCATGGTTTAGAGGCAGGAGCATAGGACAGGGAATCAGGAGACTAGGATTCTAGTCCCGTTTCTGTTTCCTGCAAGGTGAATTACATTGAGCAAGTCACTAGACTCAATTTTGTCATATGTAAAATGAGGATGAATTACCTGTTCTCCCTACCACTTTGAATGTGACAGGCACTGCATTCAATGTGATTATCTGTTTGAATTAAATTTTCCCCAAATCCTGGTACAGTGCTTGGATATATATGTTTAATAAATAGCATTACCATAAATATAATAATGAAACACCTTTACCATGAATGCTATTATTATAATAAAGTGTTTCAGGTCTTGTCATTTCATTTTCTGAGAAAAGGGAGGACCCAATATGTCAGTCAGGTCCCCTGTCAATCAGGAAGCATTGGGGAGAGCACTTTCTCAAATCAAATCCCATGTGTAAGTTTGGCAAACACAGAGTCTTCAGCCCCATTCCAAGTTGTTTCCAAAATACTGTTTGCACCATTTCACAATCCTTTTTTCATTTAGAGACAGGCATATTTGTGTTGTTGAACCACATCCATAGGGTATTTTTTTTTAGAAATTAGTGTCTTTTGTTCCATCGAAAATAGTCACTAAATGTTCTTTAGTTTTTCTTGTTCCCCACTTAGAAGGACAAGAAGTGACTCCTGAATACTCTTACAAGAATTAAAAAAAAAAAAAAAGTCTGGGGATCAACCAAGAGGTGAAGAGAAAAGAGGGAGGGAGAGGAAACATATATGTATCCAATACAATTTCAAAAGATAAACAGAGAACCATATATTTCATGAAGGTGGAAAGACAGCAATGTCAAGTCCTAGTGTGAGGTTCCCTACAGCTAGCTGGTCTTTAATGAAGACAGGGGCTTTTGAAATTTCAACAGTTGCATTTCTGTGATATATGTAGCTATTCTAATATATAGATTAGTAAAACATGGAAAAATATAATATCCATTTTCTTGGGTCTTGAAGTTCCAATTAGCCCTTGCTAATGTACTGTATTGTATAAATTCATCACTAGTGTTAAAATGATACAGGATATGAAAAGCTAAAATAATGGCACAGAAGAAGAGAAACACTCAAAAGAAGAATAAATTGTTAGTTCTATGAGAGAGATTTTCTTACCTTGAGTTTTCACAATCAAAATTACTTTTGGGAGGTAGTTTGTAGTCAGTAGTATATCTAAAAACAACATTGAAAAGTGAAGCGAACAATTGTAAGAGAATCTTTGCTATTTTTCAGGGGAATATATATATATATATAGAGAGAGAGAGAGAGAGAGTAAAATGGTCAGTTTTCTGTACCCAGTGAGTAGATTGAAATGAAAAGCAGTATACTTAAGAATTGTATGAAACAATCTAATTTATGTAAATGCACTTAGAAGAAATATATAAAATTATTTTAATCATTCCAAGGTGTTCATTTTGTGGCTATCTTTCTTTCTTTAGGCTTCCAATTTAAGGCAAACTTCTTTAACTATAATTTTAAGGATTAAATTCAGTTTGAAGACACTCTACCTGGAACTAAGGCCCCCGCCGGTTGAAATATGCTGGTGTGCAGCAGTTTGATCTTCATTCTTAGACCTATTTGATCAATACTTTGGAGTCACCCTGTCAAAGAATCTCATGAAGAGGTTCCTGGGCTCTACCAGATAACCATAGAATTTGATCATTTTAGTGCTGAGAGAAATTTCGAGAGTACACTTATTTCTCTCTATAGATAGATGACATTTAAACCTTGTGGGTCTAGTGAAGGGCTGGCCTCTGTTTGGATTTGGGTTGTGGCAGTACTATTCCTCAATTGATCAATTAATATTTTTTGAGGTCTTACTGTGTGCAGAACACTGTACTAAGCATTTTGGAGATTACAGTATAGCAAAGTTGGTAGACATATTTTCTGCACATGTTGGTAGACAAGTTTTCTCTAGCTTAACAGTCTACAGGGGGACACAGACATTAATGTGAATACATAGATTAATTTATCAATAATTTAAACTGATATTCATAAGTGCGTGTAGAGTTGGAATGGGGTGAATATCAAATGTCCAAAGGCTTCACAGAGGTATTGGTCTAAGAACACAAACTGCACTTGCAGTCCTTGCCACCTTGTAGATTGCTAGTCATGGGAGGATTAGATGGCAACATTCATTCATTCAATCATATTTGAGCACTTACTGTGTGCAGAGCACTATGCTAAGCACTTATACAATACAATGGTAAACAGTCACATTCCCTGCCAACACGAGCTTACAGTCTAGATGGTGAGAAACAGACATCAATACAACTAAATAAAATTACAGATATGTACATAGTGCTGTGGGGCTGGGAAGGGAGAAGAGCAAAGGGAGCAAGTCAGGGTGACACAGAAGGGAGTGGGAGATGAGGAAAGATGGGATTTAGTCTAGGAAGGCTTCTTGGAGGAGCTTTTGAATGGGGAAGAGTAATTGTCAGACTTGAGGAGGGAGGACATTCCAGGCCAGAGACAGCATGTGGGCTAGAGGTCAGTGGTGATACAGGGGAGATTGAGGTACAGTGAGAAAGTCAGCATTAGAGGAGTGAAGTGTGTGGGCTGGGTTGTAGAAAGAAAGAACATGTGAATCATGTGGCAACATTTGAATCACTCAGTGCAACTTAGCACTTACTGCAGAACTAAACCAAATGGAACACTGTGTTGTCATGCTGGTAGTACATTATACATCAGTATTTCTGCCAACTCTAGAGTACCCCATTCAGATTTCTTGTGGCAAGAGAGACAGCATTGTCATCTAAGGTACCTTGGTACTTGAGCATCCCTATTTAAGGCTGCAATATTCCCCCACATGTCCAGGGACCAGAAATAATGTCCGGTTATAATTTTGTGGGCACAGAGTACACAATTGTTTCCCAGTGAGATTCACATGTAGATATAATTTACACTGGTATTGTCTTGAACATGAAGGATAGCTACATATATTAGATTTAAGTTCATTGGTGGTGATTGTAATTTGTTTTCAATACTGTGTTCCTTGGATACACTTTAATTGGAATATGGACAGTTGATTTTCCCAAGTAAAAGATTTTCTTCAAATCCTGAGCTCTACAGACCAAAGACATTATTTCAAATTATGCTCAGTTTTCTTGGTGCAGTTATTTGTCCTTTCCCATCGGTCATTTGAGCTCATTTCCCTGCTGTTGACAATTAAGTTCACTGAGCATAGGCTTCCTCTCTTCCCAATAAACCCCTTTGTACCCTTGATGGCCTAATTACCTTGATACAGATAAGGGACAAGCTTTTCCCTAATGTTGAAGCCTTTTCTCTCTTGGACTTCTCTCCTGGACATCAAAACCTAGGATCTAGATATTTGCTTAAGGTATCAGTTGTTTAGGCTATTTGAAGTGAGATAATTTTGCTCTGTTGTCTGGTCTTGGTAGTGCCATCCTAATGAACACTTTGAAATTACGACTTTTTAAAACTATTACACTTCTTTTGAGCAACTAGCAAGTTCATTACTGACCTGCCAGTTTTAGTAGCTTTAGTTTCCTAGATAAATTATAGAGATGGGTGAACTATAAAAGGAGCAGTAGAGATCTTGTACAAGAACTTAGTTTGTTGATAGGGTTAATCTTTTTAGGTTTTAGAAACTAGCCTTTGATGCAAATACAGCTGGGTCTATGAATCACCTACAACATTTTGTTTCATTGTACATGTTATTCTGTTGTCCCTATTCAAGTGAATTGTTCCAATAAACACTGAGTTAAATTCCATTTGCAGTTTTATTAGTGGCTATGTACAAGTCCACATTTAAGACAAATTTATAAAAGTAAGCACACCAAAATGGAGAGACTTTTCTAGTTTACAGTAATGGCTTTATTGTGCTCGTGGAACTTAACAGGAGATCATTACTAGTCTATGTGGTTATAATAATCTTGGTTTTTTTTGTGTGTTTACTGTGTGCTAAGTGCTGGCGTCGGTTCAAACCAACCGTGGAACACAGTGTCTGTCTCATACAGTTCACACACATCCCTATTCTACAGAATGAAAGAAGGGCTAAGTGATATACTTAAGGTCAAATAGGGCAGTGTCAGAACTGGGACTAAAATCCAGGTGTACCAAATCTCATGCACTTTACACTAGACATCACTGTCTCCCAAGTGGCCATGTAAGAACACTTTAGGATTATAGGGATTCTCCTTTATCCCTGAGTACTCTGCAATTAGGAGGCATTTTGATCACTTTTTTATATAAATCATTAGCATGGGAATAATTTTAAAATGTCATTGGTATGTCATCTAAAAATGGTTGAAAAATCTTTAAAAACAGTTATGTCACTTTCAATTGCAGATATTATTGGTATGTGATCTTATAAAGTTCATTCATCCAGTCATATTTATTGAGCACTTATGGTGTGCAGAGCACTGTACTAAGCACTTGTAATGTACAGTTCAGCAACAGGTGAGACAATCCCTGACCAACAACGGGCTCACAGTCTAAAAGGGGGAGACAAATAAAATAAGTAGTCAGGTAATACAGCCACTTTATTTTTAATGGGTATATCTCCAGAGCTGAGGTGTGTTTGTGGCAGAAGACAGGTGTTCTGGAAAAAAATATATCAGAGTAGCCATGAATCAGAAATGACCTGACAACATTTGATAATAACGTACACAATCAGTAATCTTGCTAATGGTTTTTTCATAATTGTTGCTATGGGTTCTATCCATCTAGCTGCTGGTTAGCCTCTTCCATGTTTTCCCTGGACTTTTCCTAGCATTAGTATCTTCTCCAGAGAATTAGTCCTCCTCATGGTGTCCAAAATTATGCTAATCTAAGTCAAATCATTTGGCCTTCCAAAGACAAGCTTTGCTTAATTTGCTCCCAAACCCATTTGTTTGTTTTTGGGCATTAATTGATTCATAAAAAACTTCTCCAACACCACATTTCAAATGAAACATTGTTCTTTCTATCCTGTTATTTCACTGTTCAACTTTCAGATCCATTCATGTCACTGGAGACACAATAAAATTGACAATTTGTATTTGTGTTGTAAATATGTAAATCTTCTAATACTCTATTTCCTCTATCCCTAACCTATTTTAATGTCTGCCCCTGTAGACTGTAAACTCCTTGTGGGCATGGAACACACACATCTACCAATTTAGTTGTATTATACTTTCCCAAAAGCTTAGTTCAGTGCTTTGCACAAAGTGCTCAAATATGATTGCTAGCTCCCCTTTAGACTGTAAACTCATTTTTGGCAGGGAATGTCTGCTAATTCTGTTGTATTCTCCTAAATGGTTAGTATAGAGCTCTATGCATTGTAAGTGCTCAATAAAGATCATTGATTGTGTGAGTGTGTGTGTACATGTCTTCATATATTGAAATGTGATTACTAGCCTCATACTGACAGGACTGATGAGTGGCCAAAATCCCTTCACGTTAACATACACTGTTTTAGCATAAAATGCTTGACAGAGTTTGGGGTCCAAAAAGAAGTAAAATGTGACAGTCCATTTCTAATTGTTGCATTCTAAGTTGGTCTCTCTCCCAGTGTTTGCTCAGTGAAATTTACTTATGTCACCTTCCTTGAGATATTTTATGGTTTACTTCATTGTTTCAGAGTTTGTATATTTTGTTGAGCATTATTTACAAACAATCTGCCCACTGTCAGTCATAGTAAAATTAATATTAGTGAATTTCCATTTCATATGTAAGAACCCTGTAGCAGAAGATCAAGGAGAGGATGTAGAACAAGTGTTTTAACTGCCACTATAATATATACTGGAAAAAAAAAAGTTTCCGTGCTCAAAAATTGGCCTTTGGTAGTTGGGAAGCCCAAGGGGGTAGTTTCTGCTGTTATTCAAGGTGGTTGGAGATACCTTTTGGTTTAGAATCAATATTCTTTTGCACAACTAATATTTCTGCTTTATCTCATTTTCTTAGAATGAATAAATTGACAGATCTTTTTGACCAGCTGCTGAAATTGCAGTGGCAGATGTGTAACCTCATGAAAGACAGTTCATTTGAAAAAAATAAACTTAGTTTGACTCCTAGCCAATTTTAGTGTACCCACTATGGGGAGGAAAAGAAAAAATGAAGCAAGCCCTTGGGGCAGAAGGAAAAGCTTAAGACGATTAAGCAGGAAGTGGGAGCAGAAGAAATGAATGCAAGCAGAACAGCTACTTCAAACCTCACAAAGGCAGTCGGACCACAAGCAAGAACCATGACCCACAACCCAGGAAGCCATCCCTGACTACAAAATCAATCCTGTTCTCGGAACAGTTTTGTTAATGCTTCCTTCTACTTGTTTTCCACCTGGGGTGGGGCTCATGGACCCCCACATAACTCTCCCAAACCAGACCCACTTTAGCAACTGGAGCTTGAAACCAGAGCTGACCATTCTCACAAGAAATTAACCTGCATCCAACTTCCAGCTGCTTTAGTTGCACTTAAGCTTGCAGTCCGGAGGCCCCACGTGGGGCCCCTCGGCCTAGAAACAAGAGTTTATTTTGGAGGATGAGGGGAGGCAGCAGCCCTATTCCCTTCTTCAGACCCTAACCTTCTGTGCCTCGGGCAGGGGTGACCAGAAGCTGGGACAACAGGGAGATGGGCAGAGTGGTGTATGCCAGTCACTGCCTGGAGAAGTAAGTAGTCCTCCCCACCATAGTCCACAGCTCTTGAAGAAATCTGCTAGCATCCTACCAGGCCTAGACTAGTCTGAAACAGGAGGGAAAACAGGAAGGAAAGGTGGGGAATGGCCATTCCAATGGCCAAAGTATCGGAGGAAAACACGCTCTTCCAAACAAACTCTGTGCTAACTTGAACCATGATCCAGAGCAGCTTCTACGTGAACCAAAACAGGAAGACCCATTCAGTGTCCACAGAATCTCCCATGATGCCAAACCAACCAATCAGAACCAATTTCCTGGGACCCTTCCCCTCTAAATCATCTAAGACATCCCTCTGTTCTCTGGCAAGATGGAGTTTGCCCCCGTCCCTCCCTGGACCAGAGCAGGACCCGATCTTTGTGCCTGACCCCACCAGAACGCCTTCTTCCCCAGCCCCTCTCAGCTCCATGACAGTTGTCTGTCTGAAAGAAGCCTGGGTTGCTTGAGCCTCCAGAGGAGTCTGGTTCCCCAAGTTCAGCCTGCAGTCAAGCCCCCCAAAAAGTAATCCCCACACCCCCTCCATTGCCCACCCACTCTCACTTGGAATGGCTGGGGACTGAGGTAGTGTTGCTGTCCCAGGCAGAGTGACGGACAAAGACCCTGGAAGTTCCCAAGAGGAAAGGAATTAGGATCCTCTGGACATGGTACTGCCGTCTCCCCTGGGTGATGCTTCTGGTTCAAATTCTTGGTATTGTACTTCACTGTAACAATTGATTGTGTCCCCATTCCCCTTCCCCTCACTCCCCTCTGATTCCTGCCCTCAGGGTGAGGGCAGGGGGAACTGGTGCAGACCCTTAACTCCCTTGCTTGGACTCACACAGAGTCGAGTTTTCTTCCATTGTAGGTTGTATTTATACTCTCCCAAGCACTTGAGAAGCAGAGTGGCTTAGTGGAAAGAGGTCATGGGTTCTAATCCCGGTTCCACCACTTAGCTGTGTGACTTTGGGTAAGTCACTTAACTTCTCTGGGCCTCAGTTACCTCATCTGTAAAATGGGAATTAAGTCTGTGAGCCCTATGAGGGACAACCTGATTACCTTGTATCTATCCCAGTGCTTAGAACAAGGCTTGGCAAAAAATATTGCCAAGATCCACCCTTTCCTCTCCACCCAAACGGCTACCTTACTGCTACAGGCTCTCGTAATATCCCGGCTAGACTACTGTATCAGCCTTCTCTCTGATCTCCCTTCCTCCTCTCTCGCCCCACACCAGTCTATTCTTCACTCCGCTGCCTGGCTCATCTTCCTGCAGAAACGCTCTGGGCATGTCACTCCCCTTCTTAAACACCTCCAGTGGTTGCCTATCAACCTCCGCTCCAAACAAAAACTCCTCACTCTAGGCCTCAAGGCTCTCCATCACCTTGCCCCTTCCTACCTCTCCTCCCTTCTCTCTTTACTGCCCACCCCGCCCGCTCCGCTCCTCTGCCGCCCACCTCCTCACCGTCCCTCGGTCTCGCCTATCTCACCGTCGACCCCTGGGCCACGTCCTCCCGTGGTCCTGGAATGCCCTCCCTCCTCACCTCTGACAATCCAATTCTCTTCCCCTCTTCAAATCCCTACTTAAAACTCACCTCCTCCAAGAGGCCTTCCCAGACAGAGCTCCCCCCTTTTTTCCCTCTGCTCCCTCTACCCCCCCCACCTCTCCACAGCTAAACCCTCTTCTCCCCCCTTTCCCTCCCCTCCTCCCCCTCTCCTGTCCCACCTCCTCAGCACTGTACTCATCCACTCAACTGTATATATCTTCATTACCCTATTCATTTTGTTTAATGAGATGTACATCACCGTGATTCTATTTATTTGCCATTGTTTTCATGAGATGTTCTTCCCCTTGACTGTATTTGTTGCCATTGTTCTAGTCTGCCTGTCGCCCCCAATTAGACTGTAAGCCCGTCAAAGGGCAGGGACTGTCTCTATCTGTTGCTGATTTGTACATTCCAAGTGCTTAGTACAGTGCTCTGCACATAGTAAGCGCTCAAATACTATTGAATAAATGAATATATCGCCAAGATCCGCCCTTTCCTCTCCACCCAAACGGCTATCTTACTATTACGGGCTCTCGTTATATCCCGGCTAGACTACTGTGTCAGCCTTCTCTCTGACCTCCCTTCCTCCTCTCTCGCCCCGCTCCGGTCTATTCTTCACTCCGCCGCCCGGCTCATCTTCCTGCAGAAACGATCTGGGCATGTCACTCCCCTTCTTAAACAACTCCAGTGGTTGCCTATCGACCTCCGCTCCAAACAAAAACTCCTCACTCTAGGCTTCAAGGCTCTCCATCACCTTGCCCCTTCCTACCTCTCCTCCCTTCTCTCTTTCTACCGCCCACCCCGCACGCTCCGCTCCTCTGCCGCCCACCTCCTCGCCGTCCCTCGGTCTCGCCTATCCCGCCGTCGACCCCTGGGTCACGTCCTCCCGCGGTCCTGGAACGCCCTCCCTCCTCACCTCCGCCAAACCGATTCTCTTTCCCTCTTCAAAACCTTACTTAAAAATCACCTCCTCCAAGAGGCCTTCCCAGACTGAGCTCCTCTTCCCCCTCTACTCCCTCTGCCATCCCCCCTTTACCTCTCCGCAGCTAAAGCCTCATTTCCCCTTTTCCCTCTGCTCCTCCACCTCTCCCTTCCCATCCCCACAGCACTGTACTCGTCCGCTCAACTGTATATATTTTCGTTACCCTATTTATTTTGTTAATGAATTGTACATCGCCTTGATTCTATTTAGTTGCCATTGTTTTTACGAGATGTTCTTCCCCTTGACGCTGTTTAGTGCCATTGTTCTTGTCTGTCCGTCTCCCCCGATTAGACTGTAAGCCCGTCAAACGGCAGGGACTGTCTCTATCTGTTGCCGACTTGTTCATCCCAAGTGCTTAGTACAGTGCTCTGCACATAGTAAGCGCTCAATAAATACTATTGAATGAATGAATGAATGAATGAACCACTTCTGCCATGGCTCTGGTTCAGTTACATTTGTGACTTTCTCTTTTAGAAGCTCTGAGACCTCTACCTGCTCTATTATATTGAACTCTCCCAAGTGTTTAGTACGCTGCTCTGCACACAGCTAGCATTCAACAGATACCATTATTTGAAATTGAGTATGCAAAGACTTTGTAATGAACAAGAGTTGTTGGGATCAGTGCAAGTTTTTCTAATCTGCCAGATTCCAAAGAGTCATTTCTGGTCTACCTAGAAATATATGCATAATGGTCAGTCTAGAAATATATGCATAGTGCTCTGACTAGAAAACAAGAACAGATCCTTTTATGAAACACCAGCTTTGGTAAATAGAGAATTTGCTTTTTCAAAAGTAGCTGCAGAATCAACTGCTATAAAAGGAGGTGAACAATATCACTGCATTTTTATTGTTATTTTGGTTATTTTTTGTTCTTGAAACATTTCTAATTTTCTAATTTTTATTCCCTATATTCTTATTTGTCATTCATCTATGTTTAATTTATCCCAAATTCTGAAGTGCTATGAAAATTAGTTGTAGAATACTACAAAATCATGGCCAAGATATTCTCGATAGGGAAAAATTAACAAAACATTTACAGCTACTGAGGATTGTTTTATGGATATTTGTCATTTCTGCCACCAATTAATTATAGCCTGAATTACTTTGGAGTGAACTTCTTTCTTTTATATAGTCAAGTATTAACATTCTTTGTCTAACTTCAAAGATATACAAAACATAAATGCATTCTGCCTTCATTGGCATACTACTGAGCTTTTATGTTTATTACTTTCAAAAGCAGAGCTTTTGAGAGCTCATTTTTTCAAGCTCATTTTTTTCAATTTAATGTGACAAATACTGGAGTTGGCAAATAAATGCCTTAATAATAAAGAGACCTCCTTCAAGATGTGCTATGCTTTAGAAGCATTATTCTTGGAATAATCCTTAGAAGCAAATTCTGTCATGATCAGAATTATTTCTGAGTTGGTTGAATGAACAAAGAACTTTGATTCGAACCAAGTATTGAAAGGATTTACCTATGGGGATGGATTTAAACCAGAAATCCTGAAATTAAAACCAACAGATTTCACAGACATAGTTTTTGAAATGGCAAGAACCTAATATTTTGCTGTAAATTTAAAACTTGCATGAAAATATTGAATCATTTATAATTCTGAATTGATTATGAACTGCAGGTGCCTGCTAGATATCACTAAAGTCTCATAAAAATTATTTTCCAAAAAATTGTTTGGTGGGGAGTAGAAGAGAGAGAGGGCTTGTTCACTGATGAGAAACTCCAAGTTCAGGGTTGATCATGGAACTTATATGTTAGGGATTGATCATGGAAAAGGCCAGAGGTTAGTTTATAACCCCCTCCACCCTGCCTCCTATGCCCCCCCACCCCCCCACACTTAAATTTAGTAGAAGTGGGAGAAAGAAAACCAAAGTGGATTTATAGAACATGCTTGTCCTTTGTCAGACCAGTGTCCAGGCAGCTCAGAATTATCCTGAACTATGACAAAAAGGAGAGCTGTAGAAACTCTTTTTATTACTGATGTATCAAATCTAGGTTCTTTTTTGTTCGATGCTTATAATTGCATTTTTTGAGACAAATGTTATTTTTTTTATATCAATTTTGTGTGTGATTTTCTACTGAGTTTGACTCCTTTCAATTTGCCTTACTGAGCTACATTATATGTGTAGTAAATAAAATCCTGTTAATGATTCTGTATATTTTAAGAATAATAATGCAAAATCCAATTATTCAAGCTTTGGGGAGCTACACATTATGAATGGCAAAGAATAGTGAGTCCAGTCTAGAGATGTTCTACCTTGTTTATCAACTTCATAGAATATTAATATAATACTTTACTGTATTTTCCCAATCTAAATATTTTGAATATATGTTATCCACTCCAATGAACTCTTTATTGGTGATCACAGTAACTGGTCATTTGGAGTAAGTGGTGATTATGGGGCTATTCCAATATATTGTGTAGCTCCCATTCTCAAGCACTGTGTTAACTGATATTCGTAATGCACTGTTTGTCTATCCTGATTAAGCTTTAATCTTTTTGGAAAATTCTGAAATGCATATTTGTGAGCACAATAACATAAATGGTGATTCTAGGTGGAGTGGGGACCACAAGCCAACCATGTAAATCAGGAGTCAGCAGTTGCCACAGAGCTGGGTTGGAGGCAGTAGCCATGAGAGGTGGATGTGTGCAGGAGTGGACATGCTCTTTCCTGCCCTATCTCTATACTTGTAATAGCTGCTTTAAACCTATCTTTGTCCTGGTACCTATGGTTATGATCAGTGGTGATACAACCCTCTTTCTTTCATGAGGTAACTACCTCTGTTGCCCAGTTACCATAATTTAGATCTGTTTTCTGCCCATGTAGGGGGTAAACAGAGCAAATTAAAATCCTCAAGGCTTGTCAGTAGAAGCTGTAGGATTTCATGAGTCTTTTTTAGTGTCACACATTTTACCAGGTGGTGGGAAAGAACAGAATAATGAAATGACACAAACCATACTCACAAGGAGTATATAGTCTCTTGGGAAAGACAAACATAGAGATATTTACAAGTAGATAGATTAGCATATTTTGGACGCATAGTCAAGAGGACTAATTCTCTGGAGAAGACACTAATGTGTCTTCCCTGGAAAAGTCCAGGGAAGATGTGGAAGAGGCAGACGTAGCTAGATGGATGAAAATCATAATAATGGAGGAAACGTTAAGGTTATGGATTATGGAAGAAGACAGGACGTTCTGGAGAAAATATATCCAAAGAGTCCCTGTGAATTAGAAATGACTTGACAGCACATGATGATAACAAGAGAGGTCAAAATAAATACATTGACTAGACATGCTAATGAATGCTAAGGAGGGTGAAATAAGTTCATAAGTGCTAAGGTGGTGAGGATTTAGTCAGGGAAAGTCTGTCAGAGGAGGTGGGATTTTAAAAAGGCTTTGATTTTGGGGAGAGTCGTGTTTGATGTGAGGGTGCATCAAGTTAGAGGAACAGTGTGATTTTTTTAAATTTTTTGGATCTTCCTCTCGATACAGAGCATTGCATGAAGCACTTAGGGGAATATAATATAAGTTGGTATACACAGTCCCTGCCCATAAGGAGCTTAAAGGCTACAGATAGAATAAAAAGTTAATACCTTCCTTTCCTGGGTCTCACCTGCCTTATGAATTTATTTAAACTTAAATTCCATAAAGGAAAGTCATGGAGATAAGATTAAGTGTTTACCATATGCCTTGCACTGTACTAAGCACTGCGGTAGATATAAGTTAATCAGGTTGGACACAGTCCCTGTCACACATAGGACTCACAATCCTAAGTCCCATTTCACAGTTGAGGCAACTGAGGCACAGAGAAATGAAGTGACCTGCCCACGGTCATACAGCAGAAATGTAGCAGAGCCGGGACTAGAATTGATGTCCCTCTGACTTGTAGTCCATGCTCTATCCACTTGGCTACACTACTTCTTATTCATTCATTCAATCTTATTCAGTGCAAACTGTGTGCAGAGCACTGCACTAAGCACTTGGAGAGTACATTACGATAATAAACAATCACATTCCCTGCCCACAACAAGCTTACAGTCTAGATGGGGAGAGACAGACATCAATACAAATAAATAAACCCAGATCCTTTTGAGTCCTAGGTCCTGGCTCTTTCCACTCGGCCACACAGCTTCTCTAGTACCAACTTAGTCACCAAACCTCAGTATTGCCTTTCTCACTGCTGACCCCTGTCGGTGTCCTGAAACTCCCTTCTCCTTCATATCCAATAGACCACTATTATCCCCATCTTCAAAACTGTCCCAAAATCACATCTCCTCCAAAACCCTTCAACTAAAATCATTTCATTTACTCATTCTCCTTTCTGTGTCACCTCATCCCTTGGATCCATACTCTCTAAGTACTTGATTTGCACCCCAACTTTCATCCCCACAGCACTTATGGAAAAATCCTTTTACTATGCCATTTTCCCTATCTGTATTCATTTTAATATCTGCTTCCTCTATAGACTGTAAGCTCCTTGTGGGCAGAGGCTGTCTGAGTGCTGAGTGCTCTGCACAAAGCAAGTGCTCAAATGCCATTGATTGATAGTACAACATTTATTAAGCATCTATTGTGTGCAAAACACTGAACTAAACATTGGGAGGAAAAAAAAACTATGCAGGTGAAATTGGACGTGGTTGCTGATCCCCTAGAGGCTCACAATGTAAGAATAAGGTTTAGGAAAGGGGAATGGCAGTACAGAATATGGAAACATAAAGCAGTTAAGACATAACTACAAAAGACAAGAAATGTGATTGGAGGAAAAAAAGAACAATAGAATACTGTGAATGGAGAAATTGACACCCATGCCCATCACCCCTGCCAATTGTTCCGGACCTTTAACTCTCTCCTTAGGCCCCCTGTCCCTCCCCCTCCCCCATCTCTCACCCCCAATGATCTGGTCACCTACTTCATCACAAAAATCAACACAATCAGGTCTGAGCTCCCCAAAGTCACTCCTTCCCCTCTCCCCTCCCCTCCACCAACCCTCTCCCCTACTTTCCCATCCTTCCCTGCAGTATCCTCAGAGGAGATCTCCCTCCTAGCAAGTGCCACCCCCTCCACCTGCGCCTCGGACCCCATTCCCGCTCACCTTATAAAAACCATCGCCCCTGCCCTCCTCGCTTCCTTAACTTCTATCTTTAACCACTCAGTCTCCAGTGGCTCCTTCCCCTCTGCCTTCAAACATGCCCATGTCTCCCCCATGCTAAAAAAAACCCGCTCTCGACCCCACTTCCCCTTCCAGTTATCACCCTATCTCCCTACTACCCTTTCTTTCCAAAATCTTAGAACGAGTCGTCCACACTAGCTGATTAGAATTCCTTAACTCCCATTCTCTCCTGGATCCCCTCCAATCTGGCTTCCGTCCCCTCCACTCTACCGAGACTGCTCTCTCTAAGGTCACCCATGACCTCCTTCTTGCCAAATCCAATGGCTCCTACTCCATTCTAATCCTCCTTGACCTTTCAGCTGCCTTTGACACTGCCCACCATCCCCTCCTCCTCCATACCTTATCTCACCTTGGCTTCACGGACTCAGTCCTCTCCTGGTTCTCCTCTTACCTCTCTGGTCGGTCATTCTCGGTCTCCTTCGCAGGCGCCTCCTCCCCCTCCCATCCTTTAACTGTTGGAGTTCCTCAAGGGTCAGTTCTTGGCCCTCTTCTGTTCTCCATTTACACTCACTCCCTTGGTGAACTCATTCGCTCTCACGGCTTTGACTACCATCTCTATGCAGATGCACGCAGATCTACATCTCTGCCCCTGTCCTCTCCCCCTCCCTTCAGGCTCGCAATTCCTCCTGCCTCCAGGACGTCTCCACCTGGATGTCTGCCCGCCACCTAAAACTGAACATGAGCAAGACTGAGCTCCTCATTTTCCCTCCTAAGTCCGGTCCTCTCCCAGACTTCCCTATCACCGTGGATGGTACGACCATCCTTCCCGTCTCTCAGGCCCACAACCTCGGTGTCATCTTTGACTCATCTCTCTCGTTCACCCCACACATCCGATCCATTACCAAGACCTGCTGGTCTCACCTTTACAATATCGCCAAGATCCGCCCTTTCCTCTCCACCCAAACGGCTACCTTACTGCTACAGGCTCTCGTATTATCCCGGCTAGACTACTGTGTCAGCCTTCTCTCTGATCTCCCTTCCTCCCCTCTTGCCCCGCTCCAGTCTATTCTTCACTCTGCTGCCCGGCTCATCTTCCTGCAGAAACGATCTGGGCATGTCACTCCCCTTCTTAAACAGCTCCAGTGGTTGCCTATCAACCTCCACTCAAAACAAAAACTTCTCACTCTAGGCTTCAAGGCTCTCCATCACCTTGCCCCTTCCTACCTCTCCTCCCTTCTCTCTTTCTACCCACCCTGCATGCTCCGCTCCTCTGCCGCCCACCTCCTCACCGTCCCTCAGTCTCGCCTATCCCGCCCTCGACCCCTGGGCCACATCCTCCCGTGGTCCTGGAATGCCCTCCCTTCTCACATCTGACAATCCAATTCTCTTCCCCTCTTCAAGTCCCTACTTAAAGCTCACCTCCTCCAAGAGGCCTTCCCAGACTGAGCTCCCCTTCTCCTTCTACTCCCTCTACCGCTCCCCCTTCACCTCTCCGCAGCTTAACCCTCTTCTCCCCCCTTTCCCTCTCCTCCTCCCCCTCTCCCGTCCCACCCCCTCAGCACTGTACTCGTCCAATCAACTGTATATATCTTCATCACCCTATTTATTTTGTTTAATGAGATGTACATCACCCTGATTCTATTTGCCATTGTTTTTATGAAATGTTCTTCCCCTTGACTCTATTTATTGCCATTGTTCTTGTCTGCCTGTCTCCCCCGATTAGACTGTAAGCCCGTCAAGCGGCAGGGACTGTATCTGTTGCCGATTTGTACATTCCAAGCTCTTAGTACAGTGCTCTGCACATAGTAAGCACTCAAATACTATTGAATTGAATGAATGAAAGTTTCTGGCACTGTACTGCTCAGATAGTACTGTCTTGGCTGCACTCATGGCATCAGCCACAGCCTTTCCAATTTTCTAACTTTTGTGGCAGTTACCTGTTCCTTGTTACCCGTAACACAGCCATCACCAGGCTTTACACTTTATCCTTCTCTATCTCCCCCACCCTCCACCTCATTCACTCCCTTTCATTGTTCTTAGGGGCTTTCCAGCTCCCTTTTTTCAATTTTAGTTTTTTATAATACTTTTACACCAAACTCAGTCCCCTCCTCCACTGCACCTCCACCTTCATCGTTCAGTAGGCAGTCTGAAATTCAAGAGAAGCCCACAGCCCAACCCGAGAAGCCAAGACAGGCAAAGGCCACTAGTGGGACCAGCATCATTGCTTAGTGCTGCTAAGAGCAAGGCATGATGTAGGCCAGCCAACAGAGACCTGGATCCACCTGGATTTTCCTAGTGTCAAGGACACTTAAAATGTATATGAAATACCATGAATTTCAGATCATTTACAAACTATATCCCTGTGAGCTCGTTGCAGGCAGGGAACATGTCTATTATATTGTACTCTCCCAAGCTCTTAATGCAGCTCTTTATACACAGTAAGTACTCAATAAATATGAATGAATGAAAGTCTCTAATTATAGCGGATTTCAGGACAGGCAATGAAAGGTACACAATAAAGGGGTACAGTAAGGTCCACCAAAGCCTGTCTTGTCACTACTTGTGGCCACAATATTGTGAGGTAATTAGAACATGCATTCCTGACACCTGAGTCCATTGGATACAGAATGTCATTGTGACATAAGTGGTTTGTGAGTGTATGCAATGCATCGGCCACATGAATATTCTACAGCACAGGTGTTTCTTCATGTGAAGATTTGCAAGAACCAAACCCCTTCATTTTAGGCTTCAAGTTTAGCTAAGGCTACTCATCCTACCTAAAAGCCTGTGTCAAAGAAGGGAGCCATTCCAGTATCCGCTATGAGTTTCCTTCTCATCCTTTACCTCCTTCCCTACTCCAACCTCACTGCCCGTGCTATGATCCTAGCTGCAGTGCTGACCGGTACCACCCAAGGAGTGACTTAACTTCCTGCAAGGAATCAGGGAAGGCTAGGGACACAGTTGAGTGGAGATTGTCTCATCTGCAGCAATCAAGAGGGCAGTCTGGAACCCTTGGAAGCTCAACAAGCAGACTAGTGCTCAACTATAGCCTAATGAATTTCACAGTGACCAGAATGAAAAGATTTATTTGAAGAGGAAGACCATTTTTATTTGCTTTAAGTACCTTGAGATATATTGGCATATATGGAGGACCTCACCTGAATGAATAACATCTTTCCTTTATTTAGTTCAACAAAATTGATTTTTGAACATAAGGAATGCCAACTGTAATTAGACTATTGAGATTCTTGAAAATAGATTAATGCAGAATGAAGTGTACCTGGATGCAGTATTTCTGTGTTAAAAAAAAAAAAATAGGGTATCAGATTCATGAATATTCTTCAGCCCAAGTATTCCTTCATTTGGCATTTTGCAAGAACCAATCCCCTTCATTTTAGGCTTCAAATCCCGGCTCTGCCACTTGTCAGCTGTGTGACTGTGGGCAAGTCACTTAACTTCTCTGGGCCTCAGTTACCTCATCTGTAAAATGGGGATTAAAACTGTGAGCCCCAAGGGGGACAACCTGATTTCCTTGTATCTCCCCCAGCGCTTAGAACAGTGCTTGGCACATAGTAAGTGCTTAACAAATACCAACATTATTATTATTATCTAGCTAAGGCTACTCATCCTACCTAAAAGACTGTGTGGGGTAGCAACCTGATCCCTGGTTTAGGCAAATGCCCAAATTTTGGTTTCAAGAGAAATATTTTATTTGAATTTTCAGCGGTGTCACAGATTTGACGAAGTGAACTCTCTGAAAGAACGTGTATTTTTGTAATAACCTTTTGTCAAGATTTTCAAAGTGGTTAAGTTGCCTTTCACCTAATTTGCATCATGACTAGTTTAGGCAACTCTGGCCTATAGGATACCCCATAACCTGGCATATGACATTTGAGCCTGAATTGGTTCCATTGTATTCAATGGGTGTGTGTAGAGTGGACCGAGTAAAGTCCAGCCACAGTTTGGCTCTCTTTCAGGAGACTGAGTTGGTTCTGGTCATTTCATTTCAGGGAGTAAAAGAGGACCAGGAGTCTTAATATGTTTGATGTCTGTGATAATTCAGGCTTCAGACAAATGAGAAGTCTCAGAATATATGTGGATGATTGGCATGAGGATAAATTATCTTATCTATATATAGTTTACGTGCATGCCCGCACACCCACACGCATATCACCTTTATGGTCAAGGATGGTGATTCTATTTGTGTGAACAGGCATGTGTGAAGAGACAGATGCTCAACTGACAATCTGTTCCACATTGTGGGCATATAAAAATAGTTCCTTTCTGTGCAGATGTGTCTGTCCCTTGCGGCACTGGTTGTTTTTTAATCTCTCTCTTATCTGATATCAAACTACGAGATAGGATCACAAAGAACTCTTGGAGTACTAATCATTGATTCCCTCTGAAAAAAAAAAAAGCTTTTACATGTTGATGATTTTTCTCAGCACACCCTCAAAAAAACATGCCACGTAGCTTCTCTCCTGTGCTTAGTGGAAAGAGCACAAACCTCAGTGCCAGACCACCTGGGTTCTAATCCTGGCTCTGCCTCTTGTCTATCACGTGACCTTGGTCAAGTCACTTAACTTCAGTGTCACACATCTGTAAAATGGGGACATAAATACCTGTCCATCTTAGACTTTGAGCTTCATGTGACAAAAGGACTATGTCTAAGCCAATTGTCTTGTCTCTATCCAAATGCTTAGCACAGTTCTTGGCACAGAGTAAGTGCTTAACAAAGATGATTATAAGTATGAACATCTTCATAGAATCACTTTAGCACTAAGGACATTACGAACCAGTTTGCACCTGGTAAATCCTCATGTAACCAAAATTCAACATCAGTAACTTCAAGCTAAATGTCACAATTTTTTTTTATCTGGATGGCATTATTGTCATTATTGGTACAGGAGGAACAAGGAGGTAGAAAAGTAAAAAAGTAAATCAAGAAAGAGTAGTGGTCCATAGAGGGCTCAGGGTGAAATACCAAAATGGCATCAAGATTCAGAACAAATTGAAAGTTTACAAGGCAATTGTAGTGTCCTACCTTCTTTGTGGATGTGGGTCCCGGACCTATCAAAGATACCACAGATACCACATTTGATTCATTGGAGCAGTTTCACCATTGCCCCCTTATATGAAATATATAACATGAAGTGGCAAAGGGGTGATCACAAGCAATGATGCATGGCCTAGTGGATAGAGCACAGGCCAAGGTGTCAGAATGACCTGGGTTTTAATACCAGCTTCGCCACTTGTCCATTATGTGACCTTGAGCAAATCACTTAACTTCTCTGTGCCTCAGTTAACCATTCTGAAAAATGAGGATTAAGACCCAGTGCTTAGTAAATGTTGGTATTTAAGTGCTTACTATGTGCAGAGCACTGTACTAAGTGCTGGGGTAGACACAGGGGAATCAGGTTGTCCCACGTGGGGCTCACAGTCTTAATCCCCATTTCACAGATGAGGTAACTGAGTCCCAGAGAAGTTAAATGACTTGCCCACAGTCACATAGCTGACAAGTGGTAGAGCCAAGATTTGAACCTATGACCTCTGACTTAGTAGAATGCCTGGCATTAGCAAGCATTTAACAAGTATTTTTTTAAAAAGAGACCCTGGAACACAGTCAGACCAAGAACACTGAAGCAGTGCTGTTCACATCATAATGTCATTTGGTGAGATAAGTGAAGTGAAGGAATGAGAGCCAGATACTTGAATGGATGACAACTGGGTCATACAAACGGTTGTTATATTGGGAGCTGTTATGGCATGACCATACAAAAAGTGGGTGGAAGAGTTGGTTTCAAGACACAGTGAAGTATAGTCAAACACCTTTGATGCTGGTGATGGACAAGCTTTGGTCCAGTCATGGAGACTTCAGGACCAAGAACCTCTGCAAAGAAAATTCTTGTAGCTTGCATAGTATTGCTTACCCTTCTCTCTCCCTGCTAGTCACATTTCCTCTGGATCAGGATGTACAAACAATCCAAAAGACTGGTATTGGTGCAGGACTTTGCACACTGCACATAAGGATGTTACATTTATGACCAATGTGATCACAGCATTGTTGGCATACTTCAGCACCATAGCCAGCATGTGTCTGCCAGGGTGGTCACATTGGTGACAAGCAGTGGCTTGTTTTGGACATCCATGCCAGCCAGCTATTTTTAGAATATATGTGGAACTGCCATGTGAAACACCTTAAGTGTTTTGAGTTAGGGGGGAAGGGGTCATAAACCTTCACCAAAGAAGGTTTGCCCTATTGTGCATTCCACTCTTTTGGCCTGCTTCATTCCCCATTGCAGTGAGTTGTGGACCACACATTGAGACACAGCGTTAGGAAGCAGCTGTAGGATACAAGTGTACCTCGTGGGTAGAAACCAGAAATGGAGTGACCTGGAGCTGAAGTCTCAAAAACATCATGACTCCAAGAGGAAGAATGGGTATGGGTAACAAATGCAACAGAGCCACAAAAGACAAACTTTATATAATACATCATCCAGAAGGGATTGCCAGTCTCCTAGTGGTCTTATCAGCCAAAGCTGCACACACTGATCAAATATTACCACTAGGGAATCTGTAAATGTATTTCAAAGCAATTTTTATCAACTCAGCTTCCCTATAAACATGTAACTACAGAACAGTGGCATTAGATGTCCTATGGTCAACTGATATGGGGGGAAAGCCCCTAAGTGAGGAAGTGGTAGAAGGCATGTTAATTGGAGGAAGGTTTTCATTACATCTTTAAACCACTAATTGCTGAGAGGTAATGGCAGAGATAAACTATCGTGGGTATAAAGGAAACGATCAATCATTAGTATTTGAGTGCATACTCTGTGCAGAGTATTGTTAAATGGTGGTATTTAAGCATTTACTATGTGCAAAGCACAGTTCTAAATGCTGGGGGATACAAGGTGATCAGGTTGTCCCATGTGGGGCTCACAGTTTTAATCCCCATTTTACAGATGAAGTCACTGAGGCACAGAGAAGTTAAGTGACTTGCCCACAGTCGCACAGCTGGCAAGCGGCGGAGCTGGGATTAGAACCCACGACCTCTGACTCCCAAGTCGGGCTCTTTCCACTGAGCAACGCTGCTTCTCTAAGCATACAGCACTTATGTATATCTCCATAATTTATTTTAATGTCTGGCTTCCAGTCCTGTCAAACTGTATGTTCTTTCAGGCTTGGGAGTCAGAGGTCATGGGTTCTAATTCTGGTCCGCCACTTATCAGCTGTGTGACTTTGGGCAGGTCACTTAACTTCTGTGTCTCAGTTCCCTCATCTGTAAAATTGAGATTAAGACTGTGAGCCCCACGTGGGACAACCTGATTACCTTGTATTGCCTCCCTGGTGCTTAGACAGTGCTTGGCACATAGTAAACACTTTACAAATGCCATCATTATTATTATTATTGTGGGCAGGGAATATGTCTCCCTATCATGTTGTATTGTAACAATAACTGTGGTATTTGTTAAATGCTTACTATGTGCCAAGCACTGTCCTAAGTGCTGGGGTAGATGAAAAGGTAATTAGGTTGGACACAGTGTCTGTCCAACAAAGGACTCACAGTCTTAATCACCATTTTATAGATGAGGTCACTGAGGAAGAGAGAAGTGAAGTGATTGTCTCTATCTTTTGCTGAATTGTGCATTCCAAGCGCTTAGTACAGTGCTCTGCACATAGTAAGTGCTCAATAAATACTATTGAATGAATGAAAAGGTCACACAGTAGTTAAGTGTCAGAGCTGGGATTAGAATCCAGGTACCTCTGACTCCTAGGTCTGTGCTCTGTCATTCTACTTCTCAAGCATAGTGCAGTATTCTGCCAACAATAAATGCCCAATAAATACTGTTGCTTGATTGGGAAGAATATGCTTATATACCCCTCAACTTAGACTGTGAGCCCCATGAGGCAGAGAAACATTGTCAAGGCTTATTAACTCCAGCATTTAGAACAATGCTGGACACTCAGTAAATTGTAGTAAATACTCTTAAAAAAAAAGTATAATACATTAGAGTTGGTAGACATGATCAGTGCCCACAAGGAGCTTACAATCTAGAAGGTAGATGGACATTAAAATAAGACATGAGAAATGGTGGCACGTTAAAGATATATACATAAGGGCTGCGGGGATGAGGGTGGAGTGAATATTAAGTGTTTAGAGGGTACAGATTGAAGTGCATAGGCCACATAGGATGAGTAGAGGAAATGAACACTCAGTTGGGGAAGGCCTCTTGGAATAGATGTGTTTTGAAAGTTGGGAGAGTTGGGGGGGATTTGGATATGAAGGGGAGGGATTTCTAGACCTATTATACCCACATCTTCTCTCTGTCCTGGCACTCTCTTCCCCCTCATATACAACCACCACTCTACCTTCATAGCCTTATTAATCACATCTATTCCAAGAGTCCTTTCCTGACTAAATCCTCATTTCCACTACTTTTCCCTTCTTCATTGTCTATGCACTTGTATCTGAGCTAAACAGTCAATCACTTACTAAGTGCTTAGGTGTGCAGAGCACATAATAGTGGGACATCTCTACTTGGCTGTCCTACAAACACCTCAAAATTAACATGTCCAAAACAGAACTCTTTAATCTTTCCACCCAAACCCTGTTCTTCCCTTGACTTTCCCATCATTGTAGACAGTACCATCATCCTCCCTTACTCACAAGTCCCTAATCTTGGTGTTATCCTTGACTCATCTCTCTCATTTAACCCAAATATTCACCAAATAGGCACCAAATATTCAACCCAAATGTGTCACTAAATCCTGTTGGTTCAAACTTCACAACATTCCTATAATTTGCCCTTTCTTCTCCATGCAAACTGCTACCACATTAATCCAAGCACTTATCCTAGCCCACCTTGATTACTGCATCAGCCTCTTTTGCTAATCTCCCTACCACCTGTCTCTCTCTCTCTCTCTCTCTCTCTCTCTCCACTCCAGTTCATTCTTCAGTCTGCTGCCAGGATCATTTTTCTATAAAAACATTTAATCCATGTTTTTCCACTTCTCAAGAACCGCAGTAGTTGTCCGTCTACCTCAGCATCAAACAGAAACTCCTTACCATCAGTCTTAAAGCACTCAATCATCTTGCCCCCTCCTACCTTACCTCCCTGATTTCCTACTACAACCCAGCCCGCACAGTTTCCTCCTCTAATGCTAACCCACTCATTGAACCTTGGTCTTGTCTACCTCGCTGTTGACCTCTTACACAAGTCCTGCCTATAGCCTGGAACACCCTCCCTTTAATATCTGACAGACTATCATTCTCCCCACTTTCAAAGCCTTATTAAAGGCACATCTCTCCCAAGAGGTCTTCGCTGACTGTTCTCTCATTACCTCTTCTTCCACTCCCTTCTGGGTCACCCTTGCATTTGCACACTTCATTCACCCCTCCCTCAACACATGTTTAAATATGTCATTTATTGATATTAATGTCTCTTTCCCCAACTAGATTGTGGTCTTGTGAGAAGCAGCATGGCATAGTAGATAAAGCAAGGGGCTGGGAGTCAGTAGGTCATGGACTCTAATCCAGGGTCCGCCATTTGTCTGCTGTGTAACCTGTGTGAAGTCACTTGACTTCTCTGTGCCTGTTACCTCATGTGTAAAACAGGGATTGAGACTATGAGTCCAATGTGGGATGGGGACTGTGTCCCACATGCTTTGCTTGTATCCACCCCTGCACTTAGTACAGTGCCTGGCACATAGTAAGTGCTTAACAAATACCATATTTTTTTAAAGCTTGTTGTGGGCAGTAAATGTGTCTACCAAATTTGTTATATTCTCTCCCAAGCTCTGCACACGGTAAGTACTCAATAAATATGATTGATTGATTGCATCAGGAATCATTGGTACCCCTTACTCACCTAAAGTGCTGTGATTATTCTCCCACAATCCCATGTTAAGGAAATCTCATGCTGTAGTAGACTGTAAATTCCTTAGCGGCAGGGACTGTGTTTGCCAACTCTATAATATTCCACTTTCCCAATCGCTGCATTCCAGCACTCAATAAATGCTATTGATTGTTTTTATACATTGTCATCCTGTATCAAACCAGAATCATAATTTTAGGCTCACATGTCTTAATTCCCTAATGCGGCAGTGTTACATTAAAAATGTAGGGGATGTAGATTTAAAATAATCCATCAATGATATTTATTGAGCACTTACTGTATGTGGAACACTGTGCTAAGAACTTGGGTGAGTACAGTACCCTAGTGTTGGTAGACATGACCCTTGCCCATTAGGGGCTTACAGTTTATGGGGTGAGAAATACAGGGAAAATGACAGAGTGTAAGGATATATAAATAAATGATGTGGGCTACATAAATAGTCAGAACTTTAGCTAAATCTTAACTTTGGTAACCATGAACACTTTCATTTCCTAGTTACTAGGAATTTCTTCATGTGGCAGGTCTTCATCATGTCTAGCTCGAAGTAGCTCAGAGCAAACAAGAAGCAGCTCCTGGAGGTTAAAAAGCAACAGTAAGCATAGAGGTGTTTCCATTCCACAAACCTCATCCGTTCTCCCCTTGTAGATTGTAAACTGGTTGCATCTGTTACGTTGTTATATTGTACTCTCCCAAGTGCTTAATACAGTGCTCTGCACATAGTCAGTGCTCAATAAATAAGATTGGCTGACTGACTGGCGCTTTAAGTGTCTTTGCCAGAATTTTCCAGTAATGGTTTTGGAGCCAGTCTGACCCTGTCTCTATGCTTATTCTTACAGTCAATTCACTAAAGTGAATTTTTTCATCTCTTTCATCTCTTCTTTCAGAAAAGTGAGACAGCATGGAATTCCAGTGCATTCCTTTTCAGCAATTTGTCTGCTAGTCTCCTGTTAAGACTCCATATCTCCATTGTTATTTTATTCTTGAATTTCACTTGGGTCATCAATCAGGAATCCCTAAAACTTAAATGTATTTTATATCTGTGCCCGTTCCCTCTTTTCCAGTTAAGTACAGAAATGTAAAATTTTTGATTTCTGGAAGATAAATTTAATTTGACCCACAATAAGCAGCCGTTTGGGATCATGAATCCCTGAAGAGAGACGAAGATATTTGCACAAAGAAATATGCATTGACAAGAAATTTTCTTCTGGCTTCCGTCACTGTCTGTCTAATGCTCCAGTGAGCTACGGCTTCAAATGTGTTGTTGCTGTCAGCTTTCAAATTTGTCATTCATTGAAACGTAGTGAATTTATCATATTGTCTATAGGACAAGGAAGCCCAATTTATCTAACTGCAAATGTTCAGTGAATGGAACTTCTCATTGTCACCTCTAGGCCACAATCAAGTTGACTTCTTCTAGAACAGTCCATTAGTCTAACACCAGTCCTATGCTGATGTTTCCTATTGCGTGGAGGCTAATTTGTGTGGAAGCTAATTCAACTTCATTTCTCAGAATTTTTTAGAAGTGTACTGATAACTTTTCACAACTCTAAAAAAAAATTGGTCCAAATTCTTTTTTTGCTTGTCAGTCACTATTGGAGTTTTCTGAAATCCCATCGTGGCATAGTATTTAATTTTGGTGTTAAGTAATTTCTTTTTTTTTGAGGATTTCAAACATATATCAAATTTGTCACAGTCACTACTACACTGTGCCTTAGACATAGTAAGCGCTTAACAAATACCAACTATTATTATTATTAAAGGAAAAATTTGTGCTGCAGAGGGAGCAACATTATACTGGACTATGTGATAAGGGGAGAGGTGTGTATTTGTGTGGGGGGGGGGTGTGTGTGTGTACTCAGTCATCTGGAGATTAAAAATGATGCTACTGAGATTTTACCAGAATGTGTGACTAGTATTGCTATCTTTCCAAAATGCATATAAAATTGTTCCCTGCTGCCATGTGACTTTAGGTATTTTCCCTGCTGTATTTCTGATTCTTGCTGATTTATTATTGAAGCTACTTCTGAAAGTCACCTAATTTCATATTGCTAGGCCAATGTGAATTCTGTCATTTCAGCTGTCTACAGCTCTACCCCGTGATTTGAAGTTTTGCCACACTATGATTTTAAGACATATCTCTCATTCTCCAGATTTGTCCCTCTTCAGGTCAACATTCAGCAATTGCTAGTGACTCTTATTATGTATTTTCTATCAAGCCCTGGTAAAACAAGGTTTGATACTGGTTGACTAACTTTAATAGGGCTAGGCTGCTGTCTTTTTTTGTTGTTGTGTTTTTTTCATAATTGTCATATTATAAATACAACTTGGAGAACCGTTTGAGAAGCTATATGTTCCTTATGTGGCAGGACCATATTTCACAGCTACACCGAAGGTTGAAAGCATTCTAACTTTGTATACCTTTAATCTGCTATGAAGCTTAATACTCCATTATTGCTGCATTCTATAAATCAATCCAAAAGATGTACTGGCCTTTTAAACTCACTTTTGCATTTCTATGTTCTTTCCTGGCACTCTTCCGTAATGTTTTCCTCTTCTTTGTTCCCCACCCCTTATATATCCAATTCAATTATTTTAAAATATGTTCATTCAGTAATATTTATTGAATGGTTGTTGGGACTGAGTACTATGCTAGGTGCTTGGGAGAGTACCTGAAAGAGACATGATCCCAGGTCGGAACCGGTTTATAATATAATCTGAAAGGCTGGCAGATGTTATCCTTGACTCATCTCTCTCATTCAACCCACATATTCAGTCTTTCACCAAATCCTGTTGGTTCTGTCCCCTCAAATCCTTCAATGTTAAACTTTTAAATGTATCTCTATCTCGTGTATCACACCAGTGACCTCTCACCTACATCCTGCCTTTGGCTGGAACCTCCTCCCTCTTCATACCCAATAGACAATTACTCTCTCCACCTTCAAAGCCTTATTGAAGTCACATCTCCTCCAAGACCTTCCATGACTAAACACTCCTTTCCTTTTCTTCCACTCCCTTCTGTGTCACCCTTTATTCATCCCCCAATTCCCAGCCCCACAGCATTTACATACATATCTGAAATTTTATTCATCTATATTAATGCCTCTCTCTCCCTCTGGACTGTAAGCTTATTGTGGGCAGGGAATGTGTCTGTTATATTGTACTCTCCCAAGTGTTTAGTACAGTGCTCTGCACACAATAAGTGCTCAAATATGACTGGCTGCCATCTCCTCCAAGAGATCTTCCCTGAATAAGCTCCTAAGCTTCTCATTTCCTTTTCTTTCATTCCCTTCTGCCATCACCCTGATTTGCTCCCTTTTATTCATCACCCCTCCCAGCCCCAGAGCACTTATGTAAATAGCCACAATTTTTTTATATTAATGTTTGTCTCACCATCTAGATTGCTTGTTGTGGGCAGAAATTGTGTCATATTGTTGTGCTGTACTCTCCTAAGTGCTTAGAACAGTGCTCTAGCCACAGTAAGTGTTCAATAAATGCATTTGATAAGATCTGCACATTCCTCTCCATCCAAACTGCTACTATGCTGATCCATTATCCTATCCCACCTTGACTAACTGTGTCAACATCCTTGCTGACCTCCCTGTCTCCTGTCTCTCCCAACTCCACTCCATATTAGACTCTATTGCCTGAGTCATTTTTCTAAAAAAAAAAATCAGCCCACATTTCCCCACTCAAAAACCTCCAGTTGTTGCCTATCCACCTCCACCTTTTACTGCAGAAAATTCACCAATCAGTTGTGACACCCAATGGAAAAGATGGCCTGGAGAAAGGAACATAAGGGATGATGAAACAACAAAAATTAAAAACACATGAAACACAAGGACAAATACCCAAAAGTCACCAGGATGTTGTACCCTTGAGGAGAAGAATTTGAGGCTGCTTGTGCCAGAATCCAACCTGTAGCCACAGCGACTGCTAAAGCAGCCACCAGATTTATGGAGCTCTCCTACTGAGGGTTTTTTGTTTGTCCCACCGGAGTGGTGGAAGGTTGGAAGGGATGGAGTAGTCTAGGAAGCCGAGGAGAGCCACCAGTCCTTGTTCCCAGGGAGGCAGCATGAGTGGCTTCCCAGAAGGGAGAATGCCAAGAACATGCGGCAGCAGCTTTTATCCCCACAGAGCATTTCAGGAGCAGGCATCCTTGATGGCTGGAGGAAAGTCAGCAGTTGCCATGGGTGCTTTGCTGAGCCCTGATGGATGAGGCCCGCGAGTGCACAGCAGCAGCTTTTATTCCCAGCCGGGCACGCACAGAGAATACTGGGAACAAGGGCCCCAAGTGGTGGGAAGGAAGGAGGCAGATACCAGTTGCTTTATGGGACTATCACAAAGGAAGCCGCATGGCCTGGTGGATGGAGCATGGGCCTGGGAGTCAGAAGGACCTAAATTGTTACAATTTAAGGATGTGAATCACAGCACCAAAAATCACGTTTTATCACATATAAACTAATAAAAGCTTATGATCTGCATTAATAAGAAATGTTTTTTTTTAAAAAAAATAAAGCACTGATGTAAATAACCAAAACAAGATAGAAAATGCATGAAAATGAACATAAGATCCTAATAAAATGATCTCACTATCAGCTGCCAAATGGACATTATTAAAATTAATCTTATCATGTTTGCTTTCAATGTGTTTGCTCAAAGCAGTTCCAGACAACACTAACAATAGGAATACAATGGAAAGAATGATAGAGGGCAGTGTTAATGGCTGTTTTTCACCAGGTTATCTAAGCACCTTCTCTCTGTTCATTATATGGAAATGACGTCTAAAGATTTAAACTATTTTGGGGCATACTGACTTGTCTCTGTCAATGGTGGGGAAGCCTATCACAGTTAATACGTTCAGAGGATACAAGCAGAATTGTATCTGCTTGTAAAAAAAAAATGAGTAACTTTTCTGTATGTCTTGACTGTAACCCACAGCCCTCAAAATTTCTAATTCATATACAATTGCCATTTTTGTTTAGCATAGCAATTTAAAACATAAGGCTTCAGTTCCTTTCGTGATCCTTGCATGGATGTGGTTTATTTGGAATACTTCAGCCACTTTAAATTATGTTTCTTCTTTAGCTCTGCCATGGTTTCAACTTACGATATCCAACTTTAACTGAAAGTTTTTTTGTTTGGTAGAAAGCCCTCTCATTCAGACATTGTTTTATTTCTCTAAAGATTAACTAGAGTGAGATTGTCTTTCAATAAAATGCAACAGTAGCTATTAAAAAGCTGTTAACATAGGGCTCAGTATGTTTCATTTTCATTGTAAGTTATCATAATTTTCTTACTTGAAAGGAAAAAAGGATTGTTGAGCATAATTACCAAATTTATGATGATGATACCTATCATCTAATTGTTTTCTCTCTTTGTTAAATTTTTCAGAA
The DNA here is from genome assembly GCF_004115215.2 of Ornithorhynchus anatinus. Classification (NCBI taxonomy): domain Eukaryota; kingdom Metazoa; phylum Chordata; class Mammalia; order Monotremata; family Ornithorhynchidae; genus Ornithorhynchus; species Ornithorhynchus anatinus. The sequence goes on along the minus strand of NC_041728.1, from coordinate 75,968,189 downwards.
ATTGAAAAATTTCAGGGTTCTGATGGGAAAAAGGAAGATGAAGAAAAGAAATACCTTGATGTCATCAGCAACAAAAACATAAAGCTGTCAGAAAGGGTATTGATCCCTGTGAAACAGTATCCAAAGGTACTGTAATGATTAATCTAAGCTTTGCTGTCACAGATTTGATAAACCTATAGAGGAAAGAAAATGTTTTATTACATTTGATATCACAGATAATCATTGAGAGTGTAGTTATTTAACCAAAAGATGAGCAAGACATGGACAACATTAATTAATTAGTAATTAGGAAATATTCAGGGGGTCTCAGTTGTTGAACAAGCACACTGTCTTCATGAAAAGACTAAGACAATGTTTCCATATAGCAAAGAAAATATAAATATTAGCATAAACAGGTAACATAAGTTTACATAATTTTTCCATGAGCAGGTGAGAACACATTAATGTGCCTGCCTTGTTGCTCAGTCTTAATTTTATGTATTCATAAAGTGAATGTTCATATGCATGCCATAAAGGAATACAGGATTATGGCAAATCTGAGGAATCATTCATTTAGGAAGGAAATGATGAGTGTAGTTGAGAGTCTACATAATCTGTAGGAATTTCTTATATAATAGCTTGTAGTTCTTTGGGCAGATGTGTTTTATCTAATATTTGTAATTGAGGGAATGGAAAATATTTCTATCTTTTGTATGATATTTGCATGATGACATTTTCACTACATTTTGTTCACGATTAGCCTTGATATACCCTCAGAATTTGACTTTGTGCTTTCATCAGTAATAGCAATAAATTACAATTGATGAAAAGCCTATAACACAAAATTAAAGTTGTAAAAAAAAAAAAACTGGAGATCCACTGATTCAAGCTTATATTACCTTGTGATAGTGAAAATAAGAGAGCTCACCCAAATGATAGTTGCAAAATGCCTACAGGGGTATAAAAATTATTTCCTTGCTTGTTAGACTGAAATAGCCTATTTAAACATGTAACCTTGCATAGTAATTCTGAAAGGACTTGAAATGGAAGGAAAGCAGTATATTTCTGGTCATATGTTTTGAGATTTTAAAGACTTGGAGTACTTTTGTATAAAGGAAGGGGAATGAGTATCAGAACTTTTTGTGTGCCAGGTTATCCCAATTCTATGTAATGAAATTAATCTTTTAAAAGCCATAAGATTGATCACATCTGCCAAGGAGAGGTTATTATAAAACATACTTTCGCAGTGGAAGAAAAGTTCATTAACTGAATCTGTTGCAACCACATTTAGGGTTTACCCTAACTTTGCAGAAATTTTCCTATATAATTGTTACCACTTGTTTTCCGCCACTTATTCCCTCACAAGAAGCCAAACAAGAAACAATATTTGGGCATTTCCACAGGCATTAAACCCGTGTCACTTAGCAAGCTATCTTCCTATTGGATATAGGAGTGGAAACCATGAGAATCAGTGTAGCCTAGTGGAAAAATAAATAAGCCTGGGAGCTAAGCTGCTGTGTGACCTTGACCAAGTTGCTTAGCTGTGTCTGTTTCCTCAATTGTAAAAACAAATGGGGATTTAATACCTATTCCCCTTACCTAGACTGCGAGCCCCATGTGGGACACAGATTGTGTCCAACCTGATTAAATTGTATCTATCCCAGCACTTAGAACAGTGCTTGATACAGAGGAAACATTTAACAAGTGACAAATACCAAACAAATAGCCTACCAAGGTCTTTCTGCCATCTCAATTTGGCACCACCATTGAGACTCCATCCCCAAAGTGCTTGAGCTCAGCACTTGTCTACTGATGAAAGCTTCCTATTTTGTGCATACCATAGCACCCACCCAAAAAGTTGATAAATGATGATATCTGGCTCCTTGATCCTGCTAATGAGGAATCTACTTCCAAGTACACTATGCAGATTGTAACTATTTGCTTTCATTGAGACTCTTTAAACATTACCCAGGGAGGGATCATAAATTACCGGTAAAATAGATCTTGTAGAATTAGACAAGTGTACCCAGCCTTTTATCTGCTAAGGTTTGCAATGTTGCTAAATTGTTTGGTCTAGTTGGCATTTTCCTCTTCACTTCCAGAGGGATCTATTTATCTTCACATTGATGTGACCTGCTCTTTCTCATTCTTTATAGTCCCTTTCCCTTCTTTCTTTCGTCTATCTCTGTTCTTCAAAGTTCTGGGCAGCTGCTATGCCATGGCGGGTGGAGGGGACTGAAGAGGGATAGACTCAATCTACAAACTGTGAAAAGCTTCCAATCCCAACCAATGGCTTTCTTTGTCTGAAGACTTTAAAACCATTGGTCCATGCATTTATGGAAACCACTCTTGTCTCTCCCATTATGTACCAAGTCCTGAGATAATTAATTCCTTAGGCTTAAGGCTGTGTTATGTACTGTTTCTTTTTCCTGGAACCTACTCACCTTCAAGATCACTCGTTGTCCATGTCTTTCTGATGTGGTAAACATTATTAGCCTCAACCATCTTTGTTTCATGTGGGATTTTCCTGGTCTCTATCTTTCTGCATATGGAAACTTTGTATTCCTGAATGTGTTAGCTGTCCTTTTCTCTATCTTCTGCTGCTCTATTTTGTCCTTGCCTAAAATCGTGTCTACTGGTTTACAAGATTCTAGACACAGAACCTAACATTTTTTTTTTTTATAAATGAGCAAAATCAAAACGCTGAATGTGATATCCATGTCCTTTTGGGTCAGCATTTTGTTGGTCTTTTTGACTGTGGTTAATAATCATAATAATAATGTTGGTATTTGTTAAGCGCTTACTATGTGCCAAGCACTGTTCTAAGTGCTGGGGTAGATACAGGGTAATCAAGTTGTCCCATGTGAGGCTCACAGTTAATCCCCATTTTACAGATGAGGGAACTGAAGCACAGAGAATTTAAGTGACTTGCCCACAGTCACACAGCTGACAAGTGGTAGAGCCGGGAATCGAACCCATGACCTCTGACTCCGAAGCCCAGGCTCTTTCCATTGAGCCATGCTGCTTCCCTATCATAATCATCATAATTGTATCATTGGTTAATCACTTACTACTTGCCAAGAGTTATGCAAAGTGCTGGGGTAGATACAAATCAGTTGGGACACAATCCCTGTCCCAAATGAGACTCACATTCCCAGGTGGGGAGGGGGTAAAACAAATATTTAATCCCCACAGAGGCACAGAGAAATAATTTGCCTATCTTCATCCTTTGCTCACTGGAGTAGACCACACTGCTTCTCAAAATATTGATCAATCATTTGTAGAATAGTTAGTAATTCCATGGCCTCTTTTGGAAGTCATGATTGATAAACCCCAAACTGTCATAATGTAGTTACTTCTATTCTTTGTACCTAGCTGCTCTTTTCTTGTATCTACTCACACTCATGCTCTCTACTTCTGTAGGTGCCTCACTTAGCTTTATGGGTAGTACTGCCATTTATTCCACCTATGGCATTTTACCACCCAGATGTACTTAGTGTCACCTGCAAACGTGGAGATTTCACTGTACTTGTCCACATTCAGATTTATTCCAAAAGGGAAGACATTTTTTTTTTTTTTTGGTATTTCAGTGCTTACTATGTACCAGGCACTGTACTAAGCTTTTGGAAAGATATAAGATAAGCAGGTTGGACACAGTTTGTGACCCACATGGAGCTCATGGTCTTAATTCCCATTTTACAGATGAGTTATCTGAGGCACAGTAAAATTAAGTGACTTGCCCAAGGTCACTCAATAGACAAGTGGAAGAGCCAGGATTAAAACTCAGGTTTTCAGTCTCCTAGGCATTGTCTCTATCCACTAGTCCATGATGCTTCCCATTTATTTGCCCACTGAAGTCATGGCAAGTTTTCTTTAGGCCTTTGACCTTGTTCTTGTATAATTATTCTCTCCATTTGACTGAAAACACAAGCCTAACTAATTCCCTTAATTTCAAAGGAAGATGATTTGTTGGGCTTAGTTTCCCAGATATGATACTATATTGCTCAATACTTATTGGTCAACAGGACATAGCCTTAGGATTCTAAAGGAAGAGTAAACTTCCTTTTAATATGTAACTGCCTTAACTCATTGCCAAAGGGGTCACTATCTCTGTATTACTCTTTTTTGAGGGCAAAATATCTGCAAGAAAATTTTGGAAGAACAAATAGTTATCAATCAATCACAATTACTGAGCACACTTACTATGTGCACTGTACTAAGTGCTTGAGAGAGTACAATATAACAAACATCTGCTCATTCTGTTCAGTACACAAATTACAACCCACAAGTGCTAAAAGTGGCTCTAGAGGTCCAGCTTAGTCCAAAATTGACAGTCAAGAGTAAATAACAAGATTTAGGTGTCTGTGATTAGTTATAATATGAACAGTCTCCATGCTGAGTTGTCCTAGCTATGTCTGAACACATGCATAAAAAGATGAAAATTAGACAACATGATATTATGGGAAGACTTTAATTTTTAAAGGGTATTGATTGAATTCAAGTGATGAGAAAAATTATCCTAGTCTAATCATCTTTTATTTGTTAATAATTTTTACTTTGAAGAACCCTCTGCAGCATATCTAAGTTCATCCACTGTACATTTTTCTAATTAGTGTAATGCTGCGACTTGATTAAAATGAGCACTGTGCATAAATATCCTCTTTGCATTATTTTGAATTCTTTAGCATCAGCTCAACAATTTTTATTGCCTTTTCATTTGCCTGTGGCATGAATTCAATAACTAGTGAAAGTGCCATATGCTTAGAAATGGAAGTCTATATTATGTGTGTATTTGCAGCACAAATTCAAAGGCCATTCAATCATTTGGAGGCTCAAAAAATCCATTTGGGTTTTTCTTGATTTGACCCTGGCAGACATTTATGGAAAAGAACACTACAGCATTCATTTCTTTTTTTAATCGCACTACTTAATTTTAACTATTAAAATATGAGTTGTTGCACAGTTAGCATTGCCTTTTTAATTATCTTTAAATAATATTAGTATTTTTTGCCCTTTTGGCGTGACTTTCTCACCCAAATCATCTGTGTGGTTTTCTTCTGTGCGGTTCCTTGGTTTATACATGATTTGCCCAGGAAGCACATGGACCAAATTTTCCTAATCTCATCCTTTGTATATGCCACTCATGTGGAAGACCAATTCCACTTGTTATATTAATTTAGAGAAGGTCTTTTTGTTCTTAACGAGTATATGAAGGAAGCATATAGTTTTTTTATTGTAAGGGGAGTAGAAAGAGAGTATAGCAGGAACCCCAAAACAACTGAAATTTGAGTCTGAGATGCACAACATTCGGTTTCCCATAATTTGTGATTAAACATCCACTCTGTTATTTATGGAATGTCTCTATCTTTGTCTCTCTGTCTATGTCTCTCTTTGCCTCTGCCTCTATGTTTCCCTGTATGTGATTCTCTGTATGTCTCAGTGTCTCCCACTATTATTGACTTTTCTAAGCAATTTTGAGGGGGAGACTTTTTGGCAGAGTATCAGAAAGAGAGCTTAATATCTCTTTCAAAAGAGAGCAGATTTTATAAAAGTAGAATTAATTAGAGCAACTCATTACAGACTGTCAAGACAACCTTCAGGATATGGAAACAAATTACTTTTTTAAGGAATTAGAAGGTAATTGCAAAACAATTATTTATAAATACAGTTTTGGAGGGACCAAAATATGAAAAAAGATGCAGTCTTCTATGATATAAGGGCATTATGCTTTTGAAGGTTGGAAGCGACTTAGAAACACTACTAAAAGAGTAAAGTATGAATTTCAGGAGTTTTATTAGAAGCATGTCATTTGGGGATTATTTCAGGTTTTATTATTGAAAATCATTGGCTAAGAAGTAGTTTTGCAGTTTTTAAAGTGTTTTTCTTTAAGCAATCTCCCCTCCTCCTATTCCTTGCCAAAACCTTCAACTGTTGCCTTCCCTTCTTCTTCTTAAATTCACTTCTTAACCCATTACAGATGTGCTTTCTGTCCCCTCCAAGATGACCAACGACTTCCTCTTTCACAAATCCGCTCTAAAATTGAGAAGCCTTTTGTAGGCAGGCATTGTTTTTACCAACTGCATCATATTGAACTTTCCCAAGCACTTAATACAGTGTTCTTCACACAGTAAGCACTCAACAAATACCACTGATGGACTGTAAGTCCACTGATGGTCCTTGAGCAGGATTCATGTCTACTAATTCTAGGAGGCACATGATAGGTTTATAGCTTGCTAATCGCTGACTCTTATAAATGAAAGGCTTTGGGAAACCTTAGTTGTTCAGATTTCCTCCAATAAAAACATTGGCATATGATCCACCACGGCTGTCGTCTGATGGCTTTTGCAGAGAGGATTTTTTTGTGGGAAAAACCGCCACTTAAGTCCCTTGTGCTAATGATTCAGTCACCTCTGGTTTTCACTGTGGGAGGATGGGTTGAGTGGACTTTGAGCATCCGCTATGTTTTGCTTCTCATGGTAATAATAATGTTTGTTTTTGTTAAGCGCTTACTATGTGCAGAGCACTGTTCTAAGTGCTGAGGTAGATACAGGGTAATCAGGTTGTCCCACGTGAGGCTCACAATCTTAATCCCCATTTTACAGATGAGGTAATTGAGGCACAGAGAAGTTAAGTGACTTGCTCACAGTCACACAGCTGACAAGTGGCAGTGGAATTCGAATCCATGACCTCTGACTCCCTAGCCCGTGCTCTTTCCACTGAGCCATGCTGCTTCTCTAGCAGACACTCTATTTCCCGGGTCTCCTTACTACCAGTCTTTCACTCTACTAGTCCTCTACTCTTTCTGTAGGAAAAGCAAAAACTCTGGGGCAAGAGATAGAAACTGTGGAAGCTAGGAGAAGGGGAAAGGAAGGAGCCAGAAGTTTAAACATGATCACTGGAGTTTTTGGTATAAAGGAGATAACCTTAAGTCTCAAAACCTTTTAAAATAGAATAATACATTGAAAACATGAATACATGAAAACCAAAAATAGTCTCCAGCCCCTCCCTAAAAATTGGTACTAGCAACTTCATTTCTGTGGTTTGCCGCTCCAGAAAAATTGGGGGTAAGTATGGGGGACCTACTTTCAACAAAATCAAGGGGAAAAGGGTGGTCTCTGGGGAAGACAGTCCTACCCTGCCTCCTCCCCAAACACCACCCCCTCTTTACCAGCAATGCTGAAATCTAGTTATAGTGGAGTAGAGAAAGGAATTAGTTGCTTTGTAAAGTTGTCTCTAAAGTATTGGACATTTTGCCAAGAAAATATCTGCGCATACAATCGGATTAGCTTCATTATACTTTCTAGGTATTGTCTCAAGCCTGGTGAACAGTGCTCAATAAAATACTGTTGGTTGATTGAAAAATCCTACTTGAGCTATAACTACCTTTAACACTGTTCAATACTTTCTCAAGAACTTTGTTTTACTGAGAGTCCTTCCTTTGTTCTCCCCTTATCTCTATGACCACTCCTTACTCTCCCTCACTGGCCTGTATTTTACCCCGCTAACTGTGGCTATGATCTCCCTACTCTTATCTTTTTGCCCTCATTTATTTGGAGAAATCATTTGCTTTAGTGCCAGTTCTTTGTAGATAACCTGCAAATATATCTCATGTGTATTATAGGTTTATTTCCTCCCCCTCAGTCTTTCATTTCCTTAGATCCCAAGATATGTGGACATGGATTGGTAGTTATCCTTGCTATTATCCTTGATGCCTTGCTCTTTCAAATCGCACAATCTGTAGTTAAATCTTGCCACTTTTTCTTTCACAATAGTTCCTAGTTATCCATACAAATAGCCACTACCCAAGCAGGTCTAGGGCCTTGTCATAGACAAGCTAGACCAGTGAGCCTCATGTGGGAACTGTCTCCAACCTGATTATCTTGTAGTTTGCTCATCACTTAGTTTAGTACTTGATGCATCATAATTGCTTAACAGAAACTACTGTTGTTATTGTTATTATTAGCCCTCTGCCTGGACTCCCATTCCCTTCTGTAGTCCACTTATCACTCTGCTACCAGTGTCCTTTTTCTAAAATGTCATTTTGCACTCAACAATTCCCCTCTCTGAATGGGTCTAGAAGGATCATCTGGGCAACATATGTCTGCCTCCACCCAGGCAGGGCAGCCTGCTAGGCCTCGGAGTGGCCAGGAATCTTTTTGGCCCCCCCGGAAAGAACCAGGTCTATGGCTTCTGGCTTTAACACCCATCAGCCAGGAAGCAACTTAACCTAGGAGAAAGAGCAAAATCCTGGGTTTCAGGAGACCTGAGTTTTAATCATGAGTTCTTCATGTACTTGCTGTGTAACTTGGGACAAGTCGTTTAACATCTTTGGAGCTCAGTTTCATTATTTGAAAAATGGGAATGAAATAACCTGTTCCTTGTCCTACTTAGACTGTGACTTCCATGGGGGACACGGATTGGATCTAATCTGCTTATATCGATTCTACCACAAAGGTTGTATTGGCACATAACAATAGTATTTGAGTGCTTATAATGTGCCAAGCACTGTACCAAGACTGGGGTAGATAGATAGGTTAATCAATAAATTATATTCAGCATTGGGTGCAGAGCACTGTACTGAGCACAAGTCAGATAAATAGTAAATGCTTAACAAATACCACAATGATGATGATTACTGCCTGGCAAAGGGCATCAAGTTGCTCTTGACATCCTCTGACCTCCTCTCCCTACCCCCCAGTGTCAGCAGCAATGGGATGGATGGAGAACCAACTGATCCCACCCTATCTATCCTAGCTTTTAGTTGGATTGCAACTTTGGTGCTGTCTGTGTTGTTGGTAGTACGCATTGAGGTATTTGAGGTGTTTGGCAAAGACTCCCCCCTTAGCCTGAAGCCCTGCACGAGAGCCATATTAGGTCCAAACCCATAGCCATACATGGCTCTAGACCCATGTTCTACCATGCCCTGCTTTATGTCATTCTCCCTGCCTGGAATATTCTTCTATTTCTGCTTTGCCAAACCAAATCCCTTCCTTCCTTCAGACTCCTTCTAGAAAACTCCTTCTTGCATCACCAGAATCATTTCTCACTATGCTGGTTGGATGCACTATCTATTAAAGCACCTTTGTATAATCTGTGACCTTTTGAATTCCCTTGTGATTTTTCACTCTTGTAATTTCTAGTATTCTGAAGTTGTCCCTCCCAGTAGATTTGACGATTCTCAAGAGTTAGGAGGATTTACTCTTCTTTTGTCTATTCCACTAAACCCTGCACAAAATAGGCCTCCAATAAATCTTACTGATGGTAAAGATTGTTTTCTGACCTTTCACTCCTTGCTTTGCTAGGAATAAAGTGAAAGGATTATTTGTTTAGAGTGAAAGATCAGAAAGGCCAGATTATTTTCTTCAGCATTTTCAAGATTAAGTTTTCATTCCAAATTACGCAGTTTCTGAAGTGATGAATAAATTTCTGCTCATCACCTTGGCAAATAGAAGATAAAATCTGTTAGCAGTTTGAAGATATTCTCATATATGCTTTAAATTACTTCTTGGGACACGTTGGCATTTTGGGTTTAACTGTATAGCTTTACAATTAGGATGTAATTAACTTTAGAGCAGAGATTCAGATATATAACCTCCCAGTTATTTCATTTGCTTGATGCTGGGGAGACAGTGTGATGCTTCATAAAAATTTGAATATGCCAGTAAAGACATATTAGAAATTAAATAATTACTAACCCAACTTTAATTAAAAATAATTTGAAGAGCTAGGCACAGAAAATTCCATAGATTCACTGAACTTGATGAACATGTTTCACCTATTCATCAAAATTGTACTCATAGGCAGGATGAAATTATTTAACAACTTCATTATATGCTGACCTACAGGTGTAATTTGCTAGATTCCATTGCTGAAATCGTTTTTTCTTGTATTCATCATACTCTGTCTGGCTGTACTCTAATAACCAGTGCATGAAAAAAATCAAATCAGCATGCACCACAAGGCCAACAATACGCTGTCTAACTAGACAGCAAACATGTTAGGAAAATGTTTCACCCTTGTGAGAGAAACAGAAGCTCTCATTGCAGTGAGATAATCATGAGTGGGTTTTATTTATTTTTTTCTCACATTCTTTCCTCTAGGCTTCACTAAAATGAAAATAATAATGCACACCTGCCAGTCTTGTCCTCTTTTCAGTTGCTTCTTCCTAATGACTCATGCAAAGTCCAGATTCTGTAAATGGTAGGACAAAGATATTGCAGACTCAGACCTAACAACATTCTATCTCAGGCATTGAAATAAATATAATGATGTAGGTAAGATGCCTGTCATTTTTTCCAGGATGTATAAGGGTTTAGGCTGCTGATTTTTATTCAGCAAGGCTGGTTGCATGTTTACAAGCTACATCTTGACCAAAGAATGTACATTTTTTTCTTTTCTGATCTTTCCTTCACAATACATGTGAACCCTGAATGGGATGAGGACTCTGTCCAAACTGTTTATCTTGTAGCTATCCCAGCTCTTAGTACAATGCTTGGCACATGTATGCCCTTAACAAGTACCATTATTATTATTATCCATTCTTGCTCTTTATGGGATTGCTCATGGGATTGCATCTTTACTCCTGTGAGGAGTGTTCAATCCATTCCCTTCTGACCAAATCAAGGATGGCGGGAACTAGACAGGAAGGAGAACCTGTCCTTCCTGATGGGAGTAAAGTATCTGCCTAGATGAACTGTGCCAGATGGATTCATGGCTGATTAACAGGGCCTTGAGGCCAGAAGAACCCAAGTCCCAAGCCAATTCCATAATTATAGTAAGAGAACATCAAATTTAGTCCTGTGCTAAGAGTCACAGTGTTTAAATCTCCCCAGTGTCATCTCCAACATTACCTACATTTGATTTTCTTTGGCTGGTTAAAAATGATTTAGTGAAAATAAATGTACACAGCAAATTTAGTTAGGAATGTCCACCAGTGATCCTCAAATAATAATAATAGTAATAATAATTATGTTAAGTGCTTACTATGTGCCAAGCACTGTTCTAAGTGCTGGGGTAGATACAAGGTAAGCAGGTTGTCCCATGTGGGGCCCACAGTCTTAATCCCCATTTTACAGATAAGGTAACTGAGGCACAGAGAAGTTAAGTGGCTTGCCCAAGGTCACACAGCAGAAAATGGCAGAGCTGGGACTAGATAAGAACCCACAACCTCTGACTCCCAAGCCCACGCTCTTTCCAGTAAGCCATGAAAAGTAAAAATGTTTCAAACATATAAAATTAAATCATCATTGTTGGAGATATTATAGAATCATACCATAGTAATCCTTTTCATTTGGAACACTGTGTCAAATCTAAATCCTGTTTTAATCTCCAAGTGAGGGGACAATTTAATGCATGATTCATTCACATATTTTCTAATAATGATTTGGGTCTTGAAAGGAAAACAGCAAATCTTCATGTAATTCAGCATATACCATTTTAAGCAAATTATATATTGTGATGTATGCCACTTTTTTGTTTTTTTCTTTTGAGAAGCAGCATAACCTAGTGGAAAAAGCACAACCCTGGGAGTCAGGAGACGTGGGTTCTAACGCCAGCTCTACCTTTACCCTATCTGAACTTGGGCAAGTCATTTCATTTCTTTCTACCTCATTTTCCTTCTCTGTAAAAAAATGTGTGTGATCTGCTGTGTGACCTTGGGCAAGTCACTTAACTTCTCTGGGCCTTAGTTACCTCATCTGTAAAATGGGGATTAAGACTTGTGAGCTCCATGTGTCTAACCTGTGTCTAACCTGATTATCTTGTATCCCAGCACTTAGAACAGTGCTTGACACATATTAAGTGCTTAACATACATATAATACAAACATATAATATATCTTATGTTCTTCTTCCTTAGGCTGAATCACATGTCAGGTGGGGACTGTATCCATTCTGCTCAGTTTGTATTTACCCCAATGATTATGGTTTACTTCATGAGCTCCTTAAGGAATAGGGACCATGTCTAATTCCCATCAGTTTATTCTTTCCCAGTGATTTCTTGAGTGCTCTGCCAATTCATAGATACCATTCCTTCTACTACTATTACAAGCATCCGTTTGTAAAAATGCACTGAAGTCATGTAAATTCTTAACTGCTCGCTGAAATAAATGGTTGAGAGGTTCCTTCTTAATTCAGCATAAAATTTAAATATATAACTTCAAACCCTTCAACATCTCATGGCCAAGTCCTCTCCATTCCTCCCTCAAATCCACTAAACCTCATCTCTTCCCTTCTCACATGAAACCACTGCTTGCAGGAGGCATTCTCCTGATAATTTTCACTTTCTTGATTGTTACCCTATTTTTTTTTAATGGCATCTATTGAGTTCCTCAATAATGCTGGAGAATTCAGAGCAAGACCCATATTCACCACTTTCCGGGAGTGCACACAAAGTAATAGTAATAATAATTGTGGTATTTGTAAGCACTTATGTGCCAGGCAATCTACTAAGTGCTAGGACAGGGTCAAGCAAATTAGGTTGAACAAAGCCCTTATCCCATGTGGAGCCTGTAGTCTCAATCCTTGTTTTGCAGATGAGGTAACTGATGCACAGAGAAGTTAAGTGAATTGCCCAAGGTCACACAGCAGACTAGAGGGAGAGTGTGGATTAGAACCCCTGTCCTTCTGGCTTTGAGGACTATGCTGTATCCACTAGGTCATGCTGCTTTCCAGGTAGTACTTACATTCTAATCCTCCTTGACCTCTCTGTTGCCTTTGACACTGTCGACCATCCCCTCCTCCTCCATACCTTATCTCACCTTGGCTTCACGGACTCCGTCCTCTCCTGGTTCTCCTCTTACCTCTCTGGCCGGTCATTCTCGGTCTCCTTCGCTGGAGCCTCCTCCCCCTCCCATCCTTTAACTGTTGGAGTTCCTCAAGGGTCAGTTCTTGGCCCTCCTCTGTTCTCCATTTACACTCTCTCCCTCGGTGAACTCATTCGCTCTCACGGCTTTGACTACCATCTCTATGCAGATGACACACAGATCTACATCTCCGCCCCTGTCCTCTCCCCCTCCCTTCAGGCTCGCATCTCCTCCCGCCTCCAGGACACCTCCACCTGGATGTCGGCCCGCCACCTAAAACTCAACATGAGCAAGACTGAGCTCCTCATCTTCCCTCCCAAACCCGGTCCTCTCCCAGACTTCCCTATCACCGTGGATGGCACGACCATCCTTCCCGTCTCTCGGGCCCGCAATCTCGGTGTCACCCTTGACTCGTCTCTCTCGTTCACCCCACACATCCTATCCGTTACCAAGACCTGCTGGTTTCACCTTTACAATATCGCCAAGATCCGCCCTTTCCTCTCCACCCACACGGCTACCTTACTGCTACAGGCTCTCGTTATATCCCGGCTAGACTACTGTGTCAGCCTTCTCTCTGACCTCCCTTCCTCCTCTCTCGCCCCGCTCCAGTCTATTCTTCACTCCGCTGCCCAGCTCATCTTCCTGCAGAAACGATCTGGGCATGTCACTCCCCTTCTTAAACAACTCCAGTGGTTGCCTATCAACCTCCGCTCCAAACAAAAACTCCTCACTCTAGGCTTCAAGGCTCTCCATCACCTTGCCCCTTCCTACCTCTCCTCCCTTCTCTCTTTCTACCACCCACCCCGCACGCTCCGCTCCTCCACCGCCCACCTCCTCACCGTCCCTCGGTCTCGCCTATCCCGCCGTCGACCCCTGGGCCACGTCCTCCCGCGGTCCTGTAACGCCCTCCCTCCTCACCTCCGCCAAACTGATTCTGTTCCCCTCTTCAAAACCCTACTTAAAACTCACCTCCTCCTAGAGGCCTTCCCAGACTGAGCTCCCCTTCTCCCTCTACTCTCTCTACCACCCCCCCTTTACCTCTCCGCAGCTTAACCCTCTTTTCCCCCTTTCCCTCTGCTCCTCCCCCTCTCCCTTCCCATCCCCACAGCACTGTACTCGTCCGCTCAACTGTATATATTTCCATTACCCTATTTATTTTGTTAATGAATTGTACATTGCCTTGATTCTATTTAGTTGCCATTGTTTTTACGAGATGTTCTTCCCCTTGACTCTATTTATTGCCATTGTTCTTGTCTGTCCGTCTCCCCCATTAGACTGTAAGCCCGTCAAATGGCAGGGACTGTCTCTATCTGTTGCCGACTTGTTCATTCCAAGCGCTTAGTACAGTGCTCTGCACATAGTAAGCGCTCAATAAATACTATTGAATGAATGAATACTTACAGATAGTGTGAGGGGAAGGAAGATATATGTCAACTATAAAAGGATGAAATACTTGAAGAATTACTCAAAAATGCAAAGGAAAAATCAATGGAAATATCAATTTCTGTATATAGATATAGAGAAGGATGGGGAGGGGGGAAGAGAAACAGAGTTGATGCAGCAAGTATGTTTGAGGGAAAACTTCAAGGGGAAAAAGTGGGATTTTTGGTAGCTTTGAGGAAAGGGGTTCATATCTTTTTGTTTTTAACAATTTTGCCTTTTTTCTCCTGTTTCCATTGTGAATGTATGTGTTATCATATTTTCATTAAGTGCCTACCATATGCCAAGCACTGTACTAATCCCAGGGTTATATAAAATATATTAAGGTTGTTCATAGTCCTTTCCCAAGTAGGGTTCAAAGTCTAAGTGGGAGGGAGAACAGGTATTAAATCCCCATTTTACAGATGAGGAAACTGAGGCATAGAGTAGTTAAGTGGCTTGCCTAAGGTCACTCAGCAGGTAAGTGGCAGAGCTGGTATTTAGAGAAGCAGAGTAGCTTAATGGAAAGAGCATGGGCTTGGGAATCAGAGGTCATGGGTTCTACTCCTGGCTCTGCCAATTCTCAGCTCTGTGACTTTGGGCAAGTCACTTAACTTCTCTGTGCCTCAGTTACCTCATTTGTAAAATGGAGATTAAGACTATGAGCCCCACTTGTGACAGTGGGATTACCCGGTATCTATCCCAGTGCTTAGAACAGTGCTTGACACATAGTAAGCGCTTAACAAATACCATTATTGTTATTATTATTGTAAGCCAGATCTTCAGATTTCCAGGTCATTTTCTCGCTACTACACCAGAGTTTTACAATCAGTCTTTCAAGAAAAAAGTGGCATAAAAAGTTCTGAATTCTATACCTTCCCTTGCCATTCCTCACCACTCAAAAAAAATCTTAGAGATCATCAAATTTGGTATACATGAAAATGAACAGAGAGCTGTACCAGGAAGTGGAATAAATATGATCATGGGAAGCAGAAAAGAGATGAATGGAGGAAGAGAAGCCCACACACTGTGAAAGAACATTTGTCTCTGTTAAGAGGCAGCACTCAATTTCCATTTTTTTTAATTTCCAGGTCAAGACCAACAGTCTGGGAATCTTTTTCTGCTAAACATTCCATCACTTCTCAACTCTCCAAAATACATTGTATTTTGCATAAAATAACACTTTAATCTGGCACCTCACTAACTAGAAATTTCTAAAGCTGCCCTATTTAATGCTTCTTATCTTCCCCACATGGCTTCAGTCTAGTAGCAGGGACCAATACTGAAGTTTTTCATGGACACCTAAGAACTTGAGTACTTATAATTCCACCAGTCTCCACCATAATAATTATGTACTCCCTTTTAATTCTGTTTCTTCCAACTATCTGTATTATATTTTAGCATCTGTCTCCCTTTTTTGGTTACTAGCTCTCTGAGTAAAGGGAGTTTGTCTACTAATTCTGTTGTGTTTTCCCAAGCTCTTGGTTCAATGCCCTGTACAGAGTAGGGACCCGCTATTTTAAGAACTTGAACGATCCTTGAGCTGACTAAGAATTTTTGAATGATGTTGCTACTATCTGTGACCATTATTGTGATAGTTTTTCTTAGTCTTTCTGAAAGTGTTTGGGCTCATTTAGTAAACTGAGAAAAACCACATCCTCTTTTCTTACTATTTTAATCACCTATCATCAGTGAACCTATTTGTTTATCCAAATATTGTCCTGTGTTTATTATAAAATATCAACACTGCCTTAGTATTCAATCTAAAATACCAAGTAAAAGCAGAAGAGGAAAGTTGATATTCATAGACTAAGGGTGAGAATAAGAACATTTTGATTGATGAATATGATGCCTTGACATCATTTATTCATTCAATCGTATTTATTGAGCGCTTACTGTATGTAGATCACTGTACTAAGCGCTTAGAAAGTACAGTTCAGCAACAGACAATCCCTGCCCGTTGTTGGGCTCAAAGTCTAGAAAGGGGGAGACAGACAACAAAACAAGTAGGCATCAATAGCATCAAAACAAATAGAATTATAGATATAAGCACATCATTAATAAAATGAATAGAACAATAAATATGCATATATAACCAAGTGCTGAGGGGTGGCGAGGGGGCATTGCAGAGGGAGGGAGTGGGGCAATGTGGAAGGGAGGAGAAGAAGAGGAAAAAGGGGGCTCACTCTGAGAAGGTCTCCTGGATGAGATGAGCTTTCTGTAGGACTTTGAAGGGGGGAAGTGTGCCAGTTTGGTGGATGTGAGGAGGGAGGACATTCCAGGCCAGAGATAGGATATGGGCCAGGGATCAATGACGGGACGGGCGAGAATGAGGCACACTGAGGAGGTTAGGGGCAGAGGAGTGGAGTGTGCAGGCTGGGCTGTAGGAGAGGAGGGAGGTGAGATAGGAGGGGGCAAGATGCTGGAGAACTCTGAAGCCAGTATTAAGGAGTTTTTGGTTCATATGAAGATTGACAGGCAACCACTGGAGATTTGTCGAGGAGGGTGACATGCACAAAGCATTTCTGTAGAAAAATAATCCAGACAGCAGAGTGAAGTATAGACTGAAGTGGGGAGAGACAGGAGGTTGGGAGATCAGAAAGGACAGTGACATCAAGGCTCAGAAAGAACAATTGCTCAAATTTTTAGCGAGTTCTGGGATTCAGGTGCCAGGCATTTGTGTCCTTTGCATGCACCTATAGACAATGTTTTATATAAATGATTTAATTGAAGCATTAGCAAGGGATCCTTATTCTGGTCCAGTGCATTGTGAAAAGACAAAAGGGGTTGTACAAGCAGATGAGATAGACTGAGCTACGTGTCTTTTTGGTTGGTTAACCTCCATGATTTCAAGTTTGTCGTGATATTAGGAAGATAGATAAATCCAGTGAATAAAAATTGGCTGACCTTGAAACTGCAAAAAAAGATTGTGGGTTAAAAAGCTAATTATTGGAATATTTACATCTCTGAAGGAAATGGCTTTTTAGAAATGTTTACCAACTTCTACTGTAGGAATTTTATCTAGTACCACTGATTTTAAGCATATTTCAAATTTCAATTAAAAAAATGGTGATTGGAAAATACAATCCCCTTAGAGAGTTCAACGTACTAAATATTCCCGTTATTTACGTAGCCCACGGTAATTTGTGTATGGTCAAAGGCATACTTATGATTGGTTCCTTCATGTTTTTGCCCCTTGCCTGAAGAGATCAAAACTAATTCTCTTGTTAGTCAGTTGTAGAACTCATTCTCATGTAAAAGAGTTAGTGCCTGGTAAGACTCTTACCCTTTTCTGCCTGCCACTTAGCCTCTGGTTTATTCATTCATTCATTCAACAGTATTTATTGAGCGCTTACTATGTGCAGAGCACTGTACTAAGCGCTTGGAATGTACAATTTGGCAACAGATAGAGACAATCTCTGCCCAATGACGGGCTTACAATCTAATCAGGGGAGACAGACAAAAACAAGACAACATAATCACGATAAGTAGAATCAATGGGATGTACCCCTCATTAACAAAATAAATAGGGTAATAAAAATATATACAAATATATACAAATGAACACAGCGTGGAGGGGAAGGGAGGAGGGAGGAGCAGAGGGAAAGGGAGTTTAGCTGAGGAGAGGAGGTGGGGAAGGGGGAGGGAGCAGAGGGAGGAAGGGGAGCAGAGGGTAAAGGGGAAGCTCAGTCTGGGAAGGCCTCTTGGAGGAGGTGAGCTCTCAGTAGGGCTAGGTAGTGTTCCACAATATGAAATGCTATTGTGGGAGATACTTTGTGAGAAAGTTGGTCAGTCATGAAGGCACTGTGCAAGACCTTCAATCAGCAAAACATGAAGATGCAATATTTAATATTCCTTGAACCTGGAATTTGATTAAAAATGAAATACAAGGACTGTTGGGTATAATTATACCCAGTGTCATATTTGTAGAAGTAACTTGTGATGAAAATAAATCTGAAGGTTTTAAAGTCATTAAAAATTAGTACTTTAGCAAAAATTCTCAAAATAATGAGGGTACTCCTTACACACCTAATCTGAAAACCTCATGAAACCAAGATGATGGGTTGAAGCTGACAAAGGGGATGAAATGAAAAGCCCAGTTATTGAGGCAGTAATAAAACAATGTTTTGAATTTCAGAATTTCAGAGGACACTGTTAAAAGTGGTGAGAATAGATCTTTTTCCTTTTTAGTCAAAAAGATAGATGGGTAAACACTGCTTTAGTTTTTGCAAAATTAAATTTGCAAAATGGCAGCCATGTTACATTACGCTACAAGTTAAGCAATTACACATCTGCATTCTGCTTTCATATAGAAGATGTATTAAACAAGCAGTTGGACAGCAGGGATTTTCACAAATGGATTCGGGTTATCTTACAGTTAGTAAGATTTAACCCATCTCCTCAACCACTTAAATCTACAGTTAGTACAATGTTGGATCCTGAAGTGGCTGCTTAATTTCAAGAGAATGATTGTCCCTGCATATTCAGTTCACTGGGGCATTAAACTCTACCCTGTTGTATGTTTAATGAATATTCCCATATGCTCAATTATTTTTGATTTTGAATATTATTTTATTCAATTATTGAAAATTGAATAATTTTTTAAAAGGAACCATTAAAATAACTGACAACCCTGTTCTCTGGGGGGGAAAAAAAGAGGATAAAGGAAAAATCACTCCCTCAGGTACATTCTCCACCAAACCTTCTAATGTGAAACTATAGAAAGAATCTCTAGTGGTCCCTTCTCCACTTGACTAGTGCTCTGCTACTTGGTAGAAAAAGTACCTGTTCCCATACCTCCAGAGTCTGCCTTTCAATCCTTGATCTATTCCACCATGGCAGGGAGAAGCAATATCAACAAGAGCTCTTCTCAACTTTTAAAACATTGTTCTAAAAACCTCTTGCTATCATGAACATTGGACTCTGAGCCATGAAGAGACTGATACTCTACTCTCCTAGAGGCAGTTCCTATTGCTTTCTTTGATTTTTATTCATTTATCATTATCCTCATCTTTTATGTTGGTTTTTTATTTCTTTTATTTTTCAGTATGTGTCTGTCTCCTATATCCACGCTCTTACTCTATCCCACAAAATTTTCAAATTGTAAGCCCTCTTATAGGCCAGGAACCATATCTAATTCTCAAACGTTTCTTCTCGGTACTCAGTTTAGGTCAAAGCACGGAGAAGGCACTTAGTAAATATCATTAATACAACTAAGGCTGTTCCTGGATCAATATGCCTGGGTGTTCTGAATTAATCAGTGAAGGCTTCATGGAGAAAGCCCTCAATTCCTGAAGAATAAAATTTGAGAGGAAACTACCTCATAAAGAGCCAATGTACGACAATAAGGTGGCCACAGAGAAACTGAATTATGGAACAGAAATTGCACTAGGCACACAAGATTTGAATGTGAATTTATCCAATTTTTCCAGATAAAATTTGCATAATCTAATGTGCAAGTCTCTCTCATTGACCTGCCCCATCCCAGTGGGGTAAAGGAGCAGTGTCATACTGGTGAAAGGGCTAACATTTTTCTCTGATGCTTTATGGTTGACACAATACTCTTCCCACAGGAAATGCTATCCTGCCTTGTCTTCTTTTACATAATATTTTGTGTGATTTGCATTGCATTCCAAATTCAAAGTTTAGCAGATTCATTAACATGCCTAGAATGCTAATCCCATTATAAACTTGAATAAATTTTCCAACAGTTATCCTTTAGGCATTCTCCCCTTAAATCATCTTTACCATAGCATTTCATGGAGATATTCTTAGTGTTGGGCTCTAATTTTGAATAGTCACAAGTATTTATTGATCATGAAACATTGGAAACATCATAATGCCGCAGCTTATAGCATTCTCTATTTTCTTCCAGTAAAAATAATTAGTGATAGTTGTCACTATGATTGCACACTGAGCTTGATTTCATTTTCATAATCCCTGGGCAATTCCAGGAGACTTCTTTGGATTTTTCTTTCCTTTATTAGGATGAGTTAAATGAATCAATGGTATTAATAGACCACATTCTGTATGCAGAGCATTGTACTATTGGCCGTTTCCTTTGCCAGTTGTTTCAGATGTTTAACTCTGTCTTCAAACCCCCTTGTCCTCCCACCTCCCCCATCTCTTGTCCCTAATGCCCTGGCTACCTACTTTATTGAGAAAATCGAAAGTATCAAGTGTGATCTCCCTAAAATCTCCCCAGGTCCTCTCCAGTCCCTCCCTCCTCCAGCCCCTTTTCAACTCTTCCAACTTTTCCAGCAGTATCTCAAGAGGAAATAATTCTCTCAAAATCCATCCCTTCCAGCTGTGCATCCAACCCCTTCTCTTCAAGCTTCATTCATTAAGACACTTGTATCCTCCCTGCCTTTGAGACATCTCCAGTCGGCTATCACACCAACATCTTTAACATAACATGTACATAACAGAATTCCTTAACTTCCCACCCAAACACTCTTCTCCTCCCCCCACTTCCCTGTCATTTTAGACAGCATCACTATTCTTCCTGTCTCAAAAGCCCATAACCTTGGTGTTATCCTTGATTCAACTCTCTCATTAAACCCACATATTCACTTTGAGACTGTCATGTTGGTTCAGCCTTCACATTGGTAAAATCTACTCTTTCCTCTCCATTCAAACTATCATGGTAATCCCAGCATTTATCCCATCCCACCTCTATTACTGTATCAGCCTCCTTGCTGACTTCCCTGCCTTCTGTATTTCCCCACTCCAATCCTTACTTCACTCTGCTACCCAGATCATTTTTCTACAGAAACATTCAGCCCATGTTTCCCCACTCCTCAAGAACGTCCAGGGGTTGCCCATCCAGCGCTGCATCAGAAACTCCCTACCATTGTTTTTAAAGCATTCAATCACCTAGCCCTCTCTTACCTCACCTTGCTGCTCTCCTACTACAACTCGGCCTGCATACTTCAATTCTCTAATGCTAACCTCCTCACTACCCTGAACTCATCTATCTCACTGCTGACATTTCACCCACATCCTGCCTCTGGCCTGGAATGTCCTCCCTCTTCGTATCTGACAGACAATTACTCTCTCCACCTTCAAGCCTCATTGAAGGCACATTTTTTCCAAGAGGCCTTCATTGTCTAAGCTCACCTTCCTTCTTCTCCCACTCCCTACTGTGCCACCTTTGCTTGCTCCTTGTCCCACAGCACTTATGTACATATCTGTAATTTATAGTAATGTCTGTCTCTCTGTGAGCTCACTGTGGGAAGGGAATATATTTACTAACTCTGGTATTATAGTCTCCTAAGCACCTAATGAAATGCTCTGTACAAAGTAAGTGCTCAATAAATAATTTCTAGACTGTGAGCCTGTTGTTGCATAGAGATTGTCTCTATCTGTTGCCGAATTGTACTTTCCAAGCACACAGTAAGGACTCAATAAGATTGAATGAATGAAAGACTGATAGATTGATGCTAAGCCCTTGAGAAAATGTAGTATAGTTAAGCAACTATCCCTGCCCAAAGAAGTTTACAATCTAGTAGGGAAGAAAGGAAATAGAATAAATTAAAGATAGGGGAAGCAGCAGATTACAAGGATATGAATTTAACTGTGGGGTCGTGATTGCATATCAAAGAGCAAAGAGGTGTGGATTCAAGTCCCATAGGTGACAGAGGAGGGGAAATGAGTTCATCAGAGAAGACCTCTTCATTCATTCAATAGTATTTATTGAGCGCTTACTATGTGCAGAGCACTGTACTAAGCGCTTGGGATGAACAAGTTGGCAACAGATAGAGACAGTCCTTGCCGTTTGACGGGCTTACAGTCTAATCGGGGGAGACGGACAGACAAGAACAATGGCAATAAACAGAGTCAAGGGGAAGAACATCTCGTAAAAACAATGGCAACTAAATAGAATCAAGGCGATGTACAATTCATTAACAAAATAGGGTAACGAAAATATATACAGTTGAGCAGACGAGTACAGTGCTGTGGGGATGGGAAGGGAGAGGTGGAGGAGTAGAGGGAAAAGGGGAAAATGAGGCTTTAGCTGCGGAGAGGTAAAGAGGGGATGGCAGAGGGAGTAGAGGGGGAAGAAGAGCTCAGTCTGGGAACGCCTCTTGGAGGAGGTGATTTTTAAGTAGGGTTTTGAAGAGGGAAAGAGAATCAGTTTGGCGGAGGTGAGGAGGGAGGGCGTTCCAGGACCACGGGAGGACGTGACCCAGGGGTCGACGGCGGGATAGGCGAGACCGAGGGACAGTGAGGAGGTGGGCGGCAGAGGAGCGGAGCGTGCGGGGTTGGCGGTAGAAAGAGAGAAGGGAGGAGAGGTAGGAAGGGGCAAGGTGATGGAGAGCCTTGAAGCCTAGAGTGAGGAGTTTTTGTTTGGAGCGGAGGTCGATAGGCAACCACTGGAGTTGTTTAAGAAGGGGAGTGACATGCCCAGATCGTTTCTGCAGGAAGATGAGCCGGGCAGCGGAGTGAAGAATAGACCGGAGCGGGGCGAGAGAGGAGGAAGGGAGGTCAGAGAGAAAGCTGACACAGTAGTCTAGCCGGGATATAACGAGAGCCCGTAACAATAAGGTAGCCGTTTGGGTGGAATGGAAAGGGCGGATCTTAGCGATATTGTAGAGGTGAAACCGGCAGGTCTTGGTAACGGATAGGATGTGTGGGGTGAACGAGAGAGACGAGTCAAGGATGACACCGAGATTGCGGGCCTGAGAGACAGGAAGGATGGTCGTGCCATCCACGGTGATAGAGAAGTCTGGGAGAGGACCGGGTTTGGGAGGGAAGATGAGGAGCTCAGTCTTGCTCATGTTGAGTTTTAGGTGGCAGGCCGACATCCAGGTGGAGACGTCCTGGAGGCAGGAGGAGATGCGAGCCTGAAGGGAGGGGGAGAGGACAGGGGCAGAGATGTAGATCTGCGTGTCATCTGCGTAGAGATGGTAGTCAAAGCCGTGAGAGCGAATGAGTTCACCGAGGGAGTGACTGTAAATGGAGAACAGAAGAGGGCCAAGAACCGACCCTTGAGGAACTCCAACAGTTAAAGGATGGGAGGGGGAGGAGGCTCCAGCGAAGGAGACCGAGAATGACCGGCCAGTGAGGTAAGAGGAGAACCAGGAGAGGACGGAGTCCGTGAAGCCAAGGTGAGATAAGGTATGGAGGAGGAGGGGATGGTCGACAGTGTCAAAGGCAGCAGAGAGGTCAAGGAGGATTAGAATGGAGTAGGAGCCATTGGATTTGGCAAGAAGGAGGTCATGGGTGACCTTATAGAGAGCAGTCTCGGTAGAGTGGAGGGGACGGAAGCCAGATTGGAGGGGGTCTAGGAGAGAATGGGAGTTAAGGAATTCTAAGCAGCGATTGTAGATGACTCGTTCTAGGATTTTGGAAAGGAAGGGTAGTAGGGAGATAGGACGATAACTGGAGGGGTAAATGGGGTCAAGAGCGGGTTTTTTTAGGATGGGGGAGACATGGGCATGTTTGAAGGCAGAGGGGAAGGAGCCCTTGGAGTGGTTAAAAATAGAAGTTAAGGAAGGTAGGAGGGCAGGGGCGATGGTTTTAAGAAGGTGAGAGGGAATGGGGTCTGAGGCTCAGGTGGAGGGGGTGGCACTTGTGAGGAGGGAGGAGATCTCCTCTGAGGATACTGCAGGGAAGGATGGGAAAGTAGGGGAGGGGGTTGGTGGGGGGGAGGGGAGAGGCGGAGGGGTGACTTTGGGGAGCTCAGACCTGATCGTGTTGATTTTCGTGAGGAAATAGGTGGCCAGATCATTGGGGGTGAGAGATGGGGGAGGGGGAGGAACAGGGGGCCTAAGGAGAGGGTTAAAGGTCCGGAACAATCGGTGGGGGTGACGGGCATGGGTGTCGGTGAGGGAGGAGAAGAAGCTTTGCCTGGCGGAGGAGAGGGCAGAGTTAAGGCAGGAAAGGATAAATTTGAAGTGTGAGTGATTTTAATAGAGCTATGATGATGGGAAGAGTGGAAGTGCATCAGATATGATGGTTAAGGGAGTTCCAGGCAGCAGTGTGCACAAGGGTGAGCAAAATTAATCTTGTACTATCTTCTTAGAAGGAATTGGCATATTTTTCCATTAATGTCCTTTATTGAAAGAGAAAAGGTCCTGCGATAAGAGGAGATAAGACTGACTCCCTTCTTGATTATGTGTCTTCAGTGAACAACAGCAGGGAAGGGGAGATTGTTTTAAATGAAAATATGTTCCCAATCTTCATAAAACCTCTTTTACAGTTTACAGTAGGGATTAGTCTATCCCAGGACTAGAAGGTACAGACATTTTGGAAAGAAACTATAACCCCAGGTAATGATTTTCTGGGTGAACAACAGAAATTAATCAGTGCTGCTGTGGTTCATCCAGTATCAGCAATATTGCTCTTGTTCTTTTTATGAACAATCCCATGTTCAAGGTAGGGTACCCCAACAGTTATTAACTACCACAGTTGATGGATGACTATGGAAGGCAAGGAATGTCAAAAATACTCATCCAATTTTCAGATCATCACTTGAAAGTTTCTGTTTTACTAGTAAAAGTTATTGGCACCTCAATTATCTTTATTGAAGGCACATCTTTTCCAAGAGACCTTCCCTAACTAAGGCCTCCTTTTCTCTTCTCCCACTCCCTTCTTGCTTTACCTTGACTTGCACTCTTATTTATTCCCTCTTCTGTCCCCACAGTACTTATACATATATCTGTAATTGTATTTATAATAATATCTATCTCCCACTACTAGACTGTAAGCTCACTGTGGTCAGAGAATTTGTCTAGTATATTGTTGTACTTTCCCAAGTACTTAGTGCAGTTCTCTGCACACAGTGAGCACTCAATGCATACGATTGATTGACTTACTATAGAACTCTGCTACTTGAGCTCAATGAAGTGTGTGTATTCAAATTTGGAATTAAGTTATTTGTATGCAGCAAACAATGCATGCATACATTATTTCATAGCAGACTGGTATAACAGACTGGGGAGGCTTCAGGACCTGGGGGAAGGAAACCAGGACTCTGGTCTCTGGTCCACCACTTGGCTGCCTTGGGTAAGGCACATATTTGTGCCTCAATTTACTTATCTGTGAAAAGGGAAAAAATACCCATTCTGCCTGCCTCTTAGAATGTGAGACACAACTGTTTGGCAGCTCTGGTGTCTGATCCAATTATCTTGTATCTTTATGCTTAGGATAGTGTTTAGCATGTGATAAAAGCTAAATGAATACCATCATTGTTGTTACTATTACTGGAAAGTGGCCAGACCTAAAACAATCAGCAGGTATATTGCTCTTCTTGAGCTGAGACTTTAAGAATATCAGGAAGTCAAGAGGCAGACCTGAAAAAACACAGACTCTGCAAATGATAAATATATCATTGCAGTAAGTACTATCTTCATATGTACACAGTGTAAACTGTGTTGGATATCTGTAAGACTTTTCAACCAAATCGACACCTATATGGATCAAATCTCAGTGTAAATGGCATACTCATCAAATATGAAAAATATGTTAAAAGCAAATATAGTCATACCTTCTGCAAATATAATTCCAATGGCATGAATATTGTTTCTACAATTCAGTCAATTTTAGTGCTAAATGTAATTTAATTTTTGTTTCCTTGTAAGAAAAAAATAGCATAATTTTGTCATATTTTTAGAGATGGCAAAAACCACACTGGCATAAAATCAGGGTGCCTTCTAAGCACTTAACTCTGAGGGGTAATGCAGTATCACAGCTTGCAAATGTGCCCACCATATCTATATTCTCAGTGACTCTGACTTGATATTTGAAGTAATAGTGGTAGAGAAACATTAGCATCTTATATTTTCACTTGTCCAAGGATTTTCATTTTTGTTTCCTTCACTTCGTTTACATTTCTGATTCTGCAAACAAAACCAAATTAGAGATGAAGATGATCTTTGAGTTTATCTACTTGTCCCACAAAGGAAAATTAATTCTATGAAGTTTGTGTTTTATCTTATAACCTCCCATATAGATAAATCCTAATAATCCATGGAAAGCAAGGAAACAGCCATCTTTAATGAAAATACCATGGCAAGTCTATAATCTAAACATCTGATACCCTTTAGGAGTCCAGTTTGGAAAATTGTCTTGTCTTATGCTGTTGAGTCATCTCCGTCCCATCTGACACATTGCTCCTGGAACACCCCACCTCCACCTTCCATCATTCTAGTAGAATATCTATAGAGTTTTCTTGGTAAAAATACAGAAGTGCTTTACCATTGCCTCCTTCTGCACAGTCAACTCGATACTTTGCACTCGACTCTATCCTGTGCCACTGCTGACCAGCATAGGGGAGTTTTGACTTGAAGCAGATTGTCTTCCACACTCTAGCCACTGTCCAAGCAAGGAATGGAATGGACAGGCCTTTGCTTGACTCTCCCTCCTGTAGTTGAGACTGGTAGACTCTTGGAAACTCTCCAGGTGCAACCCTGAGAGGGGTGTTTGAATAATAGAGAAGGAAAAATAATTACAGGTAGTCAAAGCATGCTAAGCAAGTAAACAGTTAATTGGCAATATTAACAATCAACACTTCAGTCCTGGGGCAGGTGTTTTGTCAGGCCGAGGCTTTTGGTGCAGAGGCTGGGAAAGAGAGGACAGGGAAGGGGGTATGTCTTCCATCCCTGCAGATCTTGTCTCTCCCCTCCCAATTTACTCAAACTGAGCTGCGGTCTTCTGAGCCAGGATGGCCAGGACTTCGGTTACCTGTGTGATAGGAGGTCCTGGCTCCTTCCTGATTTGGAAATACGGATTGGAGTGGGAGTAGGGAATGTGATCAGCGATGTGGGAAATGTATCAATAACAAGAAGAGATATAGAAGAGATATGACTAACAGTAACCACGGGCTACAATGGGTGCTAGAGATGTGATATGCAACTTGACTATGAGAAACAGTGTGGCTTAATGGAAAGAGCACAGGCTTGGTAGTCAGAAGTCATGGATTCTAATCCCAATTCCACCACTTGTCAGCTGTCAGACTTTGAGCAATTCACAACTTCTCTGTGCCTGAGTTACATCATCTGTAAAATGGGGATTAAGACTGTGAGTCCCAAGTGGGACAAAATGATAACCTTGTATCTACCCCACTGCTTAGAACAGTGCTTGGCACACAGTAAAAGCTTAACAAATACCATTTGAAAAAAAATAGGAAGAAGGCATGAGACTGGGTGAAATATAATGAAAGTGACACTTCAGTGAGTGAGGAGAAATAATGTTGGTATTTGTTAAGCGCTTACTATGTGCCGAGCACTGTTCTAAGCGCTGGGGTAGACACAGGGGAATCAGGTTGTCCCACGTGGGGCTCACAGTCTTAATCCCCATTTTACAGATGAGGGAACTGAGGCACCGAGAAGTTAAGTGACTTGCCCAAAGTCACACAGCTGACAAGTGGCCGAGCCGGGATTTGAACCCATGACCTCTGACTCCAAAGCCCGGGCTCTTTCCACTGAGCCACGCTGCTCCTCTAAAGCTGAATCTGCCCTGCTGAACAGCATAGGAAGGGAGCCACAGATAAAGTATTTTGGGGAGTTCACCCTTGCTGGTTTCAATTCTATCAGAGAAGTAGTTGGTAACACTGAGGCAAGAGAGGGTGGATTTGGGAGCACCAAAACCTTCAGGAAGGAGTTGAAATTCTGGAAAAGTGGGAGCAATAGGAATGAAATGATGATGGAAGGGAAGTAATGTGGCTGAGGAGAAGAAAGGACAAAGTTTCAGCAGGCCAGTGTCATTTGATGTTGCAGAAGTTGGCCTGATGACAGCATTATTTCCCTTGAGAAAAATAGCAGAGGGATTTCAGACTGAGGGCTGTTGGCGTAAAATCAACGAAGGGAGTTTGAATTGGTGGAGAAAGCAGTGGTGAGTGACTGAATGTGTGCAGTGTGGGTCAGGAGGAGCAGTAGGGAGTCAAAGGGAGGCATGATTGCTTGGAATAAAGGGAGGAGATTTGAAAATAGGAAGTCTCTTTGGGGACAAAGAACAATTTTGTGACTGATTAATGTTGCTAAGGTGGAGGTTGCTGTCACTGTGGATCATTGATCAGGTTAGAAATGACTCAGGTTGGTGAGACCCATGGTGTCTGGGTCTCCAAGTTTTCTTTTTTGCTGGTGAGGTGGAGTAGTAGGCCAGAATAACTAAAGTAAAGGGGCTGTGAGAAGTTAGAGATAGCCAGATGGATGTTGAAAATCCCCATGGATTGCTTTGGGAGAAATGAAAAAGAAGGAACAAGAAAAAGTTCCTCAGTAAAGGAGGAGAGATAGGAGGCAGGAGGGATGGGTGGTGCTCTCTCTCCAGCGGAGGCCTCTCCTTCTCCCACTCCCCCAGACTCACCGGTAAGGGAGGAGGCGTCGGCTTCCTCCTCTGACCCCGTTGCCGCTTCCGCACTATCCCTCCTCCCCCCTCCCTCTCCTTCCCCTCCTTCGAAGCCCATATCATTCGCCTCTACCACCCCCTCCAGATACTTGTCGCTGTCATCTACTGCCCTCCTGGTCCCAGCTCCGACTTCTTCAACCACCTAGACACCTTTCTCACCTTCCTTCTCTCCTTCTCTCTGCCCACTCTGAGCCTCGGAGAC
Organism: Ornithorhynchus anatinus; assembly: GCF_004115215.2. Classification (NCBI taxonomy): domain Eukaryota; kingdom Metazoa; phylum Chordata; class Mammalia; order Monotremata; family Ornithorhynchidae; genus Ornithorhynchus; species Ornithorhynchus anatinus. The sequence goes on along the minus strand of NC_041728.1, from coordinate 75,939,438 downwards.
TTCAACATCCATATGGATGTACCCGATGACTCCTCTGCCGCCCGCCTGCTATCCCTCCTCGACTCTGCCGACCTCCTGCGCCCACTCACCGACTCGGTCACACCCTCGATCTCGTCATCTCTTACCGCTGCACTATCTCCTCCCTCACCAACTCTGAAATCCCTCTCTCTGACCATAACCTTCTCACCTGCCTCATGTCTCAAACTCCCTCCCCTTGCAAATCTTTGCTATTGCCCCACAGAGACCTCCGCTCTCTTGATCCCATCCATCTTTCCAAAAGCATCTCTCCTCATCTTGCCGCCCTGTCCTCACTTCCCACTCTCGATGACCAGGTCTCCGCTCTCAACTCCACCTTCTCTACTCATCTCGACTCTGTCACCCCCATTTCCCTCCGCCGCTCTCGCTCCACTAACCCACAGCCCTGGATCACCTCCTCTGTCCGCCTCCCACACTCCTATGCTCGAGCTGCTGAGCGCTGCTGGCGAAAATCCAAGCACCAAGCCGACCTCACACACTTCAAATTTATCCTTTCCTGCCTTAACTCTGCCCTCTCCTCCGCCAGGCAAAACTTCTTCTCCTCCTCCCTCATCGACACCCATGCCCATCACCCCCCACCAATTGTTCCGGACCTTTAACTCTCTCCTTAGGCCCCCTGTTCCTCCCCCTCCCCCATCTCTCACCCCCAATGATCTGGCCACCTATTTCATCACAAAAATCTACACAATCAGGTCTGAGCTACCCAAAGTCACCCCTCCGCCTCTCCCCTTCCCCCCACCAACCCTCTCCCCTACTTTTCCATCCTTCCCTGCAGTATCCTCAGAGGAGATCTCCTCCCTCCTCGCAAGTGCCACCCCCTCCACCTGCGCCTCGAACCCTATTCCCTCTCACCTTATCAAAACCATCGCCCCTGCCCTCCTTCCTTCCTTAACTTCTATTTTTAACCACTCAATTTCCAATGGCTCCTTCCCCTCTGCCTTCAAACATGCCCACGTCTCCCCCATCCTAAAAAAACCCGCTCTTGACCCCACTTCCCCCTCCAGTTTATTGCCCTATCTCCCTACTACCCTTCCTTTCCAAAATGCTAGAACGAGTCGTCTACAATCGCTGCTTAGAATTCCTTAACTCCCATTCTCTCCTAGACCCCCTCCAGTCTGGCTTCCATCCCCTCCACTCTACCGAGACTGCTCTCTCTTAGGTCACCCATTACCTTCTTCTTGCCAAATCCAATGGCTCCTACTCCATTCTAATCCTCCTTGGCCTCTCAGCTGCCTTTGACACTGACTTCACCTTGGCTTCACGGACTCCGTCCTCTCCTGGTTCTCCTCTTATCTCTCTGCCCGCTCATTCTCGGTCTCCTTCGCTGGCACCTCCTCCCCCTCCCATCCTTTAACTGTTGGAGTTCCTCAAGGGTCAGTTCTTGGCCCTCTTCAGTTCTCCATTTACAGTCACTCCCTCGGTGAACTCATTCGCTCTCACGGCTTTGACTACCATCTCTACGCAGATGACACGCAGATCTACATCTCCGCCCCTGTCCTCTCCCCCTCCCTTCAGGCTCGCATCTCCTCCTGCCTCCGGGACGTCTCCACCTGGATGTCGGCCCGCCACCTAAAACTCAACATGAGCAAGACTGAGCTCCTCATCATCCCTCCCAAACCCGGTCCTCTCCCAGACTTCCCTATCACCGTGGATGGCACGACCATCCTTCCCGTCTCTCAGGCCCGCAATCTCGGTGTCATCCTTGACTCGTCCCTCTCGTTCACCCCACACATCCTATCCGTTACCAAGACCTGCCGGTTTCACCTTTACAATATCGCCAAGATCCGCCCTTTCCGCTCCACCCAAATGGCTACCTTACTGCTACAGGCTCTCGTTATATCCTGGCTAGACTACCGTGTCAATCTTCTCTCTGATCTCCCTTCCTCCTCTCTCGCCCCACTCCAGTCTATTCTTCACTCCGCTGCCCGGCTCATCTTCCTGCAGAAATGATCTGGGCATGTCACTCCCCTTCTTAAACACCTCCAGTGGTTGCCTATCAACCTCCGCTCCAAACAAAAACTCTTCACTCTAGGCTTCAAGGCTCTCCATCACCTTGCCCCTTCCTACCTCTCCTCCCTTCTCTCTTTCTACCGCCCACCCCGCATGTTCCGCTCCTCTGCCGCCCACCTCCTCACTGTCCCTCGGTCTCGCCTATCCCACCGTCGACCCCTGGGCCATGTCCTCCCGCGGTCCTGGAACGCCCTCCCTCCTCACCTCCGCCAAACTCATTCTCTTCCCCTCTTCAAAACCCTACTTAAAAATCACCTCCTCCAAGAGGCCTTCCCAGACTGAGCTCCCCTTCTCCCTCTACTCCCTCTACCACCCCCCTTCACCTTTCTGCAGCTTAACCCTCTTTTTCCCCCATTTCCCTCTGCTCCTGCCCCTCTCCCTTCCCATCCCCTCAGCACTGTACTTGTCTGCTCAACTGTATATATTTTCATTACCCTATTTATTTACCCTAAAGAGAAGCAGCGTGGCTCAGTGGAAAGAGCATGGGCTTTGGAGTCAGGGCTCATGAGTTCGAATCCCAGCTCTGCCACTTGTCGGCTGTGTGACTGTGGGCAAGTCACTTAACTTCTCTGTGCCTCAGTTCCCTCATCTGTAAAATGGGTATTAAGACTGTGAGCCCCACGTGGGACAACCTGATTCCCCTATGTCTACCCCAGTGCTTAGAACAGTGCTCGGCACATAGTAAGTGCTTAACAAATACCAACATTATTAACATTATTATTATTTTGTTAATGAATTGTAAATCGCCTTGATTCTATTTAGTTGCCATTGTTTTTACGAGATGTTCTTCCCCTTGACTCTATTTATTGCCATTGTTCTTGTCTGTCTGTCTTCCCCGATTAGACTGTAAGCCCATCAAACGGCAGGGACTGTCTCTATCTGTTGCCGACTTGTTCATTCCAAGTGCTTAGTACAGTGCTCTGCACATAGTAAGAGCTCAATAAACGCTATTGAATGAATGAAAAGTGCTTGACGACTGCAACCATAAGAGTCGGGGTTAGAGGCAGACTACTTGGGTTTCAAAAATGAAAAATAGGGGAGGAATAGAAGTTACAGCAAAGTGTAAAAGAGGTTTTAGGAGATTGAGCAGTAAACTGACTTCTCCCTTTCTCCAAGAAGTGTAGAAATGTGAGAAGGAGAAGCTCTTCAAGAGAGAGCAACAGGTTTCAGTGTCAGCGGATATTACCTGAAATTCGCTGATGAGTAGATAGGATGGGAATAGGTTGACAATGAAGGAGAGTTAGCGATAGAGTTTTCCAAGGCTGCACCTAGATAATGTTGAAGGAGGGATGAGAATCAAGAAAGCATAAAAGGGTCAGACTGTCTGCGAGTGAGGTGTTGGTGGGCAATGTTGGAAATGGATTGTTTGGGTGGCAGTGAGAGAAAAGAATGGATGTGGTAAGCAGATCGGGGAGGGTGCCATACAGAATCTTGGCCACTAGTTAGACAACTCAATTTTGTTCACAAGTTATGGATGATCTGGACTTTGGCACTTAGTTTAGACTTTTTTCTTTGTATCCAACAGCTTTCAAATAGTGAGGTCCTGCTCAAATTGTTTTGAACCTTATATGTTCAATTACTTTTCCTTCCTATTTTTAAGTACTACCAAGGTTTCCTGAAGTTCCTTGCGGGAAACCACAGAGCAATTTCACACTTTTGAAGAATGGTGGTTCTCCACAGATATGAACTACCACATCATTCTAAAAGTTGCACTTTTAAAAGCCAGGCAATGAAAAAGTTGCATAAACTGGCAAAATTTGCAGTTATGTTCATATACATAGTGAGCTAGTATACATATGTGTATACTGTTTATATGTACATATATATATACTAGCTCCCTGATTGTCTCTGACTCACAATTTCATTATGCAACTGGTTGGCTGTATCTTTCTAAAGCAGGTCAGAATCTTCAAAAAGAACAGTTGTTCAAGTTCTTAGCATCTTCTGAGATTCAGGTACCAGGAATCTCTGTTCATTGCAAGTAGCTACTTAAGTGCTAATCGACAATGTTTTATATAAATTATTTCATTGAAGCTTAGAAAGGGATTTTTATCCCCAACCCAGTGTGCAGTGAAAAGGCAAAAAGGGTTATATAAGCAGATGAGATGGACTGAGCTATGTGGGTTTAATTGTTGGTTAACCACCATGTAACCTTTTTAGCTACATTGAATTCCTCTCGTGGCCACCTTTGGTCACTGATATTATGCAATATAGTATAATGTGTACCTGTAATGCTACTATAGAATTTTATGAGCCAAATGAGAAGACAGACCATGAAACAATGCTATATTTATAATTAATTTACCTTGTGTAATGATAGTATGTATTTCTCTTCATATCATAGTTGATGTAACAGTAATTGTAGGAAGCACTTCATTTGAAGAACAGTATATTTACTAGTCTGAGGAATAAAGTTATGAATGAAATATTGACATGGTCTCTGGCCCTGAAAGGGCTCACCAATCTAAGAGTAGGAGGAGGGTGTTGGCAGCAGACACATATAAGGAAATGTGAACGCATAAATCTGTGAGAGGAGGATGATGATAAATGTGAAAAGTTCAGTGCCCTGTTCTGGCTAGAAGAGAAAAGTTTCGGGGTCCTTGAAGATCAGTCCAGCAGTCCTAGCCACTGGAATTTCCCGAGAATTCTAAAAGTCGATGGTTCCAGCGTCTGAGTCCTTCTTGAACTGAAGCTTAGGGTACAAAACGAATGCTATTTATAAAACTTGGAAAATCTCTAGATTTCAGTTTACTGGTGACATTTTGATATTGCTAGGGTAAATCACTCACCCAGGATATTATCATCGAATTTAATGGAGTTCCAGTTTCATAATTCTTTGAAAAGCTTTAGGGGTCTGTGCAGACATATATATATATATATATATATTTATATAAACACACACATACATATATAGACATCCATATCAATGGAAAATATATTATTTTGAGTGGCCATGCAGACTTGAAACACCTGTTTAGCCAGATTTTAACGTATATTAGACCAAAAGAAAGCAGGCCCCAGTGGCACTTTCTCACAGACGGTGTAGCTGAGATGGAAAGCGTAGAATGTGAAGAGTAGTTCTTATATTGTCATTTTGTGCTATTAGTTTGACTCTGAATCTTGAGCAGCATACAGTGATCCATCATGATCCTGTTCTGAGAGCTATGCAAGAGTCTGCCAACATGTCAACTATTATCATCTGTCAAATGTGGATGAGAGTAATAGGGGAATAAGAGACATAAGAAACGAACAAAGGCAGGTTCTTTGACTATGCACTGCAAAATAATGTAAAGCCACAAAACTGGAAGGCAGGACATTTACTTATTGATAAATAATTCCAGAATTACCACTGTTTCATTGGAAAGCGCTAAATGTCAGTAAGGCACTCAGCTTTATTGGAATGATTAGATCCATAAAATGAAGGTGTCCATTCTTCTGTCCATGTGAGTCATTTGACTTTTCCACCTTCTAAGACTTGTATGAACCTATCCTCACACATAGACATACGGAGAGTGTTTTATAGTCTTTCAAGTATGTATGTATATACAATCGAAGTATACATGCATCCAAAACATAAAATTATACATCCACAAAGACTTATTCTAAAATTATTTAAATCAATTGTATTTATTGGTTGCTTACCGTGTGCAAAGCACTGTACTAAGTGCTTGGGAAAGTACAGTATAACAAAGCTGGTAGACACATTCCCTGCCTACCATGAGTTTACTACAATCTAGAGTTTTAGCAGCAACCCAGGGTTTCCCAGCCTGGTAACTGCTAACAGTGTGTGCAGTTCCTGGTCTGGAACTAGCCCTTCTTTCCCTGTCCGAGCTCCCATATGGGATGAATGGTCTCTTTCCATGTCCAAACTGGCTGACCTGCCTCCATGTCTCAGTTCCTTACTTGTGGTGGCAGGGGGAGGCAAGAGGTCCAGGTTGCCCTGCAGTCCGATGAGGCCAGTGGGAACCCACCGGTCCCTGGGTTAAGGAGAGCCACATGCTCCTGGCAGATGGAAAGGAGTGCAGCCATTTTCTTAGCTCCACCTCTTTCCCTCTGTACTTCAAAATGATTGAGTAGGCCAGTTATTCCTGCCCAAGATGCACTGGGGTGAAGGTAATGGTCCTACTGTCATTGTGCCAAATCCATCGTAGCTGTGGTAAAGAGCCACTTTTGGTTCTAAAACAGGTGACCACCACACCTTATAGTATGTTCTTTTGCTGAAATCTCTTAGCATACCAGACTGATTTTTCCTGGTAGAATACTGCCCTTAGCGTTTTGCCTGGTTATTTCCTCAGGTAAAGTATTGATAAGCTTAATGATATAACTGAGAACCTCTATTCCATTTTTAAATTTTGTACATTAATTTTATTTGTCCTCTTCCTTGTTTCAGAAGTGCAGCCCACTTCCCACTCCTGTCCTGCCTCCAGTATTCATTGTAAAAAAGAATATTTTCTTCTCAAGTTATATTCATTTAATATGTTTCCACTTAGAGAGCTGGATTCTTTACTACAACAAAGCTTGTGTTGTGGTTTTGGGAAAAAGAATAGTGCAGTCTCTGCTCAGTGATGATTCAATTTTACATTGTAATTATAAAATGTGCTACTGGAATAATATAAAATGAACAAAGAGTATATTTTAATTGGAGAAAAGGAAAATGAGTTTCCCCTTGTTCATACATCTTTCTGATTCTTGTGGAGTGTCTATTTTCACTAAATCTGTTGGCTTTCTCCCCCAGTGTCTAACATTGCATTCTTTAGTCTGTGAAATAATAATAATGTTGGTATTTAATAATGTTGGTATTTGTTAAGCGCTTACTATGTGCCGAGCACTGTTCTAAGCGCTGGGGTAGACATAGGGGAATCAGGTTGTCCCACGTGGGGCTCACAGTCTTAATCCCCATTTTTACAGATGAGGGAACTGAGGCACAGAGAAGTTAAGTGACTTGCCCACAGTCACACAGCCGACAAGTGGCAGATCTGGGATTCGAACTCATGAGTCCTGATTCTAGGGCCCGTGCTCTTTCCACTGAGCCATGCTGGTATTTAAGTGCTTACTATGTGCCACGCACTATTCTAAGCACTGGGGTAGATACAGGGTTTTCAGGTTGTCAGATGAGGCTCACAGTCTTAATCCCCATTTTACTGATGTTAACTGAGGCTCCAAGAAGTTAAGTGACTTGCCCAAAGTCACACAGCTGACAGGAGGCGGAGCTGTGATTAGGACCAATGACCTCTGGCTCCTAAACTCATGATCTTTCCACTGAGCCACGCTGCTTCTCTGATATGATATGATCATATATGATATGATATTCTTATACAATTCCCTGTGATTTGAAGATGGGAGCTAAATCAAGCTGGTAATCCCTCCAACACCAATTTAAATAGTTCTTGCTATAGTGCTTAAGTAATAGGTGAGTGAAGGTTACATAATTTTACAACCACCTTCAGTTTAAATCCCCTAGTAGTCAAGGTCAACATCAAATGGTGAGGAAGGATCACTCATCATGAGTCCTGGTATACAGTGAGTTCACTGGTAGTTGAAGTAATTGAAGCAATGGTCTTTGCTGCAGAGCTCCTCTGGGTGGAACCTGAGCAGTGAATGGATGATAAGAGGACACTAAGCAGTTAGTGAACAATGAACCCACAGGCAGGAAAGGCAGAACATATTCAAGTGTTTGCGGTTGGGAGACCAAAATGAGAGATAAATTGCTCTCTGGCAATAAAAACATTTGAAAATATCTGGCTAGAAATGAGATTTTTAACCAGGAAGAGGCACTATATAAATGGCAAATACATCTGAAGACTCAATTTACAGTTCCAGAAAGATTGTTGGTCATGCACAGTTCTCTTCAGTCATGGCTACATGTGTGATTGACTCTCCCATAAAATCCTATGGATCTCCCATCATAAGAGTAACCTTCCTAAAAACAATATATCAAGGCATATACTTCTTAATAGCGTTAAGAGACTTTGATAAAATTAAATGAGCAAAGTAAGGAACCTGATTAATGTTTTTCTTCAAGCTCAAAGTAGAACCTCTTAGGTCTCCCAAATTGTACTTATAATTAGTCAAGTAATAATATTTATAGAGCATCTTCTGTATACAGAACACTCTACTAGGCCACCTGGGGGAGTACAGAAAGATTAGTGGACTCTAGAGAAGAGAGTGTCATGTTGGGCCCAATTGTTTGGTGTTTATACATTTGACAAGGGGAGATAGAAGAAAGGGGTAGAAAAAGTAAACCAAACTTTCAACCACTCCTCTCCCAGTCCCTACAAACCTTAGTTGTATAGGATTTAATTTAACAACCAAATAAACTCCTAAATACTACTTTATGAAAGAAAACTAGTCCTTTGTTAGAAATAATGGAGGATGATAAACTGTCAGCTCATTATGGACAGAGACTTTACTAATTCTGATGTATTGTACTCTCCCAAGCACTTAGTATAGTACTTTGCACATAGTAAGTGCTCAATAAATACGATCGATTGATTGAACTCATACTCATCATTCAGGTAAATGTGGTCTTATGAAAAACTCACATGATGGCAATGGGTGCAGGGGCCATTGGTGTGTGATAGTGGTTGGGGAGCAGGATACAGGATCTCGAAGAGGAGAACTTTGCTCTGAGGCTCATCAGTGGCTTCCACATGTCCTAATAAACTACTACAATGTTTCTATGGGCAGTTAGTTCAGATTGAACTTCTGACATCAACCTCAAATTTAGCTCAGTTCCCTTATTGCACAGGAATAACATATCAACTGAGGGGAGAATTGTTATCCCTCAAACAGTTGAGGGAATCATTCAATTATTTGTATTTACTGAGCACTTACTGCGAGCAGAGCACTATATTAAGTACTTGGGAGATGTATAATATATATGTATTATGTACAATATAAAAGAGTTCATATAAATGTTCCCCACCCAGAGAAATTAAGGACAGGATTTTATGGGACCCTTTATTGATTAAACGTTTCTGGCAACAGTGACACTTTGCTGAGTTTGCAAATGTGATCATTATCATGTCAACTACTGAAAAACTGCATACTGATTCTGATTTAGTGAGCTGTACCTCTTCCCAGTGACCTAAAAATCACTTTTCATGTAGACATGTTAGCAACAATTATTAGGACTTTAATTTTCAGAATAACTTATTTTTACTTTAATAGTAGTTTTCAGTTACCAGATATTGTTCTCCTTCTAGTTCTATATAATTCTTCCGAGAAAAATATCTGAAGTGTCTTATTTCACTGAAAACTAAAATTTCTGGCTGCCAAAGTGTGCTGCTAGTTAGTGCATTTTCTTCTCCTCCTCTTTCTCCTGCCTTTGCTTACTGTTTGTTTATCCAAGAAGAAATGAGATCCCCTCTTCTGCCACCACGTATCTTTTCTCTATGTGTTCTAGCTAGCACATTCCCTGGGAATTAAAGCATATTAAGTCACCTACACAAGTCTTTTTGGAGGCAGTATTTCGGATGCTGGAAGAATTTTTTTTTTGGCGTCTGTGTGTGTGTGTTCATTCAATAGTATTTATTGAGTGCTTACTATGTGCAGAGCACTGTACTAAGCACTTGGAATGCACAAATCGGCAACAGATAGGGACATTTCCTGCCCACTGACGGGCTTACAGTCTAATCGGTGGGAGACAAACGGACAAAAACAATACTAATAGTATTAACACGTGTTGAGCTAATGATAATGATAATAGTGTTAGCTAATGATGATAATAATAATGATAATAATAACGATAACAGAATTGTTCCTTGGGGAGCCGTTGAGAAGAAGAAGGTCGGCTCCCCGGAGCTGAGAAGACAGATGAGCGTGGTCCATCCATTGGACACCTCCTCTCCGCCGAGCCCCATCCCAAGGGCCGGGCCGGAGCAGGGCCAGACGGTCGGGTCCCTGTCGTACGGAGGGGGCGACCTGGGCCTGGGCCGCGAGGCCACTGTGCCCGGGAGCGCCTGTCAGGGCGGAGATGGGTTCTGGACCGAAGGCCAGCCATGGGCCGGGACCGGGCCTGTCTCTCGTGGTGCTGTCCCCTCCCGGGCGGTCGGGACGACTCTCCGCATGCAGCAAGTGCTGGGAAAATCCGACTGAAGGGCTGATGGAGGCCCCCCCGCCCAGTAGATCCCGCTGCTCCTGCCTTGGGGGCTCTGAGGAGGAGTGGGGCGGGGCGTGAGTGGTCGAGCGGGCATTACCTGCCCTGGTGAGGCTGGGCCGCCCCGAACCCCAGGTATCTCTGGAGCCACTTGATGCACTCATCCTCCAGATAGGTTTTGTATTGCTTGGCAATGGTTCCGTCAACCTCCCACTTGCGCTTAGTGTTGAGGGCCCTGGCGTCCGCCGCCATCCAGCTCAGTGTGGCCTTGTCCAGCGCAATGTAGTCCCACCCGTCGTAGCCGTACTGCATGAACCCTTCGCCAGTGGGGTTGTCCTCCTGCAAATGGCAGCCGTACATCCCCTGAACGGTGTGAGACCCCCTCCTCGCTCTGCTTGTGGTAGCCCATGATGTTCTGCAGGCCCACATGGAAATTGTGTGTGTGTGTGTGTGTGTGTGTAGAGCATCGGGCATGGCACAGTGATTACTAGGACATGCGTTTTCCTCAACACAAACATTTACTAGGAAGCTTTTCAAGTGCTCAGTATAGTGCTCTGCACATAGACACTCAAATATTGCAGTATTGAAAATTGCAACCGAAGTGTTGAAATATGAGTAAGAAGCCCTGTTTGCACTTAGCATCGTGTTTTGACCATAGTAAGCAATCAATGGATACCACTGAATAATTGATTGAATTGATTGATTGATTGATTGAATTGATTGGTTCTATTTAGTTGCCATTGTTTTTATGAGATGTTCTTCCCCTTGACTCTATTTATTGCCATTGTTCTTGTCTGTCCATCTCCCCCGATTAGACTGTAAGCCCGTCAAACGGCAGGGACTGTCTCTATCTGTTGTCGACTTGTTCATCCCAAGCGCTTAATACAGTGCTCTGCACATGGTAAGTGCTCAATAAATAGTATTGAATGAATGAATGAATGAACTGAGTGTTCAATGATGAGCAGCTTTTCTTTTGTGACCGCCCCTGCCTCCTATCTCTCCCCTCTCTGATCCATAGTTCATTCTGCTCCCCAGATCATTTTTCTAAAGAAACTTTCAGTTCATGTTTCCCCACTCCTCAAGAACCTCCAGTAGTTGTCCATCCACCTCTGCATCACATGGAATCTCCTTAGCATCAGCTTTAAAGCACTCAATCAACTTGCCCCCTCCAATCTCCCCTACTACAACTCAGCCTGCACACTTTACTACTCACTCTACTTTGTTCTCATCTATCTCTTTGCTGACTTCTCACCCACAGCTTCCCTCTGACCTGGAATGCCCTCCCTCTTCATATCTGACAGACAATTACTCTATCCAGACTGAGCTCCCCCCTTTTTCCCTCTGCTCCCTCTACCCCCGCCCTTCACCTCTCTGCAGCTAAACCCTCTTCTCCCCTCTTTCCCTCTCCTCCCCCCCATCCCACCCCCTCAGCACTGTACTCGTCCGCTCAACTGTATATATCTTCATCACCCTATTTATTTTGTTTAATGAGATGTACATCACCCTGATTCTATTTATTTGCCATTGTTTTTATATGTTCTTCCCCTTGAGTCTATTTATTGCCATTGTTCTCGTCTGCCTATCTCCCCCGATTAGACTGTAAGCCCGTCAAAGGGCAGGGACTGTCTCTATCTGTTTGCCGATTTGTACATTCCAAGCACTTAGTACAGTGGTCTGCACATAGTAAGCGCTCAATAAATACTATTGAATGAATGAATATCCACCTTCAGAGTCTTGTTGAAGACAGATCTCCTTTGAGGCCTTCCCTGATTAAGCCCTCTTTTCCTTTTATCCACTCCCTTCTGCATCACCCTGACTTGCTCCCTTTATTCATTCCCCACTTCCAGCCCCGTAGCACTTATAGACATATCCTTACTTCATTTATATTAATGTGTATCTCCCCCTCTAGACTCTAAGCTCACTGTGGACAGGGAATGTGTCTGTTATATTGTTTATTGTACTCTCCCAATACACCAGTAAGCTCTCAGTAGATATAATTGATTGACACAAATTGAGCAGTGCCATTACAGAGATGTCTTTACAAATTGCTGATGATGGAACCTCCTATATGGAACAATGGATAGTAATAATAATGATATTTGTTAAGCATTTACTGTGTGTCAACCACTGTTCTAAGCATTGGGGTAGATCACTGGAAAGAGCACGGGTTTTGAAGTCAGAGGTCATGGGTTCGAACCCCGGCTCTGCTGCTTGTCAGCTGTGTGACTTTGGGCAAGTCACTTAACTTCTCAGTGCCTCAGTTACTTCATCTGTAAAACGGGGATGAAGACTGTGAGCTCCACATGGGACAACCTGATTCCCCTGTGTCTACCCCAGTGCTTAGAACAGTGCTCGGCACATAGTAAGCGCTTAACAAATACCAACATTATTATTATTATATGTTAGAGTGGGCACCCTCCCTCTACCGCATTCATTCATTGATTCATTCAATCAATCGTGTTTATGGAGTGCTTACTATGTGCAGAGCACTGTACTAAGCACTTGGATGTACATTTGGGCAACAATCCCTGCCCAACAATGGGCTCACAGTCCAAAAAGAGGAGACAGAAAGCAAAACAAAACAAGTAGTCAGGCACCAATACCATCAAAATAGATGAATAGAATCATAGATAGATACACATCATTAATAAAATGGAGCAATAAATAATATTTAAAAATATACACAAGTGCTGTGGGGAGGGGATGGGGTAGAACAGAGGGAGGGAGTAGGGGGAATGGGGAGGGGAGGGGGGCAGCGAGAAAGGGAGGGCTCAGTCTGGGAAGGTCTCTTGGAGGAGGTGAGCTCTCAGGAGGACTTTGAAGAGGGGAAGAGAGTTAGCTTGGTTAATGTGAGGAGGGAGGGCATTCCAAGTCGTGGTAGGACGTGGGCCAGGAGTAGACGATGGGACAGTCTAGAATGAGGTACAGTGAGGAGGTTAGCAGCAGAGGAGCGGAGTGTACGGAGTGGGCTGTAGCAGAAGAGAAGGGAGGTGAGATAGGAGAGGACAAGGTGATGGAGAGTTTTGAAGCCAAGAGTGAGGGGTTTTTGCTTCATATGAAGGTTGATAGGCATCCACTGGAGGTTTTTGAGGAGGGAGGAGTGACATTCCCGGAGCATTTCTGTAGAAAGATAACCTGGGCAGCGGAGTAAAGTATAGACTGAAATGGGGAGAGACAGGAGGATGGGAGATCAGAGAGGAGGCTGATGAAATAATCCAGTTGGGATATTATGAGAGATTTTACCAGCAAGGTAGCAGTTTAGATGGAGAGGAAAGGGTGGTTCTTGGAGCTGCTGTGAAGGTGAGACTGGCAGGTTTTGGTGACGGACTGGATGTGTGGGATGAATGAGAGAGCAGAGTCAAGGATGACACCAAGGTTGCGGGCTTGGGGCTCATAGTCTTAATCCCCATTTTACAGATGAGGTAACTGAGGCCCAGAGAAGTGAAGTGACTTGCCCAGGGTCACACTGCAGACAGATGTTAGAGCCAGGATTAGAACCGAGGTTCTTCTGACTCCCAGGCCCATGCTCTATCCATAAGGTTACACTACTTCTCGGCACAGAGGATGTATCTCTGCCCAGAGAAACTATGCAGTAATGTCATTTAGAGTTAGAATGGGTTGCACAGTATCAAATGCATTGCCTTGTCCCTGCCACTTAGGTTCCTGCTGGAGTACAGATGCCCCAAGCATGTGAGTAGGGAGAAACATAGCTAATGGCCAAGTGCTACTAAGTTTTTCAACTATTCACTATTTAAGGCCAAAGTGACTGTGACCCCCATGTCCAGGCTTTTACAATACTGTTGTAATGTGCAATTCAGCCTTTGATGGCAGGATCGGCCAAGTATTTGTCAGAATTATGACTAAATCCATCCACCTTGTGGAATGTCTCAGGAAGTACTTTAGTAATTTGCACCAAAGCAACATGGCATTAAATACCAATTCTCTCTCATCCTTAGGCTGGGAACCCCATGTGGGACTGAGAGTGTGTCCAACCTATTATCTTGTACCTATCCCAGGGTTTAGTAGAGTGTTAGGCATATAGTCAGCACTCAACCACTACCACTGTTATTATCATTATCGTAATTCCAGAAAAACAAAACTGGTGCCAAAACTCAGATCCATGTCCAGAAGAGTCTTCTCTCCATTGGACTAGGACTGTGCAAGCATTTTTCTTTTTCAAGTTAACACCCCAGTGAATCTCTTCAGTGATGAAAAAACATGTTCAGAATGGAGCTCCAGCAGGGCATGGAGGTATCCATGTCAGAGAGGATGTATCCCCATTGTCTGCATTGCTGAATTCTGAAATTATGCTGCAGGAAGCCTTGATACTGGGAGACACTCAATTACGCCAACTAGTTCAGAAGGACTTGTTTTGAGGAAACATTTTGTGGACAGCATCTGGCTTTGCAATCAAAAAATCACCACTCACTCACGAGCACCAGGGTGTTTCTTTCCAAAAGATGTGTTTTCATAGCATAGATTCAGCTGTGTATGTGTGTTCTCTCCTGCTAGTCAGCATATTAAGTGTAAGAAAATTTCCCCTTATTTTTCTCCCTAGTTGTTTTTATGAAAAGACATTTTCATCCAGAGATGGGACAGTGAGCAGACTATCCTTTGACTTTGGATAGCCTTGCTATGGTCTTTGGTTTCAATATGATTCTGTTTGAATCATTTATTTATGTGTCTGTCCCAGGCAGATATGACAATTCCCTTGAATATCTCTAACTATAGACAAGTGATATCAGGATTCCATATTAGTCCTGGGTGACTTCTGTTACTTTTGATAGTAGTAGCTAATAAAGGTTCAGAATGTAGTGCTGGGTGCCCAAGATACAGCCAAGATCGAGGCTGGTAACTGCTGGACCCTAGTAACGGAAGGAGCTGTCACCCAGAACTTCTCCCCTCACCCTTCCCTGAGGAAAGTGATCTCATCAGGTCAAATGTTGCAGCAGTCCAGGTTCATTAGGTCACCATTACCAGGATGTTTAGTTCCAATCCATATGCACTGAGATCAAGAGAGCATGGATCCCTTCCTTTTCCCCTGGGGGAAAGGTGCCATTGATTCAACCAACTCTTGAGCATTTGTATGTTCTTTAACTAAATTTTTCTTGTTGAAAATCAAAGGAATAAGTGTCTAAGCCATTTAAAAAAGATGAAAGGCAACTCTCTCCTCATTTTTGATTAATCTATTTTGCTTTTCCATTTAAATTTGATCTTAGTACAATATTAAAAGCCCTAGTTAGAGTCCATTTACTCTGTGGCTAGCATTGATTTATTCTACTCTTTTAAAGACTAAACTCTTCTCCTGACTCCATTTACTATTTTCTTGTTTATTTTAATCTCCTTTCATTTCTCTGGTTTGGGGTGGTGGGTTATCATTGCATGTTCTTTCTTAAACAATCCCTCAGGAAAAGACATGCAGAGAATGTTATACTCCCAGTGGACCTGTATTCCATTGTACTCCCTGAAACACCCTTATCCAGATACTCAGTTTATTTCAGGATTTAAATAAAATGGTAAACAGAGGAAATTTGAAATCATCATTTGACACACATTCTGCTTTAATTCCCCAGGTGGAAAAAACTACACCTTGTTATACATCAACAATATGAAACAAAACATAGTAATTCGAAAAAACCTTGGAATAAATACATTAAAATGATACACATTTTTCAGTTGAGCCTGACATCTGATTTCATGAATAAAAAAGACACTATCTATTGTAGAGTGATAGTTATACCCTTTGTATTTTTCATGCTTGTAAAATGAGTTGTCTCATTACTGCTATTTGGAGGAAATGCCCAGTAATTATATTGTACAAAGGAGTCAAGGTATTGCCTTATTCAATAGTACTTATTGAGCGCTTACTATGTGCAGAGCACTGTATTTAGCGCTTGGGATGAACAAGTCGGCAACAGATAGAGACAGTTCCTGCCGTTTGACGGGCTTACAGTCTAATCGGGGAAGACAGACAGACAAGAACAATGGCAATAAATAGAGTCAAGGGGAAGAACATCTCGTAAAAACAATGGCAACTAAATAGAATCAAGGCGATGTACAATTCATTAACAAAATAAATAGGGTAATGGAAGTATATACAGTTGAGCGGACAGTTGAGCAGTTGAGCGTTATGTGATGTAGAACATTGCATCCTTTGACATATACTTCATAATTATATCAGACTTTATATCATTATATGTGTATGGCGGATGTCATTGGATAAGTGCATAAAAAATAACTTCCATTAACATCAGTTTGAATAAAGCAAAGTACTATATGTCTTTTTAATATTTGCTGCTTTGCTAAATGCCTAGTAAATTCATTTTCTGTTCAAAATATATAAGTAAAACTCTAGTTGTGTTTTTATGTTTAAGTGCCCGTCTGGTTTTTTTCTGGAATACTAATCAAACATGGTTTTATTGCACCATCGTGTTTTTCGATAAAATATTTTGCAGGAAGGGTTCAATTTGGACTCAAATCTGCAAGAGCAAAGCCAACTTTTAAGACCACAAACTAATATTACTGGAGATGTTTTGCCTAAACATTCAGTGTTTTGGAACCAAATTCCATGAGCCAAGCCCCAGATTATCCATCTAATTGATGGATAGAATTTCAAACTCTCATTTTCTCAGATTTCCAGACCTGTTTAAATGTCTGTTTCTCCTTTTACACCCTTTATTCCCTTGTCTTCTGACCCAGTTACAGGAAATATGTGAGCACTTTCAAAAAATATGTTCAAGATTAGGTGACCATAGGGCCACCAGCATCTTCAAGATGATATTGTCCATTAGGTAGACTTTTCCACAGCTAGGTCAGCAGTTAAGAAATAATAGTCAAAAAGAGGTCTCTAAAAGAGGACATTTTTTGTCCCCTGGACTGCAAGCTCATTGTGGGTAGGAGATATGTCCATCAACTCTGTTTATTGTACTCTCCCAAGTGCTTAGCTGGTGCTCTGCATGCGGTAAGTGTTCAATAAATACCATTAATTGATAGACTGAGTGAAGATTTACAAAAATAGAAATGGAGTGTGGAGAATAGGCCAGGAGTCATCTGGGATGTCTGATTTATTTAATGGTACTATCCTAGTGTCTGATCACTTAGCTTAAGTTCTTTTCAGGTGCAATCTCTCCTTCATACAATTCATCCCATTGCTCTATCCCTTCTCCTCCTCTCATCTTCTATATGATATTAACAAAGGCTATTGGGGAAGTAGCATGGGATAGTGGCTAAAGCACGGGCCTGGGATTCAGAAGGTTATGAGTTCTCATCCCAGTTCATCCACTTGTCTGCTGTGTGACCTTGGACAAGTCACTTCACTTCCCTGGGCCTCAGTTCCCTCATCTGTAAAATGGGAATTGAGACAGAGAACCCTACATGGAACAGGGACTGTGTCCAACCCCACTTTCTAGTATCAACCACAGCGCCAAATCCAATGGCTCCTACTCCATTCTAATCCTCCTTGACCTCTCTGCTGCCTTTGACACTGTCGACCATCCCCTCCTCCTCCATACCTTATCTCACCTTGGCTTCACGGACTCTGATCTCTCCTGGTTCTCCTCTTACCTCACTGGCCGGTCATTCTCGGTCTCCTTCGCTGGAGCCTCCTCCCCCTCCCATCCTTTAACTGTTGGAGTTCCTCAAGGGTCAGTTCTTGGCCCTCCTCTGTTCTCCATTTACACTCACTCCCTCGGTGAACTCATTCGCTCTCACGGCTTTGACTACCATCTCTACGCAGATGACACGCAGATCTACACCTCTGCCCCTGTCCTCTCCCCCTCTCTTCAGGCTCGCATCTCCTCCTGCCTCCAGGACGTCTCCACCTGGATGTCGGCCCGCCACCTAAAACTCAACATGAGCAAGACTGAGCTCCTCATCTTCCCTCCCAAACCCGGTCCTCTCCCAGACTTCTCTATCACCGTGGATGGCACGACCATCCTTCCCGTCTCTCAGGCCCGCAATCTCGGTGTCATCCTTGACTCATCTCTCTCGTTCACCCCACACATCCTATGCGTTACCAAGACCTGCCGGTTTCACCTCTACAATATCGCCAAGATCCGCCCTTTTATCTCAACCCAAACGGCTACCTTACTATTACGGGCTCTCGTTATATCCCGCCTAGACTACTGTGTCAGCCTTCTCTCTGACCTCCCTTCCTCCTCTCTCGCCCCGCTCCAGTCTATTCTTCACTCTGCTGCCCGGCTCATCTTCCTGCAGAAACGATCTGGGCATGTCACTCCCCTTCTTAAACAACTCCAGTAGTTGCCTATCAACCTCCGCTCCAAATAAAAACTCCTCACTCTAGGCTTCAAGGCTCTCCATCACCTTGCCCCTTCCTACCTCTCCTCCCTTCTCTCTTTCTACCACCCACCCCGCACGCTCCGCTCCTCTGCCGCCCACCTCCTCACCGTCCCTCGGTCTCGCCTATCCCGCCGTCGACCCCTGGGCCACGTCCTCCCGCGGTCCTGGAACGCCCTCCCTCCTCACCTCCGTCAAACTAGTTCTCTTCCCCTCTTCAAAACCCTACTTAAAACTCACCTCCTCCAAGAGGCCTTCCCAGACTGAGCTCCTCTTCTCCCTCTACTCCCTCTGCCACCCCCCTTTACCTCTCCGCAGCTAAACCCTCTTTTTCCCCTTTTCCCTCTGCTCCTCCACCTCTATCTTCCCATCCCTACAGCACTGTACTCGTCCGCTCAACTATATATATTTCCATTACCCTATTTATTTTGTTAATGAATTGTACATCGCCTTGATTCTATTTAGTTGCCATTGTTTTTACGAGATGTTCTTCCCCTTGACTCTATTTATTGCCATTGTTCTTGTCTGTCCGTCTCCCCTGATTAGACTGTAAGCCCGTCAAACAGCAGGGACTGTCTCTATATGTTGCCGACTTGTTCATTCCAAGCGCTTAGTACAGTGCTCTGCACATAGTAAGCGCTCAATAAATACTATTGAATGAATGAATTAATTAATTAATATAGTGCCTGACACAAAGTAAGTGCTTAACAAATGCCATAATAATTTGAGAAACTGCATGGGCCCAGTGGCAAGAGCATGGACTTAGGAGTCAGAGGACATAGGTTTTAATTCGAGCTCTGCTCCCGTCTGCTGTGTGACCTTGGGCAAATATTTCACTTCTACGTGCCTCAATTACCTCATCTGCAAAATGGGGATTAAAACACACATGGGACAACCTGATTATCTTGTATCCACCCCAGTGTTTAGAATAGTGCTTGACATATAGTAAACACTTCAGTGTCTCTACCCCTCCTTCCCTCCCCATTCTTCCTACTCCCTTCCTCTGCTCTTCCCCTTTCTGCTCCCCACAGCACTTATGCATATTTGTATATATTATTTATTACTCTATTTTGTTAATGATGTGTATATAGCGTGGCGCAGTGGAAAGAGCACGGGCTTTGGAGTCAGGGCTCATGAGTTCGAATCCCAGCTCTGCCACTTGTCAGCTGTGTGACTGTGGGCAAGTCACTTAACTTCTCTGTGCCTCAGTTCCCTCATCTGTAAAATGGGGATTAAGACTGTGAGCCCCATGTGGGACAACCTGATTCCCCTGTGTCTATCCCAGCGCTTAGAACAGTGCTCTGCACATAGTAAGCGCTTAACAAATACCAACATATATCTATGATTCTATTTATCTCGATGATATTGATGCCAGACTTATTCTTTTTTGCTTTGTTGTCTGTCTTCCCCTTTTAGACTGTGAACCCGTTGTTGGGCAGGGATTGTCTCAATCTGCTGCTGAATTGGACATTCCAAGTACTTAGTACAGTGCTCTGCACATAGTAAGCACTCAATAAATACTATTGAATGAATAATAATTATTATTATCAGAGTGCCATTTATAATCTACCTGTTGTGTACAGAGCATTGTACTAAGCACCAGAAGAGTACTATAGAGGTGAAAGAAATGATCCTTATCTTCAAGGGTCATATTAACTATCGGGGAGACAAGACACAAAAGAAATTGCAGATAGGAAGAAAAAGAAAGGTGAACAAGATGAAAGAAGAACAAGATCTTCAAAAGTTGAATACATCAATAGTTACAGAAGTGCTGTGAGTGATTGTAATTGCTTTAGTGGAGATATGGCATAAAACTGCTTAAATGTCAAATATGAGAAGGATTGTGTTTCCAAAGAAAAACCCCTTTAATTCTCTTTCTCTGCAAACTTCCGCTCATTTTAACTGGATAAACTCCCTTGGTATCCAGGAAATGTAGTATACAGTTTGTGTACACATGGACTTGTTACCTATTCTATGAATCTGTTATATCCTTTCATAAGAGATGTGTGATTTTTATTCATATATTAATATACATATATATATATATATACACACATACACACGAGAGAAAATGAGAAAGTGTGACCTAGTGAAAGAGCCCTGGCCTGAGAGTCAGAGGCCCTGGGTTCCAATCCCAGTTCTGCCATTTGCCTATTGTGTGACCCTGGCAATCACTTAATTTCTCTGTGCCTTAATTCATTCATTTGTAACATCAGCATTCAATAATAATAATAATGATGATGACATTTGTTATGTACAATACCTATTTTCCTTCCTACTTCCTACTAGAACCTGGATATATACCATTTAAGCACTTGATATTCATTCTACCCTCAGTCCTAAAGCACTTATGTACACTTCCATAATTTATTTTAATTTCTGTTTTCCCCTCCAGACTTTAAACTCCTTGTGGGCAGGGAACTTGTGGGCATATCATCTCTCTTGTATTTATTGTGCCCAACCAAGTTCTCAGTACAATCCTCTGAACAGAGTAAGATGTCAATAAATATCATTGATTGATTGATTTGGAAAGGGAAAATGGAAGATAAAAGTTCAGTTTAATTAATGAAACTTGCTGGGACTTTCTCCCAGCAAGGATGAGAAGAGAAATGTGACCTGGCCAATCTCATGCCCGCTTGAGTGAGGAAAGAAAGGGGACCCTGATGTTTAACTACTAGGTGAATTTAACTTATTATCAAATGCCGTCGAGTCATTTCTGATTCATAGAGACTTCATGGATATACTTTCTCCAGAATGTCCTGTTCTCTGCCGTAATCCGCAATCTTTCTATGGTTCTTCAGCTATTGTTGTTATGGTCTCCATCCATCTAGCTGCTTGTCTGCCTCTTCCACATTTTCCCTGGACTTTTCCTAGCGTTAGTGTCTTCTCCAGAAAATTAGTTCTACTTATTATGTGTCCAAAATATGCTAATATAAGGCAAGTCATTTGCCCTTCCAAAGACCACTTTGGTTTAATTTCCTCCAAAATCCTTTTGTTTGTTTTTCAGGCAGTCAATGGTATTCACAAAAGCCTTCTCCAATACCACATTTCAAAATAATCGATGTTATTTCTATCCTGTTTTTTCACTGTCCAGCTTTCAGAAACATACATTGTCAATGGAAAACCATTGAGTACACAATTTATATTTTGTGTCAATTGTTATGTCATCATTTAACTAGATCTCTAATATTCTTAACATGGAAATTCTGGAGAGACTGTGACCTTGAAACAGAACAGGAGTGAAATAAAGATGATCTAGAAGATGGAGAACTGTCTCCTTTCCTTCGGGATTATGGAATTGACAACAGCAGATGTTTTGAAAGCAACGAAGTAGGAGGAATGTGTGGCATACTTCACACTATTGGGAGAACTGAATTTTTTGTATAATTGCAATTAAAATCCCTTAGTCAAAAGAACAAGATTACAGTTTTTGGTTATAAAGCACTGTGCAGAAGTTAACATTTTCTGTTAAAATGGCTATATTGATTTTAAAAACTGTTAGATTTTGATGTGTGCTGTTACAGTAATTTTTTTTTAAATTTCCAGTTTGCAATACTTATAAAATGTAGATACTTTGTGACAAAGTATAATTCAAAGTGCAGTGCTTTTAGGTAGAGGGTGATTATAAGATTGTGTATACTGTTCTAAAAAGCCAGATCAGAATGTCTGTGTTTACAGAGTGCCACCAATTAAGTATTCATGAAGATCTACTGTGGAAATGATGACATTTTTATTAAGGCTAAAAGTGTTGTTTGTGCTATGATTTCATTACCCTCCACCACTCCATGCATTGCTTGTGTGTATAGAGGGCTGCTTAACTTCAGGGAGAGCTCTGGAAACTGAAGATATAATTGCAAGAGTGAAGTAAGATGAAAAATGAACTCTGAAAAGAGAGATGGATACAGAAACCGTAAAGTGTTCTGGACCTCGTCCAGTAGTACAAAAGCATGCAGATAAGTAATACTTAAGAGACTTTTACTAGTAATGGCTTTAACTGTGTTCTTATTCAAACACAGAGATTTATAAGCACTACAAAATGCAAGTACATTGCTGACTAAAAAAAAATAAGCTAATGTGATCCATCTATATTCTAAACAATACCTATTCTATATAATTCTATATCTATATTCTATACAATACCAACAATCCAAAATATATTGCTTCATATTTGAGTGGGCTGTAGTGCTAAGTAGTTATCTGCAGAACTATTTGGTATTTAAATCTCTATTTGTTAGTATTTTATGTCTCTCTTGGGTTCGAGCATAATAAGCTCCTGTGGACAGGGAACATGTCACTTGGGCTTGCATTTCCCAAGCACTTAGTACAGTGCATTTCACCCAAGTGGGTGATCAATAAATAGTATCACTTCTACCATTAGATGCCTTACATTCAGCTTCTTTAGGTAAAATTTCTCTTAAAGAATTGAGAATCCACCAGGAAGCCTTTGCTGAGAGTCCTGTTTGTACTGTCCTCATAAAAGATTAAATTTTTCTTTGATTAGGAAAAAAAACATCAGGGACCCATAGAAAAGCCTGAAGAGGTGAAACAGTGTAATGGACACCCTGGTAAACAAATAATGAGCTTAATCAAGTGTCCCTTTAAGCAAAACAAAATCTTTATATTCTTTCCATGATGCATTTACATACTGAACTTTGAATCTCTCGTGAATCAGACTCAGAAACTCCTTTCTGCCAATAACCCTCAAAACTTACTCTTGTCTCACCCACATCCTACTCAGAAGAGAAATCTTAGTTCATTCACACACACATACATGGCTAACTGTTATTTAGTATAGGGCAATGACTGTGAGGGTTTTTCAATGTATATAAATGTTCCATTTCTTAATCATTATAACAACTCTTTTATCTAACGAATCCCACAGTATTTCTGTTCATTTATGCCTTAAAGTGTAAGCATTTACTAATATAACTAAGTCTGAGATAAAACACATGTTTAGGAAGGCTTTGAATGTAGCTAGAGCTGGATTTTGTCCAGACCAAGGGAAAAATAAGAGTAATAGTGGTATTTAAGCACTATGTGCCAGGAAGTGCACTAAGTGTTGGGATAGACAAAACATAATCAAATTGGATATAGTACCTGTCTCACATAGGGCTCACAGTCTCAATACCTATTTTAATACATGAGGCAAATGAATATCATAGGTGAGGGGGCATAGGAGAAAGGAAGGTAGTTAGAAGGTTGGCTTGAGGGAATCAAAGACAAACATCTGGGGAGTAGCAGATGAAAGAACAGGTATGTAACACAGGGCAAGTTGGTAAAGTGTCTTGAAAGTGAGTGTGAATTCTTTTGTTTTATATGGAGGGACATGGATAGCCAGTGTAAGTTATTGAGGAGTGCAAAGATATGTGTCTAGTGGCACTCCTAGAAGCTGATCTGTGCAGCTTAGTTCAAATTGGGGAGATGTTGGAGGCAGTAAGACTAGAAAAGAGGCTGATGCAGTAATCTAGGCACAGTGTGACTACAGTTTGGAATAGGTGGTAGTTGTTTGTAGGCTTAAGGAGGAGGAGATGGATCCAGATGATATGTAGAACAGCATGGCCTGCTGGAAAGAGCATGGGGCCTGAGTTCTAATTCCTACTTTGCAGCATTCCTGCTGTGTGACCTTGGAGAAGTCACTTAACTTTTCAGTGCTTCAGTTTCCTCATCTGTAAATTAAGGGTTCAGTGCCTGTTCTCTCTTCTATTTAGACTATGAGATCCATGTTGGACAGAGACTATGTCCAACCTGAGCATTTGTATCTATCCCAATCAATTATATTTATTGAGCATTTATTGTGTGTAGAGCACTGTACTAAGCACTTGGGAAAGAACAATATAACAGAGTCGGTAGTCACCTTTCCTGGCCATAACAAGAGAGACAGCATGGCTCAGTGAAAAGAGCACAGGCTTGGGAGTCAGAGGTCATGTTTTTGAAGCCCAGTTCCTCCACTTGTCAGCTTTGTGACTTTGGGAAAGTCACTTAGCTTCTCTGTGCCTCAGTTACCTTATCTGTAAAATGGGGATTATTCATTCATTCAATAGTATTTATTAAGTGCTTTCTATGTGCAGAGTACTGTACTAGGTGCTTGAACGTACAAGTAGGCAACAGATAGAGACAATCCCTGCCCAATGATGGACTCACAGTTTAAATTAAGATTAAAACTGTGAGCCCCACATGGGACAACCTGATTACCTTGTATTCCCCCTAGCACTTAGAACAGGTTTGGCACATAGTAAGATCTTAAATACTATCATTATGAGCCTATAGTCTAGAGGAGGAGGCGGATTAATATAAAAGAATAGATTAAATTATAGATGTATACACAAATTTTCTCCAGCAATTGGAGAAACATCGTGGCCTTGTGAAGAAAGTACAGGCCTGGCTGGGAGAAGCATCGTGACCTCATGAGGAAAGCACAGGCCTGGCTGGGTTCTAATCCTGGCTCTGCCAGTTGCTTGCTGTGTGATCTTGGGCAAGTCACTTTACTTCTCTGAGTCTGTTTCCTCAACTGTATAATGGGGATATCTGTTCTTCCTACTACAGACTGTGATCTCTATGTGGGACAAGGACTGTATCGAACTAATTAATTTCATTCATTCAATAGTATTTATTGAGTGCTTACTATGTGCAGAGTACTGGACTAAGCGCTTGGAATGAACAAGTTGGCAACAGATAGAGACAGTCCCTGCCGCTTGACGGGCTTACAGTCTAATTGGGGAAGACAGACAGACAAGAACAATGGCAATAAATAGAGTCAAGGGGAAGAACATCTCTTAAAAACAATGGCAACTAAATAGAATCAAGGCGATGAACATTTCATTAACAAAATAAATAGGGTAATGAAAATATATACAGTTGAGCAGACGAGTACAGTGCTGAGGGGAGGGGAAGGGAGGGGGGAGGAGCAGAGGGAAATGGGGGGAAAAGAGGGCTAAGCTGCGGAGAGGTGAAGGGGGGGCGGTAGAGGGAGTAGAGGGAGAAGGGGAGCTACTTACCCAGTGCTTATAACAGTGTTTGACACATAGTAAGTGCTTAATGAGTACCATAAAAAATGTGTTATGGGGCTGAGGGAGGGGTGAATAAAGAGTGCAAAACTCCAAGTGCAAGGACAACTCAGAGGGGACTAGGAGAAGAGGAAATGAGGTTTTAGTTGGGGAGGGCCTCTTGGAAGAGATGCATTTTTATTTTCTGATATTAAGAGGAAGGGAGTGCCAGGCCAGTGGCAGGATGTGGGCCAGAGGTCGACAGTCACTTCTAAAAGGCCAGAAAGAAATGAAAGAATGTCTTTGCAATTGGAGGGTGGGAAATGGAATGCTTTTTACCCCTCACATAAGGGTGATAGGCTCAACACTAAATTGGAGGCCAGGTTGGCTGGGCTGACCCCAAGTGGACTGAAGAGCCTGCTAGGGACAAAGGAGCCACTTCAATGAGCAGCCGTTTGGCCTTTCACTTGATGCCTATTGTCTCAGCTTCTAAAACAACTGTGACAATGCATCTCTGTGACTCACAGCATAGTGGACTGCAAGGGGAGAAAACAAGGGAAAGGAGTGGAGTGAAGCTTTCTCCCTTCTGCTCTCTCTGGCAAATAACCATCCTCCTGAATGTCAGGAAGGGAATCTAAGCTCATGACGTCACCCAAGCTCTCATTCACAGTTGGTTTTGTAATTGACATTTATTCCCTGGTGAATTGCCTGCCACTTGTTAATGAAGGGTTATCATAAACAAAATCAACAATTACTAAAGATTTAAAATTTATTGGATTTATAATTGAAGTAAACTGTGTTCCCCCTGGTCCCCTTTTCCTTTTCAACAAGTTATTATCTCATTTACATTTCTCTCCTTTTGGTTGCTGAAGCATTTTACCTGCCCAGATTAATTCCATAGAATGGGAGTCTTGCCATCTTTTTGCTCACAAAGTCATTAAAAGGTGTGTAGGTTGTGGCAATGCTTGAGCTTGGGATATGTAAATTCCCTCCTTTCTTATATTCTGTAACATTACCTGCTCTGTAACACAGTTAGTTCTCTGCACCTTCAAGTTAACTCAATAAGCGACTCTCCTCAACTGACACGTAGCAAATTTGTAAGGGAAGTGCTACTAAGTCTTGCTTTCGTATTGGGCCTCATCCTATGATCTTATCCCAATAGCTGTAGCTTTTAATTAATTCATGGTGAAATGAAAGAATGAGGATTAGTTCCAGCATATTCATGTTTTAGTAGAGATTTACAGGAAGTAAAATAGAAGATTTGTGTTCAATGATTGCATTTACCTAAAAAAAATCCATTAAGCACCATTTCAGAATAATTTTGTGGTTTCACATTTTGTTTTATGATCATTGTCCCTTTTGATCATAAAAGCAGAGTTAGGATTTGAAAAATTCCTAAAATGGCATTTGGAGAGCCTGTGTTCCTTTTTTTTTCTTCCACTCAATGGTTTCCATAGCTAATGTAGTCCTGCAACAAATTAAAAGATGATATTTCTAACTGCTCCTGACATCCCCAACTGTCATTTTGGACTTTTTGTGTTTTACATCCATTATAACCACTTGTACAGATTTTCTAATAGGAGATAAACAAACTTTTTAATGATCCATTAGTGTAAAAATGAAACAGTTCGCTCATAGCAAACTTCAATAGTTCTGCAGGGCTAATGATAATGAAAGACAAGGTTTTGCCAGTAAACTGAACAGATTTGATTAAAGCTTAGTGATGAAAACAAAGGATAGGGTGTGGTGGGCTCTCTTTCAGTTCCCTAGGCCAGTTGGGCACTTTTCTCTGTGTGTGTTTGTGTGTGTGTGTTTCTCCACACCTATCTCTCAGTTGCTGTTCACTTTTAGTTCTGGATGTAACTGGAGTCCTTGGTAAACATTTTAGGTAAAGCATTAACTTCCTATTGAAAAATGATAATGTTGCATCAATCATGCAGCTAAAATCAACCATCTAATGCAGATAATCAACCACCTAATGCAGATTTCCTCCCCAGGCAGAATTGACCTAAACCATCCAATTCAGATCTGTCTCAGCTCTCTAAAGAAAGGAATTCCAGTCTCTGCTGTGGTAGTTTATCCCAGTATTTAATAAGTATTATTGCTGTGAAATTATTCTGTATGCTTTGCTTTAAAATTCTCTTGGCACTATCAAAGTCATCTTTTTTTGACATGTCAATAATAAAGAAAAATCCAGTGCCCATTAGCCTGTTTGAAATTACCTTTGTTGAACTTGAAGGTCAGACTTCTCTTGCCCAGATTAAATAACCAAAAAAATATTCATCCTGGATCTTATTTACAGTTCTTTGTTGTTTTTCTTGGAACCAAAAACTGAACCCAATATCCTAAGATTCCAAAGTTATTCACAGAAGCAAACTGAACAGGTCTGTGTCATTAAAATTTTGTTCAAATCTTTCCAGGTTTGTGTATTAAACCTTTCTTCTCTCCCTTGCTCCCCTCCCCACAAGACCCCTACTGTACTTAGGCCAGTCCCAATGTGTGTCAGGTGATGGCACTATTTCTCTCCAATGATGCTATCTGCCATCAACCCCTGCACTCTCAAATCTAGCTTGACCTTCACCACTGTATTCCAGATTAGGCTGCACATTGTTATTCAAAAGACACATTGAATTTATAATCCATCAATGGCATTGACAAACAATTGACAGTAGACAAAAAAGCACGCACTAAGTACTGAGAACAATAAATAGACATTGATTCTGTCTGGTCCTTGTTTCACAGAGAATCCAAAGGTAAAGGGGCAGAGGACAGACACAAAGGGGAAATATAATAGACTAAATTCAGCAGTTCAAAACTGACAGCCATCTATTTAGCCATTCTTTTGGATTCTAAAATGACAGTATTGATACTGAGACCTTTTTTCATGTGTGAATGTGACTGATAAGATTAATGGTGACTGGCTATGACTTCTATATTGTGTGCATGTAGAAAGTCATCCAAGATATCCTCTACCATTTCTTACCCATGGTGCCTGTTGGGGGTTTCAATTCAACACTTTGTTGACACTATCTTCCTGATGGTTTTGATCAAAGAGTTACTTCATTTCTGCTCCATGCTCCATTGTGTCTTTTCTGTAATTATTTTATTTCCATTCACCATAATGCAGTTGTGTTGCCTATGCTCGTCATTATTCCATCCAACCGAGATGTGGGGTCACCAGCAAGTGTTTGGCTGTTGGTCATCTGACTGCTTCATTTTACTGATCCTGGCTGCCACTTGGTAGTGATATCCCAAGTTGGTGGCATAGATGGCACTATCCTAGAAGGTTAATATAGTGTCTGTGTTGGTCCAGATCTCACAGCCATAAAATGAGGGTGGACACCATAAATGTCTTTGTCCTACAATTGGATCTGAATCTGGGGTGGAAGATTAATTTAGGCTTTACTGGTCCTGGCAGGATCATCACCGATCCAACCTGATATAACCTCTCCAATACTCCAACTGATTTGAAAGTTCTTCCTGCTTGCTCTCTGCTTTTGCAGGAGAAGGACTTCATTCCCCCATCAGATATATGAGCACCCCATATTGAGGGAATCTAATTCAGGATGCTTTGTGGCGGGGGGTGGTGAGGGGGTATTCTGAGAAACACAGCCTGAAAGAAGCAGATCATGAGTTATTTTAGAAGCTAGACCTAGCTATGTTGTATTTGGTTCATACTCTTGTAACCAGCCAGGATAACCGAGAGGCTATAATAATAATAATAATGATAGTATTTGTTAAATGCTTGCTATGTGTCAGGCTCTGTACTAAGCACAGAGGTGGATTCAAGCAAACTAGGTTGGACACAGTCCCTATCCCACACGGAGCTCACAGTCTGAGACCCAGATAAGTAAATTGACTTGCCCAAGGTCACACAGCAGACAAGTGGCAAAGCTGGGATTAGAACGTAGACCCTTCTGACTCCCAGGTCCTTGCTCTATCCACTGTGCCATACTGCTTATTCTACAGGCATCAATCAACAACCATTGAACACTTATCGTATGCAGAGCACTGTACTAAGCACTTGGGAAAGTACAGTTGAACAGTGTAGACACATTCCTGTCCCACAAAGATGCCTTCTTCATTGCCTCTCTGCACCGGGCAACTGAGCTAGATATTTTTTCTCACAAATAAGTGGACTGGGAAATCAGGAAAATAAGGGCAAGAGGCATAAATATGCTTTCAGCCTTTTGATTATGTTTGGCTGTCCTCCTTTGGATACACTGTTAATGGTGTTTCCCTCTCTAGGGTATTCCCTAAAATGCTTATCATCTATAGCACCAGGAAGTTTTGTTTCCTTTTCTTCATTCTTCACTTCATATCCAGAGAAAGTTGTACTCAGGGGGCTGCAGGAATTAATCTGTAGGACTGAAAAATACTGTGATTCAAGGTAGTCAGAGCTTGTACAGGGGTGGGAAATAGAATGCTGGTAGGAAAAAAATGCTTCTATTTTCTGCAGTAAAAAGTCATGGCTTTGTTCTTCTGTGTTTGTAAGAGATTGCTCCATGATTTAACACAGAGTAGGGCTTATGTATCCTGAGGTATGTCAGCAATTAGTACATGATTTCACATATGAATAATAATGGTATTCATTCTCTCTGTGTCAAGCCAAGTGCTCACTACTAGAGTAGTGCAATTTGTTGAAGTTGGCAAGTACAACCATAATAAGTATAAGACATATCCCCTGTTCCTCCTCCTCTCCACCCATCTCATGCCCAGTGACCTTGCCAGGCACTTCACTGATAAAATTGAAACAGTATATCTAGTGGAAAGAGCATGGGATTGGGAGTTACAGGACCTAGGTTCAAATCCCAGCTCTACCACTTTTCTGCTGTGTGGCCTTCAGAAAGTCACAACTTCTGTGTTGTATTGCTATTTTCCAAGCACTTAGTACAGTGCGTTACACACAGTAAGCACCACTGACTGATTGCTCACAAGCACCATATTAAATGGTGGGGTAGATTCTAGTTAATCAGCCACCTTGCTGATCTCCCTGCCTCCTGTCTCTCTCTCCACGCCAGACCATACTTCTCTCTGATGCCCAAATCATTTTTCAGCAAAAATGTTCAGTCTGTTTCCCCACTCAAGAACCTCGAGTGATTGCCCATCCATCTCCACATCAAACAGAAACTCCTCAATCACCTTGCCCCCTCCTACCTCACCTTGCTGCTTGCCCACTAGAACTCAGCCCACACAACAGCCCACTCAGCCCCCTCCTCCCCTCCCCATTCTCCCTACTCCCTCCCTCTGCTCTACCCCTTCCCCTGCCGACAGCACGTGTGCATATTTGTATATATTATTTATTACTCCATTAATTTTATTTGTGGTGTGTATATATCTGTGATTCTATTTATCTTGATGGTATTGATGCCTATTTGTTTTGTTTTGTTGTCTGTCTCCCCCTTTTAGACTGTGATCCCGTTGTTGGGCAGGGATTGTCTCTATTTGCTGCCAATTGTACATTCCAATCACTTAGTCAGTGCTCTGCACATAGTAAGTGCTCAATAAATACTATGGAATGAATGAATGAATAATCAGGTACTACACAGTCTAGGTAGGAGGGAGTAGGATTTAATTGCTATTTAAAGATGAAGAAACTGAGGCCCAGAAAGGTAGTGACTTGATTAAGGTATGCAGCAGGCAAGTGGTAGAGTTAGGATAAGAAACCCAGGTCCTCTGACTCCTAGGAATGCACATTTTCAGTAGGCCATGCTGCCTTTAAAAGGGAGAAAACTTAATTTGAGATACTTAAATCATTATCATAATTTTCATATTAAATAGCAGGTTGACCTTGATGAAATTCAATTGATATGTTTTGCATTTTTATGTAACAGGAGGCCACTGAAGGAATGGAAATGGGTAGGAATTAGCCCAGCAGGCTGATTCCTGCTAACGCCCTGAAGGGCTGCTGGTGAGGAAGTTTGAGGTGATAGCTGTTCCTGCTTTCCTGATCTCTGTCTCAAAGATGGGGCTGGATCCTGCAGAATTGGGTGGAAGAGAGGAGTATACCCCAGATGGGCTGACACTCCTAGCTCTGAGTTCCTTAATTCAATATCCAGCCTGCTCCTCTGCTCCCTCTCTAATCTAATTCCCCTGCTACTAATCGAGCCCAAACGTTTTACTGGATTACAGGAATGTTGGAGTGAGCAGTTTTGAGTAATATCATCTGTCATCTGAACTAGCTATAAATTGTTTCTCACTGTACTGAATTCTCCCAGGACTTAACCTGTTTCCTGTTTGGAAGTGGCACAATTCTATTCCCATCATTTGCATATAAAGGACCAGATGTTGCTTTCTTTTGCTTCATGAGCTTCTGCGCCATCACCTAAAGGCCTAAGGGTGGGGAGCTAATTAGGGTCCCAGTAGAGTGTTTTGGGCCAGAACCATTCAGCCGTGGCATGTTGGTAATGCTGGCAGTGGAACTGAGGGGAGGTAGAAGGAAGAACAGCCACCAAGGTCACTGCTGAATTGGCCTTTTTGGGTTCCGGTCAAAATTCTCAATGCAACGGAATACAAGGCCCAATTCTGGAGCAGCCTATTGCTGCTGCTTAGACCCTGCTAGCTGAGACCCTGCCCCCACACTGCCTTCTAGAACATATCAATAGTACTAATATTACTGTGATTTTTACTATGTGCTAAGCACCGGGATTAGTGCCCTAGTAAATGCATGATAATAAGATTGGCCATAGTCCCTGTCATATATGGGGCTCACATCTTTGTATGGTCCACAGTAGCACCATTGTCCTCTGGTTGGCAGATATCCACCACTATGCTCCAGGTGGCAGTGGCAAAGTATTCACCATTATGGTCCGTGTGTCAGTACAGACTGGCCCAGACTAGTGTAGGGGCTTTCAGTGTTGTAGTCCAGCACCTTGGACCAAGGTGGGAGGCCTCACAACAAAAACAAATTCACAGTTATATTAATAAAAAATAGCCTAACTTCATTTGAAATGGGGATGATGGCCCCCATAAGCTTAATATCCTGGGAGCCTGTGATGACTAGGCCCACTGGTCCACCCATATGATAGGGAGGAGGAAGCCAGGAAGTGTTCTTCCCTGATGGAAGTGTAAAGACTAGCTGAGTCAATAAGAAATAAGGATTGGGGAGGAAATAGAGGGTTCAGGGATTTGGAAAAGAGAACTTTGGTCATCTTTAAGGCAACAGGTAAGGTAGCAAGCAGTGTGCTTAGGAGAGAAGAACACAGGGAAAGTTTGTTCTGTATACCCTGAACAGATCCAGGCACTGCAGAGCAACACTTGGGTACCTGGAAATTTGGGGTCCAGCAACCAGGGCTCTAGAGAAGTGAAGCTCCTGCCCTTGAGGAGGAGGAGGACTCTGCGAATAAATGACTTAAAGAGGGTGAGACTGCAACCTGGGAGCCCCAAGATTAATAGAAGGATGACTAGAGAAATGTGAGCCCTAGGACACTTGCAGGGAAGTACAGAGGATCCTGGGAGAAGGGGGAAATTATTAGATCCAGCGAAAGGTGGGAAGAGTGTAACCAAATGGAGCACTTTCTCTACAAGCTTCTTGCAGTCAGCCCCGAGATGGGGATGGTAGGCTGGTCTCCATTGAGCTTTACATCTTGGGGAGGTGCCTGGGCTTCATTCGGCAGGGATTGTCTCTATCTGTTGCCGAATTGTACATTCCAAGCACTTAGTACAGTGCTCTGCACATAGTAAGCGCTCAATAAATACTATTGAATGAATTCATAGGGTGGTAGCAGCAATAGGTGTTTAGGAAATTTGGGAGTATTGATTGGATTTCTGAAACCTTTGCTAGAAGAAAAGAAAAACTCTAGGGATTTAGGACCCAGCAGAAGTGAATGTGAATTCAGGCACTACTAAAGTTACTCCTGGGGCTCTTTAGGTCAGCATTTAGGGCTGAAAACACCCAGTAACATCACACATGGTGGCTTCATTCATTCATTCAGTTGTATTTATTGAGTGCTTATTGTGCGCAGAGCACTGTACTAAGCGCTTGGTAAGTACAGTTTGGCAACAAATCCTCCCAGGCTTGTGGGAACAAAAAGTAGCGGCAACTAGTCTTTCCTGTTGTCCTTTGGAGCTGAAAAGGGGTCAGAGGTGGAACCAAGATGGTGGCTCCATTCTTTGCCCTCTAGCTGCTGGGCTCGAGAGTATTTGGTGTGTATGAAAGGGGTATATCATCTCTGATCCCCTAACTTTGTCGTCCTCTTTTCATTTCATGTTTTTCACCTTTCTCTCCATTCTTCTTCTCAAAGCATATGTGACTTTAATTGACTCTAATTTTTGAAGATGGTGTTACTGACTGAAAACTTATTCATTCAGTAGTATTTATTGAACACCTACTATGTGCAGAGCACTGTACTAAGCACTTGGAGTATACAATTCAGCAACAGAGACAACCCCTGCCCAATAACGAGCTCACAGTCTAATGGGGCGAGACAGACAGCAAAACAGAACAAAACAAAACAAACAGTCTAGCGCAGACATCATCAAGATAAATAGAATCATAGAGATATACATATCATTAACAAAATAAATAGGGTAATAAATAATATATACAAATAAGCACAGTGCTGAGGGGAGGGGAATGGGGAAGAGCAGAAGGTGGGAGGTGGGGAAGGGGGAGAGGAGGAGGAGCAAAGGGAAAGGGGAGCTCAGTCTGGGAAGACCTCCTGGAGGAGGTGAGCTCTCAGTAAGGCTTTGAAGAGGGGAAGAGAGTTTGTTTGGCAGATGTGAGGAGAGAGGGCATTCCAGGACAGCGGTGGGACGTGGGCCAGGATTCGACAGTTGGACAGGTGCGAACAGGGGACCATGAGGAGGTGAGCGGCAAGAGTAGCGGAGTGTACGGGGTAGGCAGTAGAAAGAGAGAAGGGAGGTGAGGTAGGAGGGGGCAAGATAATGGAGAGTGTTGAAGCCAGGAATGAGGAGTTTTTGTTTGATGTGAAGGTTGATAAGTAGCCACTGGAGGTTTTTGAGTAGGGGATTGACATGCCCAGAGCGTTTCTGTAGGAAGATGATCCGGGCAGCAGAATGAAGAATAGACTGGAGTGGGGAGAGACAGGAGGAAGGGAGATCAGAGAGGAGGCTGACACAATAATCCAGTCGGGATATTATGAGAGCTTGTACCAGCACGGTAGCAGTTTGGATGGAGAGGAAATATCTTGGCGATATTGTGTAGGTGAGACCGGCAGGTGTTAGTGATGGATTGGATGCATGGAGTGAATGTGTGTATGGAGATAAAGACCAGTGCATCACCAAAGCTCCATTCCACACCTATAAATTCATCAAGATTGCTCTTTGCTGTACTGCTATGTTTCCATGGGAGTACCTATCTCAGTTTGCGATAGATTAGTACCAATCTTTTCCAGGTGAGCCACCGCTCTCCTGATAACCTCCTACCAGGTTGGCCAGTCTGTGTCACAGCCTCTCAACAGACACCACAGTTTCAGGTTGGGCTTCTTTGTTTCATGTGTGTGTGTGTGTGTGTGTGTGTCTGTCTGTGTGTGTATTTTGCTTGTGTATCTCCTGAGTTAATCCTTTCATAATATCATTAATAGATAATATAAACTGCTTAATTTTTTGCAAATTCCTTTGCTAGGGAAAATTATAATGACAATAAAAACAGCAATTATTGTGGCAATTAAGTGCTTACCAGTTACTAAGCATTGTGCTGTTTGCTGGGATAGATGCAGTGCATTCAGATTAGTCACCGTCTAAGGGGAGGGAAACCATGCAATTAATCTCCATTTTACAGAAGAGGAAACTGAGGTAAAGAGAAGTAAAATAACTTGCCCAAAGTAGCACAGCAAGCAAGTGGCAGAGCCAGGATTAGAACCCAGGTCTCATGACTCCAGTCTTTTGCTGTTACCATTAGGACACTCTGGTTCATACCAAAGGGCCTAAATACACCCAAGCTGTTGGGTAAATATTTGATATCAGTAGTAATGGCACTTACTGAGCATTCACTGAATGAAATGGACTTAACAAAGCAGTTCATAAAGCACAGGAGAAATACAAGATATATTCCTTGCCTTAGATATATTCCTTGCCTTACTTGGAGTAAACCGAAACCCTGAGGTGTGATCTCTCTAAAATCTCCCCCTCATCTCCAGTCCTTCCCTGCTCTTTACTCTTATTTAACTCTCCAAACTTCCCCAGTAGTATCTCAAGAGTAGATCTCCTTCCTCCTCTCAAAATCCACCTACTCATCTTTTGTCTCTAAATCCATCCCTTCAAGTCTTATCAAAATGCTTACTTTCTATCTTCCCCCTTCCATGACCATCATCTTCAGCTGTTCAGTCTCCATTAGCTTTTTTCTCCACAGCTATCAAACATACTCCTGTCTTCCCTATCTTAAAAAAAAACAACAAAAACAAAAATAAAACCCTCCCTTGACCCTACATCTCCCTCCAGTTATTGCCCCATCTAGGTCCTACAATTCCTCTCCAAACTCCTTGAATGAGTTGACTACACTAGCTGCCTCACTTCCTTTCCCTATATTGTCTCTTTGACTCCCCATCCAATTTGGTTTCCATACCCTTAACTTCACCAAACCTGCCCTCTCAAAGGTTACCAATGATCAATGACCTCTACTCCATCCTAATCTTCCTCTACCACTCGGCTTCCTTCAACAACGTTGACTAGTACCTTGTCCTGGAACTGTTATCCAACCTTGACTTCACTGATACTGTCCTCTTTTGATTACCTCCCTATCTTGCTGACTATTCATTCTCAGTGTTTGTCATGGCTTCATCCTCTGACTCCCACCCCTAACTGGGAGAGTCCCTTAAGGCTAAATTCTGGGCCTCCTCCTATTCTCCATTTATACCTACTCCTTTGGAGAACTTATTTGCTCACATGACTTCAACTACCACCTCTATGTGGATGATTCATGCATCTCCATCCATGATCTCTCTCCTTTTCTTAGCCTCATATTTCCTTCCACCTTCAGGACATCTCTATATGTATGTCCTTCTGACACTTCAATCTTAACATACCCAAAACAGAACTCTCATATTCTTACCCAAACCCTGCCCTCCCCATGACTTGCCCATCACTGTAGATAACACCACCTTCCTCCCCATCTCATATGCCCATAAAATTGGGGTTATCCTTGACTCATCTCTCTCATTCAACACACATATTCAGTCTATTACCAAATACTGTCAGGTCAAGCTTCACATTGTCACTGAATTCTGCTCTTTCCTCTCCATCCAAACTGCTACAATGTTAATCCAAGCATTTATCCTATCCCACCTTGATTTTAAAGGAACCTCCTCACTGATCTCCCTGCCTCATGTCTTTCCTCACTTCAGTCTATATTTCACTCGGCTGCCCAGATCATTTTTATAAAAAACAATTCAGTCAGTTTCCCCACTCTTCAAGAACCTCCAGTGGTTGCCCATCCACTTCTGCATCAAACAGAAACTCCTTATCATCGGCTTTAAACCACTCAGTCGCCTTGCCCCCTCCTACCTTACATGACTGATTTCCTCTAACTCAGCCCTCACACTTTTCTCGTCTATTGCTAACCTGTTCACTGGACCTGAGTTTCATCTACCATGTTTACATCCTGCCTCTGATCTGGAACTTCCTCCTCTTCATATCTGACAGGTGATCACTCTCCTTACCTTTAAAAAATTATTAAAATCATATCTCCAGCCTCCAAAAGACCTTCCTTAACTAAGCCCTCATTTCCTCTCATTCCACTCCGTCTGCATCGCCCTTACATTAGATTTGAACTCTTTATTTATCCCTCCTTCAGCCCCATGGCACTTAGGTAGTCATAATTTAATTCAATTATGTTAATGTCTCTCTCACCCTCTAGAAGCTCACTGTTAGCAGGGAATGTGTCTACCAACTCTGTCACATTATACTCTCAAAAATGCTTAGTACAGGGCTTTGCATAAAGTAAGCACTCAATAAATATGATGGATTTATTGATTTCAAGGAACTTGTACTACTAGAGGTATTCATATGTACAAACAAAGGAATCAAAATAAACAAATTACTTGTACACACAAATACAAGTGCTGATGATGGCTATGAACCATAGGTCAATAACCCACAGCTCTGGATCACCCCCACTGTCCGCCTCCTCAACTCTTATGCTTGAGCTGCTGAATTCTGCTGGCAGAAATCGAAACACCAGCCCAACCTTGTCCACTTCAAGTTTATCCTTTCTTGCCTTAACACTGGCCTCTCCTCTGCCTGGCAGAACAATTTCTCTTCCCTTATTGACTCCCATGGCCATCACCTTTGTCAGCTTTTCTGAACATTTAACTCCCTCCTTGGGCCCTCTGTTCCTTCCTCTCCCCCATTGCTCACCCCCAACGATCTGGTCATCTGCTTCATTTGGAAAAATAACACCATCAGGTCTGAGCTCCCCAAAATCACTCCTCCCCCTCCTCCATACTCCCTCCTCTTGACTTCCTCTTCTACTTTCCCATCCTTCCCAGCAGTATCTTCAGAGAAGATCACCTTCCTCCTGTCAAGTGCTTTCCCCTCCACATGTGCTTCAGACCCCATTCCCTCCCACCTTCTAAAAACTCTCACCCCTTCTCTCCTCTCCTCCTTAATTTCCATTTTTCAACCACTCATTCTCCAACACCTTCTTCCCCTCTGCCTTCAATCTTGCCCATGTCTCCTCCATCCTAAAGAAACCATCCCTTGACTCCACGTCCCCTTCCAATTACCGTCCCATCTCCCTCCTACCCTTCCTTTCCAAACTCTTGGACCAAGTTGTCTACACTTGCTGCCTCAAATTCCTCTCCTCCAACTCTCTCCTGGACCCCCTCCAATCTGGTTTCCGTCCCCACCATTCCACTGAAACCACCCTCTCAAAGGTCACTAATGGCCTCCCCCTCACCAAAT
This sequence comes from Ornithorhynchus anatinus, assembly GCF_004115215.2. Lineage (NCBI taxonomy): Eukaryota > Metazoa > Chordata > Mammalia > Monotremata > Ornithorhynchidae > Ornithorhynchus > Ornithorhynchus anatinus. Next base: position 75,901,155 of record NC_041728.1, on the reverse strand, counting down.
TCAACGGCTCCTACTCCATCCTAACCTTCCTCAACCTCTCAGCTGCCTTTGACACTGTAGACCATCCCCTGCTCCTCAACACTGTTATCTAACCATGGCTTCATTGGTTCCGTTATGTCCTGGTTCTCTTCTTATCTCTCTTGGCTGTTCATTCTCAGTCTCCTTCATGGGCTACTCCTCCCTCTCCCATCTCCTAACTGTAGGTGTTTGTTCCTCAAGGGTCATTTCTTGGTCCCCTTCTATTATCCATATATACTCACTCCCTTGGTGAACTCATTAGCTCCCACAGCTTTAACTATCATCTCTATGCAGATGATAAATCTTTATCTCTTCCCTTGTTCTCTCTCCCGGCTCATATCTCCTCCTGCCTTCAATATATCTCTTTTTGGATGTCCTCCCACTACTTAAAACTCAATATGTCCAAGATAGAGCTCCTTTTCTTCCCTCCCAAACCCTGCCCTCTCCTTGCCTTTCCCGTCATTGTGGAAGGCAGTACCATCCTTCCCATCTCACAAGCCCACAGTCTTGGTGTCATTCTTGACTCTGCTTTCTCATTCACACCACATATCCAATCTGTCCCCAAAATCTGCTGGTTTTACCTTCACAACATCGCCAAAATCTGCCTTCTCCTCTCCATCCAATCCACTATCACATTAGTACAATCACTCATCCTATCCCGACTGGATTACTGCATCAGCATCCTTTCTGACCTCCCAACCTCCTCTCTTTCCATGTCAATCTATGCTTTGTTCTTCTGTCCAGATTATCTTTCTATGGAAACATTGTGGGCATATCACCCCCCTCATCAAAAATCTCCAGTGGTTTCCTGTTAACCTCCATATCAAGCAAAGACTCCTTACTATTGGCTTCAAAGCTTCCCATCACCTTGCCCCTTCCTACTTCACCTCACTTCTCTCCTTCTACATCCCATACTGTACACTCTGCTCCTCTGGAGCTAAGCTTCTCACTCTTCCTCCTTCTCACCTGTCCCACCCCCTACCCCTGACCCACGTCCTATCTCTGGTCTGAAATGCCCTCCCTCCTCAAATCCACCAAACAGTCACACTTCCACCTTCAAAGCCCTATTGCAGGCTCACCTCCTCCAGGAGGCCTTCCCAGACTAAACCCCCCCTTTTCCTCTGCTCCCCTTCCCCTCCCCATCATCCTGACTTGCTCCCTTTACCCTCCCACTGCTCCCCACAGCACTTGTGTATATATGTACATATCTATAATTCTGTTTATTTACATTACTGTCTGTTTACTTGTTTTGATGTTTATATACCTCTGATACTATTTATTTATATTAATGCTATTGATGCCTGTTAGATTGTTTTGATGTCTGTCTCCCCTTCTAGACTGTGTAAGCCCATTCTGGGCAGGGATTGTCTCTCCTTATTGCCAAACCGTAATTTCCAAACACTTAATACAGAGCTCTGCATGCAGTAAGTGTTAAATAAATGCGATTGAAAGTTTGAGTTTACTGTTGAGTTGATACAATTCAGAATGTCAGCATTTAATTGGGAATGCTTGTTGGAGGATGTGGGGTTTAGCAGTGCTTTGAATGTGGGACGGAAGAAGGGCAGTGCCAAGGCAGGAGAACATCATGAGCAAATCCATGGGGCAGGGATGTAAGAGCTGGGGTACAATAAGGAGGTTAGCTTTGGAGAAGTGAAGAGTGAGAGCAGGAATGTAGTGGGTGGGGAAATGGAGAAAACTGGTAGAGAGTCTTAAAACCACTTAAAACCACGTGATAAAACCATTGATCAGTTATTTTTGATGTGAAGCGAGATTGTCAGTTATTGAAGGTTTTTGAGGAATAGAAAGATATGGTGAGAGACAATTTAGGAAGATGATTTGAGTAATAGCATGGAATAGAGGCTGTAGAAGTTTCATATTTTTGATGTCGTTTGAGGGTTGTTCCTCATTTGGGGATCAACATTTTGCCTTGAAGTCTTCAGGATGGCTCTTTGTGTCATGTTGTTCTCTTCTTGGTTCTGCTTTGTGTTAAATAACTTGGTGGTACTATATATAGAAGCCTCTATTCACACTAAATAGCTTGAAGTTGATTGATGATGACATTAAGCACTCTGATATTTATTGTTGGAGTCTCCTGGCATGTTGGTCTCATTTCAAACTAATGGGTTCCCCTAAGATCAGGTTTAGATATTTTGCTGCCCTGAGATTTGGGGAAAATACTGAAGCCCCTTCTTATACCAGGTGATGTAGTGCAGGGGTCCACCTAGGTCTGTTCAATCTAGAGTGTTTCTGTGGGGTCATCGCCGTCATCTACCGCCCTCCCGGTCCCACCTCCGACTTCTTCAACCACCTTGACCCCTTTCTCACCTTCCTCCTCTCCTTCTCTCTGCCCACTCTGATCCTTGGAGACTTCAACATCCATACGGATGTACCCGACGACTCCTCTACCGCCCGCCTGCTATCCCTCCTTGACTCTGCCGACCTCCTCCTCCACCATACCGCGCCCACTCACCGACTCGGTCACACCCTCGATCTCGTCATCTCCTACCGCTGCACTATCTCCTCACTCACCAACTCTGAAATCCCTCTCTCTGACCATAACCTTCTCACCTGCCTCATCTCTCACACTCCCTCCCCCTGCAAATCTTCGCTACGGCCCCACAGAGACCTCCGCTCTCTCGATCCCATCCGTCTTTCCAATAGCATCTCTCCTCACCTTGCCGCCCTGTCCTCTCTTCCCACTCTCGACGATCAGGTCTTCGCTCTCAACTCCACCCTCTCTACTCATCTCGACTCTCTCGCCCCCCTTTCCCTCCGCCGCTCTCGCTCCACTAACCCACAGCCCTGGATCACCTCCTCCGTCCGCCTCCTACGCTCCTATGCTCGAGCTGCCGAGCGCTGCTGGCGAAAGTCCAAGCACCAAGCCGACCTCACACACTTCAAATTTATCCTTTCCTGCCTTAACTCTGCCCTCTCCTCCGCCAGGCAAAGCTTCTTCTCCTCCCTCATCGACACCCATGCCCGTCACCCCCACCGATTGTTCCGGACCTTTAACTCTCTCCTTAGGCCCCCTGTTCCTCCCCCTCCCCCATCTCTCACCCCTAATGATCTGGCCACCTATTTCCTCACGAAAATCAACACGATCAGGTCTGAGCTCCCCAAAGTCACCCCTCCGCCTCTCCCCTCCCCCCCCAACAACCCCCTCCCCTACTTTCCCATCCTTCCCTGCAGTATCCTCAGAGGAGATCTCCTCCCTCCTCGCAAGTGCCACCCCCTCCACCTGCGCCTCGGACCCCATTCCCTCTCACCTTCTTAAAACCATCGCCCCTGCCCTCCTCCCTTCCTTAACTTCTATTTTTAACCACTCAATCTCCAAGGGCTCCTTCCCCTCTGCCTTCAAACATGCCCACGTCTCCCCCATCCTAAAAAAACCCGCTCTTGACCCCACTTCCCCCTCCAGTTATCGTCCTATCTCCCTACTACCCTTCCTTTCCAAAATCCTAGAACGAGTCGTCTACAATCGATGCCTAGAATTCCTTAACTCCCATTCTCTCCTAGACCCCCTCCAATCTGGCTTCCGTCCCCTCCACTCTACCGAGACTGCTCTCTCTAAGGTCACCCATGACCTCCTTCTTGCCAAATCCAATGGCTCCTACTCCATTCTGATCCTCCTTGACCTCTCTGCTGCCTTTGACACTGTCGACCATCCCCTCCTCCTCCATACCTTATCTCACCTTGGCTTCACGGACTCTGTCCTCTCCTGGTTCTCCTCTTACCTCTCTGGCCGATCATTCTCGGTCTCCTACGCTGGAGCCTCCTCCCCCTCCCATCCTTTAACTGTTGGAGTTCCTCAAGGGTCAGTTCTTGGCCCTCTTCTGTTCTCCATTTACACTCACTCCCTCGGTGAACTCATCCGCTCTCACGGCTTTGACTACCATCTCTACTCAGATGACACGCAGATCTACATCTCCGCCCCTGTCCTCTCCCCCTCCCTTCAGGCTCGCATCTCCTCCTGCCTCCGGGACGTCTCCACCTGGATTTCGGCCCGCCACCTAAAACTCAACATGAGCAAGACTGAGCTCCTCATCTTCCCTCCCAAACCCGGTCCTCTCCCAGACTTCTCTATCACCGTGGATGGCACGACCATCCTTCCCGTCTCTCAGGCCCGCAATCTCGGTGTCATCCTTGACTCGTCTCTCTCGTTCACCCCACACATCCTATCCGTTACCAAGACCTGCCGGTTTCACCTCTACAATATCGCCAAGATCCGCCCTTTCCTCTCCACCCAAATGGCTACCTTACTATTACGGGCTCTCGTTATATCCCGGCTAGACTACTGTGTCAGCCTTCTCTCTGACCTCCCTTCCTCCTCTCTCGCCCCGCTCCGGTCTATTCTTCACTCCGCTGCCCGGCTCATCTTCCTGCAGAAACGATCTGGGCATGTCACTCCCCTTCTTAAACAACTCCAGTGGTTGCCTATCGACCTCCGCTCCAAACAAAAACTCCTCACTCTAGGCTTCAAGGCTCTCCATCACCTTGCCCCTTCCTACCTCTCCTCCCTTCTCTCTTTCTACCGCCCACCCCGCACGCTCCGCTCCTCTGCCGCCCACCTCCTCGCCGTCCCTCGGTCTCGCCTATCCCGCCGTCGACCCCTGGGTCACGTCCTCCCGCGGTCCTGGAACGCCCTCCCTCCTCACCTCCGCCAAACTGATTCTCTTTCCCTCTTCAAAACCTTACTTAAAAATCACCTCCTCCAAGAGGCGTTCCCAGACTGAGCTCCTCTTCCCCCTCTACTCCCTCTGCCATCCCCGCTTTACCTCTCCGCAGCTAAAGCCTCATTTTCCCCTTTTCCCTCTGCTCCTCCACCTCTCCCTTCCCATCCCCACAGCACTGTACTCGTCCGCTCAACTGTATATATTTTCGTTACCCTATTTATTTTGTTAATGAATTGTACATCGCCTTGATTCTATTTAGTTGCCATTGTTTTTACGAGATGTTCTTCCCCTTGACGCTGTTTAGTGCCATTGTTCTTGTCTGTCCGTCTCCCCCGATTAGACTGTAAGCCCGTCAAACGGCAGGGACTGTCTCTATCTGTTGCCGACTTGTTCATCCCAAGCGCTTAGTACAGTGCTCTGCACATAGTAAGCGCTCAATAAATACTATTGAATGAATGAATGAATGAACCTGACCCTTCCCCCATCCCCTAAACCCTAGGATTCCCTCCCACAGTCCCTGTTAATCAATGTGATTTATTGAGTTCTTACTATGTGCAGAGCACTGCACTGCACACAGAGCACTGCACTGAGCACTTGGGAGAGTACAGTACAACAGAGTAGGTAGGCACATTCCCTTCCCACGATGAGCTAACAGTGACACAGGCACTGCTTCTGATTTGGGCAAGAGGAGGATGTGAGCTTTCAGAATTTAAGCCTCTGTCACTCCTCTGATGGTACACGCTGAGGGGTTCTCTCTCACCTATCACCTATAGTTGGTCCCATGTTTCAAAGTGTTTTCAAAGCCTATTCTGTTTCCTCTAGGTGCTGATGTTTATGGAACCAGTTTTATTGTCCTCAGGGACAGAGTCATTACCTGGTAGAACAGTATATTAGTAGAGCATTGCAAGTGTAAGGACTCATTCACCATTTAGTGCCTTAGGGATCTGAAAGCATTAAGGTGCAGGCTTCTCTCAACTCCTAATTTGCTCCCATGCAGGTCCTGTAACCCTGGGAAGATGAGCCCAATGAACCCTGGTGGGTCTCCTTTATGTTTTTCTTATTTCCATAAACCACCTTTTTGATTAAGGGTAAAAACGCACAACTGAATACAAAGTTTTCACCACAGTTCCTGTTGAGACCAAAAATTATATAGTTTCCTATTTCTTTTAGGGCTACTTAGAATAGTATATTCTTCCTTGTATAAACCATGATAGGTTTTCTTTTTCTTTTTAATAGTCTCTAATGATTTTCTCAGCCATTTTTTCTCATTCTGGGAGTTAGATACTCTAGACAATATAATTCTCAGGATTTCATTACTCCTCTTTTTTAGGACTGAACCAGCTTTGACTGTGCCCCAGTACTCTCAGTAGTTCTTTGTAATGATAAATTACCCATTTTTCTTAGTAGTGCAACTACTTTTTCCCTCTCAGATGAATACCCTCTGGTCTTAGTGATTTGTTGCAATATTTCAATTTAATTTCTTGAGTTATTTCCAGGTCGGGCAATGGTAGTTTTGGAAATGTCTGTTTTTAGTTTAGGACATGTTGAAAATGCTATTTGTCACAGCTTGGGTGGTCTTAAATCAAGAGTGGGTGGGTATCCTGACAGTGGTCTGGTCAGAAGTCTCATCTCTGCCATTCATGTTCCCACTTGGGCAGTGAGTGAGTAGGTGGGCACATGTGCACCAGATTAATAATAATAAAAATAATGATGGTATTTTTAAGCACTTGCTATATGCCAAGCACTGTTCTAAACACTGGGGTAGATGCAAGTTTGTAAGGTTGGACACAGTCCCTCTCCCACATGGGGCTCACAGTCTTAATCCCCATTTTACAGATGAGGTAACTGAGGCATAGGGAAGTGAAGTGACTTACCTAATATCACACAGCAGAGAAGTGGTGGAGCCATTAGAACCCAGGTCTTTCAGGATCCCAGGCTTGTGCGCTATCCAGTACACCACACTGCTTCTTGAATTGCATACATGAATTTTATTATATTCAGGATCTATTTATGTCTGCTGACCTCAATAAGTGTGGAATCTATCTTGTAGCACCATAATCCCGAAGCTTGTCACCTTGGATGCAGTAATGAGAGGAAGAATACATTGGGTCCTGTGGAACCAAGCATTGAGTTTCAATCTAAGGACTGATTAAAATGGAGTTCTGCAGTAATTAAAAATAGATTTCACATGTTGAGCAAAAGGTTTTACTCCTCCAGTCTAAATCTAAGAATGCTTATTAAAAGCTTCTAGCAGGAACTACCAATACTTGTTAATGGGGGTTAGCATGGATAAAAACAAGTCACAGATAAGCCAAAAATCAGTCAATAAAGTAAAATTCCCCTATACCAAACATTTCCAGAGCTAGAGCCCTGGAAAAAGTATCCATGTTTCATCTTCCTGGCCCATCGTCAGAAAGTAATAATGAACAGTCACTTGTCCAAAGAAGGGGAGAAAATATGATGGTCTGGATAATCAGTTCATTAATAGAACAGAATCTATCAATCAATGGTATTTATTCAGTGTTTACTGTGTGCTGAGCACTACACTAAGGGCTTGGGAGAGTAAAATACAAGAGTAGGTGGATACATTCCTTGCCCACAAGGACCTTATAGTGTAGAGGGGGAGATGGACATTAAAGTAAAATACGGATTTTCAGACCTGTGGGGCTGAAAGTAGAATGAATAGTAAATGCTTAAAGGGTACAGGTTCAAATTTATAGGTGATGCAGAAGGGAGAGGGATTAGAGAAGATTAGGGCATAGAAAGGGATTTTCTGAGGACGTATGATTTTAATAAGGCTAAAATCTGACCTTTCTTCTCCATCCGAGCTGATACCATGTTAATCCAAACTCTTATCCTATCCTGCGTTGTTAGCTATATCAGCCTCCTTGCTGGCTTCCCTGCCTCCTGTCTCTCTCCACTCCAGTCCATACTTCTCTCTGATGCCCAAATCATTTTTCTAAAAAAATATTCAGTCTGTTTCCCCACTGAAGAACCTGGAGTGATTGTCCATCCATCTCCACATCAAACAGAAACTCATCAATCACCTTGTCCCCTCTTAACTAACCTTGCTCCTTGCCCACTAGAACTCACCCTCTTCCTTCCCTCCCCATTCCCCTACTCCCTCCCTCTGCTCTTCCCCTTCCAACAGCACTTGTGCATATTTGTATATATTATTTATTACTCCATTTATTTTATTAATAATGTGTTTATAGGATTCTATTTAGCTTGATTTATTGATGCCTGACTACTTGTTTTGTTTTGTTGTCTGTCTCCCCCTTTTAGACTGTGAGCCCGTTGTTGGGTAGGGATTATCTCTCTCTTCTGCTGAATTGTACATTCTAAGCACTTAGTACAATGCTCTGCACACAGTAAGCGCTCAATAAATACGATTGAATGAATGAACACTTTGCTCATCTGGTGCCAACCTACTTTCTGTACCTCAAACTTGTCAATCTCTCTGCTGACCTCTCGCCCAAGGACTTTCTCTGACCTGTAGTGCCCTCCCTTTTCATATCTGACAAACATTCACTCTCCCCACCTTCAAAGCCTTGTTGTAGGCACATCCCCAGGAGACCTTCTTTGACTAAGCCCTCATTTCCTCTTTGCCACTCCCTTGTGCATCACCCTGATTTGCGCCCTTTATTATTGCTATTGTTCTTGTCTGTCCATCTCCCCTGATTAGACTGTAAGCTCATCAAACGGCAGGGACTGTCTCTATCTGTTACCGATTTGTACATTCCAAGCTCTTAGTACAGTGCTCTGCACTTAGTAAGCGCTCAATAAATACTATTGAATGAATGAATGAATGAATGAATTCACCCCACCACCTTAGCCCCATAGATTTATGTAGATATCTGTAATTTATATCAATGTCTGTCTCCCCATCTAGACTGTAAGCTCACTGTGGGCAGAGAATGTGTCTACCTACTCTGTTATATTGTAGGTATATAGTGCTTAGAACAGTGCTTTGCATACTGTAAGTGCTCGATAAATACAATTGATTGATCGGTCATTTCTCTACCGTATTCATATGAAGCCTGTCTCTCCAAAATATACTGATTTCTTTTTCCCCCTGTTCTAAATAAGAGAATTTTAAACCATTTAAACCTTTTCCTTTGTCACCTCCCTTCATGATAATTATAGATTCTGGAGGGAGCACCTGTACCTATTGGAGGAGAAAAGAATTGTTACATCTTGCAGCTTAAAAATCCTTGATAAGATTTCCAAGAAACATAGAGAAATTTGAGTTATAGGAGACCATTTTATATATTGTGGACAGACATTTATGGATCATAATGAATAATGGTTTCTGCTTAGTTCCAGATTTATAGCATTTGCTTTCAGATAGGCTGTACTACATTTTTCTAGGAGACACTGTCACATTGATTATCTTTAGTTTTCAGGTCAGCTGGGATTCTGCTATGCTTCTGTAAAAATGAGACATTATGGTAAAGGTTTTTGAAATGATCATTTTAAAATACAACAGGTTTACTTTCCTATGAGCAAGTATACCAACAATGACACACAAGCATGTTCCCTTTCAGTTGCAAATGAAAAAATATTGATTGTCTCTAAAGTATGCCATTTGGCATTTTACATCAGAGCACTTTAAAACCTTTTAACACCAACAATAGTAGAAACTAGAGTGCATTAAATGTGTTTCTTTTTTCCCTTTTAATAGCATATTTTCTTTCAAAAGTTAAAGGATACATTAGGCTTGCATTATGCAGATTGAGAAAAATTTTTGCATTTACCATTTATTCACAATGAGGGTTGGTCTGTTTCCTTAAACGTCTGTTGTAAATTCTGAGTTATTAACAAATTGATATTCCTTCTGTCTCCCATGTGTATGAATTAGGACACATTTGTATTGCTGAGAATCAGTTATTTATCACTGTGCAATTCCTTTCCAGAAAAAGAAAATAGGGCATTTTCCAGCAAGTCAAAGCTAAAGGCAAATTGTTGTCTTAGCACCTTTGATGTAACAAGCCCATGTATTGTTCATGGGGAAAAAGTGGCATTTTTTCTTTCCTTTATAAGGATGAACTTACCCCAGTGCTTCTTTGTGATGAAGTAATAATAGTCTAAAGTGACATCTTCATAGAGAATTTGATGTACCCTTAGCAGATGAAATGAGGAGAGAATTCTTCTTTCTCTACAAGATAACTGGGCAGTTGTAATCAGAGCAAAATGAGCCACACTGAGAGATTCCCAGGTCACTGAAGCAACTAATATCTAAGTTTAGTGGACAACATCCACTCAGGACAACTTCCTCATTCCAGAGAATATTCTGTGAATTGAAAACATAGAAAGAGAAAGTATCATAGAATCACACAAGTTTGCAGTCCCTCACCATAGCCTAATAGGAAGAACATGGGCCTGGGAGTCAGAGAACTTGGATTCTAATCCTGGCTCTGGAACTTGCCAGCTGTATAATCTTGAGCAAGTCACTTTACTTAACAAGTGACTCAGTTTCCTCATCTGTAAAATGCGGATTGAATATCTGTTCTCCTTTCCCTTAGACTCTGAGCTCCATGTGGAACAGGAATTGTATCTGAGTTGATTATTTAACTCAGTGCTTAAAACAGTGTTTGAAACATACTAATTGCTTAACAAGTGCTTAACAGAGAAGCGGTTTGGCTCAGTGGAAAGAGCATGAGCTTGGGAGTCAGAGGTCATGGGTTCAAATCCCAGCTCAACCACTTGTCAGCTGTGTGACATTGGGTAAGTCACTTAACTTCTCTGTGTCTCAGTTACCCCATCAGTAACAACTTGACAACCTGATCACCTTGTATCTCCCCAGCACTTAGAACACTGCTTTGCACATAGTAAAAGCTTAACAAATGCCATCATTACATCATTATTATTAAGTGCCATAATAATGATAATTATTATTGTAATTATTTAGGATTTGGGCCTTTATGGTTTGCCAGCTGTACATACATCCAGGAGTCAAGTAGCCTCATATGCTGATGTCGAGGGGAATGGAAGTGAAGTGTGAGGTAAGAGGTATAGATGGGAGTCTTTCTCTCTACATGCAGAATGGTATAGAAAGGCACCAATGCATCCCTCAGAGGCCTGGACAGCTCCTTGTCATCCACATGGAGGGAAAAACAAGGCAGAATGCATAGAACAAGCACTAATGATACCTGATCGGGGGAAAAAATTCACCAGTGAATCCATCTTGAATTTGATTGTAATGAGTAAAATGGGGCAGGAAACTCTCTGCCACCCCCAGGCCCCACCAGGTTGCATGCCCCACTGGGCCCTGCCCCTCACCTTACTGGCTGCCCTCCTTGCTGTTGCCACTGAGGGCTATACTAGTTACTGGGAAGCTGAAGCTGTGGGGTTGCAGGAGGCTGTATTCTGATCTCTGGGGCCTGATGGCCTCTTCTTCCTCTCCTCACTGGACTCTGGCGAAATATGAGCCCTAGCCCTGAGGAGTTCAAGCCCATCTTCAAGAAGTTGACTGGCAGGGTGCTGGCTGACCTCTGGGAGGAGGATATGGCAGTTGAAGACCACCCCAGTGGGGCTATGGTGTCTATCGACTCCAGGTTTCAGCCTCTGGGCTTGGAGGAGATGACTAAGAACAAAGACAGCTTCTGGGGTTCTCCCACATGTACCCTCATGGCTCCTGCCTCTCTCCTTGTCCAGTTAGCCATCTAGTACTTCAAGGTCTTTCCCCTAAGGACTAGCTAGAGCTGGGTGAGGCCTGGTGAATTGTTCCAGTGAGCTGACCTTCTCCTGTGGCTGGCTACCAGTCCAATGACCACTTCTACCTCCTTAATACTCAGATGAAAGGAGGTCATCCTCCATTGCTTCCTGAGCTTGTTCTACCCTCAGCCCTTGGTAAAGACCCAGTTGTCTTTGGTAAAGACCCAGTGCTGGGGCCTGCCTCTCCACCATCAGCGACTTACCATCGTTATGTTCAGATGCACATTGAGTTCCAGTTGAATGAGCTGCCTGACTTCCCCAGCATGGCTCAGTGGAAAGAGTCAGAGGTCATGGGTTCGAATCCCGGCTCTGCCACTTGGCAGCTGTGTGACTGTGGGCAAGTCACTTAACTTCTCTGTGCCTCAGTTACCTCCTCTGTAAAATGAGGACTAACTGTGAGCCTCACGTGGGACAACCTGATGACCCTGTATCTCCCCCAGCACTTAGAACAGTGCTCTGCACATAGTAAGCGCTTAACAAATACCAACGTTATTATTATTATTACCCAGCCGGCTCGCCTCCCACATCACGCCATCCTGAGATACCTCCCGCTTTCACAAGTTCAAGCTCTTCAAACAGAGGTCCCTAAGAGCGGACTTGCAGTGGCTATACAGGACCGATGAGTACAGCAACATGAAGGTGTACATTGGCTACCTCCCTCAGATGGGCCCCTGGGCCACTTGGTGCCAGCCATGATCCGGAATGAGTTCAGCCATGTGAATGACAGCTGCCTGGAACTCAGGGGAGCCCACACAGTAGGTTTGAGAAGATCTTTTGGCAGCAGATGCAGAGGAGGGAGGAGGATGCCCAACAGCTGGAGGTGACCATGTACCCATTCAAGAAGGTTACCCACCTGCCATTCACCAGAAGCCAAGTAGAAGCTTGTGCACTCAATCCTCCTGTAGGGAACATTGGATAATCAGTTATGCTGATGTTCTGAGCAAACTCTTCAGCAGATTGTCATGGGAAGTTTTCCCAACCATGCTGTCCTCAACAAAAGGCTTCATCAGCACCTGATTCCTGGTCAAGGATCTGGAGGAGCTGCAAAAGCACCCTGAAAATGAGGCCTACTGGGAGCTGGTGGCCCTGCACCTGGAAAAGTACAACTTCTTCTTCCTCACCAGTGGCACTGTGCTTCACCACATGAATGCCAACTACTTCCTGGGACATCATGTCCATGCAGCCCAAGAACAACGAGGGGGGCACCTTCAGCTTTGAGGCTTCTTTGGAGGAACCAACCTCTGCCACCTATGCACAGTTCCTGCGAGAGGGGCTGCAGTGGATTTCCCCCTTCCTCCAGCCCTAAGATTGCCCCGCGGCTCAGCGGGGACAGAACGCTGTGGCTGAGCATCCAACCCCAGGAAAGCCAAGCAGGGATGGACCACACCCCTGACAGAACCTCATTCTATGGCCTAGAGGCTTTCTCTAGCGTGAGCCTGGTCTGGGTCCTCCTAGGGCAGCTGTTTTGAATAACTCCTACAGACAAGTAGACCCTGGTCCCCTTGCTAAATGATCTTTATGACCATGTGCAGAATCCCAGAGGGATCCAGTCTTATGTTGGGATGGCTGTGTCTTGATGGGGAAGGACTTTCCTGCTCCTTTCCCTTAAAAGCAGTATGGCCTCATGGAAAGAGCATGGGCCTGGGAATCAGAAAACCTGCCGTCCCTTACCTGCTGTATAACCTTGGGCAAGTCACTTGGGCTCAGTTTTCTTGTCTGTAAAATTGGGATTCAGTACCTGCTTTCCCTCCTATTTAGACTGTGATTACCTTGTATCTTTCCCAGTGCTTAGTACAGTGCCTGTCACATAAGTGCTTAGCAAATACCAAATAATCATCATCATCATCATCATTATTAATTAACTAGCCTTGCTTACAATGTTTTTTGTCTCACAAAACTTGACATTTTTTTCAACTGTGGAGCAACCAAACTCAGTGTCTTATTCCATGATATAGCAGGAGGTACCGGGTTTATGTGTCCCCTGGAATTTCACCAAAATTCAAATACCAGTAGGTTGCTTTGGATAATTAATAAATAATAATAATGTTGGTATTTGTTAAGCGCTTACTATGTGCCGAGCACTGTTCTAAGCGCTGGGGTAGACATAGGGGAATCAGGTTGTCCCACGTGGGGCTCACAGTCTTAATCCCCATTTTACAGATGAGGGAACTGAGGCACAGAGAAGTTAAGTGACTTGCCCACAGTCACACAGCCGACAAGTGGCAGAGCTGGGATTCGAACTCATGAGCCCTGACTCCAAAGCCTGTGCTCTTTCCACTGAGCCACGCTGCTTCTCTTACTTCAGGTGTTACGATGAATATGGAACAAGAGTTCTAGGAGGGAACTCTGCTCAGATAAAATAACGAATAGAAAAATAAGTGCATATGTGTACATATTCATCACTTCCCAAAGTGGATGAAAGAATATATGATGGCTAATGGATCGGGATATTGCCTATACTTTAATGACAGAAGCAAGAAAATTTAATCTCTTCAAACCACAAGTACTTCAATTAAATAATGAATAAACACTGAATCATGTTGTTAAAACTAACGTGGCCTTTTCTGTCTTCCAACTTCCATATTCTATCTTTGTCACCAGATATCATCACTATTTCCTTCACAGTATCTCCACAATTCACACCATCCAAACTGTCATCTTGCTGATCCAAGCACTTATAAAATCCCAACTTGACTACTGCATTTGTTATGCTGCCAGCCTACCTGCATTCAGTGTATACTTCACTCTGTAGATCAGATTACTAGAACATCATTTTTCATATATCTTCCAACTCTTTAAGGTTCTACAATCACTCAGTGATTGATACTTGAACACATACTATGTGCAGAACAATGATAGCCCATTACTGCCCTCAACATGAGAAACTCCTAACCACTGGCTTATTGAAGGACTCTTCATTAAGGATTCTGATGCAGTAGGATAAGTGCTTGGATCTGTGCCTGCAGGCCTTCCTGCTTTGGGCTTTGCTTGAACTGGAGTTTGGTCAGGGAATTCCTTTCACACCCAGCCTCAATGGGGAGTTTGCCAGCGCTTCTGCCTGAATCATATTATTGTTGTCAGTAACTGTTACTAAAAGCACTGAAAATGAGTCTCCTTCATGCTCCCTTCACATTATTAGTTCCTTTAAGACACATGGATTTTGTGAAATTTTTTTCAGTCTGCTAGCAGGTTTTCCCAAATAGATACACCCACATTCACACTCCATTTAGTCATGACTCTACTTGTTTGTCTCATAGGATTCCTGACACATTGCTCAGGAAGAATTTATCAATCTGGAATTGGTTGCATTCCAAGTGTCTGCCCAGTGCTGCTGTTGCCTACACTCCAGAGCTACACTTACTGTTTTGGAGTTCTTTAATGACAGGTCCTACCTGACCCACTGGGAGGTTAGCCCACTTTGAGTCTCCTTGGTGCAACTCAAGTAGATTATAATTATTTTCTCTGTTTGGGTTTGGAGACATTGCACTGTAGAAAGCAGGATATGCCTCAAAGTAGTTAATAATAATGGCAGTTATTAAGCACTTATAATCTGCCAGGCACTGTACTAAGCACTGGGGTGGATAAAAGCAAATCGAGTTGGCCACAGTCCCTGTCCCATGAGGGGCTCACAGTCTCAATCCCCCTTTTACAGATGAGGTCACTGAGGCACTGAGAAGCTTAAGGACTTTCCCAAGGTCACATAGCAGACAAGTGGTGGTCCTGGGATTAGAATCCATGACCTTCTGATTCCTAGGCCTGTGCTCTAATTATTACATTGTGTCTCCTTGGTGAAATAATTTTCTAGAAAAGGGTTGTTCAAAGGAGTAAAGGGAATTGAGAGGCAAAATTGAAAGAACTTGTAGTTGAACAAGGAAGGACCTGGGACTTTGAATTAGAACTGAGACTTTAAGCAAATCAGTTCACCTTTCTGGAGCTTTTCCCTCTACCAGAAATTATTCTTTATCCTCTGCCCTTCCTTGGCTTTAATTGTTAAATTGTGATTTAAATGTCATTGAGTTTTAGATTTTTGTATGAATTAGATTTGGAATGCTTGGTTTGTCTAAATGTGGTTTAAATTAGTATTGGATTATTATGGTTTCTAAATTTGATTAATGTGGATCAGTTTTGTGTGGTGCGATGGTTTATAATTTGGTTCCTTTCCATGTAGAAAATTTTCAACATTGCATTTTGAAAAAATAAACATTCAATTTTAAAGGGCAGTAATCCAATACTTCTAGAGTTTTCTGTAGTCTTTAGAAAGGGTTGGATATTAACCTTTTAATCATTTTAGAGCCAGAAAGCCAAATCCTGGCCTTTGGAAATAAGCATTTCCATAGGAAGAAATTGTGAAAATCTCCATTTCCTTAGCACATTAAATTTTAGGCATCCATCCATTTCTGTTTGACACCTTTTTTCCCATGCAGCTTTGGCCATCTGAACCTATTTCTTTGGATCACATCTATTTTGACACTGGCAGGTACTACCTCCACCTGTTTCCCATGTAGCAAACCTAGAATTGCTGTTTCATTTATCATACCTGAGCAGGTCTATATGATATTTTATGAAACACAAGTATGAGGGAGAATTCAGTTTTGTCTAAAGTCATTTTCATAAATCTCAGTAGACATTAGATCTTGAAATAGTGATTAAATGTTTATAGTCCAGAAGAACCTTATATAAAAAGCAACAATCATGGTTTCCACTAATCCTTGAGCACTCTTGTTCTTCTGCACCTTTTCCAGTCAGTCTTTCATATTAATTGAAAACTTACTGTGTGAACAGCACTGTACTAAGCACTTGGGAGAGTACAATATAACAAACAGACACATTCACTGCACACAATGAGTTTAGTCTACAGGGGCAGACAGACATTAATATAAATAAATTACAGATATGTACATAAGTGCGATGGAAATGGAGAGTCTAAATCAAAAGTGTACCTTACCTGAGGAAAGTGAAAAATTGGGCAAAACCTAAGTAATGTTAGGTGTGGAATAGTTTTCTTTTCCCTCTTGGTGGAAGTATTGGGAAAATTTAGATCTCGCAACAGGTTGTTTTCATAATCCCTCTTTTGCCCACTGTTTTAGTAAGATAGTATTGAATTCAGAATATCCAAAATCCACTGGGAAAGAACCAAGACATGTTGGTTCCTGGTCTGAAGAAATGACCTGAATTTAGTACAGGAGTTATGCTAAGCACTCACTTGATGTTGAAAGTAGTTTTCTTCTAAGTTTAGGATGCACTTTCATATTTTAATGAGTTTAAAATATCCCATTGTCTATTTGATCTTCACAAAATATCAATTCCTGTTTTCAAAAAGAGAAAGGTCAATTATAATTACTTGAAATGCTCTAATGTTTCCTGAACAAGTTTATGGTGCAGGGGAGTCAGGAATGGAGGATGGGATTCAGAGTGTGGGCAGTGAGGTTCAGAGAGCCACTGATAGAGAATATTAAAGGAGCACATGGTTTTTGGGTATAGGATACTGGGGAAAGACTGAGTAAAGAAAATTGATTATAAAAGGTTAATTTAACAAAATGAAGCTTACCTACATTAGCAGTAAGAGATACCCTGCTGCCAATTATTTGTTTGGACATAAAAGGCCTCAGAAGAGTATTATGCTCAGCCCATCCTAAACCCAAAGAGGCCTCTGTAAGTTTGGACAGACCATGTTCCCCCTCCTTAGTAGTGTTACTAGGGCTATCTGAGTGTGATAGAGCTTAAATGTCTGATGAACTAGTGTTTAAATCATAACTGTAAAATTCAATCATCAATTACTACTGAAAAGGAAATGAGGCCAACTAAATGCTGGTTGTGAGAAGTCATGATTGGAAACTTTATGGCCTAGTGAAAAGAGGATGTGTCTGGAAATTAGAGGACCTGGGTTCTAATCCCAGCTCTGGCACTTGTCTGTCATGTGACCTTGGGTAAATCACTAAACTTCTCTGAGCCTCAATTTTCTCGATTGTAAAAGAGTGATTCAGTACCTGTTCTTCCTTCTACAGAGATTGTGAGTCCCATGTGGAATAGAGACTGTGTCTAACCATGACAATGTTATCTATCCCATTGCTTAAAAGCCATGCTTGACACATAGTAAATACTTAACAAATGCCATAAAAGTCTTCATAATAGTAATAATTGAGATATTTAAATGCTTACTTGGTGGCAAACATTGTGCTGAGTACGGGGCAGATACAGCAAAAACACATAGTTCCTGTCCCACAGGTTGCTCACAGTTCAGGAAGAGATAGAGCAGAAATTTAATCTGCATTTTTCAGATAACGAAATGACTTGCCTGTGATCGCACAAGAGGCAAGTGACATATCTGGGATTAGAACCCAGCTCTCTTGGAACCCAGACCTGTGGTCTTTACAGTTATTTTTCCCTTTTATTAAAGTTCCTTTTTGAAACATTGCATATTTACACAATTTGATATTTTTATGAGTGCCTCAGGAATGAGTGCAAATGAAGGAAACTTTTAACATTGATAATTTCAATGTAAAATATAGATTCTTAATCTAGAATAAATTTAGAAATAGGTATGGTATTAAGTGCTTATTATGTGTCATGCAGTTCCCTAAGGACTGGGATAGATCCAGTAAATCAGGTTGGACAAGGCCCCTGTCCCAAATGGGATGCATAGTAGTGTATCAGGAGGGAGAACTCTGTTATATTGTACTCTCCCAAACACTTAGTACAGTAGTGTGCACACAAGTGCACAATAAATATGATTGATCAGGTATTAAAACCCCATTTTACAGATGAGCAGGCTGAGGCCAAGAGAAGTTGTGACTTACTCAAGGTCACACAGTAGGCAAGTGGTGAAGCTATGTTTAGAACCCAAGCCCTATGATTCTGACAGTGTGCTTTTTCTCCAGTGCCACATCTGCTCCTCTCACAGCAAAAGGAACTATGGCATCTGTCCAAACTGTAGGTTTATTTCTGCTAGACTGATAGGAATAAATTTATGAAAAAAAGTATAAATCAATGAATAAGTGGAAAACCAATAGTGTACATAAATCAAGATGTCCATAAGGGCTAAGGATTGCAACAACAAGCATCTTGTAGAACACAGTCAATCCACCCCCACTGAAACAATGTTTATTGAATCCCATCTTAGAGGATAAAGGACAGCACAGAAGATCCAAATAACTGCTGCAGAGCAAACTACAATGGGGAAACTGTAAGCCGGCTGAAAAGCTCCAAATAATGTAATAGAATATAAGCTTGTGGAAAGCAGGGATCATATATATTAGCTTGATGTATTCTCATAAGCATTTAGTAAGTGCTTTGAACACAGAATGTGCTCAGTAAATACTACTAATTGTTTGAAAGAGCTGTGGAGTGTTAGCAGACAGCATCCTCCCCCAACTTTGTAGAAAGCACTACCATCCTCCCTGTCTCACAAGCCTTTATCCTTGACATTTTTCTCAATCATGTCTCTCATTCAACACACATATTCAGTCTTTCACCAAATCCTGACGGTTCAACCTTCACAACATCTGAAAAAATCGCCATTTCCTCTTCATCCAAACTATTCCACATTAATCCTATCCCACCTTGATTACTGCATCAGCCTCCTTGCTAACCTTCCTACTGCTCCTCTTTCCCCACTCGAGTCCATACTTCACTTTGCTGTCCAAATCATTTTTCTTCAAAAGCACCCAGTCTTTGTTTCTTCATTTCTCAAAACCTTCCAGTGGTTGACCATCCACCTCTACATCAGACAGAGGCTTTAAGGCACTCGATCACCTTGCCCCCTCCTACCTTGGCACTCAATCACCTTGCCCCCTCCTGCCTTATCACCGGCCCAATTCTCTCCTCTAATGCCAACCTACTCAGTGTACGTAGATCTCATCTATCTCACCATAGATCTCTCATCCACATCCTGCCTGTGGCCTGGAATGCCATCTGTCTTTATACCCAATAGACCATCATTCTCCCAATCCTGCAAAGCCTTATTAAAAGTACATCAAAAGGCCTTCCCCAACTAAACCCTCATTTCTTCTTCTCCCACTTCCTCCTGCAAGTCTTGCACTTGGATTTGCATCCTTGTTCACCCCTCTCTCAGCCCCACAGCACTTACATACATATCCATAATTTATATAAATGTCTGCATACCCCTCTAGTGTAAGCTCTCGGTGATCAGGGGACGTGTCTAATAACTGTTATATCGCACTTTCTTAAGCTCTTAGTAAAGAAGCAGCATGGGTCAGTAAAGAGCCTGGGCTTTGGAGTCAGAGGTCATGGGTTTGAATTCTGTCTCTGCCACCTGTCAGCTGTGTGACTTTGGGCAAGTCACTTAACTTCTCTGTGCCTCAGTTACCTCATCTGTAAAATGGGGATTAACTGTGAGCCTTATGAGGGACAACCTAATTACCCTGTATCCACCCCAGCGCTTAGAACAGTGCTCTGCACATAGTAAGTGCTTAACAAATACCAACATTATTATTATTAGTAAGTGTTCCATAAGTATGATTGATGATTGATCAGAAGGCACACTAATGTATCATACCGCAATTATAAATGTGGGTTCTTATTTTACAATAGATGATTTGATAAAGTCACAAAACACTGAGGAACAAAACTCATCCTATGAACATTGAGTTGGCACCAGGCACAGCAATACTTGTGTGAGCAAGGACCAATCTTTACTTGCTTTTATCAACCACTGTGGCAACAAACAAAATGATAAATTGCCACTATATCTTTGAACCAATAGGATGAATAGAGAATCCATAACTGCTTCAGGCAGTGGCAACAGGATGCTTGAGGAACAGGATGGTAGTTCCTGTGCAAGACATCCAAAATTAAGGGTATGTATTTTATATAATGTGCTGGAAATTATTTACAGGGTAAACGAAGGCACTAAAATAATGTTTTTGCTGTTTACTGCACATAAAAGGCTTAAAGTGAAAGTGAATATATAATTTTCAGTGTAACTTCATAAATGCAAGAAACAGATGGTCAGTGACTTTAAGTAAATGTCTTTCCCAGTACAAGTCCATTAGGAAAATGAAACTATTCCCCAACTCTCATTTAGTGATTTTTCTCTTAGTTTGGTAGCAGGTTTTGTCATTTAAGTAAGGTAATTTAAATGAGTCTTGCATTATAAAAATAAATTTTCAGATTAATTAGAATGATTGTTTTAGTCCCTGATGCCTTTTTATTTGGGCAAATTGATTTGGCTTTCTTGGAGAACTTTCCAATACACATTTCTCAAATTGATAAATCAAATTCTTTAAGACAGTTATAGGATTCAATACTAATAATAATTGCGTTATTTGTTAAGCATTATGCCCCAAGCATTGTGCTAAGTACTGGGGTAGATTCAATATTTAAGAACAGTCTCTCTGTCCCATATGGAATTTACAGTCTATGTAGGAGGAAGAACAAGTATAGAATCCCCGATTTACAAGGAAACTGAGGCAGAAAGGTTAAATCAGTAGCCTAAAGTCTCAAAAGAGGCAGATTAAAATCCCAGATTTCTGACTAGCCATCCTGTGCTCTTTCCCTTAGGCAAAAGAACATACTTCTGAATTTTAATGGGTACAGAAATGCAATGTTTCCCAGGGTAAACAAATGGATCCGTCCCCTTTTATACCAAATCAATTTAACATATGCTAGTCTGCCTGCGAAAATCAGTGCCTTGCAATGGTCTCACTATCTTTGATTAGAAAAGAAAGCCAACAACCGCTAAAGCACTATTATCCCACTCCATACTATCTAGAAACTGGTGTCTTTCATTCATTCAGTAGTATTTATTGAGCGCTTGCTATGTGCAGAGCACTATACTAAGCGCTTGGAACGTACAATTTGGCAACAGATAGAGACGATCCCTGCCCAGTGATGGGCTCACAGTCTAATCGGGGGAGACAGATGTCAGACCCAAACAGAATGAAACAAAAGACACCATTATCACGGTAAATAGAATCAAGGGGATGTACACCTCATTAACAAAATAAATAAGGTAATGAATAATATATGCAAATGAGCACAGTGCTAAAGGAAGGGGAAGGGGGGAGCAGCAGAGGGAAAGGGGGCTCAGCTGAGGGGAGGTGAAGGGGGAAGGGGAAGGAGCAGAGGGTGGAGGGGGAGCAAAGGGAAAAAGGGGTAGCTCAGTCTGGGAAGCCCTCTTGGAGGAGGTGAGCTCTCAGGGCTTTGAAGAGGGGAAGAGTGTCAGTTTGGCGGGCGTGAGAAGGGAGGGCATTCCAGGACAGTGGTAGGACATGGGCCAGAGGTCGACGGCGGGATAGGCGTGAAGGGCAGACAGTGAGGAGGTGAGCGACAGAGGAGTGGAGTGTATGGAGTGGGCAGTAAAAAGAGAGAAGGGAGGTGAGGTAGGAGGGGGCAAGGTGATGGAGAGCTTTGAAGCCAAGAGTGAGGAGTTTTTGTTTCGTGTGGAGGTTGATAGCCAACCACTGGAGGTTTTTAAGGAGGGGAGTGACATGCCCAGAGTGTTTCTGTAGGAAGATGATCCGGGCAGCAGAATGAAGAATAGACTGGAATGGGGAGAGACAGGAGGAAGGGAGATCAGAGAGAAGGTTGACCCAATAATCCATTCGGGATATTTTGAGAGCTTGTACCAGTGCGATAACCATTTGGATGGAGAGGAAAGGGAGGATCTTGGAGATATAGTAAAGATATCTCTGAGAGTTACCATAAATGTAACAGTGACAGCATTTATCAAACACCCATAGTGTAGTGCACTGTACTAGGCTGTGAGAAACTATATAAATGCCCACAATGAAATAGCACTTTAACGGGGGTAGATGTAAAATATTTGTGCAATTGATTTTGAGTATTTGCATGAGTGCAGAGAAAGGGCAGAAGTATATATATATAAGTGCTAGAGATGGATGCCAGATGCCAGTCACATGAGGAAAGAAGAAACAAAGCACCAAAACAACATAAAATGCAAGGCCACTAACAAATACAAAAAGAGCAATGGTGTGCTGTGAGTTGAAGAGCAGAGTTCCAGGTTCTTCCCAGATTCCTTGCCACTGTGAATCCAACTTTGACAACAGTCACAGCTGTAACCATAACAGGAATAGGGTGGAACAGGACTTAATGAAATCCTGGGTTCTGGGAACAATTCCACTTTCCAGCATTCTAAACAATAGGTGACAGTGTGGGATGAGAGTGAGTCTGGGAGTTATAGGAAGTGGGTTCTAATCCTGGCTCTCCCACTTGCCTGCTCTGTCACCTTGGGCAAATCACTTAATATCTCTGCATCTCAGTTTCTCCTGTTCTCCCTCTCTCTTAGACTGGGAGTTCCACGTGAGATAGGGACTAAGGACCGATCTGATTACCATTTATCTACCCTGTGTTTAGTATAATTTTTGTTGCTTAGTAAGCACCTAACAAATAAAAAAAATTGTCTTTATAATTATTATTAAGGCCTTATCCTGCTGCTGGAGTTTCTCCCTAGCTTCCTGGCCTAATGGGACAGTTTGGTGGTGAGGGAGCAGGGTGGTTTCTCATCTGAGCTGCAGGCCTAGCTGGTCAAACAGTAAGGGAAACAGGCAGGAGTCCCAAACTGCTTATGTTTTTTTCAGTCTTTCTGGGCTGTAGCAGGAACTAATAATGATAATGATGATAATAGTAATAACTGTGGTATTTTTTATTACGTACAATGTGCCCATCACTGTAGTAACCGCTGGGGTAGATCCAAGATAATCAGGTCCCATTCTTATGGTGAGAAATCTGTGGCACAAAGAAATTGTGACTTGTCCAAGGTCATACAGCAAGTATGTGGCAGAGTTTAGGATTAGAACCCAGGTCCTCCGACACCCAGGCCCATACTCTTTCCACTAGGTTATGCTGCTTCTCAGGGGCTGATGGGAATCCCTGATGGTATGGAGACAGAGCAGCTTCTGGCCAAGACTATCTGGTGATAAAAGTGGCAAGCACCTCATGGTGCTGGTTCCTGGTTTTCCAGAGCCCAGCCCTAGCCAATGCCTTACCAATGTTCAAGACTTCTGGAGTTTGCTGCTTCTGCCCAGTCCTACCCCAGCCCAGCTAGTGCAGGGTAAATTAGGAGCACAGGCACAGGATAGCACTGTGGGAGACAACAGCCATTCCTTGGATGTTGTTGCACTCTACAGAGCTCTACTTTCGTTAACAGTCCCAAAAGTAAAGCACACTCACCAAAATACCCTTTACAATGCATTTTTTCAGATGTGATTTCAAAGCAGTGAAGTGATGGCCTCCAAAACAACCCTAGATTTCATATTGAACTAGAACTATTTCTTCAGAATGTATACCATTGCAATAGTTACTGATTTATTATGTCTCTCTGTTGTGAATCTAAGGCATATTGTGTATTTGGTTAGCATTTCAAAATTGCTGAATACGTAAGTGAATGGATTATCACAATTCTTGAGGAAAGGGAAAGTATCTATCATTCAATATGTTCTATCAAAGTCTCAATACCAGATTGTATCAACCTATGATTATCTAAGCATTGGGGTTTGGTAAACAAAGTGAAAGATTAATTTTCTAAAACCATTCAAAGGAGGTGATTTGCTTCATTAACATGTAATAACAGTCCAATTTACTAAATAATGTAAACAATATGTCTCCAGCACGTATTTGCTGTCTAGGACAGGATCACATCATGTTCTTCAAAGTCAGTGTGCACTGAGGAAAGATTACCTACATGAACAAAAAATCAGCCTGGCCTTAAACAATCAAAGATAAAGCATCTATGTTTTTCTGCTGGCAATTCTGCTTTTTTGGTAACCACGTCGGTTTAGGGTGAGGGTTACAAACTCCTTGAATTTTTAAATTTGCTTTTCAAAAAATTGGAACATTTAAAAAGTCCAAAAAGGTATACGTAGGAGGGAAGTGTTGAAAATCATTTGATTTGTTGTCATTCTATTTTACAGAACTATGTTATCAAAATTCATCCAATGCATGGGAAGCAGGATGGCCTAGTGGAAAGAGTATGGGCTTTGGGAGCCAGAGGACCTGATTTCTATACTGGCTCTACCATTTGTTTGCTGTTTGACCTTAGTAAAGTCACTCAACTTCTGGGCCTCAATTTCCTTATCTGTAAAATGGAATTTCAATGCTGTTGCCCCTCCTACTTAGGCTGTGAGTCCTACCAAGGACTCTATAAACTCTTTATGACCAGGAAAAGTATCTGCTAATTCTAGTGTACTTGTCCAAGTCCTTAGTAAAGTGCTATGCACATAGTAAGCGCTCAATAAATATGATTGATTGGAAGAAGATGGTGACTTTTGCCTGATGACCAAGTAACTGCCTAAAAAATGTTCCCTCATCCCTTTGTACAGATTTTACAATTGTTTCCTCATTTTCTTTGGCTTCCTTGTACCCCCTGCAATGGACTGGGATCTCTTCAGCCCTTCTCCCAGCTAAAATAACCTATGGATCCACTTTAAAAGAGTCTGGACACCTAATAATTACCTACAAGGTCCTAAACCCTCCAGTTTATCCCTTCTAGAAGTAGGTAAAATTGGGGGCCCCCACTACCATTTGGCTTTCAGAGAAGCAATCCCAGACAGTACAGTGATCATTTGGATTCAAGATAGCTGACCCCTCCTCCCACATCCCAAAAAATAGACTACCTAAAACTTAGAGGAGTCTTATCTCCCTCCCTGTCACTCAGCCTTCCAGGCAAACACATCCCTCTAATCTCCAGAAGTTACCTAACCTCCTTCCAAATGCACATAAGGAAGTTAGAGTTCAGCTTAAATAGAAAAGCTGAAAGGACTTTTAATGAGTGAATTAGGAAATAACTATATTAACATTTCAGTTTAAAGAACACCTTTTAGCATGTTTTCTTACCCTAGAACCCCTTCTACTTCCCTGCAGCTGTGCCTGGTACTCTGGTTTTTCTGGTCCATTTACCGCAGCCTCTCTTTTAAAAACCCAAGTTTCAGATTTGCCCTGCTGGATCTTTCCCTTAGGACTTTTGTATCCCAGGGCGGAAACTCTGCTCAGCAACATGATTATTTCCCCTGCCGAGAGGTAGAAGCCTCCTCTCCTTAGGAATCTCACCCTCTGGACCCCACCTAGGAATATTTTTTTCCTGCATCCTGTCTCCCAGGATCACCCAGTCCAAATTAAATGTGGAGGTTCTTCATTACAATAAAATTGTCCCTGCCTCTTTTCCTAATCCTCTGTTATAATAATATTGGTATTTGTTAAGTGCTTACTATATGCCAAGCACTGTTCTAAACACTGGGATAGGTACAAGGTAATCAGGTTGTCCCATGTAGGGTTCACAGTCTTCATCCCCATTTTACGATGAGGTAACTGAGGCACAGAGAAGTTAAGTGACTTACCCATAACACACTGCTGACAAGTGGCGGAGCTGGGATTAGAACCTGTGACACCTGACTCCCAAGCCCGTGCTCTTTCTACTAAGCCATGCTGCTTCTCACTGCAGTTATGATTGACTGTGTCCTGATTGGAGTCAGCAGTAAGCCTAGTACAGAATCCAGTTAGCCCTACTTCAGGAAGGGGTTCATAAGGGATGAACCTCTCCCTGCTTTATCAACTTCTGAGTTCCCCTCTCCACGTAACTCTATGTGTGGGAGCTAGCTAAAGTGACATCACAACCCCTAGCACAGCCCCTGCAACCTCAGAGGTAGTGCCTTAAAGTAAGTCATTGTGAAATCAAACCAAATGTGTTGTGATGCTGAAAGAGTCAGTACACTTTAAAAGTTTTAAATGCCATTTGCTATAATTCAGGTGATCTTAAGTGATCATTAAGTGATCTTTCTGTATAGAAATCATTTGTCCATGATTACGACTCTAATTCTGTTCTGGATTTCTCAGTTCATTTTTCAAAAGATCTGCTGATTTGACCTTAGACACAGGTATTCAGTACGTTCGGTGAATTGTCTAGATTTGACATTTTTTACTGAAAAGAGGAATTAATCTTACTATATGCGTTTGGAAATCTTATCTTTGGAGGAAGCCAATTACTGAAAATCAAACAACAGTTAAATCAGAAAAAGATATTCTAAAGAACCTATGTATGTCACCCATCTTATAAAGTCCATATTTCTCTATGGAAGAATGTTAATCAAACAATTCTGAGACAGTGGTGTAGTAGAAGAAGCTGAGTAGCTATATACTGTCATCTTTTCTCAAAAGGACGAATATATATTGGCTGAAATGTCAGTTTCTTCCACAGTCTGCATGTATATAGGCCTCCTTTCTAGTCTCCTCTTTGGAATAAGAAATTTATTCCCAAACAAGTCTGAGGTTTGATTAATGATTTTTAATTTATTTAATAATTTAATTTACATTTATATTTATTAACAAATAAAGGTAATAAATGTATGCTTTCTGGAGGAATTTTAGGAGGGTTTTGGAACTGGGAAGAACTGTTATTGAGAAAACTACTGAAATGATGGTTTGGTAAAGTTCAGCATAATAAGTAAAAGCATATGCACATAAGTACTAAAGATGGGAATAAAGTATGTGAAGCTAAGGTGGATATTGTTGGATTTGTATCCTTTATTCACCCCACCCTGAGTCCCACAGCACTTATGTGTATCCGCAATTTATTTTTATATCTGTTTCCACCTCTAGACTAATGTCCTTGTGGTCAGGGAATAGGTGCACCAACTCTGTCAAACTGTACTCGCCCAAGTACTTCATACAGTGTTTGACACAGTAAGCACTCTATAAATATGATTGATTTTGGTTGGGTGAGATACAACTGTGGTTAGAGGTGGAGAGGAAGGGGATGGATCCAGGATATACTGTGCCAGAAAAACTGGCAGGGCTTGGAAGAGAACTGGATGTAAGAGTTACATGATGATGAAGAGTTGAGGGTGACACAAAGTTTGTTGCCTTCTGTAGAGGACAGAGAGTGGATAGTGGTATTGCTGACTGAAATGGGAATGTCAAGGTGGGGAGTGTGGGTTTAGGGTCAGTATGAAGAGGTAGGTTTTTGACATGTTGCTGGTAGGACATTCAAGTGAAAATGACCTGGAAACATGAGATTTGAGGTTGCAGGGCAGAGAAGAGTTCTCAGATCTAGAGAGAGAGATTTGGCAATTAACCTCATAGAGTGGGAGCTGAAGCGCCATGAGCAAATGAGCTATCACGGAGTAAGGTTAAACTAGAAGAGTAGAGGATCCAGAAGAAAACCTTGGCGGATGTCCATGGTAAATAGAGACAGAGGACAGACCAGCAAATTAGAGAAGGAGCAGTCTTAAAATTAGGAGTAGAACCAGAATAGTAGTATGCCAGCAAAACCAATTGCTGTTAGTGTTTCGAAAAGGAAGGAGTTGCCCATGGTGTCAAAAAGCAGCAGAGAGATTGAGGAGGATGACTCGGAAGTGTAGTCCTTTGTTCATGCCTATAAAGAGGCCATTGGTGATCCTGGAGAAAGCAGTCTCGGAGAAGTGAAGGAGGCTAGAGCCAGACTGAAGAGGGTCTCAAAGACTGTTGGTAGAGGGAAGTCAAAGCATTAGAGGAATGAAATCCTCTCAAGATGTTTAAATATAAATGGGAAGAGGGAGATAGGTGATAGCTGAAGGGGGACTATGAGGTTGAGAGAGGGCTCTTTTTATATGGTAAAAGTTTTGCATGCATAAAGGGAAGGATCAGTTCTAGAGTGAAATGTTGAAGTTGACATTAAGGAAGAATCGAGTGATTTTAGGATCAGAGAGGTGGTGATTCATCCCTTAGCTTCCCTTTGCCTGTGCAGGCAATGAATGGATTTCCAGAACAAATTACATTAGGGCAGAGAAAGGGAGAGACTGGGCCTGGCATTGGCTGGCAGTGCCAAACCCCCAAACCTTGGTACTCATTGTATTCTGAACCAGGACCTTGTGCTGAAATTAATACATTTATTAACAAATTAAAGTAATGTATGCTTTCTGGAGGAGTTTTAGGAGGGTTTTGGAGCTGGGAAGAACTGTAATTGAGAAAAGTACTAAAATGATGGTTTTTTCTACTGCCGACTGTATCTCTAACTGCGTAGAAAGGCTAAGAGGCCTTCATGAATGTTTATGCCCCTCTATAAACATATACTGATTCAATGATTTGAGTAGCCTATTACATTAATATTAACACTCAACTAAACTGATTGCCATGGGTCATTTAACAAACATGGAAAACAATGAAGACATTTAAAAAAATTTTTTAGACCTTCTCCTTAAACTACCTCCTGTTACATATCTTACAAACCACAGTCCTCCCAGCTTTAAATCCCTAATAGTCATAACTCCTCCAAGAAACATTCCCTCAACTCTAATCGTCTCATCCTATTTTTCCTTCCTACTGTGTCACCTATGCTCTTGGGTAACTCACTTCATCCCCATAGCACTTCTGTAAAGATCCTTATACTTTGTTTTCTTTCCTATAAGTCATTAAAATGTCTGTCTTCCCCACTAGTTAATAAATTTCTTGAGGCCTACCAACTGTATTGTATTCTCCGAAGTGCTTAGTGAAACGATCTGCACAAAGTACTCAAAAAATACCATTGATTGAGAGTTCACATAGGTGTGGAAAATACAAAGGTAATTGTCTGTTCTCCTCTCAGGGTCACACCTGGAGAGTTTCCAATACTCTACCCATCTCAACTATGGGAGGCAGAGTCAAGCAGAGGCATATTGATTCCACTCCTAGCTTGGGCAGTGGCTAGCAAGTGTAAGGCAATCTGCTACAAGTCGAAACTAACTTGTGCTGGGAAGCAGTGATATGGGAGAGAGTCGAGGGCAGAGAATCAGGTTTACTGCATGGAAGGAGGCAATGGTAAACCACATCCGTATTTTCACCAAGAAAACTCTATGGATACACTACCAGAACAATTACAGATGGAGGCAGGGTGTTCTGGGAGAAATGTGTCCATGGCGTGTCTATGGGTCGGAGATGACAACAGCATAAGAAAAGACAAATTGTCTATTTCTGCTCAAGGAGCATGCCATTCACCCATTATCAAGTGCATCTTCCATATGATGAATAAACAAGACATCACAGAGTTCCCCCTAATTTTAAATGGTGAAAATTCAAAGGTTTTATCATTGATTAATTGGCATATAATACTAAAAAGTCTAAGTGGATATGTCTTAATCTATGGATCAATATATGCACAATAATTGATGTTTATATTTGAAAACTTAAAGACTCTTAAAACAAGTCTTCCAAGAACAAAGATTTAAAGTTAATTGCAATTGAAAACAAATAGGTAAAAGAATACTATTTTATATAAAACATGAATCTGAGGAATCAATGGAAATGAATTACCTATAAGGTAAAGTGCCGACACTGGGGTATTTAAAAATTTATAAACTGTATTGGAATACTGAAAAATAAAGTTGAACAAGTAGAGTCATTATTAGAACTGCAGAGTTCAGAGCTATTGGGTCCAGGAAATTAAATGGTGCTTCTTAGGAGAAGCAGCATGGCTCAGTGGAAAGAGCACGGGCTTTGGAGTCAGAGGTCATGAGTTCGAATCCCAGCTCTGCCACTTGTCAGCTGGGTGACTTTGGGCAAGTCACTTCACTTCTCTTGTGCCTCAGTTACCTCATCTGTAAAATGGGGATTAAGACTGTGAGCCCCACGTGGGACATCCTGATTCCCCTATGTCTACCCCAGCGCTTAGAACAGTGCTCGGCACATAGTAAGCGCTTAACAAATACCAACATTATTATTATTATTAGTTTTATCTCATTATTCTTTGTTCACTAATGATGTTAAAGAATGCATCTATAGAAAATGATTTTGTAGGTTGTAATAGATTAATAGAAGTATAGTGAAATATCTGTAATGGTAAAGGGTAATGAATACAAATTTTCATTAATAAACTAGTAGATTTTAAAAAAATTGGAATTATACAATTTGAAGATGGAAAGATACAAAGCTCCAAGATGCAACTTCAGTTTATAAGGATATATTCTATAATTTAAAATGCATTCAATGCTAAATTGCAAAACTGAACTCTTGATCTCCCACTGCTGTCCTCCCACTGCTTCTCTCATCACTTTAGATAACACCACTATCTTCCCTATCTCACATACCTGTAACCTTGGCATTGTCCTCAACTCCTCATTCCACCCACATATTCAGTCTGTCACCAAAACCTGTTGGTTCTACTTTCACAACATTGCCAAAATCCACCCTTTCCTCTATCCAAACTGCTACCATGCTGATCCATAAAGTTATATTAATCATAATAATTGTTGTATTTAAGTGCTTACTATGTGCTATTCCCCTGTGTTTACCCCAGCGCTTAGAACAGTGCTCGGCACATAGTAAGCGCTTAACAAATACCAACATTATTCATTCAGTCAGTCATATTTATTGAGCACTTACTGTGTGCAGAGCACTGTCCTAAGTGCTTGGAAAATACAATTTGGCAGTAGAGACAATCCGTACCCAACAATGGACTCACAGTCTAGAAGAGGGGAGACAGACAACAAAACATAACAAGTAGACAGACATCATTCAAGCATTGTACTAAGTACTGGGATGGATACAAGCAAATAGGGTTGGATGAAGTTGCTATCCCATGTGGGGCTCACAGTCTCAATTCCCATTTTTACAGATAAGATAACTGAGGCCCAGAGGAGTGAAGTGACTTCTCCAAGGTCACACAACAGACAAGTGGTAGAGCCAGGATTAGAATTTATGACCTTCTGACTCCCAGGTCTGTGCTCTATCCACTTCGCCACTTATCCTATCCTGCCTTCACTACTGTATCTGCCTCCTTGCTCACCTCCCAGCCTCCTGTCTCTCCCCACTCCAATTCATACTGCACTCTGCTGCACAAACCATTTAGCAACAAAAACATTAAGTTCCTGTCACCCCACTCCTCAAGAGCCTCCAATGGTACCCATCCATCTCTGCATCAAACTCACCTCATTGATCTTCTACTACAGCTCAGTTTGCACACTTCACTCCTCTAGCGCCAGCTTACTCACCGTGCCCCAATCTCTATCTCACTGTTGACCCCTTTCCCACTTCATCCCCCTAGCTTGGAGCTCCTGCCCCCTCCATATATGTCAGACCTCTACTCTCTCCACCCCCAAAGCATCTCCTCCAAGTCGCATTCCCCAATTAAGCCCTCTCTTCCCCACTTGCTATCCCTTCTGCGTCATTTATGCATTTCAATCTGTGACCTTTGAACATTTGATAGTTACCCTACCCTTAACCCCATAGCACTTATGTGCATATCTTTAAACAATATATTATAAATGTTATATTCATATTAATGCCTGGCTCCTCCTCTAGACTGTAAGCTCAGTATGGGTAGGGAACATGTCTGCTAAGTCTGTTGTAGTGTACTAAGCGCTTAGTATAGCAGCATGGCTCAGTGGAAAGAGCACGGGCTTGGGAATCAGAGGTCATGGGTTCGAATCTTGGCTCTACCACTTGTCAGCTGTGTGACTGTGGGCAAGTCACTTAACTTCTCTGGGCCTTAGCTACCTCATCTGTAAAATGAGGATGAAGACTGGGAGCCTCATGTGGGACAACCTGATTACCCTGTATTTACCCCAATGCTTAGAACAGTGCTCTGCACATAGTAAGCACTTAACAAATACTAACATTATTATTATTGTTATTATAGTGGTCTACAGATAGTAAGCTCTCAGTAAATGTGATCGAGTGATTGAAAGTTTCACGTGTGTAAAAAAGAAAATAAAATCCATAACATATTCTCTTTCTTCATTTCTAAGTCCTCTTTAAGTTTTGTTTTCGTTGATTTGAAATGGCATCAGAATGAATGAACATAAAGATTACAGAAAAAGTTGCCAACTGGGACAGGAACTGATCCTGGATACTTTGAGTATACAAATGGAAGGATGATCTTTTCAGATCTCTGCTACACACACTGGAGTTTCATACTTCTGATAACCTGAGTTTTATGCTTTCAATTCATCTAGGACTTGGGCAGTGAGCTGTACTTCATGGGCTGGACAGCAGCTTGCCTGGACACTTAACCCAGTGTCTCCCACAGCTTAACTTTCAAGGAAACGCAGAAAATATGGAAATTCAGGGTTACCTGCAGTGTCTAAATACACTCTTTGATCGCAAAGTATTTTTGTAGCAGCCACAAAGATATCTCTTCCATCTTGGTTTCCTTCCTTTGCATTCTACTCAAATTTATATGTAGTTCAAGATTTGGCCAGCCTTTAGGATCCCTGGTTATGATCGCCATTCTGTGTATCAGTTACATCAACTCCAAACATTGCATTACATTTTGCAAAAAGGTAACCAAAGCAGAAAGAGGACCAAATGAAACTCTGATGACTCTTGAACGTGCTATAAGACCTATGTCAAAAAGTGATCAACTAACCTGAGGTGAACCCTCTAAGATAGGGTGCCCCTTCTTACTGTAGAAAGGTATGTATGTATCCCTCAGCTTTATAGGAATAGAGGTAGATCTGAGCCCATGTCTTGTGAGCCAGAGACCGTCCTCTGGAGTGGAGTGTGCAGGTTGGGATGTGGAAAGAAATCAGTGAAGTAAGGTAGGAGGAAGAGAAATGATTGAGTTCCTTAAAGCCAATGATAAAGACATATTATTTGATGTGGAGTGGAGGAGCTATTGGCTGAAGTGTTTTTCAGAATATCGAGGATGGCAGCAGGACTGGACTGGACAATGGACTGGAGAGGGGAGGGACAAGAGGCAGGGAGTTCAACGAGGAGACTGATGCATTAGTCATGGTGGGGAAAAAAGGGCTTGGGATCAGCGTAGTAGCAGTTTGAATGCCTAGAAAAGGGTGCATTCTAGAAATGTTATTATAGAATGCACAGGATTTGGTGACAAATTGAATGTGTGGGTTGTATGTGGGACATTGGGCAAGGATGTTGCCAAAGTTATGGGCTTGTGAGACGGGGAGAATTGTGGTGATATCTGTGGTGATGGGAAAGTCAGGGCAAGGACAGAATTTGGGTGGGTAGATGAGGAATTCTGTTTTGAACATGTTAAGTGTGAGGTGTCTACTGTACAGATAGAGATGTGCTAAAGGCAGGAGGAAATGGACATTGCAAAGGAGAGAGGTCAGGACTGGAGATGTAACCGTAAGAATCATTCACGTGGAGTTGGGAGTTGAAACCAAATGAGAAGCAACATGGCCTAGGGGATAGAATATGGACCTAGGCTGTCAGAGGGGCATGGATTCTAATCCCAGGTCCACCACTTGTCTGCTCTGTGACCTTGGGCAAGATGTTTAACTTCACTATGCCTCAGTTACTTCATTACCACTGTAAAATGGGATGTTAAGGCTGTGAGTCCCAAATGGGATAGGGACTGTGTAAACCCTGATTAGCCTCTTTGTATCTTCCTCATTTTTTAGTACAGTGCCTGGTTCCTAGTAAGCACTTGAAGATCATAAAAATTTAAAAAAGTACTCTAATTTATTATGTTCTACATTCCAAAGCACAATGACTAACCATCTGCTACCCCTATTTTCTCTTGATGCTCTCCTTTATTCTCTGAAAAATAGTTTATAACTCCCTTAATCCAAGGTCTTTTGTGAACTTTCTCTCGTTATACCTGATTATGTTTTAATCCTTTTTGACCCTCTGCTGTCTTATGCTACTGAAATCTGTAGTCTCCACCTCAACTCTGTCTAGTGTTGGTATCTGGGCCCAATATTCACTTTTCTTTTCATGTTTATACCTCTGACCTACTTTTCTCTGTCTCCTTTGCTGACTCCATTTTCTCTCTTCTCCTTTTGTCTGTGGGCATATCTCAAGGCTCAGCCCTCCGGAATCAATACACACAGCTGGCATTTAGCAAATTGTATTAATAATATGAAGTTTTTCTGTAAAAGTGACCCAGACATTAGCAATCACCCTAGATGTTTCAGTGTTTCTGTTCACACAAAATCTTGCCAACACATTTCTATTGTTTGTATACATAAATTTTATGCCCTATTTGAGTATTTTTTCTAAATGTACATTCTTTTTTGTACTTTATCCTTCCCCTTATTACATTTAAAAGCCTGCAATGACAGAAACTGTCACCATCTTCTTTCCTAATTCCCCATGCTGTTCAGTGTAGAGCTCTCCATGAAGTATTTGTTCAAAAAATACCATTGGTGATGATAATTTAAGATAGCAATGTTTACTGAGGTACTATTACAAATAGAAGTATACTAAAATGGTTCAAATAAAGACAGTTAAAATGTCTCCTTTAGAAACAAAGTCTTAAAGTGACTGTGACTGAGATATTTAATTTTTTTCTAGGACTAATTAGATAGGAAAAAAAGCCCAAAGTAGTAAGGGGAAATCCTTAGAAATAGCTACACTCAGCTCAGCCAGAATTGAGGTTTTTCCCCCCAAGACCTATGGATAGAAAGCAAGGTCAGGATTAGGGAATGTTCTTCCAACAATGTATGTCTTACTGGATACAGTGCAACTTGGTATACGAAGGGGTGGCTGTGCAAAGGAATTCAGCATCAGACATGGGGTGAGAATTTCTTACAATGGAAGGATTTCTTAATGTAGGGCTCAGCCAGAACATGATCCACAAGTAATAGGGGAGCTAGCTGTATTAAATTTCTTATGTTTCAAGGAAAAATTCAGGATCAAATAAATCCTTTGGTGTTGAAACTTAATTAACCCCAATTCCTAATGGCTTCCTCCTATGCCACTCCTCATTTCTTCCTTTCATGTACTTGCTCCACAACACAGCTACCTTGGATTAGAAGAACCAGGGGTGAGGATGTTTCAAGCATCTTCTGTGGAACCTTTAAGCATGACTAGCTGGCATGGAGATAGGGCTAAGGTGGGCCCACAGTAAGCATAGAAGTGGCTGGCTGGTTATGTCTAGCACAAGAGAATGTGGTACTTTGTCCTATGGAGAAAAGGACTTGGTGTTTTCGTCTCTCCAATCCTGCAAAGGGATAGGATTGTGAGTGCAAACCAGTGGTTTACTCATTTCCTCAGAGTGACTACCAATCACTTGTCCATTTAGTTTGGTTAAAAAGAAATCTGGTTTTCAAAAACTTTCTGATGCTTAAGTAATAATTGAAAGATGGTCACCCACTAGAATTTATAAAACATTTAATACCTTTTTTTGTTTTGTTTTGTTTTCCTACTACATTAGAGTTTTTGGTCCCTATCCAATCTTTGGGAAAGGATTAGATCACTTTTGCATTCAGTTATTCACTCCACTAAGGGTCTATCCATTCTAAACTCAGAAAATAGACACTGGTCTCCTGAAGAATCGGTTCTCCTACCCATAAATGAGCAGACCACTTCATTGTTATCTAGTATTTTCTCATCTGACTTTATATTGTCTGCATTTTATTGTGCTTATGATAAATAATTTCTTTAGCCTATAATTATTTTAAATGGACATTTTATTATTGATTTTTCTAGTTCAATTTTGTGGGGAAATTGCTTGGACCAAGAGGAAACTCCTTGAAGAGGCTTCAGGAAGAGACAGGTGCTAAAATGTCTATCCTTGGTAAAGGCTCAATGAGGGATAAAGCTAAGGTATTTTTCTTTTTATTTTGATACTTCACTTGCACACCATGAAAAATGTCATTTAAGCAAATCCACATTGTCCCTTGCAACTTCCTACCTATGTTTCTGATAGTCCATTCTGAGACTACACAATATGCCTCCATTTTCATCCTGTTCCTTCCCTTTACTTTCATTTTTGGATCCCTTTGGTCTTCTTAGCAACTCTTTCCCCCCTTTCCTTCTTTCACTCTTGGCCTTTCTCTGACTCCCTCTTTCTTCTCTCAGGCAAGTTGTTCCCATACTTTGATGTGCTTTCTGTATTCTCCACTATATATTTCATTGTTAATTTTCTCCACCCCATCATTATTCCTTTTTTGTTATTGTTGAGTCACAGCTTTTAACTGTTTTCAAATATTTGCTTCTTCCATTTTCACCTTCATGAGATTTTTCTTAAGGAACTTCTAATATTTATCTGAAAATTTAAAATTTATCTGTTTTTTAAAATATAGCTGTCTTTAATACAAATGTTTCAGTTTCATGAAAGTGTTTTGAAAAAGAAGGAAATGAAAGAATTGCCCAGCTTGGTGAAATTTCTTTTCCATTTTATTGTATTTTATGATTCAGTGAAGTTGTGGACTGATTTTAGAATGTATAGCTAGGTAGGGACTGCTTCTGTATGATTTTAGCACAATTTATTTTCAGATTTCATTCCTTTGGGAGTTTAATGCACAGCCATTTAAAGATATAGTTAATTGTTAAAATGCTATAATCAGCTAAGTGGATTATTGAAGTGTAGCTTGGATATCATCTTGAATATTATACTTAAGGTGTGACTGGAATGCCACAGTTTTCTTCCTTAGGGTTGGTTGTATGGCCCTGATATTTTGAAGTAGTGCATGGCCATAATGGAGCAATTTTATTTATTTTCCTGCATGTGATTTAAATGGTCTTTATGAATTTCTTGGAAACATTGAATGGGACTTTCTTGAAAAAGAAATGAGTGGGGAAATATACCATATGGTAAACATTTTTACCTTTTTCCTATTCATAGTCATATTAAGGCTCCATATAATGGTGATAACAGTCAAGTCATTTAAAAATTTGGAAGGAAAAATGTGTTTTTTATTTGGCACCTACTAGTCCAAAGTAGATCATTCCTATGTTTCTGCACATTACCACTCATGGGTACTTAATACTGTGCTCTGAAAACAATAAGAACTCAGCAAATATCATTGATTGATTTATTGGGTGGCTGCCATCCATTTCACCGAGTATACTCAGTAATGCTATTATAAATAACTAATGGCATCCAGATGATGATTTCTTTGTAAAAGACATTTTTTTCTTGATTTCTTTTACCCTCTTTTTGAACATTTGAATAAGTGAACTGAAATTTTCTTTGAAATTAGTAGGGTATAAAGATGCAGGATTAAAATGGATTCATGAAGGCAGATAAGCATCCTATAATTTGGTATTCCAATAATAAAATTAATTTTAAAGGTAGAGAAAGACATTTAAATGATTTTTCTCTTTCCCTCAAAGGGGAACCATTTCATTGATGATAGTTTGCTGTAGATAATCTTTCTGTTTTATTTTACTTCACCAAATAATATTTCTTTTACTTTAAAACGTTTCCACCCTTGATACAAACATCCTCTTTTTGTTTACATAGCCAAATATTGTAGGTCAAAGATGTGGGACTTTGCATATGCAAATGTTGCAGTTCCTTCATATTTAGAAAACTTGAATTTTTCTTTTCCTTAGGTATTTGAATAAATATTGGGTATTTTATCGGGTATGAAAAAGTTGTTTCACCTGAAATTCTGGCAAATCCAATTCAGTGTCTAGTGTTCCATTTTTCCTGTATTGGTATTTGTTGCTTTTATTTCATCTTTTCACTACAGATGACTTTGCTTTAGGTGGTTGGTCTTTAACATTTGAAAAGAAAAGCTTAAAAACCTAAAATCTAAAATTTAATGACATTTGCCATTTAAATATTTGAAGGTGGAGAAAGCAGGACTTCAAAAGCAATATTCTAAAGAAAACTATGTTTCTTTTCCAACATTATGTGCTTATCCAAAGCCAGAACTTCTCCTGCTAAAATAGACCTTTTTTGCAAAGGGTAGCTTGTCATACTAGACTGTTACACGTTTCCTGGAGACTGAATTGGAAAAAAAAAGACATTATTAGGAGTTTTTGCAATAGTATACATTAAATGCACTGGGCACAAATGCACTGCACTGAGCATTTAGGAAACACAAAGCAAGTAAATGACATAGTCGCTATCTACAAGGAGCTTATATTCTAAAAAGGTGACCGACTGAAAATATTTTCAATTGTGTGAAAAAACAACTGAAGGCCAAATGGACAAATGTGCTGAGGGAATGAAAAAGTGTGCATTTGATAGAGATTGTTGGTGGGTTTGTATGATTTGGGGTGAAGGGAGGTAATTTGTCAGTTTAATGCAAGTTGGAAGCAACCTAGATTCTTTGAGGGTGAAGTGGGGAATAGGGTATCTAAATAATTTGGGTTAAAATGTTTGCTTTCTATTAACCAAGATATTTTTTAAAAACATTTCAGAATTGAATTATATTGCTCATTTGGGCAAAAGAGACCAAGTCTACATAGTCACTACATAGTTATTCCCTTGGCATAAATTTAGGCAAAGAACATTTTCATACACATTTCACTCTCTTCTATCTTGGTGGAACTGGCAACATAATGGATAAGATCTGAGGGAGAAAAGGGCCTCATTTACACAGCCTAGCTCAAGTGGGGACTGGAAAGTGATATGGTTGGTTAGCACCATCTAGGCAACTCAGATAAATTGAGTTAAATTTTTTGGCTTCTGTTATCCAATTGGTATAGAGGAGGGCCAGTAAAGTTCAGAAGTAGACTGATGACTATTCTCTTAGGGCAGAAATGGACTTCTGTTGTTTCTGTTGAATTTGTCTTGTTACTGTTTCGGTGTTGTTCTCTCTCTCCCTCCCTAGATTGTGAGTCTCTGGTGGACTGAGGCCTCTCTCTATCTGAAGTATTGCACTTGTATTTTTCTCCAACTCTTAATGGATACCTGGAAAAAAATGTAATTGCTTAATAACACTACTAAGGTGCCTACCACTACATGGAACAAATCAGTCAGATAATTTTTCACCATCCTGAATAATGTCTTGCACCATTCTTAATTGGGTCTAGAAACTGGGGAGTTCATTCTTTAAATCTAATCTTTTCATTTCCTTAAAAGGGGTCTATCCATAGCGCTAAAGGGAAGAGAAAAGGAATGAGAACTCCAGTTTACAACTAACACTAAATTTCCCTTATCTCATTGACTGTATCCTTCATTTCCTTTTCCCATTTGCCAAAACCATGTGAGCACAGAATTCCTACTATGTATAATCATACCAATAAAAAGAACACATTCCCCATTTTGCAGTTAAATCTCAGACACAGGAATTTTTCTTTTTGGTTACCATGAGAAACAATCAGTGCAATACTGTAAAAAACTAGCATGTAAAGTAAAAATGGCATTTATAACACATTAAAACACCCTGGAAAATGAATTGGCATGTCACAAAATATTCAAAGCAGAAGTCCATTGTGCACCATATGGTTAAACCCTTCCAAATAGCTAAGCAGTTTTGTGTGCTTTACTAGCAGTCTTCAGGGTAGTTTGACTCTTCAGCTGTAGTACTGATAATTTTAGTAATGCCGATTGAAAAGTTTGGGGAAGAAGAAGAGTTATGCCTTATTTTTGCAATTTCTGTTTGAATAGAAAACAAAAAATATATCTTTTGAAAGAAATGGAAAATGTAAATGGGCCTCAATACTGAACTTGTCAACAATATCTGATTATATTTCTAGGGGAAAACAAACCTGATCCTCTACCGCATTCATTTTGAACTAGCCCATCCTAATCTGCCACCTTACCCATACCCGCTCATCCTTAACCTGATGTTTTTCCCCTACAAGAACTCTTAACTTCTTGATTCTACCCTAAATGATTTTGTCTTCTCCCACCTTCCTTTCCTAAATGTGAGGGTTTGTCCATATCCTCTACTCCGCGCCCACAGCATGTTAAAACTCTTAACCACCATTCTATTTTTCCTTCCTGTTACATCCTCTGTTCTCAAAATGAAACTCCCTGATTCTTTCATAGCCTCCAACTGTCATGTCATCTCCATTCTCCCTTTCTTGTCTCCATCTTCCAACTCCATTTTCTCTCTTCTT
This sequence comes from Ornithorhynchus anatinus, assembly GCF_004115215.2. Classification (NCBI taxonomy): domain Eukaryota; kingdom Metazoa; phylum Chordata; class Mammalia; order Monotremata; family Ornithorhynchidae; genus Ornithorhynchus; species Ornithorhynchus anatinus. The sequence continues at coordinate 75,861,112 of NC_041728.1, read as the reverse complement.
TCGTCCTCAAAAAGCCACCCTGGCCTAGTAGAAAGAGCAAAGGCATCCCAGAGGATCAGAACAATCTGCAGGAGCAGAAACAATCTGGGCATGTCACTCCCCTTCTTAAACACCTCCAGTGGTTGCCTATCAACCCCCGCTCCAAACAAAAACTCCTCACTCTAGGCTTCAAGGCTCTACATCACCTTGCCCCTTCCTACCTCTCCTCCCTTCTCTCTTTCTACCGCTCACCCCGCACGTTCCGCTCCTCTGCCGCCCACCTCCTCACTGTCCCTCGGTCTCGCCTATCCCACCGTCGACCCCTGGGCCATGTCCTCCCGCGGTCCTGGAACGCCCTCCCTCCTCACCTCCGCCAAACTCATTCTCTTCCCCTCTTCAAAACCCTACTTAAAACTCACCTCCTCCAAGAGGCCTCCCCAGACTGAGCTCCCCTTCTCCCTCTACTCCCTCTACCACCCCCCTTCACCTCTCTGCAGCTTAACCCTCTTTTTCCCCCATTTCCCTCTGCTCCTGCCCCTCTCCCTTCCCATCCCCTCAGCACTGTACTTGTCTGCTCAACTGTATATATTCTAATTACCCTATTTATTTTGTTAATGAAATGTACATCGCCTTGATTCTATTTAGTTGCCATTGTTTTTACGAGATGTTCTTCCCCTTGACTCTGTTTATTGCCATTGTTCTTGTCTGTCTGTCTGTCTCCCCAGATTAGACTGTAAACCCGTCAAACGGCAGGGACTGTCTCTATCTGTTGCCCACTTGTTCATTCCAAGCGCTTAGTGCAGTGCTCTGCACATAATAAGCGCTCAATAAATACTATTGAATGAATGAATGATCAGGGTCCTAATACCAGCCTCACCACTTTTCTGCTGTGTATGACCTTGGACCAAGTCACTTCTTCTCTGTACCTCAGTTTCCTCATCTGTAAAATGAAGATTAAGACTGGGAAGCCCCATGTGGACCAGGGATATCTTATCTTGTATTATCTAGTATATACCCCAGAGGTTAGTAGAATGCCTGGCACGTGGTAAGTGCTTAACAAATACTATTATCATTATTATTATTATGAGACTGGATTTGATCCTGTACAACTACAGATGCAGTAGCCATTCAGGTTTCCAGTGTCATAGTTAAAGGGAAAAAAAAAAAACAGACTTGTCTCTGTCCTAAACTTCCTTGACCTTTCTCCTATATTCAATATAGGAGTTGCACTGAAAAAAATATTGTGTTCTGATTCTAATTTTATTTCTTCAACCACCCCTCATTTTCTTTTCTTATAGTCACCAAAGGAGTCTCTCAGATCATCTCAGTGCTTCTGCACCACCTGAGGATTTTTGCCTCCCACCCCTTCATACTCTGTCCTATCCTTGGCCATTTTTAAAAGGATACCACCAGACTGCATTCAAAAATCTAAACATCCCACTTGCACCTTCAATACCATCACTTATCACCTTTAATTAGTCTTTTTGTGCTCATTAACTACCACCTTTCTCTTCTCACACTCTGATGGCTCTTTCACCTCTTACTTCAAACATATCCATATCACCTATATTTAAAGAAAACAACTAACTTTCCTTCCTCTCAAATACTTCATCTCTGTTTATACTATCATCAACTCTGTGCCTAAAGCCCTTAAAATTGGTATTGTCCTAAACTTCTCATTGTCCTTCTTCTTTCACACTCAACCTACTGCCATAACCTGCTGATTTTCCCACAAATAGTATTTCATGGATTTTTCATTTCTCCACCCATGCACAACTGACCTTGCTGGTTACCCTTCCTCCTGTGAATTTCCCCTTCATGCAGTACCTATACCACCGCACAACTTGTCATTACTCAGAATATGCCTCCTCTCTCCTCAGAGCCTTCCAATGCTTCCTCAGGTCCCTACGCATCGATACATCCATCAATCATATTTATTGATTTATTGATGTATTATTGATTGATATATTTGTTGTTATTCCTTACTATTGGCTTTGAAGCTGTCCATCACAATGCCCCTTCCTACCTCTCCTCCCTACTCCCCTTCTACAGCCCTCATACTCCTCTCCTCTAGTGCAAACCTTCTCACTGTGGCTCCATTTCACTTGTCTCCCCGCCAACCCCTGGCACACATCCTACCTCTAGTCTGAAATGCCCTCCCTCCTCAAATCCGCCAATCACTCTTCCCTCCTTCAAAGTACTACTGAAGGTGCACTTCCTCTAAGAGGCCTTCCGAGACTAAGCTCCTCTTTTCCTCAGTTCTTCCTCCTTTTGGATCACCGTGACTTGCTCCCTTTGCTGTTTCCCCTCTTCCCACCCCACAGCACTTATGTACACATGTATATATCTATAATTCTATTTATTCATAGTAATGTCTGTTTACTTATATTGATGCCTGTCTCCCCTTCTCTAGACTGTGAGCCTATTGTGGGCAGGGATTGTCTCTCTTTATTGCTGCATTGTACTTTCCAAGCGCTTAGTATGGTGCTCTGCACACAATAAGTGCTCAATAAAGATAATTGGATGAATGAATGGAGTGCTTACGGTGTGCAGTGCTCAGGAGTAAATGCTCAGAAGAGTACACTAACAGAGGTGGCAGACATGTTCCCTGCCTACAAAGAGCTTACAGTTTAGGAGTTTATAGTCTACAGGACATTAACAAAGATCCTTATTATCAGCTTTACAACTTTCCATGAGCTTTTTCCATGTTATTTAACAGCTCTTCTCACCCTTTACTCTACTGATCATCTTCTTCACTCCACCTTTCACTCCATTCTTCACTCCAGAGCATCAAGCTTAGTGGTTAGAGCACAGGCTGGGAAGTCAGAGGTCTTGGGTTCTAATCCCAACTCTGCCACTTGTCGGCTGTGTGACTTTGGTCAAGTCACTTAATCTCCATTTTACAAATGAGGTAACCGAGGTACGGAGAAGTTAAGACTGTGAGCCCCATGTGGGACAACCTGATTACCTTGTATCCACCCCAGCACTTGGCACATAGTAAGTGCTTAACAAATACCATCATCATCATCATTCCCACTTCCAGATGAGCACCAGTCACATCTTGACCTGTCTCTCACCCTTTCCTCACAATGTCCCCAGGAATTTGAACTCGCTTCTGCCCCCATATCTGTCAAAACTCAGCCCTCCCCACCCTCGAAACCCTCCAAAAATCCCATCTCTTCCAAGTGTTCCCACAGTAATTATCACTACACAATCCTGATCAACTCTTCATTCACTTTGAGAACTATACAAAGCACCTGGGAGAGTACAGTACAACAATAGACACAATCCTGCCCATAACCCTTCAGCAGTTTTCTGCACTTATGTATTTGTGTATATTCAATATCACTTTGTCTGTCCTCTCCCCAGTTAGAATGTAAGCTCTGTATGGCCAGAGAACATAATGTATTCTTCACTTGCATCTCCCGATCTTTAATACATGTGTTCTGCACTCAGGTAGCCAATGAATATTGAAGCAGAGAAGCAATATGGCCTAGTAGAAAAAGTACAGGCCTGGGAGTCAGAGGACCTGGGTTCTAATCCCGACTCTGCCACTTGTCTGCCATTTGACCTTGGGCAAGACATTTTTCTTCTCTGTGACTCATTTAACTCATTTGAAAAATGGAGATTGAATTCCTGTTCTCTCTCCTTCTTAGACTGTGAGCTCTATGTAGGGCAGGGACTGTGTCTATCCTGACTATTTTGTATTTTCCCCAGTGCTTAAAACTGTGCTTGACACAGAGTAAGTGTTTTACTAATGTCACAGTCATTATCATTATTATTTATAATATTCAAACAATGTGTAGTCAGTAAATACTGTTTGATCTATCAGTTTGCATGGTTCGATTATCACCCGTTATAATAATAATTATTATGGTATTCGTTAAGCACTTACTATGTGCCAACCACTGTTCTAAGCACTGGGATAGATGCAGGATAATCAGGTTATATCATGTGGGGTTCATACATGGTTATGAGGCCCGAGGAGCCTCTGTGCTCAACTGAGGCACAGAGAAGTTCATTCAATAGTATTTATTGAGTGCTTACTATGTGCAGAGCACTGTACTAAGTGCCTGGAATTTACAAATCGGCAACAGAGACAGTCCCTGCCCTTTGACGGGCTTACAGTCTAATCACGGGCTTACAGTCTAATCATGCAACTGCTCAAATCAGTCCTTCAAATTTTCCCGGGTGTAAAAGTCTTGTGAAGTTTCCCTGCCCCCTGAAAATGACAGCCCTTGCTTGTATAGGTCTTGCTATTTTACTATTGCTTCCTTGCTCTGGTTTCTCTAGTTGTGCAAGGGAAAATTATGGGCAAGCTATTTTTCATGTGTTTTTTGTTTTTAACTCTTCCATTGAAATTTTTTTTAATAAATAAAATATAAAAGACCCCCACCACCCTCTCCACAACTTTTCCTAAACCTACTGTCATGCTCATTGATGGCTTATCAGGTGGATGGTAAATGATGTCTGCTACTTTTGATAACTCAGACATGTTTTGTTCTATGCCTGTGCCTGTTCTCTTTACCATCCACTCACATGCATGCCTCAGAACACAGGGATACCAGGAGAGAGTGTGGATATCTCAGTGCAAACATCTACTTTAACAGGAAACAGCACTCCTGAGAAGAGTTCCCAAAGCAATGACTCCTTGGGGTTGCCTGACTCCCTAAAGTATATAATTCATTATTCTGCAAATATGTGCTAAGTCCATTAATGATGATGATCAATACCAACCAGCAAAGTAGCCATTTGCACCATATCGATAATGCTAAGGTTTTTCCTGTGTTGGAATTATTGCCCAAGACATAAAGATTTGCTAGATTAAGCTGCTTGTAGTTTTAGTGGTAATTCCTGGTTTGAATTAAAGATCCAGGGTTCTAGTTGATGATTGCCCTTAATTAGATATGTAATATTATTCATTCAATCGTATTTATTGAGCACTTACTGTGTGCAGAAACTGTACAACGCACTTGGAAAGTACATTCAATATTAAGAAACCTACTCCCTCCTATTTTCTGACATCCTTTCTGCCAAGTTTGTCCTCTGCAGACGTCATCTGCTCCTAAGACCATTCCCATTAGCACTGCTTTGAAGGGTACTTGGAACATTTTAATGAGAAAAGAACAATATAGTATAAGGTATTGGTATTACCTCAACTCTGTTTACTGGATGTTACATTTCCAAGCCAATATTATACCTTTACTTGTTCTCTACATGCCTGCATCTGTCTCTTCATTCATGCCTTTGCCTGTTGTAACACCATCCTGCCACTGATCAGCCAGATGGGCACGTGATAGGGGTAAAATTGGCGAGAGGCATTCGATTGGATTATGAATATGTCTTGGGGCGCTACCAGATCTACCAATCCCTAGTAGAAGGGGTTGAATAATAAGACGAACAGCTGCATGCCCCAGTCCCCATCTAGATTCAGCAATCCACAGATGTCTTCAATAGAAGAAACTGTGGCAGACACTCTGTAATCCAAGCCTATACCACTGGTCCTCTTCTTCCTACTACTGCCATTGTGGTCAGTTCCAGAGGAGACCGTAGGTGGCCACTGCCCCCTGTCTGCTGCCGTGGAGCTTAGCTCTGGTGGTGGACCATGGGTGGCCTCTGCCCTGTTTCCACCATGGGGGTCAGCTCCAGAACAAGACCTTGGCCTCTGTCTCCTGTCTTTGCAGTAAGGGTCATTTCAGAAGGAAGTGCACGGGTAACTTCCAACTCCTGTTTCCACCCTGGGGGTCAGCTCCAGAGGAGGACCCTGTTCCCACCATGGAGGTCAGTTCTGGAGTCTTAGCCATGGGGTTCATCTCAATAGGACCGGGACAGCCTCTGCTCTCTGGTCCTTGCAGTAGGGTCAACCCAGAAGAAGGGAACCAGGGAAGAGGTCTCATGATCAAGCATTTGTGAGCCAGTTCCCACCACCCTGGAGGAGGACTTGGGTCCCTTGCATTGGAGCTGTCCTCTACAGTGGAGGTAGGGAGAAAGGACAACCTTAAGGAGGTTGGGAGCCAGACTCACCAATTCTCCTGTGGGAAGGAGAGAACCTGAAGAGGAACAGGGTCACAGAAAGCGCCTCCTCCCTCTTCCCTGGCACGGCTTCCTGACTGTAAGATCTGGTGACTTTGTAATTTAAACAATGAAGCAAATCGATCAGGGGAATATATGGAATACTCCTTTATTGGCTCATCATGAAGGATTTCTCCTAATTAGCATGCCATAGTGTAGAATGCCTTAATCTGTTGTGGAACCAGCCAGACCACAGCTAAATCAATCAATGGTATTTATTGAGCCCTTACTGTGTGCCAACCGCAGTACTAAGTGCTTGGGATAATACTACACAGAATTGTTGGTAGACATGTTTCCTGCCCACCAGAAGCATTCCGTCTAGAGGGGAGACCAACAGCTATGTATATGAATGCTCTGGGACTGAACGTGGGTTGATTAGTGCTTAATGTGTACAGATCCAAGAAGATGCAGAAGGGAGAAGGAGTAGGAGGAGAAGGAGGGCTTAGTGGTGGAAGACCTCTTGAAGGAGTTGTGATTTTAGTAAGGCTTTGATGATGGGGAGAGTGATGGCCTGTCATATGTAAAGGAGGAGGGAGGTCCAGACCAGAAGGAGGATGTGGGTAAGGGGATAGTGCTGATTTAGATGAGTCGTGGTACAGTGAGTAGGTTGGCATTAGAGGAGTGTAGTGTGCAGTCTTGGTTGTAGTAGGAAGTCAAGTGAAATAAGGTACAAGGGGATGAGCTGATTCAGTGCTTTAAAGGCGATGGTAAGGACTCTCTGATGTAGACTGTAAACTCATTATAAGCAGGGAGCATGTCTGCAATTTCTGTCACATTGTACTCTACCAAGCACTTAGTCCAGCACTCTGCACATAGTAAGTGCTCAGTGAATACCACTGATTGATATATAGTTGGATGGGCATCCATTGGAGGTTCTCGAGGGGGAGTTGTGGACTGAGATATTTTTAGAAAAATGTTCAGGACAACAAAGTGAAATAAAGACTGGAGTGAGGAAAGCCTTCCTAAAAATCCCACCTCTTCCAACAAGCCTATCCTGATTAGTTTCCTAGAACCCTAAGCCACATCATCTCTTCAGTCATTCTACCACTTATGAACTTATATTACATCCTCCTTAGCATTCATTTTTTTTCCTTGTCTCCTGTATTAGAGTGTATTCTCCTTGTGGGCAAGAAACATGTCACTCCATCACTGTACTTTTCAAGTGCTTAATACAGTCCTACAACTATGTGCTCAATTGTATTGCTACCTTTTTTTTTTAATTAGTACTTGGTTGAAGTATGCGAATGTCCTTCTTTGTTGACTTAGCCCATGATTCTTGAAGTTTGAAGGTGGCAATAGTTCAAGGGACCACTGAAAAAAATTCCTCTGGAAAGACATATCAGAGCCTTTGATGAAATATTCAAAATCATTCAAAACTGTTAAAAAAATGACAAATGTACAATAAGTTATTTTCATTGCCAAAGAATAATTCTGAGAGTATCAGAAAATATGATCTTTTCAAGAACTGAAGACTGGAGCTATCCATGCAATTAGAAAGCAATATTGACATGATTCTTGGAAAAATAATAATTCATATCTATGAAGAATCCACCCTTAATTCGAGTTAGATTGGATTTTTTTTAAGATCTACTCACCTTCCACTATTTACCCTTGTTATGCCTCATTGTTAATTTGTTTAATGACATGGACCTCCAGGAATCTGCAAAAGTATTAGAGTGCTGAAAATATTTTTGATTTTGATTAAAACAGTTCATCTTCAGCCACATTTCTTTTGGGTCTTCGTGATGATTTTTGAAACTAGTTCACACATCTTACCTTCCTTGATTTTTTTTAAGTACATGTTGCTTATATTTTGTGTTTCAAATAAGAGAACATGTTATTTCTAGAAAACAGGAAACTTAAAATGGTGAAATATTTTATTCTTGACCTAACATTGTGACATGATAGTGTGAAAATTTTTCAACTTTTCTGTTATAAAATGCCAATGCTACCTATTTGATGAAAATGTGATAGATATGGAGGCATTGCAATATTTATGAAGACTTTAAGATTCCTGGCTGGTACCATTTAAATTCAAAGTTTTATTTACTTTTGAAATATCAATAAATTCAATTCAGCTTATATCCTAGGTCCTTTCAATTAGTAATGGAGATTTTCTTGAAATATTCAGTGCAAATCAAGTGTGAGAAATAGTCAATAAGATGTTTCAAAATAGACACATTAGAAGCTGCTTTCATAAAGCAGTAATAAAAAAAAATAGGTACAGTAAAGAGTCCAAAAGCTAAGGAATGCCACAGGACTCCTGATTGGTATATGAAACTCAAGAGGGAGTGACATTATAAAGACCAATATCAATGGTTCTCACACAAAACAAGCTTGGGGACACTATAAGAAATGTTCAATGAAAGGGAATTGCTGAGTTTTTCTTTAAATAAAAAAGAATAGAAGAACTGCCATAGCAAACTACCCTTGGCCAGCATGGTGGTTATCAGCTTTCTTTGACTTGGACAGTTGGACAGGTCTGGGGCTGGCAACAGATGCAGTCCAACAAGAAGAATAAAGGCAAAAGGCAAGCTGATTAAGTAGGCTCCTGCTGAACACACATAGGCTAATCATCTGACCTTCCAGTCACAAGAATTCTCTCCTAAAGAAGTCTTGTGGATGAAAGGGGATGGTACCAGTTTAATAGTTTGGCTACGGAGGGAATACTTGGTTGGAGGTAAGAATAGTGCTGATGCCTTTATAGTTTTCCCATCAGCCATACCAGTCAACTCTTCCTTCACATGCCTTGTGCCTTTTATGGCTTACCACAGCCCTTGCTCCAGACTGTGAAAACATATTCCTTGGTCTGACCAGTGGCCCTTCCAGCTCAATATTCAGTCTCTTATGGTAGCAAATCCCTCATTATCTTGACACTTACTTGAAGAGTATAATAACTGCTTCTTCAGCCTGGATCCCTCCTGATTTAGATAACATTTGAGGGCACTGCCAACAGTTTGTGAGGCTAAGCCAAAACACAAATTAAATATTGCTTTGCCAGAAGTCATTTTAAGTATCCTGTGATCTAAGCACCCCTTTGATTAGATTTACAAAACATAGAATTAATCATATTTATAGAGCACTTACTGCAGGCATAGCACTGTTCTAAACTTGGGAGAGTACGCTAAAGTAGAGTTGGTTGATACGTTACCTGTCCATAATGAGCTTACAGTCTAAAGTGGGAAACTTGCAGTAAATAAATTATGGTTACATACATGAGTGGCATAGGGCTGAGGGTGGGTGAATATTAAGTGCTTAACGGGTACAAATTCGAATGCCAAGGCAATAAATAAGGGAGTGGGAGCAATGACATAATAATGATGGTAATAATCAATGTGGCATATGTTAAGCACTATGTGTCAAGCATTGTACTAATCATGGCTCTAGATACAAGATCATCAAGCCCCACATGGGCTCACAGGATAACGGTCTAACAGGTCTCAATAGGCTCACAAGGAGTAGGGGAAATAAGGGCTTAGGGAAGCCTTTTTGGGGAGATGAGGTTTTGTTAAGTCTTTGGATGTGGGGAGAGTGGTGGATTGTCATATATGTAGTGAGGGGGTATTTCAGGCCAGAGGGAAGACAAGGGCAAGGAATCACTGCAGAGGTGGGTACAGTGAGAAGATTGGGGTTGAAGTAGTAAAGCATATGGGCTGGTTTGCATTAGGAAATCAGTGAGGTAATATTGGAGAGGGCAGGCTGGAGTGATTTAAAATTGATGATAAGGAGTTTCTGTTAGAGGAGGTGGAATGGCAACCACTAGAGGCTTTTGAGAAATGGGGAGACTTTTATTATTATTATATTATTATTACTATTGTATTTGTTAAGCACTTACTATGTGCCAGGAACTGTACTAAACTCTGGAGTAGGAACAAGATGATAAAATTGGACACAGTCTGTGGGGTTCAGGGTATTAATCCCCATTTTTCAGGTGACGTAACTGGGGCACAGTGAAGCCAAATGACTTGCCCAAGATCACACAGCAGACACATGGTAGAGTATGGATTAGAACCCAGACACCTCTGACTCCCAGCCCAATGTCCTATCTACTCCACCATGATTTATCAGAAAAATGATACAGGCACAAGAATAAAGTAAGAATTGGAGATGGGAGAGACAGGAGGCAGAGAGGTCAGCAAGGAGGCAAATACAGTACTCAAGGCAGAATATGCTAAGTGCTTGTATCAGCGAAGTAACAGTTTGGGTGGAGAGGAAGGGGTGCATTTTAGCAATGTTGAAAAGTAGAATTGACAGGATTTGATGGTATATTGAATATGTCAGTTGAATTAGAGATAAGTTGAGAATAGTGCCAAGGTTACAGGCTTGTGAAACAGGGAGGATAGTGGTGTCTTCAGTGATGGGAAAGGCAGGAGGAGGACAAGGTTTGTGTAAGATGAAGAGTTTTGCTTTGGACATGTTAAGTTTGAGATATAGGTAGGACATCAAGGTAGAGCTGTCCTAAAGGCAGGGCGATATGTGAGACTGCAGAGAAGGAGAGAGGTCAAGGCTGGAGTTGTAGATTTGCGAATCATCTGCCTAGAGATGGTAGTTGAAGCTACAGGAGTAGATGAGTTGTCCAAGGGAGTGAGTTTAGATGGAGAATAGTAGAACAAGAACTAAGCCTTAAGGGATACCTACAATTAGGTGGTGGGAGGCAGAGGAGGAGCCTGAGAAAGAGACCAAAAAGAACATCCAGACAAGTAATAATAATAATAGTAATGATATTTGTTAAGCACTTACTATGTGCCAGGCTCTGTACTAAGTGCTGGGGTGGGTACAAGGAAATTGGATTAGACACAGTCCCTGCCCCACATGGAGCTAACAGTCTCAATCCCCATTTTACGGATGAGGGAACTGACGCACAGAGCAGTGAAGTGACTTGCCCAAGGTCACACAGCAGAAAAGTGGCAGAGCCGGGATTAGAATCCTTGACTTTCTGACTCCCATGCCTGTGCTGCATCCACTATGTCATGCTGCTTCAGGACAGGACAGTGTCAGTTTCCCAAGTTTGGATAATGTTACCTAAATTAGGAGGTAGTCCAGAGTTTAGAAAGCAGCTGAGCAACTGAGTCGGGGGATGAAGATGGAATAGAGGCCATTAGATTCGGCAAGAAGGAGGTCATTAGTGACCTTAGGATGGTTTCTGTGTAGTGAAGAGGGTGGAAGCCAGATTGGATGGGGTCAGGGAGAGAATTTGGGGACAGCAGGTGTCTCAAGGAGTTTGAAAGAGGGAGATGTGGTGATAATTGGAGGAAGCCATGGGGTCAAGGGAAGACTTTTTTTAGGTTAGGGGGTGTATGAACATATTTGAGAGTGAACAGTTGAAGATGGAAGTCAGTGAGGGAAGTAAATAAAGTCACATTAACATCATTTTTAAACAGTGGAAATGCCCCAACATGTATGGAGAATTCAGAACTTACTCCTAATTTATCCGATCCTTAGAATTCATAAAAATGTTTCTCCAATTAACCTGCTTAAAGCTAAATCTTGTCAGGATTCATTTTACTCATCATTTTCTGAATCATTGTAATTAAAGAATTTGATTAAGATTTTTTGATTTATTTTTAACCTGAACAAACTAGAATAAATATTGCTTACTTGTTGTGATAATATCTTCCTCTGGTGAAAGTGTGAGTCAGAGTGTGTGAGTCTACACTGTGAGCACGTTGTAGCCAGGGATTGTCTCTCTTTGTTGCTGAACTGTACTTTCCAAGTGCTCTGACCCCAGTAAGAGCTCAATAAATATGATTGAATGAATGAATGAATGAAATAATTACAGTATGTAAAGCACTGGAAATTACAAAGAACATAAAAGATAGTTTCCATCCTCAGGAAGATGGCAATCGAAGTGACAGAAACATATCCACTTACATAGCTTCAATTAGAGAAGTCCAGAGACCCATATAGTGGTTTAAGACCCAGGAGAGAATCAGTAGTTGAGTAGAGCAGGAAAGAGGGTTGTTAAAACAGTTGGATAGTCTGAAGACTGACAAGTAAAGAACTTTTCTCCATGTAAATTGTAACTTTGGGATTTTTAAATTTTCTAAATAATGACCAAGATAGAGGATTCTTAGATTAATACTCTTGCAGTCACCATGCCCAGAGCACTCTGAATGCCACAGGTTCATATTGTATTCTAACCTTTAATTATTCATTATTTTCCTTGGTATTCAGTTTTTCATTATTGGAAATGAGTAGTTTGCAGGTCACTTGAAAATTTCCTTTATCTCATTTTCCCAGTAATGAGACATGTCTGTATCCCTCTCTAGGGTTGCTTGAAGCTGTCAGAAATAGTTGAGATTTAGTTTCTGCTGTTGACAGTCATTGATGAAAGTAGATAGAAAACTCTATTTTCTACCTAAAGGTAATGACGTGAAACTGTAGATCAGATTTAAATATAGCGCAGGCATACACAAAGAAACTACTTGTCTGTGTATGTTATCTTTTTGAAAGGATTATTGAGCTAACTTTTAATTGCTTTCTTTCCCCTTATTATTGTAAAGCCTCTAGGTTTCAGGTAGCATGGTCAACTGACCAAAGAAATTAATAAAGGATTCCTAATTTTAACTACAAACTTGACTGAAAAATGCAGCCTGGGTGACTGTGAGCAGCTTTTCAGTCAACAGTATTTATCACATCCCTATTGTTAGCAGTGCACAATGCCAGGTGCCTGCTGAATGATAAAAGAAGTAAAAGACATATTTTTGGCTCCTAAGCAGTTCATAATCTACAAAGAAGTATTCTTGTTACCTATGCATAGTGTTCTTCCTAAAACTCTGACTTTCATCTACTCAACACCCCATCTATACCTCTTGGTAGCTCCTACATCCACAGCTTCCATTGAATATCCCTGAGTGTCCCTATCTCCTTTTTTTCTAATGCTAATACCTTGTTAAGTATTCTATATTATAAACTTCAATTACAAACTAGAGACTATCAGATGTGAAGTTCCCGAAGAGCCATCCTCCTATCTTCAACACTTTCATCTTACTTTCTCATCCTTCTGTTTTAATCATTAACAGTCATTGAGCACCTACTGTGTATGGAGCACCACCATTACTAACTATTGCCCTCAACTTCCAATACTCTAACAACCCTATTGAAACACCGTTTTATATTGTTAAAGAGCAAAGTGGAGCTCTTGAAGGCCTTCCCAGACTAAGCCCTCATTTTCCCTAATCTCTCTTCCTTCTTCTTCACCTTCTGCTTGAATATGTATCTTTTAAGCACTTTTCTGTTTCACCTATGCACTTGGATCTATATTCTTTAAGCACTTGATAATTTATGTCTGTATCCCCCTCTAAACTATGTTTCAGTGGCCAGGGAACAGGTCTACCACCCCTTTTATATTGTACTCCTCCAAGTGCTTAGTACAGTGCTAACCGTACAACTGATTTATTTTGGAGGATGCATGTGGATGGAAAAAAGGCTTCACGCCTATGGTCATGGGGGTTTTTGTTTTAGGTATGATGCCATGGAGCATTTTTAAAAAAGGAAGTAGGTGCCCAATTAGTTTTTTTTTTTTAAAAAAAAGATACATGAGGCTATATGAAAAATAGAAAACAGTGGACAGGTAAATGATGGTACAACTGTGCAGGCAGGAAGTGATAAAAACTTTAGCAGGTTAGTGATTTTAGGGGTAGAGAGGAAGAGATGGATCTGTACAGTACATTAAGGGAGCAGAAGTGGCAATATTCAGAGGTAGATTAAATTTGGGAGGTAAATGAGAGTGAGGGATCAAAGTTACAAGGATGTGGAGGCAACGAGGAGGAGGGTGTTATTAAGGCAAAGGAAAGTTAAACTGCACAGAATGTTGAAGAGGAGTCAGTCAACTTTGAACATTTAAGTTTAAAGTGATGGCAGGGCATTAGAATAGAAAATTCCTGCCAGGAAGAGGAAAAATGTGATTACAGAGTAGGTGAGAGGTCTACTGAATATGTAGATTTCTCAGTCATCAGCACAGAGGTGGTAGTTTAAACCAGGCTTCTCAGGGAGTGTAAAATGAGAACAGAGCCCAGAAATAGACCTATAGTGACTCTCCCAGTGAAAGGGTAAGAAGAGGAAGAGAAACCGATAAAGGAAATTGAGGAAAAAGTGGTTGGAGACCTAGGATGAGTACCAGGATAATACTAGGTGAAAGCCAAGGGCAGTGAGAGATTTTGAAAAAAAGAAAAAGATAAAAGAGGAGAATAAACATTATTAAAAGGTGGGATAACGTAAGGAGGATTAGGACACTGAAGAGAGCAGTAGAGCATTTCCTTGGAAATACATTATTGGAAACTTTGGTGAATATACAATAATGAAGTAAAAAAAAAAAGAACACAAGAAAAGGTATAAATAATAAATGCTAGAGTGAAGGTGATGAAATTTGCAGGGCAACTGGAAAAGGGTTGGAAGAGGCAAAGTGAATATAAATTGCAAATATTCAACTGTCCCAAATATTAACATTCTCTATAGTTTACACACGTAGTTAATATTCTACGAATCTACATGCTCTATCGGGAAACAATTTGGGCCTGGTGGAAAGAGCAATGCCTGGGAATCAGAGGACCTGGGTTAAACTCCCCTTCTAGACTATAAACTCATTGTGGTCTGGGAATGTGTCTGTTATATTGTACTTTCTCAAGCTCTTAGTACAGTGCTCTGCAAACAGTAAGTGCTCAATAAATACATTTGACTGACTGACCTTGTCACTGACCCTGCCACTTGTTTGCTGTGTGAAATTGGGCAAATCACTTAACTTCTCTGTAAACTTTCCCTCATCACTAAAATGTGGATTAAAACTGCGAGCCCAATGCCGGAAAGGGACTGTGTACAACCTGATTTCCTTGTATCCACATAATTACTTAGAACTGTGTCTGGCACATAGTAAGCACTTAATGTCTGGCAATAGAAAGCACTTAACTATTACCATAATTATTATTATACCTGTTCTCCCTCCTACTTAGACTGTGAGCCCCATATGGGACCTGATTACTAATAATAATAGCATGCCTTATAGATTACAAATGTAAATCAGAAGTGATTGAAACTTCATTGCTGAAGTGGCCTAATGATGTTGGTTTGCCCCAGCTCAATCCATTCCTGGACATAGGCAGTGAGGGGGAGGCATAAGGGCTATGCCAGGAGCTGAAATCTGAATTTTAAAGGACTTGTTAGGGTTTTGCCTGTAATTTATTGAGTGCATATATCCCAAGAATTTCTAAAACCCCGGATTGAAGAACTGTGAATAGGTTTGCTTGAGAAGAATGAGGGGGTGGATTAGAGTTTTGTAGGAAAGAATCTATTCTTTTGTATCTTTATGTTGATTTCTCCTGTAAAAGTGCTTAACCTTGCATGGCCATTTGGAGACACTCTCAGAGAGGAATGCATCTGTTAAATCTGTTTAAGGTTTTTCAGTAGGAGAAGTAATGCCATATATTACTGTTTTTGATTCTCAGAGCTTGAGTGTTTGAGAGCGGGACTTTTAATTATAATGCTGGATTTTTTGCATTTCCAAATGTGTTTCCAAATAAGACTTACCTGTCTTTTGAAATAGAATCACTATCATTTCTAATTACATTGTTGCTTGGGAGTGGGGAAAGTAGGTGTTACAAGACAGTATATAACAATGCAGTCTACCAAAAGGGGAAAAAAAGTGGTTAGAATTCACAAACCAATGTAATATTCCTACGTTTAAGTGATTTTCATACTACTACAAGGTGATTTATAACTTTGGTATAGCTTATGTATGTATAGAAAAGCTGTGTATATATCCACTGATCATATATAGCAAGTTACACTTATATTCTCCAGAAAATAACAATGATAATAAATGAGTTTCAGCATATACTACGAGTCAAAGTGAAATCCTGTAGTAGATATAAGATAGACTAGACATAGTCCCTGTCCCACCTAGGGTTCACAGCCCGAAGTAAAGTAGGTGTCTTAGCTCCAATTTGCAGATGAGGAAACAGAGGCCCAGATAAATTGTCATATTTATCCTGTAGCTATATCTGGCTACCCTATTTCCTAGACCTTTCTGTTCTGATTCAGACAAATGGTAACCATGCAGGTCTTGGTGCTCATTGTTCATTCATTCATTTTATTCATTGTCATATTTATTGAGTGCTTATTGTGTGCAGAGCACTCTACTAAGTGCTTGGGAAAGTACAATGCAACAATATAAAGTGATATTCCCTGCCCACAATAAGCTTATTGTCTAGAGCATAAAATCATTTTATCCTGAATTGATTTCTGTATCAGCCTCCTCACTGGCCTCCCTATCCCCAGTCTCTTCTCTCTTCAGTCTTTACTTTCTGTTACCCAAATCACTTCTCACACATCTTCAAAGGTCTATTCCTGCCCCCATTGTTGGCGATCCGCTATTGACTACCACGGTTCAGAACCTTGGTGAGTAAAGAATTACTCCGAGGGGATAAACAAGGCCAAAACAAGTTTATTTCACTCCCAACTCCCAGCCGCCCTGTCCCAATTATAACACCAGGAATTTAAAAGTGGTGGGCGAACCCTCGAGGGAGGGGAAACACGTTGACATGCCCGTAGGCATTGTGTCACTTCCTGATTGGCCTGTTTGTGGCGACTCCTGGTCTGCTCGCCTTTTGATGATGAACCATTATTTGCTGTTAGGTGCTGGGGAGAACCTCGTGTCTGAAGCTTGACGCTCCCCCTAATGTCCTCTCGCTTAGTCAGTATACCTGCGTTGGACTGCCCACTTGCTGTTTTTGGGCCGTCATTCGCCCATGGCCACCTTTCCTCACCATTGAGCAAAAACTCCTGACCACTGGCATTAAAAGGCATTTTGTTGACTTTAAAAGGCTCACTTACCAACAATCAACTCTTACACTTCAGCTTCATTGTGCTTTGTTCTTATCTCCCATACTTCTAATCTCTGCTAACACCCTTCATCTTTCCACCTTAAATTCGGCAAGGCTACTGTACTACCAGCCACCTGTAACACTTTTACACATATTTTATATACTCTAACATTTAAGTTCTTGCTTATCCATCCATCTTTCCATTCACTTTTCCTTCCCTCATCTTTAAAGTATATTGTGTTTGTGTCCCCCATTAGAATCACAGCTCTTTGAAGGTGGGGATTGTGTCTTCTATTATACTTCCCCAAGCATTTAACCGTGTTCTTGTTATATGTAATTGACTGATAGACTCATCCTTTAGCACTATTCTTTCTTGTTAGTGTTCCCATATGGGCAACATTCTCTGAATACAGCATAATCTTCTCTTTTAAAGAAAGTCTTAAAATCATTAGGTGCTCATTAATGCCTCTGGGCACATTTGGAAGACTGTGTATATGATCTTTAGCTAACAAAGGAAATACATAAGTTGCCAGTCATTATACCATCTACAACAACCATTTGTCATTCAAATAATGCATCAAAGTTGTCTTTACCCCTCATATGTTAATTTTATTTGTGATCCTGTGCAGTGTAGCAAGCCTAGAAAGAATGATGTGTGATTGACCCACCCCTCCACATTGTTTTCACACAAGAACAGATACAGACTATAATACTGGCTTGGCCAAAAGCAGAGCTGTCTTTTCCTTTCCATCCTGATCTTTGAGAAGCCTTGTCTTGAAGCAAACAATCAAGAGGAACATAATAGGATTGTGGCTTGCAAATATGTGACCTGTTAACAAATGATGGAAGCCTTTGTTGTTCACAGTCCTCCAATTAAAATATTGGTTAATGATCCATCCCTCCAACCATCTCTTATGACTTCCTCCTAGTAGAATCTAATTATTGGGAAAACTTTCCTGTTGACTTCCCAGGACAGAACCCAGGAGAGTGAGTATAGTGGACATTCAGCACCCATTGTATGTTACTTTTCATGGCAGAAGACACTCTGTTTGCCATGTCTCTTGACTACCAATCCTATGTTCTTTCTGTAGAAAAAGCAAAAATTCTGGGAAAAGGGATTTTACAAACTTCAGGAAGTTGGGTGGGTGAGGTGGAAACAGATTGGATACATTTAAGTTTAAGGTGGAAGAGAAACCGGCAGAGTTGCAATACCTTTTGAAAGTCCAATAATAAACCTTGAGCAAGTAGGAGGGAAAGTCAAATATATTCTCTAGCCCCTGTCCAACGACTACGTCTGGCAAATTTTTTACAGTTTCTGCCCAAATCCCCATCCCAAACTGGTCTCTATCTTCCTTTCGTGGAGCTGGGAGAAGGGATGTGCAGTCAGGACCCAGGTTTACAATTCTAGGAAATGCATGGTCTCTGTAAACTGGACCCACAACATACTTAGGCGTGACTCTGACCCACCCTCCTTTCTCTCTCTGCTAGCGTTGCTGAAACTGAGTCTTGGTCATTTAGAGTAATGGAATAATCCCTTTATAAACCTGCCACTGAAAAGATGAATCTTTGGGGAATCTGCCAAACATGAGGATTCTGTCTATAAAGCTGGATTAGCTTCATGTTACCCCAACAATCTATCTCTGTTAGTGCTAGCCAGGCTGGTCAATCAGTGGCAGTGCAGTAGTGTTATCTATGAAGATTAAGGGATGCACATAACATGGACAAATCTAATCTAACTACCTGGTTTTTTTTTGCAATTGACCTTGGGGAGGTAGAGTCAGACATCTGTATGTATGGACCACTCCTTGTAAAGGTTTGTCCATCCGAGTGCAATTTTTAGTTATTGCCATTTAAATTGCTCATTTAGTCATTTTACTTTTAATAGTTTATCTGTCCTAAAAAAATGATTCTGAAATGAAATCTGGAGAACAGTCATTCTTTTCAGTGCTTCCTTTTGCCTCAAGTCCTAAAATGAATAATTGCAAACTTCAACCAAAATAGTTTTAAATGTTTCCAATCTGTAAAAGATGTTCTGAAAAAAGGATATTGAGCATTGAGTTTCTGTTTCTTATTTCAATTCTTTACTTTTATTGAATAATTTGGCTATGTTTTTCTTAATTTCTGGTGAAGTTAAGTGATTATAAATGGATGTTACTCCAGAATTGATTGTTACGTCTGTTCTAATTAAATAAGATAATGGATATTTTGCATAACAATTTTCAAGTGAACATCTGCTGCTACTCTTGCCAACTCTGTTCCTTCTCTTCCAGTATTTCCTGCCTGCTGCTAGGCATTTCCTAACTCTGATGGATATTCTGTATTTTCTTAAGAGGTATTATTTAACTAGTCATTACATTTTGTAAAATAAAGATATATTTTAATTTGCCATGGAATATGGTGCATAATATAAAATACAAAAGAGAAAGATGTATGTGGTTTTTTTTTTCCTCCCATCAGTGATTTTAGGCCTAGGCCTGGAATGTCAGAGGGAAAAGTCCAACCTGCAAAAACACTTTGAGGTCTTGTATTAATGTTTATATGTGCCTGATACTATATTGAATTATTCAGTTCATTTTAGTGTTATGTCTTCCAAAGAAAATCAACAGGTCTTTAATAATAGATCCTCTTTAAATTGAGGAACTGGACCACATTCTCTTACAATTCATTCATCCATTCCTTCAATCAGTCGCATTTATTTAGCACTTACTGTGTGCAGAGCACTGTACTAAGAGCTTGGAAAGTACAATTCAGCAATCAAGAGACAATCCCTGCCCAAAATGGTCTTTCAGTCTAGAAGGGAGGATAATAATGATGGTGGCATTTGTTAAGAGCTTACAATGTCCCAAACACTGTTGTAAACACCAGGGTATATACAAGGTAGGCTGTCCCACATGGGGTTCACAGTCTTAAACTCCATTTTACAGATGAGGTAACTGAGGCACAGAAAAGTTAAGTGACTTGCCCAAAATCACACAGCCAATAAGTGGCAGAGTTGGGATTAGAACCCATGATATCTGACTCCCAAGTCTGTGCTTTTTCCACTAATCCATGCTACTTCTCATATGTGGCAAGTAAAGCAGACCGGAATTCAGAAGCAACTTAGAGTTTCTTGTTTCCCATCCAGGAAAACCAAATGTGTTATAAAGATGTGGCCAGCTGTATCACTTTAAATATTGCCTACAAAACTGGTACAAGAACTGGTATGGTACTTCCATGTAATTAGCATCGGCATTTCCAAAACTGAGTATCCAATAGGACAATAACGTTCTCTGAAAAATGAGAAATCTACTCTAGGGCAGATACTTTAGAAAATGAAATTATTCCATAAGAGTCCTCACCAAAGAATTACAACAGCCTTCAAGCAGGTGCTGCAAGATCCTTGTTTAATTACTGTACTAAAAGCTTGTACAGTGCTAAGTGCTTAGAACAGTGCTAAGCTCTTAGATCAGTGTTCTGCACACAGTAAGCACTCAATAAATACGATTGAATGAATTAATGAATTACTGGTGTACCACAGTGGTGATATTGAAGTTTTCATCTCCTCCCTCGCACCTGATGTTAAAACAGACTTTCACATTAGTTTTCCCGTTATCAAAGTTTCTCGTTAGTGGGTGAATGTATATATATATGTCTATGTATGTGTGTATGTATGTAAGTGTGCATATATATATGTGTGTGTATGTTTTTATATATATATATGTTTATACTTATGCACGCACACACACACACAAATATATATTTCCTTATCTTTCAAATTTTACTATTTCCATTGATTTCAAGATAAATCAACTATCAGACGAGGCAACTGATCAACTAGTGCTTTGAGGAATCTTCATCTCTAGTGGTTGGAAATGCATTAATCAGGATATTTATTGAGAGCATAGTGCACTGTACTAAGAAATTGGGAGAGTTCAACAGAAACCAAACAGGAGCTTGGAGCTTATAGTCTCTGTCAATGGATCAGTTAGCCAATGGTATTTTTCGAGAGTGTATTCTGAGCAGAGTGCTGTACTACATGCTTGGGATGTTAGAGTTAGATGTGATCCCTGCCATTGGATGGCTGCTCTTATTCTCTCTTTTGCAAAAACCAAAACAAAACAAAACAAAAAACTGATAGGCACTGCTAAGACTAACAATTATACCAAGAATGACAAAATTAAACTGCTTCGAGTACAAGTTCAACTCTCTGTATCAGTGGATAATGTATCTCATATGGAATTGCTTAATTTTTGGAAAATTACAAGTAGAATTTATTAGCAAAAATCCACAAGATACATAAGCAACTGCATTCTATTTTATCTCTCTTCTCAGATTTGTAATCATTTTCTATGCTGTACTGCCTTGATGTATTAAATGCATATTAAACATTAAACTTATATTTAATAGAATCCTGACATATTTAGATAATTAGTTTGGAGAATATTTGTCTTCTCTAGTCTATTGATAGGGAGTGCCAAAATAATTTCTGAACTTGTTTCATGAACTTATTCCCATTTTTTCCAGAATTTTAATAAAGAAGATGTATTCAGCAAGATGATACATTGCTCTGTTTGAAGCAGATTTGTCACAAATATCTTCAAGCACTGTATAATGGAGATTGTGGAGGAAAGATAAGGAGTTTGGCACATGTTAAGTTTGAGGTGTTGGTGGGACATCCAAGTAGAGATATCTTGAAGACAGGAGGAAATGCAAGACTGCAAAGAGGGAGCGAAATCAGGGCTGGAGATGTAGGTTTAGGAAACATCCACATTGAGGTGATAGTTGAAGCCATAGGAGCAAATGAATTCTCCGAAGGCATGGGTGTAGATGGAGAATTGAAGGGGATGCAGAACTGAACCTTGAGGGACTCTCACAGTTAGACAGTGGGGGGTAGAGAAGGAACCCATGAAAAAGACAAAGAATAAGTTTAATAATGATAATGAATAATAAATAAAGTGTAATGAATGTAAAAGCTCCTTGAAATACAGATATCATTAATCAATTGATATTGTGCATGTAAATGTGCAGTGTAGTGTACTAAGTGCTTCGGAGAGTTCAATATAACAGAGTTGGCAGACTGACTTCAGCAGTATCGTACTTTCTTAAGCACTTAGGACAGTTCTCAGCATACAGTAGGTGTTCAATTAATACAAATGATTATTGCAGTGTAGATATCATGCAAGAAGCAATACATTAATAATAATTTGTGGAATGAAAGAGCTAATTCTACTTAAGTGCCTACTGCCACGACTTTAGATTGTAAATTTCTTGAGGGAAGGGGTTTTGCTTGTTACCTCTAGTGTACTTGTTTGGGGTAAAATAAAGAAGAGTTTGATTTTTGATTTTTGTTTATTTGGCTTTTATTGTTCTTGCTGTTTTACATGTAGAAAAATGCTGAAAAACTGTTCTGAATTATATGTTACAATTATGTAAAATCCCAGATTTCCATTTGTGGTCTTATCAGTACTCCTGAGGATTATGATAAATAATTTTAATAATCTTTAATGAGTTACTGTTACAAAACATTTTGCACTGCCACAATGGAGACAGCATTTACATTAGATTAAATACAATGTACACAATTAAATAGACTGATGAAAAAAAATCTGACTTAAAACAACTACTCTTTGGAGTCCTATGAAATTGGATTTTTTGATAAACAGTAGGAGAAGCCAATGACCAGAATTTAGAGAGAGAAATTAGGGATTTTTGTGTTTGTAAAATCAACAGTGAGGGATTAACGGCCTCTCATTCAGAGTAATTGATTAGCCTTTAGATTATTTTACTGATTGATTGCAGTTGTACTGTAGTGTCCTTTCATCATATATTTAACAAAGATCAATATAACTTTCTAACTATAATTTCATCTGGACACCGTTATGGTGCAATCTGCTGTAATTTGTGTTTCCTCTGTACCAGTTTCCCGAAAATCTGTGCCGTCTGCTACTTCAGCATGTTTTCACACATGACTTTAAAAGAAAAAAAAAATTGCCATTGCAAGTACTAGAGAATTTATTTTATGTAAACTTGAAAAGGCTAATTTTAGCAAAATGGTTTTTGATGAGTATGTGTTATTAATGGATTACAGAAAGGACACTTGTTTTACACCTTTGTCCTTTGCTTTGAAGTTTTGTTATTTTACATTGTATGGTTATAATTGGAACAGTAATAATGACTGTATATTTAAGTGCTTAATTTGTACTAAAGACATTCCCTGTCCCACATCAATCTCACTCTCAGAGGGAGAACAGAGAATGAATTCCCATTTTATAGATAATGAAACTGAGGCACAGAGAATTAAGTGACTTGTCCAAGGTCACAAAGCAGGCAAGTGTCAGAGTTAGGATTAGAACCCAGGTCCTCCGACATCCAAACTTGTGCTATTTCTATCAGGCCACAGTGCTTCTCATAGAAAAATCTGTGAACATATACTAGTATCTTAAATGCCAGATGTATTTGCCCTTGATCAAATTTCAAAGGTATTTCTCTACTTTTATAGAGCCAAAGATTCTGTTTAGTACCATGGGCTCTGAATCAGAAATTCTAGTTGCCACCATTCATCCCAGTGCTTAGAACAGTGGTTGGCACATAGTAAGCGCTTAACAAATACCATCATTATTATTCATTCATATTTATTGAGTGCTTACTGTGTGCTGAGCACTCTACAAAGTGCTTGGAAAGTACAATTTGTCAACAAATAGAGAAAATCCCTACCCAACAATGGGCTCACAATCTACACCTTGTACAAGTAAAACACTTTCTTGTCCCAGAAGGACCAACATATAGAGATTGTTTTGATGTCTACATTCTAGACTGTAAGCCTGTTGTGGGCAGGGCTTGTCTCTCCTTATTGCTATATTGTAGTTTCCAAGTGCTTAGTATAATGCTCTGCACATAGTAAGCACTCAATAAATATGAATGAATGAATGAAACTAGTTATTATTGCCATAGATAATAGGTGCCTTATCTTTCGAATCCTTTTATCAAAAGAAATTAGGTCAAAGATTTTCATTCCCTTTCTCCATTTTCTCAGATAATAATTTAATTCATTCTATTGTATTTAATGAGCGCTAGTGTGTCCAGAGCACTGTACTGAGCACTTGGAAGGTACAATTCAGGATTAATAACTATAAATCAAGATATATTGGTAAACCAGTATATGAATGCAAAAATATGTTTCTGTATATACATATTCATTTGTATAATTATAGATAATTAAAAGCAAAATCTGATCAAATTAGTCATTAACCCAGCTTTGTGTGTTTTAAAGCATAGTTGAAGCAAATCTGTCTTAATAGATTACAAAATATGTTCTACATCATTTCTGTAAATAGTGACTTTAATAAAGATTCCCAGGTATATTGTTATTAGAATAGTCGATTCTCCTACATATTTCTGAAAAACATGCTCCTTCTAAATTTAACTAGTTTTCAAATAACAGATCTTACTGTGTGAAGAGTATTAGCGTGGCTCAGTGGAAAGAGCCTGGGCTTGGGAGTCAGAGGCCTAGGGTTCGAATCCCAGCTTGGCCACTTGTCAGCTGTGTGACTGTGGGCAAGTCACTTCACTTCTCTGTGCTTGTTACCTCATCTTTAAAATGGGGATTAACTGTGAGCCTCACGTGGGACAACCTGATTACCTGTATCTACCCCAGCGCTTAGAATAGTGCTCTGCACATAGTAAGTGCTTAACAAATACCAACATTATTATTATTAGAGTTTTACTTCATTTTTTTTGCATTTTTGCTGCCATTAAACTTTCTTTTTATCATGTAGAGGTGTATTTTTCTTGCATAAAATCTAGTGAAAAGCAGAGTGTTACTTTAGGTAAGAAAAACAGAAAAAGTCACAAGAATGAATACTTTAAAATAAAAATTCGTTCTGCTATTCACATTCTATCCAAGATTGTAATTTTAACCTCTTGTTCCTTATTGATAGAATTTGTTCCTTTTATTTCTTCCAGGCATAGTGGTGCATTGGACACCAATCCTAGAAATGATGAAATACATTTTAATATTGTTTATTTGCTGATGTATTTTTTTTCTACCTTTATACATAGTTCAATAAATTCTGGTTTGAAGTTGGGTCTCCGAATTAGGACTAGTCACTCTTAGAGAGTAACATTTCCTGTTCAGATTTCTTTGTGTTGAGAATAAACTCACAGCACTTATTATTAAAGTATTAGGTGCTTACTATGTTTCAAGAACAGTTCTAGGCTCTGGGGTTTATACAAGCTAATCAGGTTGAACTTAGTCCCTGTCCCACATGGGGTTCATAGTCCAAATATTTAATTCCCTTTTTGCAGTTAAGGAAACTGAGGCATGGAGAGGTCGAGTGATTTGCCCAAGGTCAAACAGCAAGTAATTGGCAGAGGCAGGATTAGAACTCGTGTCTTCTGATTTTCAAGCCCATGCACTTTCCATTAGGCCATGCTGCTTTCGATTTATTGTGAAGATATTTATTTTTGTCATAGTACTTTTTTTGTTTCAAACTATAGTATGACTAAGACTGGCTCTACCATGTATGAACAACAGACAAATACCTATGTTTTCATTTGACTAGTGTTACCTCTTTTGTTTTTCCTCTTTTAGCTTCATGTTTAATCTGTTTTCTTCATCCCATCCTTTGATTTAGCATGCTAAAATATCTAGAAAGATCCAGAGATTAGCAGATAGGAAAAAAATGCTAATGTAGTCTGCCTTGTTAGATAAGATACATTCTAAACTGTTTTTTTCATTAAATAAATTTCCATATAATACGAAATGGGCCTGATATCTGCATCTGAAGTTGGAATATCAAAAGGAGATTATTATTATCCTAAAATTATGAGACGATATTGCCAGTGGTCTAATATTGATGACATTAAGCCATCTGCTTTTCCCTATCATTGATGCTGTGTGTTTTCAGTACTGTTATGCAGCCATGTTTATAGTTGAAATACAATACACACCTATATGCCATCACACCCCACCTAGCCCCCATACCAAATCTACCCAACTCAAGACCAACACCACCCTCTCAACACCACCCTGTCTACTCAACTCATCTTGATCACTCCCCTATCCCTTTGTCGCTCTCATTCAGCAATTCAAGCATAAGCGGTGGACAGTACCAACCTATGCTCCAGTTGCTGAATGCTGCTAATGGAAGTCTAAACATCAGGCCTCTCCTCTGCCCAGCAAAACTATTTATTTTCCCTTATTGACTCCCATGCCCATCAATCACCCTCACCAGTTGTTCCAGACACTTAACTCCCTCTTCAGGTCTCCTGTCCCTCCACCTCCCCCATCCCTTGTCCCCAATTGTCTGGTCATCTACTTTATTAGGAAAATTAGCACCATCAGGTGTGAACTCCCCAAAATCACCCCTCCTCCTCCTCAAGCCCCCCCCCCGGCCCCTTGGCCCCCTTTACAACTTTCACCCTCTTCCCAGCAGTATCTCCAGAGGAGATCTCCTGCCTCCTTTCAAGTGCCACCCTTTCCACATGCATATTGGGCCACATTCCTTTGCACCTTATAAAAACTCTTACCCTTTGCCTCCTTAACTACCATCTTCAACCACTCGCTCTCCAGTGGCTTCTTCTCCACTGCCTGCAAATATGACCATGTCTCCCTAATCCTAAAAAAAGCCTCCCTTGACCCCACAGCCTCCTCTAGTTATCGCCCCATCTCCCTCCTACCTTTCCTCTCCAAACTCCTTTAGCGAGTCTTCTACTCTCGCTGCCTTGAATTCCTTTCCTCTGACTCTCTCCTGGACCCCCTCCAATCTGGCTTCTGCCCCCTTCACTCCACTGAAACCACCCTCTCAGAGGTTACCCATGATCTCCTTCTGGCCAATGGCTTCTACTCCATCCTAGTTTTCCCCAACCTCTCAGCTGCCTTTGACACTGTGGACTATCCCCTTCTCAAAACATTATCCAACCTTGGCTTCACTGATTCCGTCCTCTCCTGCTTCTCCTCATATCTCCAGCCGTTCATTCTCGGTCTCCTTCATGGGCTCCTCCTCCTCCTCCCATCCCCTAACTTTAGGGCTCCTCAAGGGTCAGTTCTTGGTCCCCTTCTATTCTCCATCTATATTCACTCCCTTGGAGAACTTAATCGCTCCCACAACTTCAACCATATCTATGTGGATGACACCCAAATCTATATCTCTATATCCCTTTTCTCTCTCCCTCCCTACAGGCTCACATCTCCTCCTGCCTTCAGGACATCTCTACTTGGATGTCCTCCTGCCACTTAAAACTCAACATGTCCAAAACAGAGCTTTTTATCTTCCCTCCCAAACACTGTCCTCTACCAACTTTCCTGGCACAATCATCACTTTCTCAATTTTGCTTTGTTTTGTTTTATGACATTTGTTAAGGGCTTACTTTCCTGGCACAATCACCCTTCCATACAGTGTTCACAGACTTAATTCCCATTTTACAGATATGGTAACTAAGGCACAGAAAGTGATTTGCCCAAGGTCACACAGCAGACAAGTGGCAGAGCCAGGATTAGAACACAGGGCAATCAATCAATTGTATTTTTTGAGTGCATACTGTGTTGAAAGCATTGTACTAAGAACCTGGGTGCCTGCAATCTAACAGAATTGGTAGAAATGTTTCCTGCCAATAAGGACATTTCACTCTAGAAGGAAAGACAGACATTAATATATATCATTACATTATGGATATGTACCTAAGTGCTGTACGGTAATGCAAAAAGGAGAGGTAGAAGAGGAAATGAGAGCTTAGTCTCAGAAGGGCTGCTATAGGAGGTGGAATTTTAGTGAGGTTTTGAAGTGGGGAGAGTGAAGATCTGTTGGGTATGAAGTGGAAGGGAGTTACAGACCAATGGCAGGATGTGGGAATGGGGTCGGCAGTGAGCTCAATCATTCAATCAGTTCTAATGATTGAGTTCTTACTATGTGCAGAGCACTGCACAAAAAACTTGGGAGAATATAACAGAATTAGCTGACACATTCTCTGCCCATAACGATTTCACAGTCTAGAGTGAGAGACAGAAATTAATATGAATAAATATTTTATAATACATAATTCAAAGATATGTACATAAATGCTGTAGGTTAGGAGCGAATATCAAGTGTCCAGAGGACAGAGATTGAAGTGCATAGACAACACAGATGGTAGAGCGAGTCGGGGAAAAGAGGACTTAGTTGAAGAAGGCCTCTTGGAGGAAGTGTGACCTTAATCGTGCATTGAAGGTGGAGAGAGTAGTGGTCTGTTGTAAATGGAGGGGGAGGGAGTTCCAGGCTAGGGGATGATGTGGGAAAGGGGTTGGCAGCAAGATAGACAATATCGGGGCAAAGTGAGTAAGCTGGTTCTAGAGGAGTGGAGCATGAGGCTGGGCTGTAGTAGGAGATTAGTGAGGATGGGACAAGCTGACTGAGTGCTTTAAAGCCAATGGTAAGGAGTTTCTCTTGGATACAGAGGTAAATGGGCAGCCATTGGAGTTTCTTCAGGGTGGGGAGACATGAACTTAATGTTTTTGTTGATAAATGATTAATGCAGTAAAGTGAAGTATGGAAGGGAGTGGGGACAAACAGGAGCCAGGGGGCAGGATCACACAGTTGTAGTCATGGTATAAGTGTTTAGATCACTGTAGTAGCAGTTTGGATGGGAAGGAAAGGGTAGATTTTTAGCAATGTTGTGAAGGTTGAACTGATAGGATTTGACGACAGATTGAATATATGTGTTGAATTAGAGAGATGAGCCAAATATGGGCTTGTGAGACAGGGAGAATACTGGTGTTATCTATAGTGATGGGAATGTTTGGTGGAGGGACAGGGTTTGGGTGGGAAGATTAGGAGTTCTGCTTTCGACGTGTTAGGTTTGAGGTGTCAACAAGACATCCAAGCAGAGATATCCCAAAGTCAGGAGGAAATATAAAACTGCAGAGAAGGAGAAAGATCAGAGATGAAGATACAGATTTCAGAATCATCCTCATGCAGGTGGTAGTAGAATCCATGGGAGTGATTGAGTTCTCTAAGGTGGTAAGTGTAAATAGAGAATGAAAGAGGACCCAGAACTGAGCCCTGAGGGACTCCCACAGTTATGTCAGGGAGGCAGAAGAGGAGCCCACAAAAGAGATTGAGAATGAGTGGCCAGAGATGCCCAAAACTGAGCTCCTTATCTTTCCTCCCAAACCCTGTCCTCTTCCTGACTTCCCTGTCACTGTGGATGGTACAACCACCCTTCCCGTCTCTCAAGCCCGCAACCTTGGTGTCATCCTTGACTCAGCTCTTTCATTAACCCCACACATGCAATCAGTTCACCAGTACCTGCCGGTCTCACCTTTACAATATCGCCAAGATTTGCCCTTTCCTCTCCATCCAAACGGCTATCTTACTGGTACAGGCTCTCATAATATCCCGGCTGAATTACTGTGTCAGTCTTCTCTCTGATCTCCCTTACTCCTGTCTCTCCCCGCTCCAGTCTATTCTTCATTCTGCTGCCCGGATCACCTTCCTGTAGAAACGCTCTGGGCATGACTCTCCCCTCCTAAAAATCCTCCAGTGGTTGCCTATCAACCTCTGCACGATATTGTGATAGGCAACTTCTGCACGAAACAAAAACTTCTCACTCTGGGCTTCAAGGCTCTCCATCACCTTGCCCCCTCCTACTTCTCCTCCCTTCTCTCTTTCTACTGCCCACCCCATAGGCTCTGGTTCTCTGCCACCCACCTTCTCACTGTCTCTCACTCTCACCTATCCCGCCATCGACCCCTGGTCCATGTCCTCCCACTGTCCTAGAATGCCCTCCCTCCTCACCTCCGCCAAACTAACTCTCTTCCCCTCTTCAATGTCCTACTGAGAGCTCACCTCCTCCAAGAGGCCTTCCCAAACTGAGCTTCCCCTTTTCCCTCTGCTCCCTCTGCTCCCCCTCACTGCTCCCCCTCTCTGCCCCCCTTCACCTCCCCTCAGCTAAGGCCCCTTTCCCCCCTTTCCCTCTGCTCCTCTCCCTCTGCCTTCCCGTTCCCTCAGCACTGTGCTCATTTGTATATATTTTTATTACCCTATTTATTTTGTTAATGAGGTGTACATCCCCTTGATTCCATTATTGCAATTACGTTGTCTTTTTTTTGTCTGTCTCCCCCGAGTTAGACTGTAAGCCCATCAATGGGCAGGGATTGTCTCTATCTGTTGCCAAATTGTACATTCCAAGCGCTTAGTACAGTGCTCTGCACATAGTAAGCGCTCAATAAATACTATTGAATGAATGAATGGAACCAGGAGAGGACAGTTGTCATTGCAGTCAAGGTTGGATAATGTTTCCATGAGAAAGAGGTGTCCCACACTGCCAAAAGCAGCTGAGAATTCAAGTAATATTATGATGGAGTGGATGTATTTGGCAAGAAGGAAATCATTGGTGACCTTTTAGAGGGCAGTTTTGGTGGAGTGTAGGAGGCAGAAGCCAGTTTGAAGGGAGTCAAGGAGAGAAGTGGAGAAGAGGAATTTGAATCAGCAGATGCAGACAAGTCATTCAGGGAGTTTGGAGGGGAATTGTAGGTTGAAGATAACTGGAGGGAGCCATGGGGCCAAGGAAGGACTTTTTTTAAGATGGGCAAACTTGAACATCTTTTAAATATCCTCTGACATTTAGGCCAGTGCTCTTTCTCTGGAATATGTACAGTTTCCCTTAGCCCTTAGTATTCATGGAGTGATTGGTTAGAGAAACCACTGAGAATGTAATAAAATCATGAATACCATCTACCCCAAATTGCAGGTGGACTTTAAGCACTACAGAGCTTATCCAACAACTTACAGCCTTTGGGCTTTGTGTGAGAGAGCCCAGGAGATGGGAAGCATATATTTTTTTTTAATCCACCTAATAGTGTTGCTGCAAGGATTATTTTTCCAGTAGTAAATTTAGTAACCCATATTGTTGCTGTTCCCTTTCTGAACATTTGTAAAATTTCTTTCAATTGCTTGACTTGTTCTTGAACTGGAAATAGAAAACCCTTATCATTTATATCCAATTTTAAACCACATTGCACTTTACATCTTGCACTTGGATACTTCACTTGTTCTTGGTCAATATTTATTTATAATTTAACTTGAAGGTGAAACAAAAATGTTAAATGCATTTTGAAGAGTCCTGCAGTTCTGTGACATTAAAAGGATAAATGTTCCTCTGTTTTGACAGAAAAGATGACTTGTCTTAGTAATAATTCATCATTTTGTCAGAGAGGTGTCATTTTAATAGACTGAAAACACAAGTCTTATATGTGCAAGGTAAATGCTGCATTTTTCATTGTAAAATTGTATTTACTTTACCAAGGTATTTGATACCAATAATGCCGAAATTACCTTAGGGGCTGATATCTAAGTTATAAAAAGTATATGCGTATTCTCCTTAGAGAGATTTTTTATTTGCATTTACTGCATCAGGTAACTGGGGTCCACTGTTTATGGTAATATTTTATACCATTTATTATTTTATTTTAAAACTGTCATTGGCAGTCTTTTATTCATGTATAAAATATTGTTAGCCTTCTTTTTATTAATAAGATCCTCTGATTTATTGCAAGAATAATATCAATAAAAATGTGGCTATTAGAAAAACCTAATTTGGATTACTTCCTGCTTAACTGTACTCAATGACCAATTTAAATGGGTATTCTTTAATGACTGGGAGTTTCAAAGAAACCACAAAGGAAAGTCCCAGTTTAAAATATGTCTTAGCCACAAGAACTAAAATATACTAATGGTTTTCTTAAGGGCTATAAAAGTGTATTCTAACCCCTCCACAGATACCACTCTGGGTTTGTGTTCTCCTGTTATAGTAATGGAAGAAGGTACAGATGGCCAGCACGGGAGAATGATAGTGGTTCCACATACATGCACAAAAATTTTCATTACCCATTGAATTTGTGATGAATTAATTTCAAGATGATTGTAATCTGTTAGAATGGTTTTCCATATGTGGTGGCTCTACTTTTCCCAAAAAGCTAGGTCAGAAATCTTACTTATTCTTATATTTCATCAAAAAGAAGGCAAAAAAGCATTACTATAGATCCCTTTCCCAGTGGTATCAACATTTCATTTTGAGTTCATGGTCAGAGTCTTGATTGGACAGGCCTTGAGGAAGTTGGGCTATGATGGAGAGGATAGAAAAAGGATGAAAATAATCTGGGTAAAGAACAAAGAAAGAGAGCGAAGAGTTAGTGGGACAGGATCCTTCCTATCACTCCTCTCCTACCGTTGCACCAGGCTCCAGAGCCAAGCTAGAGTCTCCTCTCATGCATGAGGAAAAAAGGTGCACCTTCTTCACCCCTATGTGTCCCAGACAACCTGGAGGTGGTCTGGAGCCCTTGAAGTGACTATTGAAATCCTGTAGTGGTGCACAGTCTCCACACCATTTCCCAGCCCAAATTTTTGAGTATTGTCACCACTCAAGCAGCCTTTCCCGCTAAGCTGTCCCACAGCAGGCCAGGCCTTGGGCTACTTCTGCCACTTGTAACAACACTCTTGGTAGGAGCTGAAAACATTGAGCTGGGAAGTGGCCCTATGAAGCAGCGTGGCTCAGTGGAAAGAGCCTGGGCTTGGGAGTCAGAGGTCATGGGTTTGAATCCAGACTCTGCCACTTGTCAGCTGTGTGACTTTGAGCAAGTCACTTAACTTCTCTGTGCATCAGTTACCTCATCTGTAAAATGGGGATTAAGACTCTGAGCCCCACGTGGGACAACGTGATTACCTTGTATCCCCCGCTTAGCGCTTAGAAAATGCTTGGCATATAGTAAGCATTTAACAAATACTATCATTATTATTATTATGAGATTTAAGCTGCTACAATGAAAGAATGAATTTTAAGTGTCCTAATTATGAGTGGCTTCAGTGGAGGCTTCCAGAATGTCAGGTATGAATTCTATAGGGCAGGAGGTTCACAAAAGTAGCTCTTAAAAATCATTTTAGTAAATGAAATAAATCTGACCATGATATAGTGTGAATGGGAGTGGGCAGAGCCTGAGAGTCCCCCCAGTCTCACTTTGCCAGGGTACGTCTCATTTCAGGATGGGAAGATGAAGGTGGCTGACTCAATGAGTGGCTCACAGATCCCCAGCAGGAACTCTAAACCCAATAACTTCTTACACTTCCTTCTAGCGCTCTCAGAGCTCCCTTTATCTGAGTACAAAGGACCCCCTGGTCAGGTATACAATACCCCAAACGCAGAATCAGCGGGCATATGGCACAGACAAGTCCAGTAAGGTTCATCTACTCTCGGAGGAATCAGCTTGTCCTAGTGGAAAGAGCATAGGCCTGGGAGACAGAGGACCGGGGTTCTAATTCTGGGTCCACCAGTTATGTGCTGTGTGATCTTGGGCATGTTATTTATCTAATCTCTGCCTCAGTTCTCTCTTCTGCAAAATGGGAGTTAAATACCTGTTCTATCTCCTATTACTCTTTGAGCTTCCTGTGGTACCTGATTATCCTTTATCTACTCCAGTACTCTGTATAATACTTGACTCATAAAAAGCACTTTTGCAAGTACTATAATTATTATTATCATTTTTATTTTATTATTAACAATTATAATGGTAATTGTGGTATTTGTGAAGCGCTCAATATGTGCTAAGCACTGTACTGAGCACTGAGGTAAAGACAAAGTGAACATAATCCCTGCCTTATATGCAGGTCAATGTCAGAGTAAGAGGGAGATAGGCCTTGAATCTTCATTTTACTAACGAGGAAACTGAAACACAGAATGGTTAAGTAGATTGCTCAAGATTACACAGCAGGCAAGTGGCAGAATCAGAATTATAATTCAAGCCTTCTGGTCCCCAAACCTATGCTCTTTCCAGGAGAATATATTTCTGTGATTCAGGGAACTGGATTGTTACACTGTACACTCTCATAGCACTTAGTACATGTCCGTAACTTATTTATTTAGATTAAAGTCTGCCTTCCTCTCTGAGACTGTAAATTCGTTGTGGGCAGGGAATGGGTCTATCAACTCTCTTATATTGTTGTATTGTACTCTCCCAAAAGGTTGGTACTGTGTTCTGCACTCAGAAAGTGCTAAATAAATACTTTGATTGATAGGGATATGTTTCCTAATCGTCTTTTCCAAGGATTCTTGTGCTCTATGTACTCTGCCTTCAATCAGCACTCAGTAAGTATTGATTAATTTACTAATTGAAGAAATATGTAGGCCATTCGTTCAAATTTCATGTGAATTAAAATACAATGAAATAAATGCAATGCAAACATTACTTTATTCATGTGAAATATAATAACTAGTGTATAACTTTGCTTTTCCATTATTGTTTTGAAATAATCATCTCACCTATGTTTCCTGATTACCCCCCTGGTATATACCTGTCCATTGGCCAACCCACAATTTGGGGGGTCTGCATAAGCCTAAATTTCATCTGTTAGAAAATAATTTTTTTCCTGGTAGGAGACACATTTATTCCCCTGTAGTCTTATGGAATTAGGCACCATTTTTGCACTGAAGCAAAGAATTCCAAAAGTTTAGAAAATGGAGCTTACATGATTTTAGTGCACATAAATATAGTCTTTCTACAAGAAGTCCCAATACATGGCACTAATTTAGTCAGCATCCAGATAACAGGAAATAATAGGCCACCTTCCATAAATTTTGTCATTTCTAATGAAACAATTAATCAGTATGCTAGGTTGGTTGACACCAACTTATTAAACACAGGATTCAATAATTCCCCATTATAACCTGGCAGTAAAGTATGAGCAGAGAAATTCAAAGGGATTTGGGAGAGTAACTGACAGGGCTTGGAGTGGTGGAAGGGAAATGGAAGGATCAGAGGATTGTGGAGCACACCTCAAGCTCATACATTCAAAATGAATGGAGAATTTTAAGGGAAGGGAAATTTTCAAGCAAGATGAAAAGAGGAGCAGAGAATTAAAAGGTCAGTATAGGTCTCTTTTTTTTTTCAGATTCTTCTCCACAGGAATCAAAGGTTCTCTCCAGCTACTGGGGCTACAGCTTGCTTGGAAAGTATAAAAAGAATGTTAGAGGGGTCTCTCTTCATTTCAAAGAGTTCTGGGGGTATAGAAGTTGAATAAATGGAACTTCTGAATATAAAATATTTCACATACTTCAAATGCTTTAAAAAAGTAAAATAAAATAACCTCTGATTATAATTATGGTTAATTATCTAAGGATATATGATTCAACTGAAATAGTATAGCAGTGGAAATTCTGGGAAGAGCACAGTTTAGAAAGAGAAAAGGATCTTATCATTTATATTGACAGGTTTTTATTAATTTATTAATTCAAGCCATCATATTTATTAAGTGCTTACTGTGTGCAGAGCACTGTACTAAGCACTTGGGAAAGAACAGTACAACAATAAACATTGACAGTCCCCACCCACAACGAGCTCACAGTCTAGAGAGGGGGAAACAGACATCAATACAAATAAATAATATTACAGATATATAATAATAATAGTAATGGCATTTGTTAAGGGCTTACTATATGCAATGCACTGTTCTAAGCTCTGGGGAGGATACGAGTCATCAGGTTGTCCCACGTGGGACTCACAGTCTTATTCTCCATTTTACAGATGAAGGAACTGAGGCACAGAGAAGTGAAGTGACTTGCCCAAAGTCACACCTTTGACAAGCGGCTGAGCAGGGATTTGAACCCATGACCTCTGACTCCCAAGCCTGTGCTTTTTCCACTGAGCCACGATATACATAAGTGCTAAGGAGGGTGGGGGAGAGCAAAGGAAGCAAGTTAGGGCAATGTAGAAGGGAGTAAGAGATTAGGAAAAGTGGGACTTATGTTGGGAGACCATGCAATTCCAGTGCTTAGTGTAATGCCTGGCACATAGTAAGCACTTAACAAATAACATTAAAAAAATTATAATCTATGTAATATTTCCCAGCACTTAGTACCATGTTTTGCACATTGTAGGCACATAATACAATCAATGCTATAAATAATTATAATTAATTGTGCTCATGATTTTTAATAACATCTTTTCCAAGGTGTCTACTTGACATGTTTTAAAGTTCTTTTATGTAATTGCTTATATAGCTTATAAATACTATATTTTAAAACAACCCATATAGTCACTGATTTGTTTCCCTTAGTAGCTTTCTTTTAACCCTGTTTTGTCCTTTAATAACCCTTCTGTTTTCAAAATTACTACATATTGTGTGTGGAACTTACTCAACATTTAATCATAAAAGAATGCTTTGATCAATGGACCTCACTTCCATCTTTTTCCCTTTTTTACACCAGAAAAGGCTATCTGAAAAGTACTAATTAGGAATCCATTTCACAGTGATACCTCAGAGTTAGATCATCTATGTTGTTGCACAGTTGTACTCAAGGTCTTCCAGAAACTCTTATTGATGGTGGTGTTGAGATATTAGTCATTGGGAAGAGTTAGTTAGAGATTACCTGCCTGTATGTAGTTTTGTAGTTTTTGCCTCAGTGTACACTGTTTAAGCACTGTGGCCTAGGGAAGCAGTACAGGCCTGGGAATCAGAGGACCTAGGTTCTAATCCAGATCCACCACTTGTGTGCTCTGTGACCCTTGTATGTAAGTCACTTAACTTCTCTGTGCATCAGTTATCTCATGTATAAAATGGGGATTAAGACTGTGAACACTATGAGGGACAAAACCTCTGTCCAACCTCTTTAGCTTTTATCTACTAGGATAGTACTTGGGACATAGTAAGCACTTAACAAACACCATTGAAAAACAAAAATAAAAATAAGAAATAAACCCAGGGCTAAGTTAACTGAAGCTGGAACCAGGGTCTGGCAGGTTTTAAGAGGCCCTTTTCATGACCCACAGCACAGATGCCATGCAGCAAATCATAATGACATCATCCCTTAGCACTGCACTTCTCCTGCCATCCTCATCCCTTTTATATCCCTAACCCTAGCTTCCCCCTTCCTTTTCTGCTTCCTTTTGTTTTGACAGACACCCTAACCTCCAAACCTCAACTTTCACCAAGAAGTCAAGACCTCAGTCTTGTTAGGCCAAGCCAATACCTAATCTAATAATGAGGAGCCAAATTCTTGTGATTAAATAATAATAAATATTTATTAGGCCAAGTTAACTGAGAAATGCATCTCTGCACCTGCCACTACCCACAGGCTGACCTAGGTATGTTTCACCTTCCTCTCTTTAAGCAGTATTTGCCCACCCCCTGGATGAAGCAGCATCCAGTACATGGACCACTCCTCACTCCCAGCTACTGCCTTTGTTCCTTTTCCCAGAATGACCTCTACTTACACCTTTAAAGGATTGCTTAATAGGGATCTTAAAGAGAATATACCCACCACTGTAAGTTTCATCTAAGTTAGTTTTGGAGTGAATCCTCTTTTTAGTCTACCTTTCTCATGTTGCCATTCAGAACAACTCAATATGTAGGTTGCATTGCACTGTAAAGCCAAACTCCAGATATGCTGGTGTTGAGGTCCTGGGTGCAATTTCTTGTAGATATGTGGGTCCCCGATAGGAAATCTTGACTACAACTGTATATTTGATTGTGCCTGAATACAATCATCTGTCTGCTAAGGATGTTGTGTGCTACATGACTGGGGAGATATTTTCTTAAGGTGCATCATGTACAACATGCAGAGCCCCAGATTCTCTTAAGTGTGTATGATAGGTGTCCTTGGGGTCAGAACCATGGGCCTTTCCCCACAGTGGATCCTCTCCATGCCATTAACTAGCCCCCTTGGCCCCGACACTTGGTTCCTCCTTACACCTCCCCATTTTATAGATGAAGTTACTGAGGCACAGAGAATGTAAGTGACTTGCCCAAGGCCACACAGCAGACAAGTGGCAAACCCTGGGTTAAAACCCAGGTCCTTCTTACTCCCAGGCCCATGTTCTATCCGCTAGGCAATGCTGCTTCCCATTGTGAAATATTATGGTTTTTATAAAAGATTATAGTAGAATTGTATCAAATTAGTCTGTGACTTTATTGTAATCTCAGGGAAAATAAGTCTATGGAAATAGCATATTTGGCATTGAGACATGTTTTACCTTATTTGATGCAGGCATTAATTAGAAAATTATGCCAATTGTGTCATTTCTGCCTTCATTCAATCATATTTATTGAGCGTTCGCAGTGTGCAAAGCATCAAACAGAAACTCTGTACTATTAGCTTTAAAGCACTCAGTCACCTTGCCCCCTCCTATCTCACTTCACTACTATCCTACTTCAACCCAGCACACTTCACTCCTCTAATGCCAATCTTCTCACTCTACCTTGATTTTGACTATCTTGCCATCGAACCTTCGCCCACCTCCTGCCTCTGCCTGGAATGTCCTTCTTCATCATATTCGAAAGATAATTACTCTTCCCTCCTTCAAAGTCTTATTGAAGGCACATATTCTCAAAGAGGCCTTCCCCGACTATGTCCTCTAAATCCAGCACCTTCTATTCCATCCTAATCTCCTTGACCTCTCAGCTGTCTTCGACACTGTGGACCACCCCTTTCTTCTGGAAGTGTTATCTAACCTTGGCTTTACTGGCACTGTCTTTTCCTGGTTCTCCTCCTGTCTCTCTGACTCATTCTTCTCAGTCTTCTTCTCATGCTCCTCCTCTGCCTCTCACCCTATAACAGTGGAAGGCCCTCAAGGCTCAGGTCTGGGTACCCTTCTATTCTCCATCTGCTCCTACTCCCTTGGAGAACTGATTTTTTCCCTTGGTTTCAAGTACAATCTCTATGCAGATGATTCCTGAATCTACCTCTCCAGCCTGACCTCTCTATTTTTCTGTGGTCTTGCGTTTCTTCCTGCCTTCAAGGTATTTCAAACTAAACAAGCCCAAAATAGATCCTCCCACCCAAACCTGGCCTCCCCCTGTCCTTTCCACCATTGTGAACACCATCACTATCTTCCCAGTCTTAAAAGCCCATATCCTTGGCATTATCCTCAACTCATTTCTGTCATTCAACCCACATGTTTAATCTCTCACCAGAGCCTGTTGGTTCTACATTCACAACATTGCTAAAATCTACCCTTTCCTCTGCATCCAAACTGCTGATCCAAACACTATTTTTTTCCTATGGTATTTATTAAGCACTTACCTTGTGCCAGACATTGTACTAAGTGCTGGGATAGATCATTCAGTCATATTTACTGAGCCCTTACTGTATGTAAAACACTGTATTAAGTGCTTGGGAGAGTTTGATATGACAACAAACAGATACATTCCTGCACACAATGAGCTCACAGTCTACAGAGGGATACAGACAATAATATAAATACATAAAAAAATGAATAAATAATAGAAGGTAATCAGCTTGGACACAGTCCATGTTCCTCATAAGCCTCACATAATTCCCATTTTCAGATGAAGTAACTGAGGCACAGAGAAGTTAAGTGAGTGACCCAAGGATACACAGCAGACATGTGGTGAATCTGGGATTAGAACTCAGGTCCTTCTGACTCCCAGGTCCATGTTCTATCAACTAGGCAATGCTGCCTCCTTATAGCTTTTTATAATCTGGTTTGACTATTTTATCAGCCTCCTTGATGACCTCCCTGCTCCAGTCTCTCCACATTCCAGTCTTTACCTCGCTCTGCTTTCCAGATCATTTTTCTGAAAAAGTTGTTAAATTTTCTTTTCCCCACTCCTAAGAAACCTTCAATGGTTGTACTTCCACCTCTGCATCAAAAAGAACTTCCTTATTATCAGCTTTAAAACCTTCCATCAGATCTACACTCCTATCTTATCTCATTGATTTTCTACTACAACCCGGTCCTTTCAACATCACACCCTCATTGCTGAATTACTCACTGTACCTCAGTCTTGTTTATCTCACCATCAATCTTTCACCCATGTCCTGATTCTAGCCTGGAACTCACTCCCTCTTCATATCCAATAGGCTATCACTCTCCACACCTTCAAAGCCTTATTAAAGTCACATCTTCTCCAAGAAGCCATCCCTGATTAAACCCTCTTTTTCCCTACTCCTTCCTTCTGTATTATCTAAGCACCTGGATCTGTACTCTCTATGTAGTTGATATTCACCTCACCCTCAGTCTCTCAGCCCTTATGTACATACCCATAATTTATTTTAAGGCCTGTCTCCCACTCTAGACTTGTGGGAAAGACTGTTATAATGTGTTCACCCTGTTGCTTAGTACAGTGCTCTGCACATAGTGAGCACTGAATAAATACCAGTGATTTATTTATTGATTGATCATCCTGTTGGATACACACCTAAAACACAAGAAAAATTATTCAAACTCACCAAAAACTGAATATTTTCACAACTTCTTTCACCTTGTTATATGTAGTCATATGAATCACTGATGACTACAAAATGAGAAGTATCTGCTAAAAATGTGGTTGGCATTTAGCCATCTAAGGGAGAGTTTAGCAGGGAAAGCTGTGCATACAAATCTAAGATTAATTCTAGAATGTTGCAATGCCCAGTAGCTTTATAGTGATATTAGGATAATCTTCAAATATCTTTCTCATTGAATGGATTGGTCTGTTACAAATCCTTAGAAGAAACACTTGTAGTGATGATACAGAAATTATTTCTTTTTCAGCTTCTCTGGGTTTGTAAAGATTGTACACCCTTTTTTTTTTCCCACTGAACTAAAAGTCAGCCAAATACTCTAGAGGGGAGCAGTTACCACCAGTGTTAACACTGACGTGACCAGTCATATCATCATGGAGCAATCTCAAAAATAAGCAAACTATCCTGAGCCAAAATCCCTAATGATATCAAGTACTTTTGTAATATTGATGAATATGGTTTGGAGGTATTCGTGGTTATAGACAGTGAACATTTCTGCTAATTCTGTTGAATTGTGCTCTCCCAAGTGCTTAGCATAGTGCTCTGCACATAGTAAGCACTCAATAAATACGATTGATTCATTATTGTTATTATTACTGTGTTTGTTAAATGCCTACTATATTGTCAATTACTGTCCTAAGGTGCTGAGTAAGTACCATAAGTTGCCCTAAAACTTATTACTTATACTAAAACAGTCACTGTTCCACATGGAGTTCACAATCTAAATAGAATAAACAACAGGCATTAGTCTCCAGTTTACATATGAGGCAACTGAGTCACAAAGAAGCTAAGTGATTTACCCAAGAGCATAGAGCAGGTAAGTGGTGGAGGTGGAATTAAAACCTAGATCCTTTGACTCACAAGCCATGCACTTTCCAGTAGACCATGCTGCTTCCCATGTTAAATCCCTTCTTACCCTTCTGCTAAATCTTACCTGAGGCAAAAATCCACTCCATTGTTCAACATTGAGTCTGAAGCAAAAATTATATTCTGGGGTATTAAGTTAAAAATATCATTCACTAGCTAGTCCCAGCTAGTATCTTGCCAACAACAGAGGTTAATGGGATGTGACTTCCCACTAGTTTGTCCAGACAGTATTATTGTACTGTCATAATCATAATAATTATTATTATACAACTATAATCAATTGTAATGATTGAATATAGGATTTTTTTAAATTTGGTGGTGTTCCTCGCTTCTTGATATACTAAAGAAAAACTTAAGGCCATGTCTGAGAAATACTTCTACTCTTTTCTTGTAAAAGTTAGTACAGAGTAAGGATTTAACAAGTACCATTAAAAACTCTTAACAGGTAAGTTGTCAGACTTGGGCATTGTATAAAGGTATATAACTGTACAAGTTGCCCATTCACTTAATGTCGGAGCACTTCATCCTTAGTGGTGTAATACTTATTCAGGGAATTATGAAAGTGCTCCTTCCTTTACCAAAGACCTTTTTTCCCTGTGCTGTGTGCAACCTTCTAAACATTTAGAATCAGCATTGCCTAGTGGAAGAGCATGGGCTAGGAATCAGAAGGACCTTGGTTCTAATCCTGGCTTTGCCACTTGACTGCTGTATGACCTTAGGCAAATCACTTCACTTTTCTGTGTTTCAGTTATCTCATCTGTAAAATAGGGATAAAGACTGTGAATCAGTAAAGACTGAGAAGCAGCGTGGCTCAGTGCAAAGAGTCCAGGCTTAGGAGTCATCGGTCATGGGTTCTAATCCTGGCTGCACCACTTGTCAGCTGTGTGACTTTGGGCAAGTTACTTAACATCTCTGCAACTCAGTTACCTCATCTGTAAAATGGGGATTAAAGACTGTAAGCCACACGTGGGACAACTTGATTACCTTGTATCTCCCCCAGTGCTTAGAGCAGTGCTTGGCACATAGTAAGCACTTAACAAATACCATCACTATTATTACCCCAGGGTGTATAATACAGTACCTGGAACATAGTAAGCGCTTAACAATTATTAATTATTACTATCCAGTTTCAGTAGAAGGAGCCTTCAAGGCTGTGCATATTTTAAGTCATTAGTTGTATCCCTTTCCAAACTTTGGAACATTATTGGGGATGATCAGTCCAAAACTCATCAATTACCATAGACACACTGCCATTAAAACTACATATCGACTTGCCAAATAATAATGTTATTAAAGAAATACCAGATTTTAGACCTTATGGGCCTCCAAAATCAGTGGTATTTATTGAGTGCTTACTAATGTGCAGAGCACTGTTCTCAGCGCTTAGGAGAGTATAATACAAGAAAATTAGCAAAAATGACCCCTACCCATAATGAATTTACAAAAATCTCTTCTAGTTTGCAAACAGAAGATGTGCTGATGATTATTAAAGTGATATGTTATCAGTTAGCTTGGAGTTGGAAAGCATTGCTTTGAACTCAAGTCACCTTTATTGTCCTCAAAGAGGACAATACCAAAAGTGAGAATGTACTTTTTTTCTTTTAGGATAAATTATTCAAAGACATCGAGATCCAAATTAATCCATTTCTCATCATTAACTTGTCTATCAGCAGCTACAGAATGCTGATAGAATTTACAGAATAGAGAGATAGCTCAAATGATGACCAAGAGAAAAACAAGTGTCCATTGTCAAGCTGTCTAGGCAACTCTTGACTTCCTTTATGGTAATGAAAGTAGATCAGCTACCTCAGCAACTTAGGTTTTGTCCCATTTGTATGCAAAGGACAAAGTAACATCAATTACAATGTACTTACTAAGAGAATAGGTTGAATTTTATTATCATTTCTTTGAGTTCTCCCAGGAGATGCCTTTAGCTAGATTCTTATGACTGCTGAACTGCTTATTTCAAGCACTGATCAGTCTCCCACGTGGATTACTGATGATTCAGTATACTATTGCAGCAATCATTTTGCTTAACCAGAGACTGGTGGCTTGTAAAATTGATGTTGCTCCTGTGAAGTCACATTTATTGAAACATTGCTGAAGTTTGCTAATTAATTCAGGATGGGAACAGAGTGATAAAGGTCTAGGAGGCAGGAGAGTATTGAGAGAATATTGTGAAAAGGTAAGCTTCGAAGGATCGCAGAGGGCAGTGAGAGATATAGAAGTGATGTAAACAACAAGCAGTTCTGCAAAGATTCATGCCTTAACCTCCAAGGTATGGCAAGCAAAGATCCCTGAGCCCCAGTGCTTAATAGCTAAAGAGGCAAAAAAATTACTCTGACAGTTCCCCAGTGTGGTGGAGCAACACCCTTAGCCCTGCAGACTACATGGGTGGTCAAGGTTAGAGTGTAAGATCCATAATGGCCTGGGCATTGTCTCTTCTTTCTTTTATTCTCCACAAGAGTCTAACACAGTGCACTGCAATTAGCTGTTATTCTGAGCTCATCAACCCCAGATAATGACAGAAAGGGAAGAGGAAGCATTCCTAATCTCTCTCTCTCTCTTTCTCTCTCTGCACATATCCATTGTTTGGAAAAGACACTACTAATAATGACCTTGCTACACATATTTTACAATCCCAATTCCATATTGAAACCATACAATGATACTATCTTCCAGTGCTGTTGTATTTTCTGTTTCATAGGACTTGACACTGTTTTCAATTTTTTCATCTAAATACCATGATTTTCACTAAGTCTCTTAAAGACACACCCAGTTAATCTGTCTACTTCCGTTGTATCTCAGCAGTGTTCTGCTCAATGTTTTGAGGTTGCGCCTTACAATATTTTTTAAAAATAGTTAATAGTAACTATATGAATTGGGCAGCCCCGTTTCAAATTCATCCTTCAGTGCTGCTTGGATAGCTGACTGTGAATCATTTTCCTAACATATTCATCATATCAAAATTATCTTGAGGTAATCATTTCCAATTCTAATATACTAATAATTATATCCCAGAACCTTATCATTGGTGTTCTTGTTCTTCTGTGTAATGTTGTTTGCTTCATAGGTGATGACAATGTGCCATCTCAATAATCCTGATTTAAAGGCCCCAAACCCAGATCTTGCAGTCATATACAGCAGCGTGGCTCAGTGGAAAGAGCCTGGGCTTCAGAGTCAGAGGTCACGAGTTCGACTCCCGGCTCTGCCACTTGTCAGCTGTGTGACTGTGGGCAAGTCACTTCACTTCTCTGTGCCTCAGTTCCCTCATCTGTAAAATGGGGATTAACTGTGAGCCTCATGTGGGACAACCTGATTACCCTGTATCTACCCCAGCGCTTAGAACAGTGCTCTGCACATAGTAAGTGCTTAACAAATACCAACATTATCATTATTATTATTATTATATACAGGTTGGAATGATAGTATTATGGATCCTTAGCTCACCAGTTGGCCACATGGAATGTTTTATCACATTTTGCCTGAAAAATTATCAAATAGCATGCTAGCCTTTCTCCTTTGTTGTTAATAAAGGCATGATTGCTGCCACACTCATGGGGACAATGAGGGTCCCACAGTGGTTTGAGTGGACCTCCAGCCTTGCTCATCCCAGATCTGTAAGGAGATCTAAGAGCCTCTAGTCATGGCTGAAAAGAACCCAAATAGTTTGTTCACAGCTTATCAGCTTTGGAAGCCTGACCCGCTTTGTACCCCGTTCCATGCCAC
Organism: Ornithorhynchus anatinus; assembly: GCF_004115215.2. NCBI lineage: Eukaryota > Metazoa > Chordata > Mammalia > Monotremata > Ornithorhynchidae > Ornithorhynchus > Ornithorhynchus anatinus. Next base: position 75,816,401 of record NC_041728.1, on the reverse strand, counting down.
CCCCCTGCTCAACATGAAAATTTAGCATCTATGATTATTGCCCAGGAAGTGAAGTTAGTTGAGGGCCATCATGCCTGAGAAAAACATGTCGACTATGTCAGGTTTTCTAAGTGCTTGCTTGATCAGGATTTGGGACTTCAGTAGGCTTAGCAGTTCACATCCCTGCAGGGTCTGTGTGAAGTGATTCACAATTAAACTGCTTCTTTATGTGACTCCTTTGGGGCCTGGTTATCGAAAGCCCCTGACACCACATGTGGATTAATCTCTGGAAAATGTGTGCCATATGTGGGGATTCAAGGCTGAAAAGCTCTACATTACTCCAGGTCAGCTGGCGTTTAGCTCCCCTCAAATAGAAAGCAATATCGCAGAGATGACAACTCATCAGTGACCTTCCAAGCATTCCTCTTTCCCCTTGAAGAGTAAGTCCTGAGCTGAATGGACCATTGGTCTGATTCAGGCATTTTGTAGATCCCATTACATTCTCTCTCCAAATTAATTTTGTATTCATAAACTTCTGTTGAGTAATGTTGCATAATATTCTGGTTTAGGATCCAGTGCTTTAGAGGGGGAGAAGAGTTTTGGGTGAAAATAGGTGCCTCTACAGTTTTTAGTAGTAGTAGCTTAGTAGTTTCAAGTAATAATATGTTTTCCAGTGTAAAAACTCTAAATGCCATATAAATTACCGAGACACCACAGTGTAAATGGAAACCCAGTCTCAGTAATAACATCCATTCTTAAGGCTTTCATATCAAAATAATGAAGAGGTTTTGGATTTCTAGATAGAAATAATTTTCCCAAGTGATGTTTAATGATAGCTTAGGTTTTAATTATGGTCTAATTAGAAAGTATACCTGTTCATTTTTCTTTTTATGTGGTGAAAAGAAATATTCCAAACTGAGCCTTTCTTAGAATGTTCTAAACCTGAAAGTCAGGTAGTAGTATTCATTTTCTTTTTATTAGAATTGTGAAGAATGAAACTTGATAATATTTGCCTAGAAATGTGGTACATATATTATCCAGGATTACTTTATTGTTGCTTATCCACTTTCATTTTAGAATTTCTACCCTTACTGAGAAAACCGATTTAATCACTTTACATATTATTCATTTTATATATACATATATATATGTATATATACATTATATATGTATATATACATAATATGTATATATTATTCATATATATATATATGTTGAAAAAAACAACAAAGTAACTATTTCAACCATACATTTTGCAAAGATCTTCTGACATAGTACTTTAAAGCACCCTTTAAAAAGTTACTTCTTCCAAATGGCATTTCCTAAGTAATGCACCTTCCCTCACAGCACTTATTTGGATATCAAACCGTTGTTCATTCCCCTTCATTCATTCAATAGTATTCATTGAGTGCTTACCATGTGCAGAGCACTGTACTAAGCACTTGGAATGTACAATTCGGCAACAGAGACAATCCCTGCCCATTGAGGGACTTACAGTCTTGCATCTCACCTCAGCCCAATGCTGAGCGGGACATGTGAGGATAATGGATATGAGTAGATTATAGCTAGTAGACTGACTTAATTTTAGGACTTCATTACTTGTGGTTTTATTTTGTGATTTGATATTGAGACCAGGCCATCAGTGACATTAATGGAACTGCTTAAGGTGTTACAAGTGGTGTCTGTGGAAAGTTTAAGTTGGGCAGTACTGCAACAGTGCAGGCCTGTAATTTGTCCTGTTTTCTAATATCAAGTTGCCAAACAGTGACACCACTCAAAGGATGTGTCAACAATCTTGAGTAAACTCTGAAGAAATACTTTCATTCATTTGTTCATTCAATCATTTTTATTGAGAGCCTAGTGTGTGAAGAGCACTATACTAAACACCTAGGAAAGTAGGATATAATAGCCATATTCCCTGCCCACAACTAGATTACTTTGGTTGATAATGCTGTGGAGGATGATGATAAATGGTTTATTGACTGGACTTTTTAATGAATAAATACAGATAATTTTAAATCAACTTGGCCTATTCAACTGATATTGCCAAGTAAAGTATTGCCGCCCACCTCCTCACCGTCCCTTGGTCTCGCCTATCCCACCGTCGACCCCTGGGTCACGTCCTCCCGCGGTCCTGGAACGCCCTCCCTCCTCACCTCCGCCAAACTGATTCTCTTTCCCTCTTCAAAACCCTACTTAAAAATCACCTCCTCCAAGAGGCGTTCCCAGACTGAGCTCCTCTTCCCCCTCTACTCCCTCTGCCATCCCCCCTTTACCTCTCCGCAGCTAAAGCCTCATTTTCCCCTTTTCCCTCTGCTCCTCCACCTCTCCCTTTCCATCCCCACAGCACTGTACTCGTCCGCTCAACTGTATATATTTTTGTTACCCTATTTATTTTGTTAATGAGTTGTACATCGCCTTGATTCTATTTAGTTGCCATTGTTTTTACGAGATGTTCTTCCCCTCGACGCTGTTTATTGCCATTGTTCTTGTCTGTCTATCTCCCCCGATTAGACTGTAAGCCCGTCAAACGGCAGGGACTGTCTCTATCTGTTGCCGACTTGTTCATCCCAAGCGCTTAGTACAGTGCTCTGCACATAGTAAGCGCTCAATAAATACTATTGAATGAATGAATGAATGAAGTAAAGATTATATTACTTTAATAATAATTATGGTATTTGTTAAGCGCGTACTAAGTGCCAAGCACTAAGTGCTGGATAGATACAAGGTAATCAGGTTGTCCCATGTGGGGCTCACAGTCTTAATTCCCATTTTACAGATGAGGTAATTGAGGCACAGAACAGTGACACTTCTTGCTTAAGGTCACACAGCAGACAAATGGCAGAGCTGGGATAAGAACCCATGACCCCTGACTCCCAAGCTCGTGCACTTTTCACCCAGCTGCTTAAATGATATGAGAAAGTTTTATTTATAACGTATTTCGTTAACTTCAAACACAAAGTGCCTATAAGATAATTTTCTTCAAAATAGCTTTAAATAATGCCTTAATAATCACCAATTTTAATATAAATCACATTTTTCTTTGAGGGTACTGATCCATGCTGCCATTTATTTCAGTTATTATAGTTCTGTGATGAAATAATTGATCAGTTGAATTTATGATAGATTCATTTTTAGGATTAGTAAGTAATGTAATTGGAATTGTGCTTTTTCATTAACTTATAATGAATAAAGATGATTTTTATGTATTGCTTTTAGGAGTTAGATTTATTTTTCAAACAAGATTAGCAATGACCTTTGGTTCAGCGTTCTTTTGCCTTCTAATTACTACTGAAATTGAATTGCCTTGTTGGGGAAAGCCAAATACTTACTCTTCAGAATGATTTTGTCACGTGTGTGTTTTCATTCTCCACTCATTTATGTCTTAGGAGCAGAAAGGATACATAACCAAGTTATTGTTAGGAAAGCATGTTATTTGAGGTCAAGGGGAGATAGTATGACTTTAAAAACACCTCATTTGAAATGAATGGAGAAATTTCTAGTGACTAGTTTTTTGAAATTCATTCAATAGTATTTATTGAGCGCTTACTATGTGCAGAGTACTGTACTAAGCGTTTGGAATGAACAAGTTGGCAACAGATAGAGACAGTCCCTGCCGTTTGACGGGCTTACAGTCTAATCGGGGGAGACGGACAGACAAGAACAATGGCAATAAATAGAGTCAAGGGGAAGAACATCTCATAAAAACAATGGCAACTAAATAGAATCAAGGCAATGTACAATTCATTAACAAAATAAATAGGGTAATGGAAATATATACAGTTGAGCGGATGAGTACAGTGCTGTGGGGATGGGAAGGGAGAGGTGGAGGAGCAGAGGGAAAGGGGGAAAAAGAGGGTTTAGCTGCGGAGAGGTAAAGGGGGGTGGCAGAGGGAGTAGAGGGAGAAGAGGAGCTCAGTCTGGGAAGGCCTCTTGGAGGAGGTGAGTTTTAAGTAGGGTTTTGAAGAGAGGAAGAGAATCAGTTTGGCGGAGGTGAGGAGGGAGGGCGTTCCAGGACCGCGGGAGGACGTGGCCCAGGGGTCGACGGCGGGATAGGCGAGACCGAGGGACGGTGAGGAGGTGGGCGGCAGAGGAGCGGAGCGTGCGGGGTGGGTGGTAGAAAGAGAGAAGGGAGGAGAGGTAGGAAGGGGCAAGGTGATGGAGAACCTTGAAGCCTAGAGTGAGGAGTTTGTGTTTGGAGCGGAGGTTGATAGGCAACCACTGGAGTTGTTTAAGAAGGGGAGTGACATGCCCAGATCGTTTCTGCAGGAAGATGAGCCGGGCAGCGGAGTGAAGAATAGACTGGAGCGGGGCAAGAGAGGAGGAAGGGAGGTCAGAGAGAAGGCTGACACAGTAGTCTAGCCGGGATATAACGAGAGCCTGTAGCAGTAAGGTAGCCATTAGGGTGGAGAGGAAAGGGCGGATCTTGGCGATATTGTAGAGGTGGAACTGGCAGGTCTCGGTAACGGATAGGATGTGTGGGGTGAACGAGAGAGACGAGTCAAGGATGACGCCAAGATTGCGGGCCTGAGAGACGGGAAGGATGGTCGTGCCATCCACGGTGATAGAGAAGTCTGGGAGAGGACCGGGTTTGGGAGGGAAGATGAGGAGCTCAGTCTTGCTCATGTTGAGTTTTAGATGGTGGGCAGACATCCAGGTGGAGACGTCCTGGAGGCAGGAGGAGATGCGAGCCTGAAGGGAGGGGGAGAGGACAGGGGCGGAGATGTAGATCTGTGTGTCATCTGCGTAGAGATGGTAGTCAAAGCCGTGAGAGCAAATGAGTTCACCGAGGGAGTGAGTGTAAATGGAGAACAGAAGAGGGCCAAGAACTGACCCTTGAGGAACTCCAACAGTTAAAGGATGGGAGGGGGAGGAGGCTCCAGCGAAGGAGACCGAGAATGACCGGCCAGAGAGGTAAGAGGAGAACCAGGAGAGGACGGAGTCCGTGACGCCAAGGTGAGATAAGGTATGGAGGAGGAGGGGATGGTCGACAGTGTCAAAGGCAGCAGAGAGGTCAAGGAGGATCAGAATGGAGTAGGAGCCATTGGATTTGGCAAGAAGGAGGTCATGGTTGACCTTAGAGAGAGCAGTCTCGGTAGAGTGGAGGGGATGGAAGCCAGATTGGAGTGGGTCTAGGAGAGAATGGGAGTTAAGGAATTCTAAGCATCGATTGTAGACGACTCGTTCTAGGATTTTGGAAAGGAAGGGTAATAGGGTGATAGGGCGATAACTGGAGGGGGAAGTGGGGTCAAGAGCGGGTTTTTTTTAGGATGGGGGAGACGTGGGCATGTTTGAAGGCAGCGAGGAAGGAGCCATTGGAGATTGAGTGGTTAAAAATAGAAGTTAAGGAAGGGAGGAGGGCAGGGGCGATGGTTTTAATAAGGTGAGAGGGAATGGGGTCTGAGGCGCAGGTGGAGGGGGTGGCACTTGCGAGGAGGGAGGAAATCTCCTCTGAGGATACTGCAGGGAAGGATGGGAAAGTAGGGGAGGGGGTTGGAGCGGGGGAGGGGAAAGGCGGAGGGCTGACTTTGGGGAGCTCAGCCCTGATTGTGTTGATTTTCGTGAGGAAAAACCACTTTTTCTCATATGAACAGCATTTGAAGTAGCGCTGAAGAAGGGCAAGTTGTGGGAAAGTGGGGCACTTTTGTGGTAAATACTACTTCAGTTAGTACAGTATATGAAAATTTGATATAATTTTAAACCAGTGGATTTAGTTTTGCATTTTAAAGTAGCCCAGATTCTAACTTTGCAATTAAGTGTAAATTCCTTGGTGACAGGGAATATGTGGCTTTCTTCTGGTAAACTCTCAGAAGAAATTAATATAATGCTTTGCATGCAGTTGGTGCTCAATAAGTGCTATTAATGATAACACTTGTCGCTAGATCTTCCCTTTTTTTCTTGTATTTGGGAGCCTGCCTAAATTTGTTTGGGAGTTGGATGAGAGTGAAATGCATTAAATTTGGATAAGGGTTTGCTTGGGAGTCAATGTTGGTACGATTTTCTATAAATACCTGAGCCATGGTAATACGTCATTTTAAAACCACTAGAAGAAAGAATTGCATAAAATTGAGGAGACCATATTATCAAGAATTTGGAAGAATATGCATATGATTTTTATGGATATTTGTCAAATTCTTCATTTGTATCATTCATAATTGAGTTTATTCATTTTTCTATAGTCATAACAAATGTCTCTGTAAAATGGAAAAAAATCCAGGCTCAACTGCTATTCAGGGTTTACATGGAAGCAGTTCAGGAATATAGCTACTGCTCATAACTTTGGTGAAATATCTGAAACAATTGAATTAGCCTCAACTTTGTAGAGTTTATGACAAAAATAAGAATGTTTTCTTGGTTCTTTGAATATCTGTAAGATGTGGAGATTTGAATACCTTAAGCTTGAATTTGCCATTTTAAATAATACTTCACCCTCTACTGTTACTGTTTTTATTTGTTTGTGTTTTTTTTGTTTATTTGCCTTTTGCCATTAGGTTGGCATCAAGAGGTTTTCTTAACAGTAACAGTCATGTTTTTGGGGTTTTTTTAATACTAGAGACCATAGGAGGGTTTGGGTTTGAGAGGATGTGACTTTTAAGGAGTGTGGCTTCCAGAGGAAGACCTATCTTCTGGTTTTCTAGTGGGGGCACAAAAGTCAAGGGCCCAGTCTAGTGGGCTACCTGAAGGATATTGGCCAGTGTTTGAACTGGTGGGGAAAAATGCAATAATGATAAAAATAATAATGCTTTTGTGATATTTATTAAGTATGTACTATGTGCCAAATACTGCTCTAAGCATTAAGAGCAGATCCAAGTTAATTAGGTTAGATACAGTCCCTCTCCTGCATGAGAACTGAGGCATATAGAAGTTCAGCAACTTGTTCAAGGTCTCACAGCAAGCACTTGGAGAGTCGGAATTAGAACCCAGGTTCTCCAGCTCACAGGTCCATTGTCTTTTCACTAGGCCATGTTGCTTTGTTAAGCAGTTAGTATGTGCCAAGCACTTTACTAACTTCTGGGGTAGATACAAGATGAGGTTGATGGTTGTAGAAGGAGGGTATTGGAAACCCATTTTCAGATGAGGAAACTGAGGCCCAGAGAAGTTGTGACTTGCCTAAGGTCATCCAGAAGAGGCAATCAGAATTAGAACCCAGGTCCTCTGATTCTCAGGCTCATGATCTTTCCATTGGGACACACTGCCTCCCATCTGTTCTGGAACCCATATGGAGGAATGGAACCATCCACCTACCCCCACAGCCCTGTCAGGCTTCAGATCAGAGTGAATGAAAACCAGCTGTCCCTAAATTTTTTTAATGGTCTTTGTTAAGTGTTTACCATTTGTCAAGCACTGTTCTAAGCACTGGGGTAGATGCAGGGTTGAACACAGTCCCTGTACCAGATGGGGCTTACAGTCTAAGTAGGAAGGAGAAAAGATATTGAATTCCCATTTTACAGTTGAAGAAACTGAGACACAGAGAAGTCAAATTATTTGCCCAAGGTCAAAAAGCAGGCAAGTGGAGAAGCCAGGATTAGAAGCCTGGTACCCTGGTTCCTGGAAGCATAACTTTATCCTCTAGGCCATGCTGCTTCTCATGGAAAAAGATGGAATCCTCATCTTTTTCCCCTAAACATCCTGAGGTGGCCTAACTGGATGTGGGATGATACCAACACTCTGCTTGCCTCCGGAAAATTTACCTGGCTGGGCTAGATGCAAGAGGAACCTGTGGCCTATCCCCAGAGCCCCAGTGTGGGGAGAGGAAGTCCTCCCATTCCCCAGCCCAAGACCAGGGGACAAAAAGTATGGCACTCATAATGGTTCCACATTCAAAATCTGCCTGGCTCTGATGGCCCAATTTTATGGGGAAATGCCCTTGTCTCTCTCTTAAATTGACTTCCATGCCCACACTTGCCCCTACTCTACAAACATTCAAGCTCATAAATATACAGGCTCAGACTCTCTCCCACACATTCCTATGTAGATCCTTCTCTCATATATTGGAATGCATAGAATCATGCTTATATATAGAAATCTCAAGCTAGGACACCCTTAGGTAAGGGTTATGCACAGGGTGCATATGCATTAGCCACACTCACAAATAAAAATTAGAGTCAGGAAGAGAAGATGAGTGGTTATTTTCTAAATACCCTGCCTGAAGGCTTGGTTTTTTTGGATAGTGGTTTTCCTATCTCCTTTTAAGCAGTTGCTAGAGGTTTAACTAGCAGACTCATTTGCTTAAAATAGTTACATCTGGAGGAAAATAAATGGAAATTTCTATTCAATAGTCTGTCTAATAGGATCCTAAGTCAAATCTAGCTGTACAGGAAAATACTCTTAGGATCCCAGAGTGCTATGTTACTTAAGACAGATATTTCTCTACTAGCCTTTTGTCCTATGTAGAGACCAAGATTGACTCTGACTTTCCATTACCAGTTTCCATTCAATTGTTTTTTCTTATATTTCTCTTCCCCATCACTCACAATCAAACTAGTCAATAATGTTATAAAAATATACAAAGGAAATGAGATACAGTAATTTGTTATGTCTAGACTTTTATGTAGCTTAACTGTCAACTTCAGCTATTCATAGAACAGTTTGCAGTTTGACAAATTGTAGTACTCCCTTGATAAAACTAAAACCTCAATTAAAAGACAAAGAAGGATCAAGCTAGGAAGAAAAGCCATTCTTATCCTAAGAATAACTCCAAAGCAAAAGCTTTCAACACATGTATCTTTATGAGAATCCATATGAAACAGAAATGCAAATGTAACTTATTTTTATCCTTCTAGAAATTGAGTATAAGGAAATGAGAAGCAGTTAGGACTAGTGAATAGAGCATTGGCTTGCAAATCAGAAGGATGTGAGTTCTAATCCCAACTTCACCCACGTATTCTGCTATGTGAACTTGAACAACTCATTTCACTTCTCTGTGCCTCAGTTACCTCATTGGTAAAATGGCATTAAGACTGTAAGCTCCTTGTGGGACAGGAATTGTGCCAACCTGATTAATTTGTATCTACCCCAGCGTTTAGCACAGTACCTGACATAGTAAGCACTTATCAATTATCATTACAAAAAAAAGGAAATCCAGGGCATCTGGAAGGACAGGGTTTAAAGGAAATGAACATTTTTTTTGGAAATACCCATTAGGAAAGAAATTTTAATAATAATAATGTTGGTATTTTGTAAGTGCTTACAATGTTCAGAGCAATGTTCTAAGTGCTGCGGTAGATACAGGGTAATCAGGTTGTCCCAAGTGAGGCTCACAGTTAATCTCCATTTTATAGATGAGGTAACTGAGGCACAGAGAAGTTAAGTGACTTGCCCACAGTCACACAGCTGACAAGTGGCAGAGCTAGAATTCGAACCCATGACCTCTGACTCCCAAGCACAGGCTCTTTCCACTGAGCCACCTGCTTCTCTGTGGGAAAGGTGCTATGATTTTTACATATTGAAAGAATACTAGACAGAAAGTTAGCTTTTGAGTTAGAGTTAGGTGATACATTGCTTAGCACACAGTAAATGTGCAATAAATACCATTGAAAACAAACCCTTGGCACAGCCAATTAGACATATAGGTCGAATTCACATTACAGTCCGATGTCATATGAAAAGATGCTCTCTAGACTGTAAGCTTGTTGTGGGCAGGGAATGTATCTGCTATATTGTTATACTTACTCTCCCAAGCACTTAGTATGTGCTCTGTACACAGTAAGCCTTAAGTAAATATGATTAATTCGTTAGTTGATTGATTGAATTTCAGCAGATCTGCATTCAGCCTAAGACTGACTATTCTCCTACTGTGCCCAGATTTGCTATGGACTTCCTTCCATGGTCATACTGCAGGTCATGCACATATTAAAATCTGAATATAGCTGTCCCCAATATTTGATGGACATTTGGGAGAAACCACTTGTCCTGAAACATGTTCTAAATAAAGATGTATCATTCTAGTATTTTCTCTAATTTAAGTAAAAGACTATGTGGCGCTTAATTTATATATCTTGATAGTTGCAACTGAAATATTCTTGAACAACCAACTCCCTTTGCCAAAGTAGTATAAAAGATACTAATTCAAATGAGTTCAGGAAATGTTCTGTTTATTTTAATTTTACTGAGCATCAAAGGTTAGCTGGAATTTTAATGAGAAAGGCATATTCACAAAATGATGTTCCTGTACGTAATAGAACAAAGATCAAACTAGTTAAGTAGTGGGTTTTCTTGCCCCAAATTTAGTATTTTAAATGTAACTTTAAACTTATACATGAACAGAAGTAGATGTGCCAGAGGGTGTATCAAGTTCAACTCTGTAAGAACCTGTGATCCTTTGTAGGTAAATAATCAGGGCTTGGAGATTACAATCATGAGAAAGGAATTTAATTCATTAATTTAAATCAGAAAAGGTAATAATTTGTTGGAATTTCAGAAATGGGATAATTGGGTATCCGAACCCAATGGGCTACTTCTCAGGTTTTGGAAAATCCAGAAGTAACAACTCTAAATTCTGTTATGCACACATTTACTTGTATTAGGTACTTACCATTGAACATGACAAGAGCTGAAGATTTCAGAAGCAGCGTGGCCTAATGGAAAGTGCGTGGGCCTGCGTCCTAATTCTGCCCCACCTGTCTGCTGTGTTACCTTGGGCAAGTCACTTCACTTCTCTGTGGTAAGGTTACCTCATCTGTAAAATGAGGATTAAGACTGTGAACCCCAAGTGAGACAAGGATTGTCACTAACCTGATTAGTTTGTATCTACCCCAGCATTAAGTATAGTACTTGCCACATAGTAAGTGCTTAGCAGACACCATGAAAAAAAAAATATTTCAAGAAGGATCTCTTGTTTGATAAGCACCAATCTCTACATGTAGGGATTCACTTTGAATCTGGCTGACCCACTTAAAAAAAGATGGTCAGACCCAGAAGACATAGAAGACATGGTCAGACATAGAGAAGAGGCGTGGCTCAGTGGAAAGAGCCCGGGCTTGGGAGTCAGAGGTCGTGGGTTCTACTCCCGGCTCTGCCACTTGCCAGCTGAGTGACTTTGGGCAAGTCACTTAACTTCTCTGTGCCTCAATTACCTCATCTGTAAAATGGGGATTAAAACTGTGAGCCCCATGTGGGACGACCTGATCACCTTGTATCCCCCAGCGCTTAGAACAGTGCTTGGCACATAGTAAGCGCTTAACAAATACCACAATTTTATAGAAAAAACAGTAACTCTGGTGTTACAATTTTGGTTTGACAGATATATATGATGGGATGTAGGTGAGACAAAGACATAACAATAGCTATGAAAAGTCTTTCATATGGTAATGAAAGAAGTATCACAGAGCTAACTTTCATGAACAAATACTGTTATAAATGTGCTCCTTTGTGACCTTGGGCAAGTCGCTTCACTTTCTGTGCCTCAGTTACCTCATCTGTAAAATGGGGATTAAGACTGTAAACCCCACGTGGAAAAGTGACTGTGTCTAACCTGATTTTCTTGTACCCACCCCAGCACTTAGTACAGTGTCTGGCACTGTAAAAGCTTAAAAAACCTTTTGAAAGAACTTAACAAATACCACAGTTATTATCATTTCGAAGTACACAAGGCCCCTTCCAATTAATAGCTCCACCTAATCCCTCCATCAAACAGTTCCACCTTCCCTTTTCCTCTCTTTTTCAAAATCACCTACTGCCTTACTTGTGAATACTATAAAATATTCATTAGTTCATGTTCATTTTTTAATGATGACTATGTACTTAATGTCTCCTGCCTCAGAGTTTTCCTATCCAGGAGGTACCTTTATTGACCTTGCTTAGTATAGTGTAATGCCCAGAAGATACATTAAAAATATAATAAAGATGAGAAACTCAATTAATCAATCAATTACTTGTAAATAGTAGAAATGACACTCCAAGCATTTCACTTTACTAAGATTAAAAGAATGGGCCTGGGAGTCAAAGGACTTGGGTTCTAATTAGGACCCTGTCACATGTCTGCTGTTTGACTTTGAGCAAGTCACTTAATTTCTCTGTGTGTCAGTTTCCTCATCTGTAAAATCGGGATTCAACAATATTCTCCCTCCTACTTATACTGTAAGGCCCATGTGGGACAAGAACTTTATCTGACCGAATATTCTTGTATCTTCCCCAGCACTTAATTAAATATTTGGGGAATTGATTGATTGATCGCAAATACCACAACTATTGCTATTATTGTTATTGTATTTAACCATCTAGATTAATCACTATATGAGATCATATTCCCCAGCACCAAATTCATGCCCAAACTTGGTGCTGAAGAATATGTTCTCGTATAGTGAACACCAAAACCAATGCTAGCTTGTACATGGCACTTTACCAGGGTTTACGTTTTTATTGTAGAATAAGGATCAGTCTCTAAAGACCGAGTGCTTTTCAGAATATTCTAGGTGCTAATCTTCAGTAGGGCAGGAGATCAGTATGGTGTACAGTTGAGTTGTCTTTCCACTAGTGTTTATGGGTTGGAGTGAACTATCCATATGCCTGGGGACAATAACATGTATTTCAAAATAAATAGGGATGCGGTGCCATCTCACCATGGAGTAAAATGTCTCTGTGTTCCCCACCCATTAGTTAGGATTGCTCTGCTCACATCCAATAGATAAACTGATATTGGATAATAGGTTTATAATGTTGTAGAATTCATTAATACCTTTGGACTGCCAAGTATAGAGAATATACTAAATATGAAGACATGGCAGTGGTTCCTGCTTTTGAGGAAATCTGCAGCAGGAACCACTGGGGAAGAAAGGAACTGGGGAAAGTTTAGGAAGAGAAGATGAGGAAAGGGTTAGGGAAAAGGAGAAATCACTTACCTTCTATTTCTACTCTACTGTAATTGCTGTGGATTTCCAGTTGATGATGATGGTATTTGATAAGCGCTTACTTTGTGCCAAGCAGTGTTCTAAGTGGTGGGGCTTACAGTCTTAATCCCCCTTTACCAGATGAGGAAGCTGAGGCACCAATAAGTTAAATGACTTGCCCAAGGTCACACAGCTGAGAGGTAGCAGAGCCTGGATTAGAACACACAACCTCTGACTCCCAAGCCCATGATCTTTCCACTAAGCCACGCTGCTTCTCTGATAATGAGCAGCATAGTGCACTGAGGTAGAGAATTCATCCTTTTTTGCTTAACCGATCTTGAAAATTAGTTCACTTTTCATCTTCATTTTGGCAATGATAATTAGGTTTATGTATTAAATGAGTCATTATGGATAGCGGTGACTGTTGTGACTCATTAGAAGTATTGGATTGATCGGAGATGGGTGGAGATCATGATTGGTTGTGTTGATAATAATATATTTTACTCATTTGCAAGATCCTTGAGGGAAGGGATCACATCTATTCACTCTTTTGTACTCTTCCAACCACTCAGTATAGTGCTCTGCCCATAGTAGCTTCACTTACTAGAAAGAGCATGGGTTTGGGGATCAGAGAACTTTTTTTATGTAAGTGCTTACTCTGTGACAGGCACTTTATACTTTAGGCCATTCTGCTTCTTAGGACTTGAGTATTGCTGGTTGCCTGCTGTGTGACCTTGGATATGTCATTTACATACTCTGTGTCTCAAGTCACCATATCTTTAAAATGGAGATTCAATACCTGTACTCCCTCCTACTTAGGCTGTGATCCTCATCTGGGATAAAGATGTTTTCAACCTGATTATTTTGTATCTGCACTTAGTACAGTACTTAGCATGTGATAAATTCTTACAAAAACACCATTATTATAATTTTATTCTAATTGCTCAATAAATTAATAATTGTTATTATGGTGTTTAAGCACTTACTATGTTCCAAGCACTGTTCTGAGCACTAGGATAGATACAAAGTAATCAGGTTGTCCTACGTGGGGTACATATTCTTAATCCCCATTTTACAGATGAGGTAACTGAGACACAGAGAAGTTAAATGGTTTGCCCAAGGTCACACAACAGACAAATGCCACTGATTGGTATCATCATGAATAATAATTTTGTGAAGGGAGCAAAAATTGTCAAGATTTTCAAGTGATGTAGTTCATAAAGGAAATGAAGTAGTATGGGTGTTGATTAGTGATGCATAACTTTAATACTCTCTGAGTCAATTCTGTAATAATTCAATTTGCCCCTTTTTTCTTCCTACCTTTTACATCTTTTATCCCTCACAAACCCCTTGACTGGGGAAAGGGGATGCAATTTTGTTTCTTATTGATAATACTTGGAAATGTCCAGGGGACAAGGATAAAACTGTGTGTGAAATAGGATTTGGGAGTCATAAGTACATTGCAATAATCCTTATTCCCAATGCCATGAATAATCAAAGTTTGTTGGGCCATTAAACTGCATATTTTAGTTTCCCAGAATATTTACAGAAAAGCAAAGCAGCAGAAAGTAAAGAAAACATATGAAGTAATTAAAAGTTATAACAAAAAGGATTAAAATTCAGGCCTTTCTGGGAGCCATATTGTGATTAAACCTCTACTTCCTTATCATCAAAAGCATTAAAGTAAATACAAGATGGCTGCAAATTTTTTATTAGTATAAAAAATTCCAAAACAGAATCGGAATTGTTCCCAAATTATTATCTCAGAAACACCCTTTAACAATGTCATATTTTAGAACATTTATTTCTAAGAACTCAATATTTGAATCAGGATTTAAAGTAACTTGAATAATTTGCTTGAAATTGGGCTACTCAATTGTACGCCATTGTTTGCTTCAGTTCTTCACACTGCCTTGACTTGAAGTGCCAAGTGTGTGTTTTCTGCAAATCACCATTAGCCTCATCCTTTTCTATACACCGACCCTATCTTTTCAACGTCCTCATTCATCTTCATTGCCAGCCTTCTACATTTCTTCCACACTGCTTTTCTTCTCTTCTCTTTGTAACCAAATACTTGGCTTCATCTCTTTTCAGTTCATTCATTCATTCAACAATATTCATTGACTTAATATGTGAAGAGCATAAACACTGGAGATAAGTACAATAAAGAATTAATACAGTAGACAGGAGAAGCAAAATGCCTTAGTGGAAAGTGTGCTGACTGGATTCAGTCCTGGCTCCACCACTTGCTCACTATGTCACCTTGGGCAATTCAATCGACTTCTGTGCCTCAGTTTTGTTATCTGCAAAATGTTGAATATATGCCAGTTCTTACTGCCCCTTTAGACTGTGAGCTGCATGTGGAACAGACAATGTCTGATCAAATTATAGTTTTTCTTCCTCAGTTGTTAGCATGGTGCTAGGGCACAAAGTAAACCCTAACTGTAACCCTACAGTTATTACTAGTACATGGTCCCTGACCCACACAGAGGGTTACATTCTAAGTGACAGGAGAAAATATGACTGACAGAGTAGGAATGATAAAAACTTTCAAACCAGCCAAATGACAGGAAAAAGCTCTTTGATGACAGGGATCCTGCCTGCGTAGTTTATTGTATTTAATTCTCCCAAGTGTTTAATGCAGTTCTTTGTACCCAGTAAGCACTCAATAAATACTACTGATAGATTGAATACTAGGCTACAGTAAAGAATGTTATGGATTAGGGAACCATCTTTTCATTCAATAGTATTTATTGAGCATTTACTATGTACAGAGCACTGTACTAAGCACTTGGAATAAACAAGTCAGCAACAGATAGAGACAGTCCCTGCCGTTTGATGGGCTTACAGTCTAATCGGGGGAGACGGACAGACAAGAACAATAGCAATAATCATCAGTATCCACATGTACAACCTTCTCAACTTCCAAGTGTTTTGTGCTCCTATTTCTCCTTGTTCCCATCTGGAAAGAGTAGGCCCCTGGGTGGTGAAGGAATGTAATCTCTCAGGCTATTAGGCTCCACTGGTGAAGGAGGACCTAAGGTTGGATAGTGCTGCCCCTTCTCATTTGTACCTGGAGCAGACAGGTGACCCAGGGTGTTAGTGGGGAGGAAGGGAGGTACCTCAGGCCACACAAAGGGCCAGGGAGATTTTAGACAGAAGGGGCAGCCAGGGTCTGATGGTGCTATCACGTCTCTTCGTTGCTATCTGAGCAGTGGAGGAATCCTAGATGGTGGCCTACCAGTACGTACTTAGCCAGATTTTCTAGTTTATAAATTACGACTTTCCCTTGTAGTTGTATTTGCTAATTCAAAAGGCATATTTTTAAGCCACTTGAGTATGGTCCTGCTTATTTAAATTGAAGGATGTATTGGGTAACTTTTTTGAACTCCTATGAGATGTAAGTGCCCATCATTTTTACCTAGAATTGAGTGAGATAAGGATGTAATCCATTTTACCTAATTAAAATCTCAGGAAAACTACAATAATCAATGAGCTAAGAGAAATGTTAAATTAGTGCTGGTTAAAAAGTATGAGGTTGGGAACTGAGATTGTGTTATTATTGAAGTTCTGCTTAATTGTTTTAATTTAAAATGATTGATTTGAATTAGGACCCTAGACATTGGGATATTTGAAATGGATTCAACTAGGCTCCTTAATTAGCTTAGGCTCCTGAGAGTTTAGCCAATATCTCTTATATTCTATTTAGCTATTTTGGTAGTAAATTTTTCTAGAGTCTTATACATAGCCTACTGAAAACTTTCAAGGAAGAGAGGACTCAGAATATGATGCTATTATAGCATTTCTCAAATGGGGCATTGAAAGATGCTTGTGTATCTACTGAGGAACACAGATCAGCTAGGTTGAACTTCAGGGGGGAAAGACTGAGCCACAGTCCCTAGACTGAACAGTATTCATTGGACATCTACTGTTGGCAAAACATTGTACTAAGCTCTTGAGAGAGTACGTAGAGGTTTTAAAAAAATCCTAGTCTCTGGGATCTGTCAAACATTTTGTACAATTAGGAAGAGAGAGATAATGGAAAGATGGATAGGCAAATAAATTAGTGATTAAAAAGGATAGTTGAATCAATATGTACATCAGTGCTGTGGATGACTAGAGTTGTATAAGTACTGAGGTGGTACTTAGGTAGATATTTGCATCCTTGTCTCTGCTCTCTCATTCACCCCACACATCCAAGCCATCACCAACACCTGCCAGTCACACCTTCACAATATCGCCAAGATCTGCCCTTTCCTCTCCATCTCAACTGCTACCTTGCTGGTACAAGCTCTCATAATATCCTGACTGGATTATTGTGTCAGCCTCCTCTCTGATCTCCCATCCTCCTGTCTCTCCCCGCTCCAGTCCATTCTTCATTCCACCACCCGGATCGTCTTTCTACAGAAACACTCTGGGCATATCACTCCCCTACTCAAAAACCTCCGGTGGTTGCTTATCAACTTTCACATGAAACAAAAACTCATAACCCTTGGCTTCAGAACTCTCCATCACCTTGCCCCCTCCTACCTCAATTCCCTTCTCTTTTTCTACTGCCCGCCCTGTACATTCCATTCCTCTGCTGCTACCTTCTTCACAGTCCCACGTGTGCACCTGTCGGCACAGCAGTATGGCTCAGTAGAAAGAGCCCGGGCTTGGGAGTCAGAGGTCATGGGTTCTAATCCCGACTCTGCTACTTGTCAGCTGTGTGACTTTGGGCAAATCACTTAACTTCTCTGTGCCTGTTACCTCATCTGTAGACTGTAAGCCCATCAATGGGCAGGGATTGTCTCTATCTGTTGTCAAATTGTACATTCCAAGTGCTCTGCACATAGTAAGCGCTCAATAAATACTATTGAATGAATGAATGAATGTCCTGCTGTCTCCCCCTGGCCCACATCCTACCACTGACGTGGAATGCCCTCCCTCCTCACATCCTCCAAATTCCCTCCTCACATCTGCCAAACTAACTCCCTTCCCCTCTTCAAAGCCCTACTGAGAGCGCACCTCCTCAAGGAGGCCTTCACAGACTGACCCCTCCCCTTCCCTCTGCTCCTCCTCCCCTCTCCATTGCCCCACTCCCTCCCTCTGCTCTTCCCCCTTCCCCTCCCCACAGCACTGTGCATATTTGTATGCTTAGAATTCCTTAACTCCCATTCTCTCCTAGACTCCCTCCAATCTGGCTTCCGTCCCCTCCACTCTACCGAGACTGCTCTCTCTAAGGTCAACCATGACCTCCTTCTTGCCAAATCCAATGGCTCCTACTCCATTCTAATCCTCCTTGACCTCTCTGCTGCCTTTGACACTGTCGACCATCCCCTCCTCCTCCATACCTTATCTCACCTTGGCTTCACGGACTCCGTCCTCTCCTGGTTCTCCTCTTACCTCTCTGGCCGGTCATTCTCGGTCTCCTTCGCTGGAGCCTCCTCCCCCTCCCATCCTTTAACTGTTGGAGTTCCTCAAGGGTCAGTTCTTGGCCCTCTTCTGTTCTCCATTTACACTCACTCCCTCGGTGAACTCATTCGCTCTCACGGCTTTGACTACCATCTCTACACAGATGACACGCAGATCTACATCTCCGCCCCTGTTCTCTCCCCCTCCCTTCAGGCTCGCATCTCCTCCTACCTCCAGGACGTCTCCACCTGGATGTCGGCCCGCCACCTAAAACTCAACATGAGCAAGACTGAGCTCCTCATCTTCCCTCCCAAACCCGGTCCTCTCCCAGACTTCTCTATCACCGTGGATGGCACGACCATCCTTCCCGTCTCTCAGGCCCGCAATCTCGGTGTCATCCTTGACTCGTCTCTCTCGTTCACCCCACACATCCTATCCGTTACCAAGACCTGCCAGTTCCACCTCTACAATATCGCCAAGATCCGCCCTTTCCTCTCCACCCAAACGGCTACCTTACTGTTACAGGCTCTCGTTATATCCCGGCTAGACTACTGTGTCAGCCTTCTCTCTGACCTCCCTTCTTCCTCTCTCGCCCCACTCCAGTCTATTCTTCACTCCGCTGCCCGGCTCATCTTCCTGCAGAAACGATCTGGGCATGTCACTCCCCTTCTTAAACAACTCCAGTGGTTGCCTATCGACCTCCGCTCCAAACAAAAACTCCTCACTCTAGGCTTCAAGGCTCTCCATCACCTTGCCCCTTCCTACCTCTCCTCCCTTCTCTCTTTCTACCACCCATCCCGCACGCTCCGCTCCTCTGCCGCCCACCTCCTCACCGTCCCTCGGTCTCGCCTATCCCGCCGTCGACCCCTGGGTCACGTCCTCCCGCGGTCCTGGAACGCCCTCCCTCCTCACCTCCGCCAAACTGATTCTCTTTCCCTCTTCAAAACCCTACTTAAAACTCACCTCCTCCAAGAGGCGTTCCCAGACTGAGCTCCTCTTCTCCCTCTACTCCCTCTGCCATCCCCCCTTCACCTCTCCGCAGCTTAACCCTCTTTTTCCCCTTTTTCCTCTGCTCCTCCACCTCTCCCTTCCCATCCCCACGGCACTGTACTCGTCCGCTCAACTGTATATATTTTCGTTATCCTATTTATTTTGTTAATGAATTGTACATCGCCTTGATTCTCTTTAGTTGCCATTGTTTTTACGAGATGTTCTTCCCCTTGACTCTATTTATTGCCATTGTTCTTGTCTGGCCGTCTCCCCCGATTAGACTGTAAGCCCGTCAAACGGCAGGGACTGTCTCTATCTGTTGCCGACTTGTTCATCCCAAGCGCTTAGTACAGTGCTGTGCACATAGTAAGCGCTCAATAAATACTATTGAAGGAATGAATGAATGAATGTATATTTGTATATATTATTCATTACTCTATTTTGATAATGATGTGTATATATCTATGATTCTATTTATCCTGATGATATATATACCAGACTACTTGTTTTGTTTTGTTCTGTTTTGTTTTGTTGTCTGTCTCCCCCATTTAGACTGTGAGTCCAATATAGGGCAGGGGTTGTCTCTATTTGTTGCCAAATTGTACATTCCAAACACTTAGTACAGTGCTCTGCACATGGTAAAAACTCAAATATGATTGAATGAATGAATGAATATTACTTGGGGAACAGAAAGACCTTTGTGGAAGACATGTTTTCAGGAGGACAATGAATGTGGGGAAAGCTGAGCTCTGACAGATTTGAAGGGAGATGAGGTTCCAAGAAGCAGGGTGTGAATAAGCAATAGTTGGGAAGTGATAGTCAATTAATCAGTGGTATTTATGGAGTACTCACTATGCCTAGAGTACTGGACTAAGTGCTTGGGAAAGTACAATACATAGACACAATACCTATCCTCAACAAGCTTACAGTCTAGAGGGAAAGAAGGACATTAATAAATGAAGGAATAATTGTCAGGAATGAAAGCAAGAGACAGTGAGGCAAAGGAATGGGATAAATGGCTGTTACATGGGTTTTAAAAATATTTTTCATCATTAGCCTATATGTAAAAAGGTTTAGCCCAAAAGTCTTGTGATGGCCTTGAGGAGGGAAAACACTTGTATGCACTGAAGATACCAAGCACACCAAAAATCTGGGACTGATTCTTGTTGTTACCATCTGTAAACTTGTAGAATTCTAATCAGAGTCAAAGAATTTACAACAAGCTTCACCCAACCTGGGTTTCATCTATGGGACCATTGAGGAGGAAATGCACTAGTGGCCCCAGACAGGACTGAATTCCAAATTAGTAGACTTATGCCTTGTCAGCTGCCTTTGACACTGTCGACCATTGCCTTCCCCTGGAAACATTATCCAACCTTGGCTTCACTGACACTGTCCTCTCCTGGCTTTTCTTCTATCTCTCTGGTCATTATATCAATCAAGGCCTGAGATATGAAAAGTATTTGGTAGTTTCTTAAGGTAATGAAAAGAAATGTAGTTCATTCCACTTTTCTATGAATCTAATATAGTTCCCCCTAGTACCTTTAGTACGTTCCTGTTCAGCATTCCCAGGATTCACATTCCTCTGCTCCATCCCCCTTTGCTCTGGAGACATCCCAGGTCCCAATCCCACCCTCTACAAGGCTTTCATTTGTAGGGTGTCCTTTCTCCTCAAAGGAAAGAGCCTCACTCGTCCCAATACTAGTGGCTGGACCCAAAACCTCCAGGGTATCCAAACCCTAATCTGGGATTCTTGCAGTCCTGCCCTGTGTCCCATATGTATCCGGGATCCACAGCAGGAGCTTTCCCTATGTTTTACTCTCACAACCACACAGCTCATGTACTCTTGCCTCCAAAATGCCTGAGGATCTTCTCCGACTACCTGGCCCCCTTACCTCATCCCCCCTACTTTTCCCTGATTAGCTCAGCTAAGTTTTTGAACTTCATTCAGGAAAGGGCATCGTGAAGCGGTTCTCCTGGCTTCCTCCTTTGTGTCCTAAGTGTCAGGGAAAGTGGAATTGGTTATCACAATGAGAAAAATAATTTTAAATTTTAGTGGGCTAAATTTTTATTTTTTCAATTCTCCTATATTCTTTTCCTCCAAAAATCCTCAGATAATTAAGACAAAGTTGAATTTGGGAGCCTGAATTATGCATACAATCTTCATGCATAGCCACAATCACTATGTCATCACAGCAGGGACTAATAGATACAATTCTGACACTCTATTTAGCCATTAGAATGGTATTTGGAGCGGGAATCCAACAAAGTGAAACTTTCAACTAATTCCAAAAGTGTCAGTCAGGAAGGTGGGAGTCTCATTGATTAAGAATTCAGAATGAAGTTCTTAATTGGAGAATATATTATTTTGCTCATACTCAAGTCAATTCCGTAGTATCCTGGATTCTGGGAACCTCTATCCCTGCCCCCTCCCTTTGGCTCACATCCCTACCCCTATTTGAACTAAGTGCTGGCATCAGTGGATGAATAAATGCCTTTGATTCTGAAGCCTGGCCCACTTAGTCACTCCAATTTATCTCATCATCTCAAACCCAGCTCTTCTGGATATCACACTCAAAACAAATTCAAGAAAACACAAACCATAGCCCCAGAAAACACACTGTGTCACTTGGATCTGTAAAAGAGAAGAGAATTAGATTCACTACAATACATTCTTTTCCCAAGTCTTCTCTTAGTTCTGATGAACTCAAAAAGTCAGAGCTGCTCCTTGGCTCAGGGATAGAATGAGAACCAAAGATGGAAGGATTATAATGTCAACAAGGATATTTCTATTGGGTCAGTTGCTCCATTTTCATACTAGCCCATTGTGGGCAGGGTTTGTCTCTCCTTGTTGCTGAATTGTAATAATAATAATACTCACATGCACCAAACTACTCTCTTCCCCTCTTCAAAGCCCTACTGAGAGCTCATCTCTTCCAGGAGGCCTTCCCAGACTGAGCCCTCCCTTTCCCTCTGCTCCTCCTTCCCTCCCCATTCCCCCTACTCCCTCCCTCTGCTCCACCGCCTTACCCTCCTCAAAGCACTTGTGCATATTTGTATATATTATTTATTACTCTGTTTTATAAATGATGTGTATATATCTATGATTCTATTTATCTTGATGGTATTAATGCCTAATTGTTTTGTTTTGTTGTCTTTCTCCCTCTTTTAGGCTGTGAGCCTGTTGTTGGGCAGGGATTGTCTCTGTTGTCGAATTGTACATTCCAAGTGCTTAGCACAGTACTCTGCACACAGTAAGGGCTCAATAAATACGATTGAATGAATGAATGAAGAATAATAATAATGATGGTACTTGTTAAGCACTTACTATGAGCCAAGCACTGTTCTAAATGCTGGGGGAGATACAAGGTAATCAGGTTGTCCCACGTAGGTCTCACAGTCTTAATCCCCATTTTATAGATGAGATAACTGAGGCACAGAGAAGTGATTTGCCCAAAGTCACAAAGCTGACAAGTGACAGAGTTGGGATTAGAACCCACAACCTCTGACTCCCAAGCCCATGCTCTTTCCACTGAGCCACACTTCTTCTCTAATTGTACTTTCCAAGGACATAGAACAGTGCTCTGCACACAGTAAGCAATCAATAAATATGATTAAATGAATTAATGAATGAATTCTACTGGTTTCCTTTTGTGAGCCTCCTAAGTTTCCTTCCAATGTTCCACTCATAAAAGGCAACCTGAAGAGTGAATTAGGGAATCTACTCTGCCTCCTAGTCAAGTTCTGGTTCTCCTAGTAAGGCTGTCATCCAGCGATGACTAGGGTTCAGTCTACTTTGGGGGTTAAACAACAAAATGATCATTTAATTATTTAATGAGTTGTTAATCAGCTTTCATAGCTGTTCACTGCCATGATTGCTGTTGAAATTTTCCATTAAGAAAAGTTACTGAATATCTTTATTTTGTGTATGGATATTTTCATTTGCTAAAATGGTATGCAGCTGATTGCTAATCAGTTAAATAATCAGTTCAAAGGAAATAATTTGCATGGAATAAATCAGGCCTTAAATTATTTTCAGTGATTTAAATTGATAAATTAAGATTGTTTTTAATTATATCTGTGAAATATGGCAGATTGTCTTTACTTCCTGAATTCTTGAACTTTGGGAAAGTGTGAAGGATGGATGTCTGATTAAATATATAATAGCAATGGTAGGAAACTTAAAATACATGCCAATTCTCTTTGGACATTTTACTAAAGAAAAATTATTTGACATGGTCCTTAGATTTAATAGTTATTTCAGTTTTTTTGTGTTTTTCCCCAAATTAAAAAAAGAATTTTCATTTTCATCAAAATATGCATTCACACTTGTTCTCCCAGAAAAACATCAGTGAGAAAATATGGTACTTCAGTAACTGAGGAGAAATTCATTACTTAAACATTGAGTTCCTAAGGTAACTTTTATATTTTATTATATATATATATATTATATTTTATTTGTTTATTAAAATTCAGGGTTGCTACCACTCCTGATGAGGTGTAGTGTAGAAAACTCAGAGACCACAGCTCTCTCCAAGTCAGGCAGCATTAATCTCCCTCCTTCCAGGGAGGGCTCAACACATACTGCCATTCGAGGCACTGAGCAGTCCAGGTACTGAGCATGGGCTGCTTATACAGGTGAGGTTTTAACATGTCCTTTCCTTTGCATAAACCCACCCCAAGTTGACACATTTGGCTCCCCTTAGCCCTCCAGAAGATGCTCCCACAGGAGCAAACCCTCACGAATCCCCATGCTCTTAGTTGGGTTCCATGGTTTCTCATTGGTGTTTGAGCAGAATTTGGCATCCCTCATTCTCCAGTGGTACCCTTTCCTCATCCTTAGTCCCTCTTTCAATGGTCCCGACTCACCATCTGAGAGCCATGTGGCTGGGCAGGAGGATTAGAAGTGAGGTCAGAGGGCCCCCCAAAAATGTCAAGGCCTTGGGGAAACACGGTGCACTAGGATCAATCCAAAAGTGTCTTCAAGAGCCGCTGCAGGCTGTACTCTGGAGTTGGGCAGAGAGAGACACCACAACACACAGTGACACCTTTGTGTTAGGGGGTATGTATGTGTGGGAAGGGGCCACAGGTCCTGGGCCAGTGGAGACTGTCAGACAGTGGAGCTGGGCCCTGGGCTGATAGGGGGTGGGAGGAGCTGTGTGAGCATGGAATTACCTACCAAACACTGCAGAGGCACTCTGAAGCAGTGGTGGCTCAGGCCCTCAGCAGGCACCACAGACAAAAGAGGGTGGGAGAGGGGAGGAGTAGTGTTGGCTGGTTAGAGGCCCCTCTTTGCACTATGGGGCCACCTTGGACTGTGGGGGAAACAATGCGGCTTGAATCTCTCATCCCGCATCCCAGAGCTCAACCTAGTCTGTGATTTGGAGCCAAGGAAAAGAAGGAGCAGAGTGGGGAACCACCATGGCAACTTGGAGATTCTCCTGGAGCAGTAAAGACTCTCTGCACCCGGATCCACCTTAGAGACCATTCAGGATTTGCCTCTCTGCCTCAGAGCCCAAGCCTGAGGAGGGCAAGGGTAACAAGGATGACCCTTAATTCCCTCCCCCTCAAAAAGAGAAATCATGGACAACTTGTTTCGAAATGAGGAAATGCAAACGTTTTCTATACTCTTTTTAGTTTCATTTCATCAGACCATTAGCTACATTTGGAACTGAGGTTCCTGCAGAGAATCTTAAATTGATATATTGCTCAGGCTCTGGATTATGTACTGTTGGAATCAGTATCCTACCCAGTCTCCAAGTTGTGAGTTCTAACCTTAAGGAAGAATGCTAACACTTTCTTAGGCACCTGTAAGTGTGTCTTACTGTCAATGCTGCATTTCTTTTTAAAAAATGCCTTAACATTTTCTTGTAAAGCATATGGACTGTGATTCGGCTGCAGTGAAATAATGACACCCTAGGGACATAAGAGTTAATTGTGGCTCTGGAAGTGGCAGGATCTCTGGGATCTGCCCAAAATGTAAAGTCGCTATGTTTATGAATCACTAAACTCTTATCTCCTCCAAGAAGCCTTCAAGAAGTGAACCTAACATCTTCCTCATCTATTTTCCCTTACTTCATCTGTAAAATGGGGATTAAGACTGAGAGCCCCATGTGGGACAACCTGATTCCCCTGTGTCTACCCCAGCGCTTAGAACAGTGCTCAGCACATAGTAAGCGCTTAACAAATACCAACATTATTATTATTATTATTCCCTTCCGGCATTGACTATGCAGTTGGGTCTGAAACTCCTGAACCCTTTTACATTTACCCTCCTCTCACCCTGACAGCAGTTACGTACCTATCCTTCATACTCTGCTGTTTTCCATCGCTGTCCTTCCCCTATCACTCCTTCAAGCCTACACACTCACGGTGCCTCACTCTCATCTCTCTCATCATCAAACCCTTGCTCACACCCGCTGCCTTCACATTCACGTGGCCACTGCTCTCTTCCTCTGTAACTTGTTTTAGTATGTGTTTCTCAGCTAGATTTTAAGCTCCTAGAGGGCAAAGATCATGTCTACTAATTCTGTTGTACTCTCCCAAGGGATTAGTACTGTGCTCTGCACAGAGTAAGCACTCAGTAAAAACTATTAATTGATGAAAAACCATTTTGAGAACATGATTTAATATTCAGATTATGGATCATTACCAAATATGCAGAAAATCTAGATTTTCTAAATCCATGTAGTACAAAAAGAGTTGTCATGCTGACAGTCCTTCTAAGACCCATGGGTCAATTATAGTGGTTGCATATTTTGGCAAATTTATCATCAGTTGAACTCAAGGTACCTAAATTGCCAACCAGTAATTTTAAATTTTTGCATACTCCCAGAGTGAACCTCTGATTAATAATCAGCAAAGTATTACAGTATGTTTTGAAGCAGAGTTGCCTAGTCGAAAGAGCCAAACCTGGGACCCAAGAAGCCTGAGTTATAAACTGGCTCTGCCACTTGCCTTCTGTCTACCTCAGCCAATCACTTACTTTCTCTGTGTCTCAGTTTCCTCATCTGTAAAATGAGGATTAAATATCTGTGTTCCCTCCCTCTTTGACTATGAGCCTCAGGTGGGACAGCAGGGAATGAGTTTTGTTTGATTGTATTGCATCTATCCCAGAGCTTAGAACATAGTAATTACTTAGAGCTTGGTACATAGTAATTACTAAGCAAATACGACAGGTTTTATTCTTATTCAGTGACAGTGCTGATGATCACCACCTCCCTGGGAAACTCTAGAGATTTTTTTGTAGAAAAATCATAGAAACCGATCTTTGTATCCATGATAGTAAATGCATCAAAGCTGAGCTGATTAGAATCAGGTTGTGAGCTTAATGAGACCTTTAACATCTGCCTCTCTTTTTAAGTATCCATTTATTTGGATGATTAGAAATATGGATATGTAGAAAAAGGCTGAGTATAATTGCTCTCTTGACATTGATATTTTGAGATGGTTAGATGGTGGAATTGGTACCTGACTACATGGTGTGGATGCCAATTTGATATTTTCTAGATCTTATGATTTTCAAAAAATATGCTCTGCTCAAGTCTTTCAAATCTCTACAAAACAGGACTGCTTAAGGATCTATTATTCACATTAAAAGAAGGCACATAATTTCGTTAAAGTGTGATTGAAAAAAATGTGTCTTTAAAAAGTAGAATAGGCACTTTAACTCAAGAAGCTCATAACAGGTAATGTTCCTGTTCTTTCCTAGAAATTTCTTGAAATTCTCCAAGTAAATTTATTTTTACTTATTTTTGGTGCATCTTTGTACAGTTTAGTGGAAAAATCATAGGGCCAGTATTCAGGAAACTTGGGTTCAAGTCCACTTTGGCTACTTGCCTTCTGTGTGACATGGGGCAAGTTATGTGACTTCTCTGACATCAATCCATCGTATTCATTGAGTGCTTACTGTGTACAGAGCATAGTACTAAGTGCTTGGGGGAGCATAATATAACAGAGTTGGTAGACATGTTCCTTGCCCATAACAAGCTTATAGTCTAGTGGGAGCTTACATCAGTTTCCTCATTTGTAAAATGAGGATGAGATAGATCGTGACCCTTGAGTGGGGCAGAGATTCTGCCTGATCTCATAACTATGAATGTACCCAGAGTTTAGCAGAAAGTAAGCAATTAATGTTATCTTTATTTGTAGTGGTAGTAGTAGTAATAAAAAAGTATATTTTGAAACATTACTATTGAAAGTAACTCGCATTTGGTGGGCCTAAAACAGATTCAGTCTTCTAAAATAGGGAATCAGAGTGAAAATAATTAAAATGTACCCTAATAATAATTATATTACGTCAAGTGCTTACTATGTGCTAAACACTATTCTAAGCACTGGAGTAGATAGGTTATCAGTTTGGGCACAATCCCTGTCCCACATAGGGTTCACAATATAGGTCATTACCTAAATGATCCTCTGTGTAAAATCATTAAAACAGTCATTAAGAATACTAGGTTAAACAAGGGAGTCATGGGCACTTAAGAGTATTTTAAGGGTCACTGCTGATCAGAAAGGTTTCCAAAAGCTAAATAACTCCACATGGTTTGAAGAAAGTGAAATATACTGTTTCTTGTTATATCCACTAAACCGTCAATATTATATTCTAAGTTATGCACTGTCACCAAATGTAATTATTTCCCTTGGCACACAGTCCATCTTTATCCAAAATATATTTTTGAATCCCATGAGGTAAAATGTCAAACAGCTTTACTTAAATGAAAAAGTATGTGTGTATCATTTTTCCTAGTGTACATGACAGCTTTGGAATTTGGTGACTCCCTAATGGTTTTAATATAATTCATTTTCAGTTTAAAAGTGTTTATAACCATTAGAATTAGGATATGTTATTTTGGAAAGAAGGAACTGTTGAGCCTAAATCCTTCATTTGAAATGACTATAAAAAGGGTAGGTGCTGAAATTTAATTTTGCCTTTGCTCTAATATACAAGACCTTTCTCCTCTTGAAAATTCTTCATTTAGGACTCCTCTTTCAGCACATATTTTTCATATGCGCCACCTTTGCACATAAAATAGAGGATAAAATGCAGTATTAAGAAAGAAGAAAATAGACAAGAAAAACAGAAATTCAATAAATTGGAATTTATTCATTTTGTGATACCATGGCTCTTTTTGTATCTTTTTATTTCTTTTAGTAGGAGCCATGTTCTCTGAGTTGACGAATGCCACAGTTTTGTGCTGACTTAAAATCTGGACCATATCCCAAGACTGAATAAGCCCCTTTAGAATGTCATTTTGTTGCCTGAAGAGGTTTAAGGAAGTGTCAGAAGATAATTTGGTCATCTACAGAATATGGACCATGAAGTACAGTCATGATAATAATGTTGGTATTTGTTAAGCGCTTACTATGTGCCGAGCACTGTTCTAAGTGCTGGGGTAGACATAGGGGAATCAGGTTGTCCCACGTGGGGCTCACAGTTTTCATTCCCATTTTACAGATGAGGGAACTGAGGCACAGAGAAGTGAAGTGACTTGCCTATGCCTTGACTATGATCATTAGACTAGGCAGAATAACGTAGTTCCTCTTTAGGTAAAAAAAAGACTTCTCATTTGACAGAAAATACCATATTAATATTTACTCTCATAATTGTCTCCACCACTAATTTCACTTTCCCCTGAATTTTGAAGAGAAAATAAAAAATTATTTTTGCAAGCAGGGATAGCAGCACATAATGTTGTAGGAAGAGTATATGGATCAGAGCATGTTAATGCTCTGGGAAGGGAATTTCTTCTTTGAAATGTGTGCACAAACACTGAGTGAGAAGAGGAAGCAAGTTGGAATGTATTAACCCCACAGTCCCAGGCTAGTGGTGAGTTTCTTCACTGTGATGTGTGAACTCCAGAGCAGGAAGAAGAGAAGTAAACTGGGGGATTTATTCATTGAGTGCCTATCTACCCTACTTACATCCTCTTTTTTCTCCCTTTTCTATTTTCTTCTACCCCAGGTAGTGCTAGATTGATTCTCATAGGATACTATGTCCTATGAGCCCCACCCCAGTTTTGAGTTTGCAACAATCAGGCAAAAAAGTGGGACTGTTATATGAGCAATTTATGATAATATCCATTTTTACCATTCTTATCCAATTCACTCCTAAATTTGCCTCCAAGAGGCCTCCACCGACTAAGCTCTCCTTTTCTCTTCCTCCACTCCCTTCTGCATCACACTGACTCGCTCCCTTTATTCACCGCCCCCCCCCAGCACTTATGTACATATCTGTGATATATTTAACTTATTTATATTAATGTCTGTCTCCCTCTCTATAACCATTTACATTTGCTCATTGTGGCCAGGAAATATGTCTGTTTGTTCTTATATTGTACTCTCCCAAGTGCTTAGTACAGTGCTCTGCACAGAGTAAGCACTCAATAAATATGATTGAATGAATGAATAAATGTAAACCCAAGGTCTTCACACCCATTTCTTACTAGCATTATACTTAGGGGTTTGCTGAACTGCATTTTTTATGAGTCAAAGAAGATTCAAAGCCTTTATCATTTCAATAAAATTTGGGTTCTTGCTATTCCCGATAACCCCAAAGCCTGTTTTCATCCTGAATGATTGAAGGTTTTACCAAAGTTTCTTAAACATTTAATTATAACTTGAAGGGCCACCACCTACAGTGAACCTAGTGGATATAAGAAAAGTATTTGCTGGTGTACTTCAAGAAACAATTTCAAAAAATGAAAATATAAGGAGATGCAGAGATTGTTTAATGTCATCCTGGATTATCATGATTAAATAGTCTTGTGTCTCTAATCAGTTATAAAACTTAAGTGTAAATGGCTGTAGAAAGATTCATTTCAAATTCAAACATGCTAGGTGATTTGAACCAAGCTATTCTATTTCAAAAACACGCTAAAACAAAGCACACTTCAACAAAGGCATTTGTCCAAATATCGGAGGAATAGGACAGTGGACACAGAGCACTTCAGATTCACTAGTAAAAGTGGATTTCTTATTGAAAACACCACTTTTTGCATCAGAAATTCACTAACGATCAGACCAGTATATTCGGTCTTATTTGGGGCGTAGTTTTGATGTTTAAGGTGACTGGGTGGTTATGGAGCAGCCTTTTCAGTTTATAGCTGAATGGGGAATATTTATTATTCCTAGAGACCATTCACAGTGAAGCAAAATATCAAATGGTCTGGCAGTTGCAAGGCAGGAGCAGAAGGCAGAACTAAACCTTGAGGTACCCCCAAATTAGCAGGTGGGAGGCAGAGAAAGAAGCCTGTGGAAAAGACTGAGAAGGAAAGGCCAGAGAGATGGGTGGAGAACCAGGAGGGGCCAGAGTCAGGAATATTTCTGCAAAAGTTTTGTGAAGACATTTTATGGTGGAATTGCATGATAAAAAGAAAAGATCTAGGTTACAGGCTGAGAAATAAACCAGAAACCGTGCGTACATTACAGAATCCAGGGAAACAGGGAACAGAGACTGAATCAAAGAAATCTGCTAAAGGTAAAGAAAAATGAGAGCAAAGTGAGTAACGCCTAATAGGCCACAAAATGAGGCCTTGAGAAGGAGGCACACCTGCAAATATTCCCATAAATAAGTTACCTGTGATGTAAAGTTGTTTTCAAAATGCTAACCAAGGAAAGGGGAGCTTCTTAAACCTCTGCAGAATAAGGATATATGAATCCTCCTGGTTGACTGGTGCTGCTGTGGTTTTGTCCATTGGTAGTGATTCAATGGATAGGGACTTGAACAACTGGGAGGAGCCCTTTTGGTGCCCCCTGCCAGGAGTCCCTACCCCCTAGCATGCAAATAAACTGCGTCTCACAGTGTCTGAGCAGGGACAGGTTGGACCATCAGCTTCTTGCCTGGTTGAAGTCATGAAAGAGAGAAACTAGGGAGAGATTAATCAATTAATGGTATTTACTGAGTGTAAATACAGTGTGCTAAGGACTTGGAAGAGCATGGTAGACACAGCCCCAAGGATGTTACAGTCAGGTGAGGTAGACATTAAAATAAATGACAGATAAGGGAAATGCCTGAGTATTAGGATATGTACATAAGTTTCGTGGGGTTGAAGGTGGGATATCAAAGGGCTTAAGGGGAACAGAGATATGGCTCTATCTTGCTTCTTGGGGTATAGGCTCTCCATACCCCTTTCCATTTTTACCTCTGAGTTTAGCTAGTAGTATAGATATTTTAGGAAAGAAGACCTAAAAGATTCCTTGAAACTTTCCTTCCCAAATGTATTGGGCTCCCACAAGAGCTTCTTAGGCTCAGATTGGATCAATGTTGTGAACTTTCTCAGGGTAAAGGAAGTGGGAGGAGTGTTTGCAGTTGGTTGCAGAGTGTGCATATTAATATTTTAAAGGGAAAACCCCCAAACCTAATTCTCGTCATCCAGGGCTTAGTCCATCTAGCCCCTCATCCCATAATATCTAGCTAGGCAAATAAGCACCAAACCAAACTATCTTATTAATGGACAGTCTTTGGTCTTGATAGATGAATAGCAATGCTTTTTCCAAATAAAGAGGAAAATAGGTCAACTTAGAATTAACAATATGAAAAAGGTATGTCTTCTAGTTATCATCTGTAGTCAAGTAATCTGGGCAGCCTTAAAGTCTCAGTATTCCCAGGAAGTGAAAACTCACTTCTTTCCTTCAGAAGCTAGATATCTGCTTCCTTTCTCCTTCCCAACTATAAAGCATGTTAGTTTTCTTTCTCTTAATGGATGACAACAATTACTTGATCTTTTATCATGATGTACTGCAGAGGCTTTTCAGGCAGCATTTCCTGGTTTGAGGATGACCATAGCCCAAAGCACTAGATACTTGCAGCTCTCAATTGGAAACTTAGGTTTGAAGGGAGTTTGCAGTTCTACTGTCTCTGTAGGGCCCCCCGTTCCACCTTTCCAAGCTTAAACAATTTCCCTCTGAAGCTTCAGTTGAGTTTCCCATCCCTCCAGCTAGTTCTTAGAGAAGAAACCATGAGGTCCATTCTCAAAATGTATTCAAAGTATTGAATCATATAAATAGCCTTGTCAAAACCCTGCAGTGCTTTTCTTTGCTTTTGTTTGAGGAACTTTCAAACATTCATCTTGCAATAGCAATTCTGCATTTCTTAGAAGAAGTAAGCACTCTTTCTGTTAAAAGCTAATGTTTTAATTCAAGGAAGCTTATTGGCTGAACCACCCAGATAGCTTGAAGAAAATATATTTGGAGGAAGAGGGTAGTGTAATTTAAACAATGACAGCACAGAACTGTTAGGTTGTAAGATCTTTGAGATGTAAGCTTAATGAGAATAAAAACATAATATGTGTTTGCCCTGGTTACCTATTCTCCTGAATTTTTCATGATAATGACCCTAGCCTCCCAGTGGAAACCCTTGAGGGAAATGTGCTCTATCCTAAGAGCAAGTGTTTGACATTATGAGGAAGCAAGGACTATTTGCAAGGGATAAATGGTCCATGTATTCTAATGTAATTCTGAAAAGTTCTTTATATTGCATGATAATAGTATTTGTTATTATTGTTACTACTACTACAGTACTTGTGCTTACTATGTGCCAAGCACTGTTAATAATAATAATGATGGCATTTGTTAACAGCTTCCTGAGTGCCGAGCACTATTCTAAGTGCTGGGCTAGACACAAGGTAATCAAGTTGTCCCATGTGGGTCTCACAGTCTTAATCCCCATTTTATGGATGAGATAACAGGCACAGAGAAGTCAAGTTACTTGCCCAAAGTCACACAACTTACTGGTGGAGCTGGGATTAAAACCCACGACCTCTGACTCCCAGGTCCGTGCTCCTTCCACTATGCCACACCACTTTATAAGTGCTGGGGTAGATACAAATTAATCAGGTTGGACACAGTTTGTCTCCCACATGAGGCTCACACTCTTAATCCCCATTTGACAGATTGGTAACTGATGCACAGATAAGTTAAGTGACTTGCGAAGGTCACACAGCAGACCACTGGCAGAACCTGGATTAGATCCCAGGTCTTCTGACTCCCAGGCCCATGTTTTTTTCACTAGGCTACACTGCTTCTTATACACTCATAATCTTCACAATTAAGAATCAATTTTTGCTCTGCACCGATGCTTCCTTCTCTGTTACTCTAAATCATTCTCCTGAAAATTTATTCTTCAGAATAACACTTTGAAAGATATATATTGCAGAAAATAAAATGCTTTTGAGTGTATGTATACACCTGCACTTTGGGTTTGAAGGTAATTCTATTGAGGAATTAATTTTATCAGCAAATGTGGGTGTGGTTGATAAAAAAAAATTCATGGTTGATTAAAAAAAAGGCATGGCTGATAAACCCTTCAGTAACTTGTGCATAGAAAGATTGTTCCTTTCTATATGTTGTCTAGTATAAAGGACTCAGATCTGAGTGTCAGAGGACCTGGATTCTAATACCAAATCTGTCACTTGCCTGCTGTATGACCCTGGATGGATTGTAACTTTTCTAAACCTCAATTTCCTCACCTTTGAAATGAGGGATCAAATACCTGTTTTCCATACTACTCAGCCTGTGAGCTTCATGTGAGATGGGAAATCTATTTTACTTGATAGTCTACCCCATTGCTCTGTACAATATATGCAAATAGAATGCACTTAACAAATAACACAATAAAAAGCAGCATGGCATAATGTAGCATGGCTCAGTGTACAGAGTCGGGATTTGGGAGTCAGAGGTCGTGGGTTCTAATCCCACCTCTGCCACTTGTCTGCTGTGTGACCTTGGGCAAGTCATGTAACTTCTCTGTGCCTCAGTTACCTCATCTGAACAATGGGGATTAAGACCGGTACTGTGTCAGCCTTCTCTCTGACCTCCCTTCCTCCTCTCTCGCCCCGCTCCGGTCTATTCTTCACTCCGCTGCCCGGCTCATCTTCCTGCAGAAACGATCTGGGCATGTCACTCCCCTTCTTAAACAACTCCAGTGGTTGCCTATCGACCTCCGCTCCAAACAAAAACTCCTCACTCTAGGCTTCAAGGCTCTCCATCACCTTGCCCCTTCCTACCTCTCCTCCCTTCTCTCTTTCTACCCTCCACCCCGCACGCTCCGCTCCTCTGCCGCCCACCTCCTCACCGTCCCTCGGTCTCGCCTATCCCGCCGTCGACCCCTGGGTCACGTCCTCCCGCGGTCCTGGAACGCCCTCCCTCCTCACCTCCGCCAAACTGATTCTCTTTCCCTCTTCAAAACCTTACTTAAAAATCACCTCCTCCAAGAGGCCTTCCCAGATTGAGCTCCTCTTCCCCCTCTACTCCCTCTGCCATCCCCCCTTTACCTCTCCG
This sequence comes from Ornithorhynchus anatinus, assembly GCF_004115215.2. Taxonomy (NCBI): domain Eukaryota; kingdom Metazoa; phylum Chordata; class Mammalia; order Monotremata; family Ornithorhynchidae; genus Ornithorhynchus; species Ornithorhynchus anatinus. Next base: position 75,781,932 of record NC_041728.1, on the reverse strand, counting down.
CAGCTAAAGCCTCATTTTCCCCTTTTCCCTCTGCTCCTCCACCTCTCCCTTCCCATCCCCACAGCACTGTACTCGTCCGCTCAACTGTATATATTTTCGTTACCCTATTTATTTTGTTAATGAATTGTACATCGCCTTGATTCTATTTAGTTGCCATTGTTTTTACGAGATGTTCTTCCCCTTGACGCTGTTTAGTGCCATTGTTCTTGTCTGTCCGTCTCCCCCGATTAGACTGTAAGCCCGTCAAACGGCAGGGACTGCCTCTATCTGTTGCCGACCTGTTCATCCCAAGCGCTTAGTACAGTGCTCTGCACATAGTAAGCGCTCAATAAATACTAAATACTATTGAAGACTATGAGCCCCACGTGGGACAACCTGATTACCTTCTATCTCCCACAGTGTTTAGAACAGTGCTTAACAGTGTTAAGCACATAGTAAGTGCTTAACAAATGCCATTATCATTATTATTATTGTTATTATTAAAGAGCATAGGCCTGGGAGTCACAAGAGCTGGATTTTAATCCCAGTTCTGCCACTTGTCTGCTACATAACTTTGGGTAAATCACTTAACTTCTCTGTACCTCAGTTACCTCATCTGAGGATTAAGATGGGGATACCTCAGAGCGTGTCAGTAGGACACACAATCTTTGGTCATATTGGTAGCAGGTTGGAGTTTCTTACCCCAGTAGGGTTTCTTTTGTTGCAGAGTTGCATGTAGCCTCTTTCCCTGGGAGTGTAATACTCAGTTGTCTGGATATTGGGATACCACTAGGTGAATTACTGATATTACCATTAGTACCGGGAGATGACCAGTCCAGCACTTGCTATCATGCATAGTAGCAAGAATATGATTTACTTTTACATTTCACTGTCAAACAGTGAATTTAACATTAAAGTGCCACTATTTAGCTCTTGATGGCAATCTCAACCAGGACATCTTTCATTTATGGTACCTGTTAAGTACTTACTATGTGCCAGGCAATGTTCTAAGTGCTGGGGAAGATACAAGATAATCAGATTGGACACATTCTCTGTCCCACATTCATTCATTCAGTCATATTTATTGAGCACCTAATGTGTACAGAACACTGTTCTATGTACTTGGAAAGTACAATTAGGCAATAAAGAGAGATAATCTCTGCCCACACTGGTCTTAAAGTCTAGAAGAGGGGAGACAGACATCATTCCCCTTTCTAGACTGTAAACCTATTGTGGGCAGGGATTAACAAAAACTCCTCACTGTAGGCTTCAAGGCTCTCCATCACCTTGCCCCTTCCTACCTCTCCTCCCTTCTCTCTTTCTACTGCCCACCCCACATGCTCTGCTTCTCTGCCGCCCACCTCCTCACCGTCCCTCGGTCTCACCTATCCCGCCGTCGACCCTGGGCCACGTCCTCCCGTGGTCCTGGAATGCCCTCCCTTCTCACCTCTGACAATCTAATTCTCTTCCCCTCTTTAAATCCGTACTTAAAGCTCACCTCCTCCAAGAGGCCTTCCCAGACTGAGCTCCCCTCCTTTTTCCCTCTGCTCCCTCTACCCCCCCACCTCTCCACAGCTAAACCCTCTTCTCCCCCCTTTCCCTCTCCTCCTCCGCCTTTCCCGTCCCCCCCTCAGCACTGTACTCGTCTGCTCAACTGTATATATCCTCATCACCCTATTTATTTTGTTTAATAAGATGTACATCACCCTGATTCTATTTATTTGCCATTGTTTTCCTGAGATTCAAGGTTCTTCCCCTTGACTCTATTTATTGTCATTGTTCTTGTCTGCCTGTCTCCCCCGATTAGACTGTAAGCCCGTCAAAGGGCAGGGACTATATCTGTTGCCAACTTGTTCATTCCAAGTGCTTAGTACAGTGCTCTGCACATAGTAAGTGCTCAATAAATACTATTAAATTATCTTTATTGTTGAACTGTACTTTCCAAGTTCTTAGCTTAGTACAGTGCTCTGCACACATTAAGCGCTCAATCAATATGATAGAATGAATGAATGAATATCAAAACAAGTAAACAGTCATCAATATTAATGAATAGAATTATAGATATGAACATATATACACAAATTCTGTAGGGTGGGGAGAGGGTGGTAGAGCAAAAGGAGAGAGTAGGGATGACACGGTGGGGAGGGGGAGCTGAGGAAAAGGGGGAATTAGTCTGGGAAGGCCTCTAGGAGGAGGTGAGCCTTCAGTAGGATTTAAAAGGGGGGAAGTGTGATTGGCAGATTTGAGGAGGTAGGATGTTCCAAGCCAGAGGTAGGACGTGGGCCAGGGGTTGATGGCGGGACAGTAGAGAATGAAGAACAGTGAGAAGTTTAGCACCAGAGCAGCAGAGCATGTGGGTTGAGTTGTAGAAGGAGAGAAGGGAGGTGAGGTAAGAAGGGGCAAGGTGATGGGGAGCTTTAAAGCTAATAGTGAGGAGTTTTGTTTGATACGGAAGTTGATAGACAACCACTGGAGATATTTGAGGAGGGTGGTGACATGCCCAGAACATTTCTGTAGAAAGATAATCCGGGCAGCAGAGTGAAGTATGGACTGAAGTTGGGAGAGACAGGAGGTTCTGAGGTCAGAAAGGAGGCTGATACAATAATCCAGTTGGGGTAGGATGAATGATTGGAATGTTCTCCCACCTCACATCTGCCAAACTAGCTCACTTTCCTCCTTAAAAACCCTACTGAAAGTTCACCTCCTTCAGGAGGCCTTCCCAGACTGAGCCCCCTTTTCCTCTGCTCCTCCCCTCCCTATCACTCCTACTCCCTCCCTCTGCTTTACACCCTCCCCACCCCACAGCACTTGTGTATATATGTACATATTTATTATATTTATTTTATTAATGATGTGTATATATCTATAATTCTATTTATATTGATGCTATTGATGCCTGTCTTCTTTTTTGTTTTATTGTCTATCTTCCCCTTCTAGACTTTGAGCCCATTGTTGGGTAGGGATTGTCTTCATTTCTTGCCAAATTGTACTTTCCAAGTCCTTAGTACAGTGCTCTGCACACAGTAAACGCTCAATAGATGTGATTGAATGAATGAATGAATGATTGTACTAAGATGGAAGTGGTTTGGGTAGAGAGGAAGGGGTGGATCTTGACAAAGTTGTAAAGGTGAAACTGGCAGGCTTTGGTGACGGATTGGATATCTGGGGTAACAGAAAGAATGGAGTCAAGGATGACACCAAGGTTGTGGGCTTGTGAGATGGGAAGGATGTTGTGCGGCTCACAGTAACGGGAGACGACGGGGTTTGGGAGGGAAAAAAAATAAGGAGCCCTGTCTTGGACATGTTGAATTTTAGGTGGTGGGAGGACATCCAAGTAGAGATGTCCTGAAGGCAGGAGGAGATGCAAGCCTGGAGGGAGGGAGAGAGATCAGGGGAGGAGATATATAGATAGGTCAAGGAGGATTAGGGTGTTGTAGGAGCCGTTGGATTTGGCAAGAAGGATGTCATTGATGACCTTTGAGAAGGTGGTTTCAGCGGAGTGGAGGGGGCAGAAGCCAGATTAAAGGGGGTTCAGGAGAGAGTTGGAGAAGAGTCATTCGAGGCAGTAAGTGTATTCATTCAATTCAATAGTATTTATTGAGCGCTTACTATGTGCAGAGCACTGTACTAAGCGCTTGGGATGAACAAGTCGGCAACAGATAGAGACAGTCCCTGCCGTTTGACGGGCTTACAGTCTAATCGGGGGAGACGGACAGACAAGAACAATGGCACTAAACAGCGTCAAGGGGAAGAACATCTCATAAAAACAATGGCAACTAAATAGAATCAAGGCGATGTACAATTCATTAACAAAATAAATAGGGTAACGAAAATATATACAGTTGAGCGGACGGGTACAGTGCTGTGGGGATGGGAAGGGAGAGGTGGAAGAGCAGAGGGAAAAGGGGAAAATGAGGCTTTAGCTGCGGAGAGGTAAAGGGGGGATGGAAGAGGGAGTAGAGGGGGAAGAGGAGCTCAGTCTGGGAACGCCTCTTGGAGGAGGTGATTTTTAAGTAAGGTTTTGAAGAGGGAAAGAGAATCAGTTTGGCGGAGGTGAGGAGGGAGGGCGTTCCAGGACCGCGGGAGGACGTGACCCAGGGGTCGACGGCGGGATAGGCGAGACCGAGGGACGGCGAGGAGGTGGGCGGCAGAGGAGCGGAGCGTGCGGGGTGGGCGGTAGAAAGAGAGAAGGGAGGAGAGGTAGGAAGGGGCAAGGTGATGGAGAGCCTTGAAGCCTAGAGTGAGGAGTTTTTGTTTGGAGCGGAGGTCGATAGGCAACCACTGGAGTTGTTTAAGAAGGGGAGTGACATGCCCAGATCGTTTCTGCAGGAAGATGAGCCGGGCAGCGGAGTGAAGAATAGACCGGAGCGGGGCCAGAGAGGAGGAAGGGAGGTCAGAGAGAAAGCTGACACAGTAGTCTAGCCGGGATATAACGAGAGCCCGTAATAGTAAGGTAGCCGTTTGGGTGGAGAGGAAAGGGCGGATCTTGGCGATATTGTAGAGGTGAAACCGGCAGGTCTTGGTAACGGATAGGATGTGTGGCGTGAACGAGAGGGACGAGTCAAGGATGACACCGAGATTGCGGGCCTGCGGGACGGGAAGGATGGTCGTGCCATCCACGGTGATGGAGAAGTCTGGGAGCGGACCGGGCTTGGGAGGGAAGATGAGGAGCTCAGTCTTGCTCATGTTGAGTTTTAGGTGGCGGGCCGACATCCAGGTGGAGACGTCCCGGAGGCAGGAGGAGATGCGAGCCTGAAGGGAGGGGGAGAGGACAGGGGCGGAGATGTAGATCTGCGTGTCATCTGCGTAGAGATGGTAGTCAAAGCCGTGAGAGTGGATGAGTTCACCGAGGGAGTGAGTGTAAATGGAGAACAGAAGAGGGCCAAGAACTGACCCTTGAGGAACTCCAACAGTTAAAGTTAAAGTGTAGATGACTCACTCCAAGAGTTTGGAATGGAAACACAGGAGGGAGAAGGAGAGATAACTAGAGTGGGCTGTGGTCAAGGGAGGTTTTTTTTAGGATGGGGTACACATGGGCATTTTTGAAGGCAAAGGGGAAGAAGCCATTGAAGAGTGAGTGGTTGCGTGGGAGGAGGGAAAGGGCGAGAGTTTTTATAAAGTACGAAGGAATGGGGTCTGATGCACATATGGAGGGGGTGGTACTTGAAAGGAGGCAGGAGATCTCTGAAGATACTGCTAGGAAGGATGGGAAAGTTGAAAAGGGGACATGGAGGAGGGGGAGGGGTGATTTTGGGGGAGTTCAGGCCTACTGGTGTTAGTTTTCCTAATGAAGAAGGTGGCCAGATTGTTGAGGGTGAGGGATGGGGGAGGGGGAGGAACAGAGGGTCTGAGGAGGGAGTTAAATGTCCAGAACAACTGATGAGGGTGATGGGCATGGGTGTCAATAAGGGAAGAGAAATAGTTTTTCTGGGCATAGTTAAGGCAAGAAAGGACACACTTTAAATGGACAAGTTTGGCCTGATGTTTAGATTTTGGCCAGCAGCATTCAGCGGCTTGAGTGTAAGAGCAGGAGAGGTGGACAGTAGAGGTGATCCAGAGCTGTGGGTAATTGTTGTGAGAGCGACGAAGGGATAGAGGAGCGAGTGAGTTAATTTGAGTAGAGAGGGTGGAGTTGAGAGCATCTATTTGGCCATCAAGAGTGGGTGGAATGGGTATAGAGGCTAGGTGGGGTGTGATGTGCTGAGAGAAATGGATGGGGTTGAGAGAGAGTAAATCTCTATGGAGGAGTAGTACAGATCTCCCAGACTTCCCTATCACAGTGGATGGTAAGACCATCCTTCCCGTCTCTCTGGCCCACAACCTCGGTGTCATCTTTGACTCGTCTCTCTTGTTCACCCCACACATCTGATCCGTTACCAAGACCTGCTGGTCTCACCTTTATAACATCACCAAGATCCGCCCCTTCCTATCCACCCAAACGGCTACCTTACTGCTGTAGGTTCTCGTAATATCCCGGTTAGACTACTGTGTCAGCCTTCTCTCTGATCTCCCTTCCTCCTCTCTCGCCTCGCTCCAGTCTATTCCTCACTCCACTGCCCGGCTCATCTTCCTGCAGAAACGCTCTGGGCGTGTCACTCCCCTCAAAAACCTCCAGTGGTTGCCTATCAACCTCCACTCAAAACAAAAACTCCTAACTCTAGGCTTCAAGGCTCTCCATCACCTTGCCCCTTCCTACCTCTCCTCCCTTCTCTCTTTCTACTGCCCACCCCGCACGCTCTGCTCCTCTGCCGCCCACCTCATCACCGTCCCTCGGTTTCGCCTATCCCGCCGTTGACCCCTGGGCCACATGGTCCCGCGGTCCTGGAATGCCCTCCCTCCTCACCTCCGACAATCTAATTCTCTTCGCTTCAAATCCCTACTTAAAGCTCACCTCCTCCAAGAGGCCTTCCCAGACTGAGCTCCCCCCTTTTTTCCCTCTACTCCCTCTACGCCCCCCCCACCTCTCCGCAGCTAAACCCTCTTCTCCCCCCTTTCCCTCTCCACCTCCCCCTCTCCTGTCCCACCCCCTCAGCACTGCACTCGTCTGCTCAACTGTATATATCCTCATCACCCTATTTATTTTGTTTAATGAGTTGTACATCACCCTGATTCTATTTATTTGCCATTGTTTTCCTGAGATGTTCTTCCCCTTGACTCTATTTATTGCCACTGTTCTTGTCTGCCTGTCTCCCCCGATTAGACTGTATGCCTGTCAAAGGGCAGGGACTGTCTCTATCTGTTGCCGATTTGTACATTCCAAGTGCTTAGTACAGTGCTCTGCACATAGTAAGTGCTCAATAAATACTATTGAATGAATGAATGTATGGGGAGGAAGAGTATGGGAGAAGTTAGAAGTGAGAAGGTTGTGGTCAGAGAGAGGGATTTCAGAGTTGGTGAGTTTGAAGATTGTGCAGCTGTTAGAGATGATGAGATTAAGTGTGGTGGGTGGGGGAGGTGGGGTGGAGCAGGAGGTAGGCGGAGTTGAGGAGGAGGTGTGAGCCACAGGACTCACAATCTTAATCCCCATTTTACAGATGAGGTAACTAACACACAGAGAAGTGCATAGGTCATTGCTGTTTTTCTTACCTTCCCCACATGTTGCCCACTTATTTTTCTCTATGTTTCAGTTTTCCAGCCTCCTTAAGCTATTGTTACCACTGAGAGTCTGTCTGGATCCTTTTAGATTCTTTCTTTCTCCTCACTCGTGTCAGTCCTTGTAAGGGCACTTGAATTGATATTTACAACATAGTGCTTGTGTTTTAAAGTTAGAGATAGTCCTAGGTGCTCACTAATGCCTTTTGGGAAAAATAGGTAGGCTTGATCCATATGTTGTTCTTTTTTGTTTGTTTTGTTCCCATGCTTGCAAACAGTCACATAATAAACTGTAAATCTCATACAGGGCAAGTGTAAATTTCCACATGGCAAAACTTTTACATTAATATAATTAATTTATATAAATTAATATGATTAAATATTGACTGTGTATGGTTCTCTCTCAAGTTTAAATTTATAAATTTATAAATCCAATTTCTCCATCATCACAACAATTCTAAATACATTAAGTAGCTGAAAGAATTATTTCTGCCTGCTACCTATGCCACCCAATGAGTTGAACTAGAACTCTGATAGTATTAGATTTTAATCAAGTGCCATCTTCTCTTGTAAAAAGTTCAAGTTATTTAAGAGAAACCTTTAAGGTACAAATCTTTCTCTAACAATGAACATTTCCTAAACACCTTAACAGTAAATTAGTCACAAAAGGATTAATAGTCATGGATGAAATAGGAATGATTCACAAGAAGCAATATGAAGGGAAGGAATACTTAGGGAGGTAGAATATGTGAAAGGTCAAATGAGTTCTTGAACATAATAGAACATTAACCTCTCAGTGCATTCTTTCACATAAATGAAAGTCACTCTGACCAGGATGTATTTTATCTCATTATCCTTCTATGAATATATCAACCTGTCACTGTCGACCATCCCCTCCTCCTCCATACCTTATCTCACCTTGGCTTCACGGACTCGGTCCTCTCCTGGTTCTCCTCTTACCTCTCTGGCCGATCATTCTCGGTCTCCTACGCTGGAACCTCCTCCCCCTCCCATCCTTTAACTGTTGGAGTTCCTCAAGGGTCAGTTCTTGGCCCTCTTCTGTTCTCCATTTACACTCACTCCCTCGGTGAACTCATCCGCTCTCACGGCTTTGACTACCATCTCTACGCAGATGACACGCAGATCTACATCTCCGCCCCTGTCCTCTCCCCCTCCCTTCAGGCTCGCATCTCCTCCTGCCTCCGGGACGTCTCCACCTGGATGTCGGCCCGCCACCTAAAACTCAACATGAGCAAGACTGAGCTCCTCATCTTCCCTCCCAAACCCGGTCCTCTCCCAGACTTCTCCATCACCGTGGATGGCACGACCATCCTTCCCGTCCCGCAGGCCCGCAATCTCGGTGTCATCCTTGACTCGTCCCTCTCGTTCACCCCACACATCCTATCCGTTACCAAAACCTGCCGGTTTCACCTCTACAGTATCGCCAAGATCCGCCCTTTCCTCTCCACCCAAACGGCTACCTTACTATTACGGGCTCTCGTTATATCCCGGCTAGACTACTGTGTCAGCCTTCTCTCTGACCTCCCTTCCTCCTCTCTCGCCCCGCTCCGGTCTATTCTTCACTCCGCTGCCCGGCTCATCTTCCTGCAGAAACGATCTGGGCATGTCACTCCCCTTCTTAAACAACTCCAGTGGTTGCCTATCGACCTCCGCTCCAAACAAAAACTCCTCACTCTAGGCTTCAAGGCTCTCCATCACCTTGCCCCTTCCTACCTCTCCTCCCTTCTCTCTTTCTACCGCCCACCCCGCACGCTCCGCTCCTCTGCCGCCCACCTCCTCACCGTCCCTCGGTCTCGCCTATCCCGCCGTCGACCCCTGGGTCATGTCCTCCCGCGGTCCTGGAACGCCCTCCCTCCTCACCTCCGCCAAACTGATTCTCTTTCCCTCTTCAAAACCTTACTTAAAAATCACCTCCTCCAAGAGGCCTTCCCAGACTGAGCTCCTCTTCCCCCTCTACTCCCTCTGCCATCCCCCCTTTACCTCTCCGCAGCTAAAGCCTCATTTTCCCCTTTTCCCTCTGCTCCTCCACCTCTCCCTTCCCATCCCCACAGCACTGTACTCGTCTGCTCAACTGTATATATTTTCGTTACCCTATTTATTTTGTTAATGAATTGTACATCGCCTTGATTCTATTTAGTTGCCATTGTTTTTACGAGATGTTCTTCCCCTTGACGCTGTTTAGTGCCATTGTTCTTGTCTGTCCGTCTCCCCCGATTAGACTGTAAGCCCGTCAAACAGCAGGGACTGTCTCTATCTGTTGCTGACTTGTTCATCCCAAGCGCTTAGTACAGTGCTCTGCACATAGTAAGCGCTCAATAAATACTATTGAACCTGAAAACTGTGAAAAGAAATCTTCTAGTTTTTGTTTGGGGATACTTCATTTCCAAGTATTTTCAGCTTTGCTTGTGCCCAGCTAGTGTTTATATTTGTGCAACTCCTTGCTATGCTTTTTCCAGAGCCTTGTCCCTGTAGAATTTTAGCTTGATTTTAGGGTCCTGTTTGTATAATTTATCCAGGGCACTTTGAAAGGACAGGCAAGGACAGATGAAAGTACCTCGTAGAATTTAATTTACTAGTTTAATTTGTGCAGAACTGCTTTGTTTCAGCAGCGTTTTCTGACTGTAACTAAGACTGCTACATCCTTTGAGGTGTTTTTTTTTAATTGTACTTGTTGAGTGCTTACTGTGTGCCAGGCACCATACTATGCACTAGGGTAGATACAAGATAATCTGGTGGACACAGTTTCTAATCCAGACACCCTTTTATGTTGGTACGTACCAACTTCTTCTCAGGGCCAAAGATCTACCCATCTGTTTAGGAGAATGAAGATCCCTCAGAGCAGCTTATACACTCTGAAGAGGCCATGGGGTCCCAGAACATTCTTCTGGGCATATATTCCCAGAATGGCTCAGCTCAGGGCACCCCTACCCCCGAGTAGCTCTGTGTAACCCATACTGAAGAGTTTTCACAGCTTTTATTTTTAATGAATAGGTTTTTGACTGGGATTTCTGGCAAGTCCTAAGTAAGCATTAGTATAAATAGCAAATTTGTGTTTATTTACATTTCTGACTGGATGCTAGGCAGTGAACTTATTTGAAAAGGATTTTTGTAAACAGGATTTTTCTTTTGGTCATAGAGGGGGAAACAACACACAACAAGGACTCTAATAATAATAATAATAATAATGTTGGTATTTGTTAAGCGCTTACTATGTGCAGAGCACTGTTCTAAGCGCTGGGGTAGACATAGGGGAATCAGGTTGTCCCACGTGGGGCTCACAGTCTTAATCCCCATTTTACAGATGAGGGAACTGAGGCACAGAGAAGTTAAGTGACTTGCCCACAGTCACACAGCTGACAAGTGGCAGAGCTGGGATTCGAACTCATGAGCCCTGACTCCAAAGCCCATGCTCTTTCCACTGCGCCACGCTGCTTCTCAGCTGCTGCTACTCTAGTACATTACATCTGAGAATTAATAGCAAATATAATAGTTGAAATTAAAACTTAATATTTTGTTCATTATGTCAGGATTTTACAAGGTTTTTATTCTTCCTTCCTTCCCTCAGTGGAAATGTCATTCTTGGAAGCAAGGTATTTCAAGAAGTTCTATAGTTTTTCAGGACCTAGGAATTAATACTGAATTGAGAAACCTGTAGGCTTTTAGCCAAAGACTGATTTGGCAGCAGATTTTTTCTAAGCGTTGTGTTGGTCATTTAAAAAGTACAAAAAAAACTTAACAGTTTTAGGTTGCTTTCCGTTCCTATTTTGAAATGATTAAATTATTTAAAATGTCAAGTTTTTTCAAATAAAATCTTTAGAACTTGTGGGCAAGGATCTTGTCTTCAACCTTTATTGTAGTCTCCCAAGTACTGAGTATAGTAATCTACATACAGTAGTCACTCAGTAAGTACAGTTGGTTGATGGACTGATTCATTCCACCAGAAATAGCTATTGTCTATTGCCCTCTGGTGCGTTGTTGCATCAAGGATCTAAAAGCAGTGTGGCTCAGTGGGCTTGGAAGTCAGAGGTCATGGGTTTGAATCCCAGCTCTGCCACTTAGCTGTGTGACTGTGGGCAAGTCACTTAACTTCTCTGTGCCTCAGTTACCTCATCTGTAAAATGGGGATTAAGACTTTAAGCCTCATGTGGGACAACCTGATTGCCCTGTATCTACCCCAGTGCTTAGAACAGTGCTCTGCACAAAGTAAGTGCTTAACAAATACCAACATTATTATTATTATTATTATTAACTGCATTTAATCACTCCAAGGATTTCAAAATTAAAAGCTAAGTTTTCCCACTCAAACCTTGTCTTTCTTTTGTCTTTCCTGTTACTGTAGATTATGCTACTATTCTCCTTACCTCACAACCCTATACGTAAGCTTGGCATTGTCCTCAACTCATCTTTCTCATTCAGCCCACATATTCAATTTGTCAACCTACTCAATCAGTTCTAAATACACAATATCACTAAAATCTGCCCTTTCTGCTCCATCCACACTGTGCTACCACTCTGATCCAAGCACTTGCCCTATTCCTCCTTGATTATTGCATCTGCCTCCTCACTGACCTTCCTGCCGCCTCTCACTCTCCACTGCTGTCCATACTTGACTTTGCTACATGAATCATTTTTCTAAAAAAATATTCAGTCCATTTCTCCTCAAGAACCTCCAGTGGCTGCCCACCCACTTCCGCATCAAAAACAAACTCCTGACTCTTGGCATAAAAGCATTCAATTAGTTCATACCTCACCTAACTGATCCCTACTACAGCCCAGCCCATATATTTTGCTTCTCTAGCACCAGCTTACTCACTGAGCTCTGATCCCATCTACCTCAAGGCTGACCCCTTTGCCACATCCCCCCCCTAGTCTGGAACTCCCTACCTCTCCATATGTGCCAAACCACCTCTCTCCCACCACCAAAGCATTATTGAGGTCCCATCCCTGCCAAGAAGACTTCTCCAATTAACTGGCTCCCGCTCCCTTCAGCATTGTCTATGCATTTGGATCTGTGACCTTTTGGGCATTAGATATTTTCACCACCCTCAGTCCCACAGCACATACCTACATATCTTTAAATTCTATATTATAAATAATGATAATAATTACAGTATTTAAGTCCGTACTCAGTGCTGGGGTGGATACAAGCAAATCAGGTTGGACACAGTCCCTGTCCCAAGTAGGGCTCAAAGTTTCAATCCCCATTTTACAGATGAGATAACTGAGGCCCAGTGAAGTGACTTGCCCAAGGCCACATGGCAGACAAGTGGCAGAACTGGGATTAAAATCCATGGCTTCTGACTCCCAGACCCATGCTCTATCCACTACACCATTCCGCTTCTCTATTTATTTTTTTATTTATACAAAGCATTTATTGTATTAAATGTCTTTCCCCTGACTCTAGACTGTAAGCTTGTCGTGGTCAGGGAATGAGTCTTCCAAGTCTATTGTACTGCTGTGCACATAGTAAGTGATAAATGCCATTAATGATGATGATAGTATAATTTGAATCAAGGTAGAAATATAGAGCATTCTTATGTATTCCAAAAATTGCTAATGATTGTTAGCTACATTTTATTTCTAGTCATGCCTTAGATGGCAAAGCACGTGTGATGGAAATTTGTATTAACTGTTAAAAATAAACACCTTGTGCATATGTATAACATTACTGAAATCCTAAAATAGCTTCATTTATCATTTCTTGATTTAATGACTATTCATTTTGCCTGAAAGTCATTCACAGTTTTTGTGTCTTCCCTAGCTGTAATTTTTTGTTAAATAAATGATGGAAAATTCATTTGTAGATATGATAATGGTGAAAAGAAGACAGAATATTTCTGTAAAAAGAGATTTTTATTTCTCGATATAGGATTAAATGACATTTACCAGTATGTAGTACTGGCAACAACAGTGTCTTCACATGTCAAGTGGAATAAAATCCCACACTAAGTTATAGAAAGTATCACTTGCTTAATTTCCTGTTGCAAATTCTCTATTTTGTAACATTCTTCCTGTTTGCTTCTTATTTGTTGCTTCTTTAGTAGATGCTTTACCCTTTTCTACAAATATCCTGCTAGTAGAGTTCTCTGTTCTCTCATGCTTGCTATTTTGTTCCTTACACTGCTGCTTTAAATCTAGGCCATTTCTTTTATCACTGACATTAGCTCATGTCTGGTTAGCCTCTGTCCTTTGGATTAACCTGACCTTAAATAATATGGAAGGCACAATTCTAAGTTCTCCTGACAAGCCCCCAAGCTTAACTAAAATCTATGCTGGCTCAGACTAGATTCAAATGCACTGGCTTGCCGTTCCCAAGGCCTTAAAAGTAGGATCTTCCTTATCTGTTTTGTCAGTTGTGCTCATTAAACGCTCCTTTTTTCAGCTTCGGACTCATGTGATCAAGGTACTTGGGCCAATTAGCTTTAGCGATTTAGAAAAGTAGTGGATTTACTCCTTGACTCCATACGCATAAGAAGTGCACAGAAAACTTGCGTCCTGCTCATAAGGGCATAGATGTATGCACTGTGAATTTACTGGCATAATTGCCCTACTCTCTTACGTAGTTTTTATGTCATTAAAATAAGAGTGGATCTGTTATGTTGGACATATAAAAATTAGGTCTACTATTAATAGCGGGAGGGGGAGAAGAAATGGTGGAAAGAAGGGGACAAGAAAGAAGAAAGTAAGGGGACACTTGAGGGTGCATTCCTTCCTTTGCATTCTTTCAAAAGCTAAATAAATGGGCACTTAATAAATTCACTATCCATTCATTCAGTCATATTTATTGAGAGCTTACTGTGTGCAGAGCACAGTACTAAGCGCTTGGAAAGTACAATTTGGCAACAGATAGAGACAATCCCTACCCAATGAAAGGCTTGCAGTCTACAGGGGAAGACAGACAACAAAACAAAACAAATAGCTACAAGTAGACAGACATCACTACCATCAAAATAGATAAATAGAACCATAGATAAATGCACATCATTAATAAAATAAATTGAAAAACAAATATGTACAAATATATACAGGTGCTGAGGGGAGAGGAAGGGGGTAGAGCAGAGGGAGGACGTAGGGGCAATGGGGAGGGGAGGAGGAGCAGAGGGAAGGAAGGACTCAGTCTGGGAAGGCCTCCTGGAGGAAGTGAGCTCTCAGTAGGGCTTTCAAGAGGAGAAGAGAGCTAGTTTCGCAGATGTGAGGAGGGAGGGCATTCCAAGTCTCCCATTGTAGTGTTGCATTCTCACACTGGTGAGTGTGGCTATTATGTAGTTCAAAAATATTCTATTTCCTCCTCAAAATTGTGGTGGGTCAGTTGTCCAGGGGAGGAGGTTGTGTGAGTAAATACAGACACACACACACAGATATGCACCGTTTTTTGATTCACCCTTTCTTGCAGCATGTTAGACCTGTCTTCTTTTGTGATCTCCACTCTGTCTTCAAGCATACATATCATGTATTTCGTCATGGCTTCAAAGCATCTCTTTCCACTCTGTTTATGGTTACCATATTTCAGCCCACTGAAGAGCAGCTGTTTGGAGATCCTGCTTGTTAAGAGCTCCAACATCACTTTACAATGGCAGCATAAGAGTAATGGCTCTTGACAGTGAGAAATCACCTACAGTTGGTTTTCTGGCCTAAGTCTGTGGAAAGAGAAAAATTAGAAACCTCTGTGTTGAGTGTTAGGTTGGACTGACCCGAGGCAGATGTTATAAGTAATTCCTGCCCACACGGCTACCAGCAAAAACAAGTATGGGGTAGAAAAGCAAGTTTTCCATATGGGTCTTATCTTAAGAGCTGTCCTTGTTGACTAAATTACTCCTAAACATGCAGCTATCAGCAACTAACATAGGCCAACTTTAGGTTCTCCCCCGATTAGACTGTAAGCCCGTCAAACGGCAGGGACTGTCTCTATCTGTTGCCGACTTGTTCATCCCAAGCGCTTAGTACAGTGCTCTGCACATAGTAAGCGCTCAATAAATACTATTGAATGAATGGGTGTAATCTCCTTGTGGGCAGTGAACTGTTATAACAGCTCTTGTGTATGTACTCCCCCAAATGCTTATTACAATGTTTTGCCAACAGTAAGTGCTCAATAAATATGATAGATCAATTAATCTAGGGAAGCAGCATGGCTCAGTGGAAGGAGCACGGGCTTGGGAGTCATAGGTCATGGGGCATGGGTTCTAATCCTTGCTCCGCTGCTTGTCAGCTGTGTGATTGGGGGAATTAAGACTGTGAGCCCCATATGGGACAACCTGATCACCTTGTATCCCCCCAGTGCTTAGAACAGTGCTTCACACATAGTAAGCACTTAATAAATGCCATCATCGTTATTATTATTATTAATGGGATAGCTAGTAACTCTCACCCCAAGGTATCCTAGTAAGCTCTAATTTCCCTATGCTCCTTTTGTTACTTGATCCAGCCATACACAAGATTTCTGTTACTTGGAGCTCTTCTTTTCTCTAGAAGGTCAGTTTTATTGAGCACTTACTGTGTGCAGGGCACTGTAATAAGTGCTTATATCTATATATCTATCCTATATATCTACCTACCCTATGTCTATATCTATATCAGTATATCTGTCCTACATTTCTTCACTTTCAGTGAATCACTGGTATTTATTGAGTGTTTACAGTATGCTGAGCACTGTACTAAAAGCTTAGGAAAATACAGTACAATAGAGTATTGCCTCAAGTTAGATTGCCTCATTTTAGGGAGTCCCAGCTAATCCTTCCTTATTTGGGAAACCACTTCTAAATTCTCCATGGAAGTGCACATTATTAAATGATTTGTATAATTGTCCATTCTGCTTTATTCTCTCTATACTTTAAGCTCATTTTGGGCAGGGAATGTGTCTGTTAAATCATTTTGTATTGTACTCTCCCAAGCTCTTAATACAGTGCTCTGCACACAATAAGAGCTCAGTAAATATGGTTGATAGATTGATTCCAACATTCAGCCAGTCACCCCACAGTGGGACCGCCAGCTTGAACTTTATCATTTCTTGGCATCTATATATATAAAATTACCTTATATTTGCTTTTCATGGCCTGCCCACTACCATCCTATTGATACTAAGTTGAAAAAACTAGATGTGGTATCCTACCTTGCTTTATTTCATTGGTGGTAGGGAGAAAATCAGACAAAGCCCCTCCAATAGTAATGTGGCCAGTTAGAGCTTTTTTTTTTTTTAAGTTGCAGGCCCACTGGTGCAAATGCTTTGCCACAGCACTGTTCCTGAATCTGACATGCACAAACAAAATTCCATTCTGCCTCACTGTGTAGGAAGGCACATTGTGGTTCTTGGATCATTATTAACAGGGTGCTTTGGTAGTTGGTCCAGGAGAGCTTTGACTAGGATCTTGCCAGTAGTGATCATGATAAGTTTTCTCATTGTATTCTCTTGCCACTTCATTCTTGAAAATGGTGATTATGGGGGCATCCTTGAAGTCCTGTGGCATTTCTTCAGTATTTCATATTTCCCCCTCTAGACTGTAAGCTTTCCCCTTTAGAACATAAGCTTGCTATGGGCAGGGAATGTGTCTGTTTATTGTTGTATTATTCTCTCCCAACTGCTAAGTACAGTGCTCCGCACATAGCAAACACTCAATTAATACAATTGAATGATTGAATGTGTTGAAGATCCTGGGAGGTGACTCTCAATTCTACCTCCTATTATCCAAGTGCTGTGAAACAAAAACTTCCAATACTTAGTATCATCTCAACTTAATCAAGGGAGTGAAAACTTGTTTGGGTGGCCAAGAAAAGATTTGGTTGAGAGGAAGTGCAGGTAATTGCTGAGGCGATATATTCCAAGCATTGGATAGCAGTGGTGAGAGCTGGGAGATGAGTGAAAAGAAAAGAGCTGAAGAATCTACAAAACATGTTGATATTTGTTAAGCGCTTACTATGTGCAGAGCACTGTTATAAGCGCTGGGGTAGATACAGGGTAATCAGGATGTCCCACGTGAGGCTCACAGTTAATCCCCATTTTACAGATGAGGTAACTGAGGCACAGAGAAGTTAAGTGATTTACCCAAAGTCACACAGCTGACAAGTGGCAGATCTGGGATTCGAACTCATGACCTCTGACTCCCAAGCCCAGGCTCTTTCCACTAAGCCACGCTGCTTCTTAATGGAGATAATAATAATAATTATGGTATTTGTTAAGTACTTACTATGTGCCAGGCACTGTACTAAGCGCTGGGGTGTATACTAGCACATTGAGTTGGACACAGTCCTTGTCTCATGTGGGGTTCACAGTCTTGTTCCCCATTTTACAGATGAGGTAACTGAGGCCCAGCCAGAGAAGTGTTGGCCAGGGTCACACAGCAGACAAATGGCGGAGCTGAGATTAGAACTCATGACCTTCTGTCTCGGTCTCCCAGGCCAGTGCTTTATCCACTATGCCATGCTACTAAAGCTGTGTGTGTGTGTGTGTGTGTGTGTGTGTGTGTGTGTGTGTGTGTGGTGGGGGGAGGGGGAGGAGAGATGGGGGAGATAAAAACTACAGTGTGAATACCACTGAAACTCTGATACATCCCACTCTCACCTCTTCCAAATAGCATTTGCTCCCAATCTCCTTCTCTTTCTTAAGACTGCCTTCAGTATCTCTCCCCACAGATGGTTTCCCCGAGTAATTCTCTTGGATCAAGTTGAGTATAGTGCTGTAACCTAATTAGTGGTCTTTGAGGTCATGTTAGAACCAGATTGCACTGTATACTGCAGTTTATATGCTTGTTTAGATGTGGGGAATTTAAAAAAGTAACTCAATTGGGAATGGAAGTATCCTCAAAGACTACTTTCACCCTGCATAGCAAAGAGTTAATATTTCTGTAACCACTTGAGGTATTTAGCATTTTCACTCTGCTGATTAAAATCTGTTGTAGGTGATAATTATGCCAGGTTTATCACTGAAACACTCAAAAGTAATTTTTAAATCTTTAAGTGGCTTGTTCCAGAATTTTTATTCCTCGAAGGGTTTCACTTATGGAAAGTCCATTTAAATTATGTCCTTTTGTCATTTTCACTGTAAACATTAAATCAGCTCAAAATGAATAGATTCTTATTTCTAAAAATAATGTCTTTCACAGGAAGAAGAACTAAGGAAGAGTGGAGAAGCCAAATATACACACTTGAGTGATGAACTTCATGTATTAATTGAAGTATTTGCTCCACCTGGGGAAGCTTATTCACGTATGAGTCATGCACTGGAAGAAATTAAAAAGTTCCTTGTTCCAGTAAGTGTTGAACACTCTTTTGCATTAATTTGTCTCCTTTTTTAACTGTTTCTAGTTTAGAGCCTTCTAAGCTTCTGAAAGATAAATTCCTAGTAATTTTTGTAAATAGTTTAAAAATATAGTGATCATCATTTGCCAGCCATTTTTCAAATTTTGTTCAGACAACAACATGGACTGGGGAATCAAAGCAATTCTCTGTATAAAAATTCAGGCCCAAGTCCCACTTTTGCCTTAGTCATGCGTCTGTCTGATGAGGTTATAAATACATTACCTAAAATAAGACTCAAGGAAAATGTGTTTGGGCAATAAACATTTTCATTGTTCACATCCTCTGTTTCTCTGACCTGGTAGAGGTCATGTGGCTTAAGTGTTTGGCATTGTAATAGCAATGATAAACTAAGGTTTTTGTTTTTTTCCATTGGTTATAAATGATCAGGAAAGTTGCTAAAGTAATGAGCGTTGATGTTCCTTTCTTATTTAGTTCCATCATCAACCTATAGAGATTAGTTGGTAGGTTTAGGAAGCTACTTCATCTCCCTTCCTGTAATCGTCATTCAATTTATCCCAAGCCAAAGCAGAGATAGTGAGCTGAAAGTCTGGCCATGGAGTCTACTGCATCATGTGGAGGTAATATAGCACTCCCCCATCAGCAGAACATCCTGGCCCTTAGGCTTCATCGGGGCTGTCAGAATCACTTTACTCGTATGACTGAACCAGGATCAATCAATTGTATTTCTTAACCACTTCCTGCATATAGAGCACTTTACTAAGTGCTTGGAAGACCATAATACAATGGAGTTTCTAGGCATAATTCCTGCCCTCAGAGTACTTACAAGCCTTACAAGTAGATTAATATTGCTTTAGTGCCCAAACCATGATATGTTTGCTCAGTGCATGGTGTCAATGTCTAATCTAAAGGAAGACATGGGCAGACAATATCACAAGGGCAGATTTGTTTATTCAAAAGCCACTTTGTAATATAAACCACAGGTTCATTCTCTGGGGCTACATAATTAGTGTAGTTAGCTAACTCATTTTGGATAGAGCAACATTGAGCACATTTATATTTAGAGAGAAAATATTCTTATACATATTGATTAGTCAGGACATGTCATGATCATCCTTGAAAGTATCTACATGTATAGTTGTTTCTCTCTTGCTGATCCCAAAGGCCTGTGACACTGGGAAAGGATTCAGAATTACAGCAGTTAGAATCCCTCTGATTTGAGTGTTAAGTTTTGAACTTTTGCGTTGTTCTGTAGCGTTCATGTGCACGATATTACAGATAGCTGTAAGTCTAAATTGGAAATTAAAGTTAAAGTAATAACACTAAGAGAAACAGTGGGATATTTTGAATACGGAGGTGAGAATCTGTACATTTGGACAAAGATTTTTTTTTAATCTTTTCCCTATGAAACAATCCTCATCTTGTTTTTCATTATTTCTTGAATTTATAACATAGAAAAATTTTTACTTCAGGAAGTAAGCTCCACATTATGATTGTCAAATTAAGATTAAGATATTTAGAATGTTCATATTGCGATATATATTTTTAATATGTAGGGATGGTTTCTGGAGGTGAGGGGTAGGAGAAAGGGGTATCCCTCAACAGGCTTACTGACACAGAAATGGAATTTTCCAGGCTAAATTCTACCTAGATCCCCTGCCATTCAGGAATCCCTGAATTCTCTGAACCACCACAGTGCTGGGATACTTCCTGGGCTTTTAAAAGGCTTTCAAAATAGCTGCTGGAAATCCATAATGGCTGCCTTGTATTAGCTACAAAATCAGCTCGATCACTCATCAGTTTCCTGCTGTCTTCCATGCCCTAAATGACATTGTGTGTGGTACGAGGTGGCTTCATGCTGAATGGACTTAAGTCCCCTGTGCTTGGTGTAAAGGTGGATATAATAATAATAATAATAATGGTACTTGCTAAGAGCTTACTAGGTGTCAGGCACTGTTCTAAGCCTTGAGGTAGATACAGGTTAATCAGATTGGACACAGTTCCTGTCCCACATGGGGCTTACACTTTTAATCCCCATTTTACAGATGAGGGAACTGAGGCCCAAAAAAGTTAAGTGACTTGCCCAAGGTCACAAAACAGACATGGGATTAGAATCAAGCTCCTTCTGACTCCCAGGCCTGTGCTTTATCCTCTAAGCCATGCTGCAAGTGACACCTTAACTCTGCCCTCTCCTCCACCAGGCAAAACTTCTTCTCCTCCCTCATCGACACCCATGCCCGTCACCCCCGACAATTGTTCCGGACCTTTAACTCTCTCCTTAGGCCCCCTGTTCCTCCCCCTCCCCCATCTCTCACCCCCAATGATCTGGCTACCTATTTCCTCACGAAAATCAACACAATCAGGTCTGAGTCCCCAAAGTCACCCCTCCACCTCTCCCCTCCCCCCCACCAACCCTCTCCCCTACTTTCCCATCCCTTCCCTGCAGTATCCTCAGAGGAGATCTCCTCCCTCCTCTCAAGTGCCACCCCCACCACCTGTGCCTTGGACCCCATTCCCTCTCACCTTATAAAAACCCTCGCCCCTGCCCTCCTCCCTTTCTTAACTTCTATTTTTAACCACTCAATCTCCAATGGCTCCTTTCCCGCTGCCTTCAAACATGCCCACGTCTCCCCCATCCTAAAAAAACCCGCTCTTGACCCCACTTCCCCCTCCAGTTATCGCCCTATCTCCCTACTACCCTTCCTTTCCAAAATCCTAGAACGAGTCTTCTACAATCGCTGCTTAGAATTCCTTAACTCCCATTCTCTCCTAGACCCCCTCCTATCTGGCTTCCGTCCCCTCCACTCTACCGAGACTGCTCTCTCTAAGGTCACCCATGACCTCCTTCTTGCCAAATCCAATGGCTCCTACTCCATTCTAATCCTCCTTGACCTCTCTGCTGCCTTTGACACTGTCGACCGTCCCCTCCTCCTCCATACCTTATCTCACCTTGGCTTCACGGACTCCGTCCTCTCCTGGTTCTCCTCTTACCTCTCTGGCCGGTCATTCTCGGTCTCCTTCGCTGGTGCCTCCTCCCCCTCCCATCCTTTAACTGTTGGAGTTCCTCAAGGGTCAGTTCTTGGCCCTCCTCTGTTCTCCATTTACACTCACTCCCTCGGTGAACTCATTCGCTCTCACAGCTTTGACTACCATCTCTTCGCAGATGACACGCAGATCTACATCTCCGCCCCTGTCCTCTCCCCCTCCCTTCAGGCTCGCATCTCCTCCTGCCTCCAGGACGTCTCCACCTGGATGTCAGCCCGCCACCTAAAACTCAACATGAGCAAGACTGAGCTCCTCATCTTCCCTCCCAAACCCGGTCCTCTCCCAGACTTCTCTATCACCGTGGATGGCACGACCATCCTTCCCGTCTCTCAGGCCCGCATTCTCGGTGTCATACTTGACTCGTCTCTCTCGTTCACCCCACACATCCTATCCATTACCAAGACCTGCCAGTTTCACCTCTACAATATCGCCAAGATCCGCCCTTTCCTCTCCACCCAAACGGCTACCTTACTGCTACAGGCTCTCGTTATATCCTGGCTAGACTACTGTGTCAGCCTTCTCTCTGACCTCCCTTCCTCCTCTCTCACCCCGCTCCAGTCTATTCTTCACTCCGCTGCTCGGCTCATCTTCCTGCAGAAACGATCTGGGCATGTCACTCCCCTTCTTAAACAACTCCAGTGGTTGCCTATCAACCTCCGCTCCAAACAAAAACTCCTCACTCTAGGCTTCAAGGCTCTCCATCACCTTGCCCCTTCCTACCTCTCCTCCCTTCTCTCTTTCTACCGCCCACCCCGCATGCTCCGCTCCTCTGCCGCCCACTTCCTCACCGTCCCTCGGTCTCGCCTATCCCGCCGTCGACCCCTGGGCCACGTCCTCCCGTGGTCCTGGAACGCCCTCCGTCCTCACCTCCGCCAAACTCATTCTCTTCCCCTCTTCAAAACCCTACTTAAAACTCACCTCCTCCAAGAGGCCTTCCCAGACTGAGCTCCCCTTCTCCCTCTACTCCCTCTACCGCCCCCCCTTCACCTCTCCGCAGCTTAACCCTCTTTTCCCCCCATTTCCCTCTGCTCCTCCCCCTCTCCCTTCCCATCCCCTCAGCACTGTACTCGTCTTCTCAACTGTATATATTTTCATTACTCTATTTTGTTAATGAAATGTACATTGCCTTGATTCTATTTAGTTGCCATTGTTTTTACAAGATGTTCTTCCCCTTGACTCTATTTATTGCCATTGTTCTTGTCTGTCCGTCTCCCCCGATTAGACTGTAAGCCCGTCAAATGGCAGGTACTGTCTCTATCTGTTGCCGACTTGTTCATCCCAAGCGCTTAGTACAGTGCTCTGCACATAGTAAGCGCTCAATAAATACTATTGAATGAATGAATGAACCCCCAATTATGGATGGAATGGCACAATCAGGTTTTCATGAGAAGAGAGTAACAGGTTAAGAAAATGTTCCTTTCTCATGAATTTTCTGTTGGGCTAATTGGAAATAGTTAATGTTAACTGTCTGAAGGACAGGGAGTAGGGCCTGCATCTAATTTCCATTAGTGTATTCTTTCCCAGTGTTTAGCAAGGGCTTTTCACACAATAAGAGCTTAATAAATATTATTACTGCTATAGTACAAATCCAATGCAGGTAGATAACATACTAACCTATCAATTATAAATACTGTTGCCTTTCCAAAACATTTGAAAATGGAATATTAAGTATATGAAAATCATTCCAAGCAATAGTGTATCATTAGTAGCAGCAGTAATATCCCCCAAACAAGTCACTTTATGATTTTTGTATTTTAACATCTCAGCTTCATTGGAAGTCTCAGATGGAGTCATTACTAGTCAGTACATCTTGGAACTGTCTCATCTAGGGAGGTATTTGTTATTCTTGGAAATATACCATCAGTAATATTGTTTTCCTTTGTGGTATACTTCTACTCAGTTTCCAGCAAACCTCCACCAAACATTATCAAAGCAATTATCAAAGCCATTCTGAGTGGTAATTGCTTAAATTCTACCATTTGATTGAAGAAAAAGAGAATTGTGCTATATAATTCTTTGAGTTGGAGCTTATAGATGACTTTGTCCATGTGCTTTTTCACTCCACCTTTTAAAACAAAAATAAGCAGCAAGGCCTCATGGAAATAGCTCAGGCCCCTGAGTCAGAGGACCAGGTTCTGATTCTGGTTATGTCAGTTGCCTGCTGTGTGCACTTGGGCAAGTCACTTAACTTCTCTGTGCCTTTGTTTCCTCAACTGTAAAATGGGGATTTAAAACCTGTTCTCCCTCCTACTTTGACTGTGAGCCCCAATGGTATGGTGACTGTTTGTGTCCAACCTGATTAACTTGTACCTATCCTAGTGCTTAAAATAGTGTTGTGTACACAGTAAGTGCTCAATAAATATTATTGATTGATTAACACATTATAGGCACTTAATGAATGTTATTGTATTCATTAATGAATGAATAATAATAAATGCATGACCCATAGAGTTCCGGTTCAATAGGAGAATGTGTATCAGATGAATAATAATAATAATGTTGGTATTTGTTAAGCACTTACTATGTGCAGAGCACTGTTCTAAGCGCTGGGGTAGACACAGGGCAATCAGGTTGTCACACGTGGGGCTCACAGTCTTAATCCCCATTTTACAGATGAGGGAACTGAGGCACAGAGAAGTTAAGTGACTTGCCCACAGTCACACAGCTGACAAGTGGCAGAGCCGGGATTCGAACCCATGACCTCTGACTCCAAAGCCTGTGCTCTTTCCACTGAGCCACGCTGCTTCTCCGTTTTGTGTTTTTTAAGTGATGGTATAGAAAGCTTGAATCAACAACAAGGAATATTATCCTTAGGTGAAAACAAACTTTTCTCAACATGTCCATCAAAGCACAATTAGGTGCAACACGGATTCCTTTTTACTTCAGGTACATTTAAAAAATCATGTGGTCAGTGCATATTAAAGCAAAATCAGATAGGATTTTTTTTTCCCAAATTAAGAATAGTGTATGGATTATATCTCTACAGCCTAGTAAAGCCCTGATTTTTCTTCTGACATCCCCAGAGAAGTTGACTGAGAAGACAAAAACCAAGAATTGTTCACTTGTTTCTCAGATCATAATCAGAAAAAAAATCTTTGTAACAATATTGGTATCATGGTTCTTGGTATAATTGTCACTGACATTAAGGCTGGCAAGAAAAACACAGGAAAAGGCAGCAGGAACAAATGGTGTCACCTGTAAAGTGAATGCAGTTGCCTTTGGGCTAGAGGTAGATAGGAGTTCAGGGCCCAGTACAACAATGACACACAGTGAGACAATAAATATTATAACATATGCAAAAGTTTCAGAATGTGGGTTCTTTATATTGCTACATAAAATTACTATATTTTTATAGGAAATTGTTGTTTTGTTTCTATTCTGTGGAAATGCAAATTCTCACTTAGCCAGATAATTCATCTTCTACATGGAGAGCATTTGGTGAGTACTTACTTTATGCGGAACATTCAAACTGAAAGGAAAATTATATTTTTCATCGACTTGGTATATCCATATTTTCTGTGAGCCAAGAGCTGTTCATACGTAACTATATTGTGATGTGACCTCTAGATTTTTACCTAATAGATAATGGGTTTGCCACACTCAAATGATTTTGAAAATATTGAAGATGAGGAAAATCACAAGAGAGTTCAGTTTGGTTTTGCAAGGGTTTTGTTGTAAGGAACGTTCAAACATGCCTTAAACAAATAGTTACTGCAATTTAGGAAAGCAAGCAGGATTCGGTGACTAAAACTTCAGACTAGAAAATTAGGGGCTATCTGTCCAAAGAATTTAGTACAGTGCTTTGCACATAGTAAGAGCTCAATAAATAGCACTGATCAATTGATCTGTTTCATCCTAATACTTCTTCAAGGTTGGAAACAGATTTTATTGAACCTGGACAGAGTTCTGAAGACTCTTGTGATGCAACTTTTATAATTTTAACAATTATAACAATAACAGTATCTATTAGGTGCTGCATATACCATCATAGGCTCTGTGGAAATATACCAGAAAGGAAAAAGAATGGGTCCCTACTCTTGAAGTGCCTACAGTGAACACTGTTTTGCTGTAATGGGTGTTTTCATTGCAGATTTTGGATAGATTATAAAAGATGTAAGGAAGATTGGTCTGGTACTGTGAGCCTATTCAGTTATGTTAACTGGAGGGCACGTTTTATAAGTGTTGTGGCTTGCAAATGAATGCAGCATTGAAACAGGTGATTAGTATGCTTTGTTCTTACAGTATGAGAACCAATTATATTCCAAAAGATAAGTAAATACAAGAAGGCAAGATGACTGGAACAGGGAAGCTGTGTGGCCTAGTAGATAGAGCTCAGGAGTCAGAAGGATCTGGCTTCTGATCCTGGTTCCACCATTCATTTGCTTTGTGACCTTGGACTAGTTACTTAACTTCTCTGTACCTTAGTTACTTCATCTATAAAGTAAAGATTAAGACTGTGAGCCTCACGTTGGGACGTGACTTGGGTCCAACCTCATAAACCCATTTATACATCAGCGCTTAGGTGCATGGCATGTAGAAAATGCTTAAGTGAGAAGCAGCATAGCTTAGTGAAAAGAGCATGGTCTTGGGAGTCAGAGATCGTGGGTGCTAATCCCTGCTCTGCCACTGATCAGCTGTGTGACTTTGGGCAAATCACTTGACTTCTCTGTGCCTCAGCTACCTCATCTCTAAAATAGGGATTAAGACTGGGAGCACCACGTGGGATAACCTGATTACCTTATATCTACCCCAACATTTAGAACAGTACTCTGCACATAAGTGCTTAACAAATGCCATTATTATTATTAATAATAACATAAACCTTAAGAAAGACTATAACAAAACAATATGAAAAGATGTCTGAGTGTTGAAGTGGCTATGGTGAATAAGGCTCTTCAAGTTGTAGAAGGTTAATTGGAATGACAATGCAGAAGGTGTCTTTTGAGTAGTCTTTGAAGGAAACGAAGGGCACAATTTAACCAATCAGTGGTGTGTTTCAGATAGGGGAATGTAAGAGCAATGGTGAGAGGCAAAGAAATAAAGAGAGTAACAGTTGTTAGAATACCTCCTAGGGAGGGAAGTAATACACGAGTTATGACATTTATAGAAGGTTATGAGATTCACTGAAGCCCCTGTCCCACATGAAGCTCACAGTTTATTTGATCTCCATTTCACAAATTGAGGCCCAGAGAGGTTAAGTGACTTACCCAAGGTCACACAGGAGGTCAGTGATCAAACTGGAATTTGAAAATGGGTCTTCTGACTCCTAGTACTGTGCTCTTCCCATGGGCAATACTTCCTTCTACATTACATTGCATGACATTACTATATAGACAGTCGTGTCATAATATATATTTATTTTTAAGTAAAGGATGATCAACCATTGAGATTGTATTGTCTGTGCTGCCAAATGTTTTTCTGGCCAGAAAGTTGCTAATCTAGTGTCCTAATTTCTCTCAGCACTCTTATTCTCTCTGTTATGCTTCTGCTACTCTGGCAGTTCCAGGCTTCCTCTAATGTGCCTTCCCCTATATACCACCTCTGAATGCTCTAATATATCGTCTCGCATTTATTTGAGAAAATCTTTGGCTCACTGGCTCTTCAAATTGCATGCTTAAAATGAATGTTCAACCCCATTTCAAAAAGTACCATCTGTGCTGTCAGAGATGTTCATAAATCAAGTTTCAGGGTTTATTTTCCAGTAAACAGGATCACCAAGGACCTTGGGCCCTAGCGCTTAATTTACCTTCGCAGCAAGGAACTCAGATTCTGTGGAATATGAACCTCCCTTATTACTTAGAAAAATTTCTTTTTAAAGTGAAAGCTTTCCTATCTGGCATAATGGAGGAATGGGAAGTGCTGGTAGTCAAAAATTCAATTTATCTATGAGTCAGTACAGTGCATTATCACACCAATGTCTCAAAGAACCTGGAAGTTTTGTGAGATGGGTTGATCCTGGTCAGGGCTTATTTCCAACTGAAAGTGAAGCACAGGGAAATTAAGTGACTTGTCCAAGGTTATTCAGCAGACAAGTGGTGGAGCCAAGATTGAAGCCCAGATCCTTCTGCCTCTGAGGCTCATGCTCTATCCATTAGGCCACGATGCTTTTCTATGAACAGAACACTGTACTAAACTCTTAGTGACCAAAAGTATTTTTCAAATTTAAATAAGATAAAAACAATCAAATTGTATAATATTCCAACATTCTTAGAAGTTTAGATTGTATTCCTTAAGGAAGAAGCCATTTACCTGTCAGAAGAGTGGATTTGATGTCCTATTCACTTCAGCAGCTACCTACTCAAGGTCTTTTCTGTTGAGTAAAGTAAACGCAGTCCTGCTCTCCTGCCGAATTAGCTCCACCACAGTTCCACCTCTTTCCTGTCCCTTGGTTCTGCAGCTTCTGAGCTTTCTTTCCCCACTTTCCTCTCACTCTCTGTATCACACTTCAGTCCCTTAACACCAGTCTACTAACTGGGTCTCGACCTCATTGTTCTTACCGCTTGCTCAAGCACTTCCTCCTGCCTGTAACTCCCTCCCCCTTCATATCTGACTAAGGGGGATTCTCCCCATATTCAAAGCTTTACTAAAATCACATCCTCCAGGGACTCTTCCTTGAGAAATCTCCCGTCTCCCCACTCTGCCTTTCCTCCCTACCGAGTCAGCCATCTAATTGAGATTGGAGCCCATAAGTATTTAGGAACACACTCCTTCTCTTTCCCCATCCCACAACATTTATGTGAGTGGCTTTACACTTCCTGGACTTTACAATATTGCCTGTCTCCCCTACTAAATAGTCAGTGCCTTGTGGGGAGGAATTGTGTCTACCATCTCTATTTTAATACTAACAATAATAATAATTATAGTACATGTTCAATGGTTACTCTGTGCCAAGCACTGTTCTAGGCACTTGGGTAGATACACCTTAATCAGGTTTGACTCAGTCCCTGTCCCACACTGGGTCTCACATTCTTAACCCCCATTTTATACATAAGTAACTGCTGCACAGAGAAGTTAAGTGACTTGCTCGAGGTCACACAGAAGACATGTGGCGGAGCCAGGAGTAGAACCCAGGAACTACTCATTTTGTTTTATTGTTGGTCTCCCCCTTCTAGACTGTGAGCCCATTTTAGGGTAGGGATTTTCTCTATCTGTTGTCGAATTGTACTTTCCAAGCTCTTAGTACAGTGCTCTCCACACAGTAAGCGCTCAATAAATGCGACTGAATGAATGAACTTTGGATTCCCAGGCCCATGCTCTATCCACTAAACCACGTTCTCCCAAGCTCTTAGTACAATGTTCTCTGCACACAGTGGGCACAGAAAGAAATATTGATCAATCTTCATACTATCAACTTACCCCAGGTCCCAAGTATCTCCATGTTGTCTTCTGTTTTATATCTACTCTTGTAATTTTAAGTTTGTTTTCTACAGCTCTAACCCAATTGGACTCACTGCTCCTGCCATCGCCCATGCTTGAGCACATAGCAATCCCTGCTTTCTTAGGCAGCTAAATCAGAGGGTTGTGCTGGATCGTGACAGGATTAGGCAGTGGCCATGAGAAGCATTGGTTCCTCTTCCCTCCACTACCCTTGATCCTTCTCCTCTGACACCACCAGATTTGTCCCAGTCTCACTCTGATTTGGCCTTGATGTACTGGACCTTTCAGTCCTGGAAGTCAGGAACCGGGAAGCACTGAAGGGTGAGGAGAATGATAGTGGCAGCAAACTCTATCAATTGGCAGTGTAGGTTAAAAAAAAAGTTACAAAAATGGACATAGGATTGGGGGGTGGGAGATGGAGAGGGGTCAGGAAATCTGAGGAAATGGGGTTGGGGAGAAGGGGCTGAGCTAGACCAGAGGAGATAGGCCTCCTTCTTTAGTGAATCAGATACTTTGCCAGCAATTGGAGAGAAAAGTGTTTCTCTCAGAAACCCAGAAACTGTCTTGTTATGCATGGAGCAAATATAAAAGCAAGCTGAAAGCACCCTGAAATTTACATGTGCCAATATAATTGTAAGCTCAGTGTGGACTGGGAATTCGTCTGTTATATGGTCTCTCCCAAGAGCTTAGTATAGTGCTTTGAACACAGTAAGCACTCAAATCCGATTGATTGATTGTCTCATGTTGGTCACTAATGTTAGCAGGAATTGATATGTCTCTAAATTGCAGTACACTGCAATAGAAGTCATGATGATTGATTGCATCTTTTACGTGCTTCCTCTTTCACCTAGGCATTTACACAAATGCAGCTTGCTTCCCTGAGGTGTTCCAGCTTTGTGTTCCATTTCATTACTCCTATACCAACCTACTTTGACTCTAGAAACTGCCCTTAGGTGACCCAGGGAATCAATACAGGGACAAGGCTTGGGAACTGGAGATATTGAATCATAAAACTATCAGTCATGTGTATGTATGAACATTTAATTTTCTGGTGTGGGGCTCCAAAACCAGAATCTCAAGTACATAGTACATGAATGTAGGTTGCTGCCTAATATTAGGGTTTATAGGCAGAATTGGACAAAACACACAATTTTCTACAGGAAAATTCCTTTCAAAAGCATTCCCTTCTAGATGCTGCCTATATATTTTGGAGATTTCCTCAGTTTTGAATTAATTTAGTCATAGTATTGGGAGTAGCATTAATTATATGAAACTTCCAAGAAGTTGATATAGATATTGGCCTTATAAGAAGCAGCATGGCTTAGTAGAAAGAGAATGGAGCTGGGAGCCAGAGGATCTGGTTTTTAATCCTAGCCCTGACAATCATTTGCTGTGTGACCTTGGGGAAGTGACTTAACAGCTCTGTGACTGTTTCCTCCCCTGTAAAATGGGGATTAAATATCTCTTCTCCCTCCCATTTAGACTTTGAGCAGCATTTTTGACAGGGATTGTGTCCAATCTGCTTAACTAGCATCTACCCCTTGTTTATAACAGTGCCTTACTCATAGTAAGCACTGAACAGGAACTTGTCTACCAACTCTGTTGTATTGAACTCTCCTTAGTCCTTAGTACATTGTACTGCACACAGAAAGCATGCAATAAATATGATTAACAAGTACCATTTTGAAAAAGAAAAGAAAGGCATGGAATCTTAGAGCTTTTTTTATCAGGAGTAGTATTAGAGTACAGACTGTAGTGTGCTGCTTAGTATATAGTCGGCTGTGGGGAAATGTGGATAGAGAAATGCTGAGAAATGGATGGGTATCCCATTCGCATTCCTCAAAATCCAAGTCCAGCCTTTGGTTGTGTAGAGAAAGCCCTCTCCTTCAACTCCTAAGTCTACATTCTATTTTACTTGCTAATGCGTAGATTCCAAAATCAACCAATTCCCCAAATGTTCCATTGACAATTTAAAAATATTTGGGTTTCTAAACCCATAGGATGGA
Source organism: Ornithorhynchus anatinus (assembly GCF_004115215.2). Taxonomy (NCBI): domain Eukaryota; kingdom Metazoa; phylum Chordata; class Mammalia; order Monotremata; family Ornithorhynchidae; genus Ornithorhynchus; species Ornithorhynchus anatinus. The sequence continues at coordinate 75,751,165 of NC_041728.1, read as the reverse complement.
TGATGATTATATTAATTCAACTGCCTTGATGGATAATTTATCCAATGTGATTGGTACTCTGGTATGGAACATGAAACAAAATTTCATCAGTGATTCACTAGTATTAAAGTCATAGAAGGTGACAGTAAAATACATTTATTGGATGTTATTAATATCCTGAGATTTGTGTTGTAGTCTCATTTTTGCTAATAATTCAGTGGGTAACTTCTGGAGTCATGAGACTCTTAGTACTAAATTCTTCATCTGTAAATGAGGGATATAAATATTTTCACCTCCCTATTATGATTAATTGAAGATTATTGGAAAAAATGTACAAATCTGTAATTGATTCATATATAAAGTCACCAAATGTCAAAAATACATAAATATTTTATAATGAAATATTAGATTGTGATATAATTTAAACTGTTTTACCTATCTTTGATTTAGCTGAAATTTGTTAGGGCAGTGATAACTGAAAATAAGGATTAGAGCTTTTCTCTGTTGTAAGAATGGTGATTGCTACAGTCAACAAAACAATGGCTTACTGAGTTCAGATTATACAATTTGTACTTTTTGATTTGAGCTAGTGACATGTTCCTTATCAGTCGATACCAGAAAGAGCTATGGTATTTCTATTGGAGGAATAACAAAGTTAACTTTTGTAAATTGAACAGTGTAGAGTTTAATGTGATTCATGGAGAATCTTGACTTTGGTTTTTCATGATCACATTTGGTTATGCATTAACCATTTTCATAGGTAATTCTTTTTACATGAAAGAGAAATATTACACACAGTGTTCTTAACACAGTGATGTATGAGATGATGACAATTCTTTGTTGGATAAGTAAAAAGCAAAATGAGGGTGTTTTATATAAGGTAATGCCCTATTCTACCATGTTAAATGTTATAATCTAAAGAAAATACAGTTTAAAATTTAAAATGGCTATTTGTAGTAGATTCATTTCAAGATTTTTAGAAAAAATAATGATTATCTTTGTAGTTGCAAGATTGTCCTTATAGTACAAATCCTCTGTTGTTTTTTTTCCCCTTCAAAAACATTCAGACCATGTTTCCCCACTCCTCAAGAAGCTCCAATGGTTGCCCACCCACCTCCGTATCAAACAAAAATTCCCTATCAGTGATAGTGCAATCATGTAAAGCACTTTAAAGTACTTAATCACTCCTCATACCTCCCCTCACTGTTTCCCTATTGCAACCCAGCCTGCACACTTTGTTCATGTAATGCTAACCTTCTAACTGTACCTTGATCTCATCTCTCTTGGCTTCTAGATACTGCCTATATATTTTGGAGATTTCCTCAGTTTTTGTATTCATAGTATTGGGAGTAGCATTAATTATATGAAACTTCCAAAAAGTTGATATAGATATTGGCCTTATAAGAAGCAGCATGGGCTTAGTAGAAAGAGAATGGAGCTGGGAGCCAGAGGATCTGGGTTTTAATCCTAGCCCTGACAATCATTTGCTGTGTGACCTTGGGGAAGTGACTTAACAGCTCTGTGACTGTTTCCTCCCCTGTAAAATGGAGATTAAATATCACATCCTACCTCTGGCCTGGAACACCCTCCCACCTCAAAGCATACAGACAATTGCTCTCTCCACTTCTAAGCCTTATTGAAGGCACATCTCCTCCAAGAAGCCCTCCTTCACTAGACCTTTGTCTCCTCCCATTCCTTTTTGTGCCGCTCTTACTTGCTCCTTCATTTATCCTCCCTTCATTCATTCATTCATTCATTCATTCATTCATTCAATAGTATTTACTGAGCGCTTACTATGTGCAGACCACCGTACTAAGCGCTTGGAATGTACAAATCAGCAACAGATAGAGACAGTCCCTGCCCATTGAAGGGCTATCCCCACAGCTTATATGTATATATCTGCAGTGTATGTATTTATTTATTCATTTACATTAATATAATATCTATCTCCCCCTCTAGGCTGTGAGCTCGCTATGGACAGGAATGTGTCTGTTTGTTGTTATATTGTACTCTCCCAAGTGCTTAATACAGTGCTTTTCATACAGTGAGTGCTCAATAAATATGATTGAATGTAAAAAAACATTATGCAAGCAGAATGTTCATTCGTGTAGAGAAAAGATAGATCACAGTTTGGGGAAGGGAAGGTTAAGGGAAGACCAGACAACAGCATTCCAAGATATATAATGATTTCACAAAGTTTGAAGTGGATCCAAGTTAAGGAGGAAAATAAATGTCATCAATTTCTTCAAAGTACTAAAACCTCTCCACTCTAAGCTGCCTCATGGTTCATTAATATTCACTGCTGCTGTCACCAGTGTTGCCTATTTGCTCATCATTTCAATCTCCTAAGAATGCTAAATGTTTTCCCTGTGGATAGAACAGCTCATCCTGTTTAGAAAGCCTTTGATCAAGATATGTTTTGCGATCTTTTCTCTAGTCCACCTACCCCTCCACTCCACATGTGATGTCTCCTTAAAATTACTCAATATTGCCAGCAAGTGAACATTTCTTATTCTTTGTGAGCCTATTTTGAGGCTCTGTCTATAAGTAGCAGTCTCTTTCCTCCGATTATACGACAGCTCTTCCATGAAACCTTCCCCAACTCATGGAAAGAAAGGTGTTGAATACGCCCCAATCTTGCAATGTCCATGACCTCTTCATAATTAACACACTTTTGTCTTTGTCTGCTAATAAGATACCTTTTCCTTCTTTTGAACTTATTGCACATCCCATCATTTGCTGCATCAATGTCACATCACTTAGATAATAATAATAATGATGATGACATTTAAGCGCTTACTATGTGCCATGCACTGTTCTAAGCACTGAGGGGGATACAAGGTGATTAGGTTGTCCCACGTGGGGCTCACAATCTTAATCCCCATTTTACAGATGAGGTAACTGAGGCACAGAGAAGTTAAGTGACTTGCTCAAAGTCACTCAGCTGGCAAGTGGCTGCGCCAGGATTAGAACCCAAGACCTCTGACTCCCAACCCCTGCTCTTTCCACTGAGGCACGCTGCTTCTCAAAAGCAGCATCATAAACTCCTTAAAGGCTAGAGTTGTGTAAATTAAACTAACTTTGTGCCATTCAGAGCAAGACCTCTAAGTCATGTTCTTAATTAATGCAATATGGTCATTTTTGTGTTTTTCCTACCAGGTCATAAATACACCCAAACTTAATGCCTTCTCCACTGTATTTGAAAAATGCCAATAGAAACTGTATCAGGACAAGTTATCAGAATTTCTTCTAATTAAGAATTGATCTTCCGGGACGTCTCCACCTGGATGTCGGCCCGCCACCTAAAACTCAACATGAGCAAGACTGAGCTCCTCATCTTCCCTCCCAAACCCGGTCCGCTCCCAGACTTCTCTATCACCGTGGATGGCACGACCATCCTTCCCGTCCCGCAGGCCCGCAATCTCGGTGTCATCCTTGACTCGTCCCTCTCGTTCACCCCACACATCCTATCCGTTACCAAGACCTGCCAGTTTCACCTCTACAGTATCGCCAAGATCCGCCCTTTCCTCTCCACCCAAACGGCTACCTTACTATTACGGGCTCTCGTTATATCCCGGCTAGACTACTGTGTCAGCCTTCTCTCTGACCTCCCTTCCTCCTCTCTCGCCCCGCTCCGGTCTATTCTTCACTCCGCTGCCCAGCTCATCTTCCTGCAGAAACGATCTGGGCATGTCACTCCCCTTCTTAAACAACTCCAGTGGTTGCCTATCGACCTCCGCTCCAAACAAAAACTCCTCACTCTAGGCTTCAAGGCTCTCCATCACCTTGCCCCTTCCTACCTCTCCTCCCTTCTCTCTTTCTACCGCCCACCCCGCACGCTCCGCTCCTCTGCCGCCCACCTCCTCGCCGTCCCTCGGTCTCGCCTATCCCGCCGTCGACCCCTGGGTCACGTCCTCCCGCGGTCCTGGAACGCCCTCCCTCCTCACCTCCACCAAACTGATTCTCTTTCCCTCTTCAAAACCTTACTTAAAAATCACCTCCTCCAAGAGGCGTTCCCAGACTGAGCTCCTCTTCCCCCTCTACTCCCTCTGCCATCCCCCCTTTACCTCTCCGCAGCTAAAGCCTCCTTTTCCCCTTTTCCCTCTGCTCCTCCACCTCTCCCTTCCCATCCCCACAGCACTGTACTTGTCCGCTCAACTGTATATATTTTCGTTACCCTAATTATTTTGTTAATGAATTGTACGTCGCCTTGATTCTATTTAGTTGCCATTGTTTTTACGAGATGTTCTTCCCCTTGACGCTGTTTAGTGCCATTGTTCTTGTCTGTCCGTCTCCCCCGATTAGACTGTAAGCCCGTCAAACGGCAGGGACTGTCTCTATCTGTTGCTGACTTGTTCATCCCAAGCGCTTAGTACATTGCTCTGCACATAGTAAGCGCTCAATAAATACTATTGAATGAATGAATGAATCTTAATGGAGTAGTTTTAGGGTAGCTATGAGAATGATGAAGTATTTGCAGTTCTTTTAACCAATTTGAGGCTTGCAAAATAGATTTGAACTTCGTGCTTGACTTTGGACTGCAAGTCCTATTACTTGCCTCATTTACTAATCTCACCTATCACTTTGTTTTCCATTACTGTTTCCCTTTAAGGAAGTATTATCAAATTACTTTCTTTAACAAAAAAATGATTTACATCCTGAGTAAAAAAATGCATATGGGAGCCAGAAGAAGCAGTAAATGTCAAAAATAGGCAGAAAATTTCAGCACTGTTACTGTAAGCCATGACCCGCATGAATAAGGAAAATGAATTCTGTGTACGCTATCTGAGGACCCTACCAACTCCATCAGTACTGCAAACAATGAAATATTACAGTGTATTCATAGATGTCTGGTTTTTTACTAGGCTAAGCAACCTTCTGAAGTTATTGGCTCTTCCCTCAGTTAGCTTGTTTTTCCCTAGACCTAGCAAGAGACTTGCTTGCATTGAAAGCAGTTTCTGGGTTTTGCAGCTTTCCTTTTGAAAATGAGTTTCATTACACAAATCACGATTATTCTCATATTGTGACAGCATTTCCTATTCATGTTAACTTTGTTAAGACAGTTCCAACAGTGAGGTTGTGGTGGTTTTGGTTGCTCTGTAATCTCCATTCACAAACCAGGGGAACCAAGCATGCTATCAGAGTTATGCCACCTCCAAATAGTTAAGTACAGCATTGCAGATGTGCAATGGAACAACATATATGGTCATTTGCAAGTCAAAGAGGTGCTACACCCCTTTCACTTTAATCAAACTAAAACCCCACTGCTCCCCAGTGGAGCATAATGGCAATGTTCCATAATGAACAGCTCCTTCAGTGCCCAGGACAAAAGAAGATGAAGAAATCCCTTGAATCTTCTTAGGGCAACTTAACCAAAGGCTGATGTTCTGCACTTGCTTTACCATGGTTTTCTTTTATAACTCCAAATCTAACCTTATTCCTTATTCTACATTAGCCAGCAATGTAGAAGCCAAAGGAGGAAAGAAGATATACTGAGTTAAGGAACCTCAAGACCTCAGGGTAAAATTGGTACACATCAACTCTGCCTATAGGAGCAGAGAATCCAGAATCTCTTCTTGGCCACGAATTCTCACAAAATGTTGGAATTTTAGCATGGACTTAGAATACGTATTTACTATTTGGGATCCCATGGAAGATCTTATTCTCTTTCCCACAAAAGCACACTGTTTCCCTGGATGATACTGAGTTGTCTTTCTAAGTTTTACCCTGAGTTTACACAGTAACAGTTCATGATCTGTTCCACAATCACTTCCAGGCCATATTTTTGCTGCCAAAATAGAATTCCTCCATCTCTTTCTACAAATAAATTAGACTATTTGATTTCATTATAGTCCATCTGGTGAAGTCCATGTGTACAGTTGTCATTTAGGTTGGTTAAAGAAGGTGTTGGCAATAAAAAAGGCATCTGAGTCACAGAAATCAATGACAGTCTCCTGCTTGAGTCTGATTTCCAAGGCCATATTTTCCAACAATCTTTATTTCCTATCCTTTACCAACTTTTGCATCCCAGTCCCCAGTGGTAATCAACACATCTTGTTTGCACCTTTTATCAATCTCTCTCTGCAATCCATTGTAAAACCTATGTATTCTTGCTCAACATCCACTGGGGAAAACACCTGTATTATTGTCATATTGAGTGGTTTTCCTCTGAATCTAACGGATATCAATTGGTCATTGACAGCACTATATCTGATAACTGTCTTAGCAGTTTTCTTTGTCATAATTACCGCTATGCCATTTCTTCTTTTTTCAGCATGTGCAGAGTAGTAGATGGTGCTTAGAACAGTGCTTGGCGCATGGTAAGCGCTTAACAAATACCATCATTATTATTACTCAACTGGAAATTGCCCAAAGTCATTCCATATTAATTCACTTATTTGACAAATCTTCTATTGGTCCGTTTCATTCTTGACTATTTCCAGCTTTCCCTGGTTCATGATTTGCACATTCCATGTTCCCACAAATGGGTTTTGGATCAAATTAAGCCAGTGTGGTTTTTGGAAGGCCAAATGTCTTGATTTAGATTAGCATATTTTGGGAAAAATAATCAGAAGGACTAATTATCTGGAGAAGACACTAATCTAGGAAAAGTTGAGAAGAGAGTTGGAGGAGAGGAATTTGAGGCAGCGAGTGTAGACAACCCGGTCCAGCAGTTTGGAAAGGAAAGGTAAGAGGGAGATAGAGTGGTAACTGGAGGGGGCTGTGGGGTCAAGGGAGGAGTTTTCTAGGATGGGGAAGACATGGGTATGTTTGAAGGCAGAAGGGAAGAAGCCACTGGAGAGTGAGCGGATGAAGATGGTAGTTAAAGTCTGGCAGAGGGAAGGGCAAGAGTTTTTATAAGGTGTGAAGGAAACTTAACCTGTCCAAATCAGAACTCATATTCTCACCCAAACCCTGCCCTCTCTCTGATTTTCTCATCTCTGTAGACAGCACTACCATCCTCCCTGTATCACAAGCCCTAACATTGGCATCATCCTTGACTCATCTCTCTCTTTCAATGCAAGTATTCTGTCACCAAATCCTGCCAGTTCAACCTTCACAGCATTACTAAAATCTGCCTTTTCCTTTCCATCCAGAATGCTAATGGTTAATCCAAGCATTTATCCTATCCCACCTTGATTACTTCATCAGCCTCTTTGCTGGTCTCCCTGCCATTTTTCTGCAAAAGATCATTTTTCTGCAAAATAATTTAGTCCAAGTTTCCGCACTCCTCAATAATCTCCAGTAATTGCCCATCCACTTCCTAACAAACAGAAACTCCTTATGATTGGCTTTAAAACACTCAATCACCTTGCATCCAACCACCTTACCTCTCTGATTTCCTACTACAAGACACTCGGCACACTTCGATCCTCTACCAACCTACTCTCACCGAATCTTGATCTCTTCTATCTCACCACGGACCCCTTGCCCATATTCTGGCTCTGGCCTGGAACTCCTTCCCCATTCATATCTGACAGATGATCATTCTCCCCACTTTCCAAGCCTCATTAAAAGCACATCTCCTCCAAAAGGGCTTCCCCATTTAAACCCTCATTTCCTTTAATCCCATTCCCTCCTGCATCACCTTTGCATTTGGGTTTTCACCCTTTATTCATCTCTCCCTCAGTCCCACAGCACTTATGTACATAGCTATAATTCATTTATTTACATTAATGTCTTTCTTCCTCACTAAACTCTAAGCTCATTGTGATCAGGGAATGTGACTATTAACTCTGTTATACTGTACACTCCAGAGTGCTTAGTACAGTGTTCTGCATATAGTAAATGCTCAATAAATATGAGTGATAATAATATGGTATTTGTCAAGCACTTACTTTGTACCAAGCACTGTTCTTTGGGTAATTGATTTATTCCATGACACTTCCAAGTACAAAAACATCAACTTAAAACATGCTTGTTGAGGTCCATTTTGCATAATTGGTTATATATTTCTTCAATTCCAAAGCATGCACATTCCATCCTAAACTGACTTTTCTAGTACAACATGGCAACTGTTGCCCTTGGGTTTTTGATACTTTAACAATGAATGGAAAAAAAATCTTTCAGTGCCCATTGTCCAGTGAATGCAAATAAAGTACTGGATGTTTTATTTGATAAAGACATTTAAATATGAATAGCAGAACTCCTAATACCCCCGCCCCCACACACACACAGAGTAAAGAGGTTGTTTTGTAGCTGCAAAGTCTTTGGAATGAAAATGAGAGCAAGCACAGTCAGTTTTCAGTAGGGAGTCCATTACCTTAGCTGTAGCTCAGCAGGAAACTAAGAATAAAGCTACAGCAGAGCTCCAGAGTGTTGATGACATCATGCATTACTCAAGCTTTGCTTTCATGGTTATGATAATGTCATCTGAGAAACAATTAATGTGAGTGAATAGCCTTAAAGCTCACTGCTACTTGTAAGCATTCATTTCTTTCTTTTTCTCTTCCATTCTCAGTGGACCTGATCATCCTGTCTTGACTGATCCTTACAGACAAAGAAATCCTATTGAACTCAATGCCTAGTGCATAATGGATAAATTCTTAGAGACAGCTTGTTACATTTTTCACCTTGCTGTGTGTACGTTATTTTTGAAAAGATAACTGTTAAAATGGAAAAGTCTCCAAATACTGGAGCTAATCACAAATAGTTCTCTTGTAGTGCTATCCAAAATACTCTGACTCTAGGAACTTTAATGTTTTTTAAGATCTCAGTTCATTTTGGAGAGTCCCATAGTAAAAGCATAGTAGTAAAATCAACAATTTAATACTGAATAATTGGTTTGTAAAAAATTGGGAGAAGTCATTTCTAAGAAATTTCTAAATTATCTTCTTTCTTCGTATAGTCGTTGTAGTAATCATAGTTGTTAAGTGCTTACTGTGTGCTGAACACTCTAATAAGCACTGGGAAAGAATTACACAGTAGGGAATAGACTTGGTCCCTGCCCCTTGGTAGCAGGGACCGGGAGATGTCTCTCACAAATAGCTAATCCTGCAAATGATAAGCACATTTTGTATGATAGATGAAGAAAGCAGCATGGCATAGTGGATAGAGCACAGGCCTAGGAGTCAGAGGTCATGGGCTTTAATCCCAGCTCTCCATTTTTCTGCTGTGTGACTTTGGTCAATTCACTTCACTTCTCTGGGCCTCAGTTACCTCATCTGGAAAATGGGGGTTGAGATTGTGAGCCCTATATGGGACAGACACTGTGTCCAACCCAATTTGCTTGTATCCATCACAGGTCTTAGTACAGTGCCTGACAAACAGTAAGCGCTTACAAATATTGCAATAATTACTACAATTATTAACTTCACCTTAAAAAGGCATGGTTTTCAGAAGCACATTCTTGTTTCAGGAATATTTATCAAATTTTATAGCAAATCAAGATCCCGTATAACGTGTGTGTGTGTAAACATGTATGTATATATAGCATTCAATTAAAAGACTCTATAAGTATAATCCATTAACGGGATGCAATTTTTTATGTTACTTGTTAAGGCCTTAATATGTGCCTGCCATTCTATTAAGCACTGAAGTAGATTCAAGATAATCAGGTTGGACACAATCCCTGTCCCACATGGGGTTCGCAGTCAATCAATCGTATTCAGTCCTTATTGTGTGCCAAGCACTGTACTAAATGATGGGAGAGTATAATATGACAATAAGACATTTACTGAGGTCTTAATCCCCATTTTCTGGAAGAACTAATTGAGGCATAGAGAAGTGAACTGTCTTGCCCAAGGGCAAGTGGCAGAGCCAGGAAGAAAGTCCAGGTGCTTTAACTACCAGGCCCTTGCTCTTTCCATTAGGCTACTTTGCTTGAATGCATACAATCATAAATTTATGAATTCATAAATATATACATATGTATGAATCTCCAATGATGATTTTGTACCAAAATACAGACTTGACCTAGGCTGTGTATTCTAGCCTGCTCATCTGCATTCTTTTTTTGAACTTCCTAAATAAAAAATGGAGTTCCGCTGCAGTTGAAGAGGTAAAAGTAAACTAGTACAGAGATGCCTTGTTTAGAATGGAGTAAGCAACATTTACCTCATGTCCAAAGTTCTCATGTTGCAGAGTGTGATTTACTTCAGACATCTTAGTTTTAAATGGAATGGTTTAATAGTGACCAGCCTACAGACAGAACAGTGCCATTAGCACTGAACGAAATCTCAGTTATCATGGGATTTTTTTCTGTCTGTGAACAATCCTCTCCAAATATCCAAGTGAATAGCTGTTCTCTGCAAACCATTGCCATAAAACACTGAACTCACAGTCCGCTTTAAAGCATGTGACCACCTCTCTCCCTTTTACCTATTGTTACTTACCTCCCACTCTCACAAGCCAGCACACTTAGTTTCTTTGACCCCAACCTATTTATGCCTCAATCTCATCTCTCTCACAGTTGCCTCCCTACTCATTTCTGCCTTTCTGCCTGGAACTCCCTTCCTTTTCCTATCCAACAGACCACCACTAATATCACCCCAGTAATATCCTCTCCTGCAGGAAGGTTTCCCTGGCTGTATTCTCATTTCATCAATTTATACTCCCGTACTTCTGCATCACCTGTACCTTTGGATTCATTGAGAAGCAGCGTGGCTCAGTGGAAAGAGCACGGGCTTTGGAGTCAGAGGTCATGAGTTCGAATCCCAGCTCTGTCACTTGTCAGCTGTGTGACCTTGAACAAGTCACTTATATCCTCTGTGCCTCAGTTACCTCATCTGTAAAATGGGGATTAAGATTGATCCCCATGTGGGACAGGGATAGTGTTCAACAGGAATGTGTTCAACCTGATTACCTTGTATCTACTCCAGTGTTTAGAACAGTACTTGGTGCATAGTAAGCACTTAATAAATACTATTATTATTATTATTATTATTCTATTGTCTCCTATATCAGTAATTTAATGATATGACACCCCCACTAGATTGTCAGGTCAATCAATCAATCAGCCAATCAATGATATTTACTGAGCACTTACTATGTGCAGAGCACTATATTAAGCTCCTTGTGGGCAGGAATTATGCTTCTGCTCACTGTAAGTCCTCAATAAATACCATTGAATGATTAAGCCATTTAAAGCATTGATTTTTGTAAACAAAGTAGTTAAATGTTATTTTTCAACATGATCTTATTTCTTTTCAACTTTGCTTTCAAATATAAGACAAATTCAGGGCTAACTGTATATTATCAGGCATTCATTTAATTCCAAGGATGCTCTTGTTTTAGGGTGATCAAAGAGCACTATTGAAAAGCTTGTCATCTGTAATTGCTGAAAAAACATTAATCTTTGCTGTTTAATACTGATTGACTGTAAAATCCCTACTAGAAGAGTAAAATAAGGAAATGAAGCCAACTATGAAATAATGCCAAAGTACAGAAGGTTAAGAGCTTGTGACTTTTCCCGAGGTTGATCATTTTGGAAGTTCTTTTATTACTGATGTAGATATCACTGTACTGAATAAGGTAATGGGAGAATTGAAAATGTATTTTCTTAAAAGGTGTTTATGAAACATTTAGTTCATGCAGAGAAACAGAGTCCTGACCTACACAAGAAAGTGAATTCTTTCATTTCTCTACAGCCATACACATACATTCTGAACTCAATAACATTTTTCTACCAAAAAAATCCATTTAATACTCTTCTGGGACTTCATAAATATTAATATATCAATATCTGTCTGTCTTGTTAAAATATAAGCTCCTTGTAGACAGGAATGTGTCAATTTATTATTTTGTTATTTTTAATCTTAGTATAATTCCCAAGAGCTTAGTACAGTTCACCACATAAAGTTGGTCCTCAATAAATGTTGTTACTACTATTATTACTAAAAGTCATGGTAATAAGGATTCTCTTCTGGAAATTTATGTAGAAATCTGGGATTGTTGGCATTGGTGATTCCAGCACTGTTTGCAATATTAGATCAATTACCAATGAGCACTTTCACTGCCCTGACCCTCAGTCATCTGTCGGTGAAATGGGAATGTAAATGGGTATTGTTTTGAGCTGGCAGATGATGTTATTAATGGCAAAGTTATAGCATACCAGGGGCCTGATTCTTACATTCTATTTTTGTTCCCTACCATCTGCTCAGCTCATAAAGATTCTATTTTTACTACCTTTGCTCACAGATTTCCAAAATCCTCCAAACAAGTTTATAGAAGATTAAAAAAAATGCTCTCTGGGTCTCATAACAAATTAATTGAAATAATTGGACTGGGCCATTTACAGCTGGGTCCAGTTGAGCTCACTGAAAGATTCTGCTTCTGCTTGAAATGTTACCTTGGGTCTTTTGTTGTGTAAAGCTCATTGTTGCACAGTAAACTGTTCTGTTGATCTGAGTTATATAATCTCTCACTTCTGATAAATCACTTTATATTTTGACCACTGTTTTGATTAAAAAAATTGTGATTATGTAAAATCAGTATATTTGATATTTAATTATTATTTATTTAGGTATGAAGTAAATAGATATTTTGTGTGTCTGGGTATAATTTCCCTCTATATTCACTCAGATAAAAGTGTTTTCAAATGCACTGGAAATATGTCTTCATTTCCTGTCTTTTATTCATTGCTCTAAAATGCGAAGGAAATGAATGAGAAGTATAAATGTTCAAAATACTGTTTTGGATTGTTATTTTGTAATGAACCACTTCCAGATTCATCAAAACAAACTTTTTCAGTTCTCTGTTTTTATGCTAAAAGAGTTTCAAGAAATGCTTGTTATTAATCTGAGACTTTATTCTAATTTTAAGTATAATGAATTTGATCAGTGGGCTTTATATCCGCAGACTCTTCCATTCTGTTTCTTTTAGCAGCATTATGTAAGGCCTTTTGCAAAGGTATCTCTTAACTGAGGAAATGAGAAGTTATGATTAGCATATTGTTATTTTATTCATTTTTTTAAATATGCCATAATTGACTTATGTCCCTTGATGATTTACAAAATGGAATCCCATAACTCAAAGGGACTAAAAATTAAACTTAGGGATAAAAATGGCTGTACAATAAATGTTGGGAGCCATTCTTGTAAATGGTGGTGAAATTGAAGTGTAAAACTGCATCTACCTCAGTTTGGATGTAAACAAAGTCAAGATTTGACAATGAATGCAGCATCAGCAGGATTTACTGTGTGCAGATACCTGTAATAAGCTCTTGGGAAACTACTTCACAATAGTATTAGCCTTGGTAGGCATGATCCTCGCCCACAAGGAGCTTACATAGCAGAGAGGGAGACATATTAAAATAATTTACAGATAGGGGACATAGAGTATAAGGATCTGTACATGGGTGCTGTGAGAAGACTTGTGAGTATTAAAGTGAGTAAGCATACACAGTCAATTTAGAGTTTACTAAGAGTGGAGTCTGAGTAAGGGAAATGAGTGCTTAGCAGAAGGAAGAGTAATTGAATGGATCAGTTTCAATAAGATCATTATGCCACTAATGGAAATTGAGCCACCCATTAAGAGGAATAGAGTCCTTACAACTTCCTGGTCAGTGTTAGAATCGTTTTTTACTTAAGATATACTTTCCTAAGAGCCTACCTCAGTACATTGCATACAATTTTTTTTCTTTTTTATGGTATTTGTTAAGGGCATACTATGTGCCAGGCCCTGTTCTAAGTGTTAGGGTAGGTACAAGATAATCAGGCTGGACAGACACTGAACCACATGGGGCTCACAATTTTAATCCTCATTTGCAGATGAGGTACCTGCTTGAGGCACAGAGGAAGTGAAATGATTTGCTCAAGGTCACACAGCAGACAAGTGGCAGAGATGGAATTAGGACCAGGTCCTTTGGACTCCCAGGCCTGTACTCCATCCATTAGGCCACGCTGCTTCCCTATTGACTGATTTATTGATCAAGCAAATCATTGTCCATTTTACCTGTTAGTATGAGTGTAATCATTAGGTACATAATGATGTACTGAAGTCTGCAACATCTCTTCTTCCTGTTGCTTGGCTCTTATTGAAATGTGGTATCCCACTCCACCTTTTAAAATAATGATTAATATATAGAAATTCTGTTTTCACTTTCATTTTTAACATATTAGTAATATACTTATTAAAAGCAGCAGGATAAGTAGAAACTACATTGCAGAAACCCTTAATTGACTTTCCTATTAACTTTCTAACTCCAGCACTGAAACTGTTTCTATCGATATTTTAATTTAATAGCAGGAAGTCAGAAGATTTCAGCAGATGGCTGCCACAAACGACATACTATGTTTCAGAATTAGTGTTCAAAACTCTGCAGCTTGGCACACTGTAACAGATCATTTTATTGCCTGCTGATGCCAGAGGAAATCTGGCTGAAGAGTATGATTTTCCTAATTCAATTTATTTTCAGCTTTTATTAAAACCCACCAGACTTGGTTAACAAATGTTTGGTAGTTGAAGAAATTTAGAGGTTACCAAGTGTTTGTGCCAGTGTCATTAACTAAATTCCAATTTATCCAAGATTATATAGATTGTATAGATCTTAGATTGCAAGCCACATATGAAAATGGGTCTGTCTGATCTGATATACCAAACCCAGCACTTAGCACATTGTTTGTTCCATAGTAAGCACCTAGTAAATACTGTCATCATTATTAGAGCTAATAATAAGCTAACACTGGTATTTTATCCATTTTTATAACAGTAGCTGACAGGGTCCCTTATGCCAGATATACTCCTCTGTGCCCACAGTAACACGAGGAGGCAAGGTTGGAATTAGTGAGGGAGAGGAAGCTATCACAGAATGCTCCCGGCCATACCCTACCACTCTATAATTGTTCTGGGTTTTTTTTCTATCAAATAATATGTGAAAATGCAGGGAGACTATGTTAGAGAAGCACTGTGGCCCAATGAAAAATGCCCGGATCTGGAGATCAAGAGGAGATAAGCGGAAATCCCAACCATTTACCTGCTATGTGAACTTGGACAAGTAGCTTAACTTCTCTGTGTCTCAGTTTCCTCACCTGCAAAATGGGGGTTCAATAACTGATCTCCTTCCGATTTAGACTGTTTGCCCCTTTTGAGACCTGATGATCTTGTTTCAACCCCATCACAGTACTTAGCACATAGCCATAGCGGTTGCTTAACAAATACCACAATTGTTGTTGTTGTTGTCCGTTGTCATCATTATCATTCCCCTGGGAAGCTCTGAGAAACATTGCTTCAGCTCCTAGGGCCATGCATGGGATTATCAGGCCAAATAAATTAGCATTGTACATTATAGGGAAATCTTAAAGCTTGCAGTCTTTTTTAAAGGCCAGTAGCTATTTGGCTGACTACTAGGTCTCTTAGTGGGTTGATTTTGTTTAATTATGGTATTTAGCATGTTGTAATAGTAAAATTTCAAGTTAAAAAAGAGCCAAGAGTATGATGGTAAATGAGAGAGTTTCTGTTACAAACAGTCCTGGGCTAATTTTTCATAGGCAATAATTGATTATAATGCCGAAATCATAATAGGTATCAACAGTATACTGATACTGATATACTGATACTTTATACAGAATGTTGATCCTTTGAAGTTCTCCATTAAAGCAGCAATCTGAGGCATGATTTCAATGTCTTCACAGCTTCAAGTAGGATTCAAGAGAAGGTGACATTTTGATGGTAGGTGAGGGTCTTTGGTGCATTTCTCCTTCAAGTAGTTATGAAAGATAAATTGAATGAAGCACTTTAAGGTTACCAGACAACTGATGTGACTATATCCTAGAAGAATGAAGATGACACTGAAAGTAGCAAATTATGGAAGGGCCCAGCCCTGGAAATGTATTTCTGTGTGATCATGAGCAATTCATTTGGTCTCTCAGATCGTAATTTCTTCAACCCTGAAGTAATTTGCCTAGTGTGACCTGCTCAGTTGGCCATTACTGTGAAGAACTTCATAAATGTAAATATTATTGTTATTCTAATAAATTTTGAAGTTCTTGTTGCCCTGATTGATAAGGAGAACCTGCTGTGCTAAGGAATTATGTACTGAAAAGAGTGCAGAGAGCTTGGCAGGTGTGCTGTTGAAATCGTTTTAAACCAGTGACATACTGCCAAAGCATGTTTTTCAGGATTATGCCTGATGGCACTATAAGATGCCTGTGGAGACTTTCTCTGCCAGAGTATGTCTCTGTTACTGTTGATACTTATTTGACAGGCCTTGATTTGGTGGCAACTTATGTCTCTTTTACTCGTGATATTTTGAACACCATCTGTTTCCTTTCCCTGTGTTGCTGTTTTTTCTGCTCTCTATAAATTTATCTCAAGCCTTCCTTAACTTAAGCATGCATGCAACTCTCCTCTTTCTCCTGGCTGTGAAGTTAAGCATACTAGCTTGCTATTTCTTTGTTATGGTTTGGCACACAACCTAACCTTCACAATTTCTACATATAATTTGTTCCTACACATAAAGGAAGAACCACACTTGAATCTCTCCAGTAGACTGGAAGTTAGCATATATCCTGTCTATTATTACATAACATACCTAGCCCATTTTTCTTTTTTTGAGAGAGGAAATAGATTCTGTAGAAAATGAGAGAGAATATTCCATTTTAAAAATTGTGTTACTGAGAGGAATATTGGAGCTTCAATTACTTGAATTTTATAGATGCTGAAGGGCATCATTGTCACAGAATGTGGTAAACTACTACGTCAGAAACACCAACAGTAGTAATTGTAGCTGAAAATGGATTCTCATAAACTGATCTGGCACAATGACTGGTTTACAGAGGCAGCTAAACTAAGTTCTGAGAGAAAATAGAGTTGTCTGATTCCTTCTTTCATTCATTCAGTGATATTTATTGAGAACCAAATGATGAATATATAATATTATGTGCAGGGACTTGAGAAGACACCAAAAAAGTTAAAACTGATCCCAGGTCTCAAGGATCAATCATTGACAGATATCTTTTTCAGTGTGTTCATTGAGCCAGTTACCCTGTGCCAAGAACTATACTATTTGAGAGAGTACAGTAAGTACAATAGAGTAAGTAAACATAATCTCCGTTCTCAAATATTTTACAATCTAACGGTGGAGACAGAAAGCTATAAACTGTGTACATTTGTTGGGAGCAAGGAGAAAAGTATGTAGTAAAAATATGGAAAAATGAAATGAATGAACAAATGGAGTTCAGGCAGTCCTTGACTTGAGACTTTTAGAGTTAAGAAAAATGGCACAACCTTTCTAAATTTGCAAACAGCTCCAGCTTATATATGATAATGTTGGTATTTGTTAAGCGCTTACTATGTGCAAAGCACTGTTCTAAGCATTGGGGTAGATACAGGGTAATCCGGTTGTCCCACATGAGGCTCACAGTTAATCCCCATTTTGCAGATGAGGGAACTGAGGCACAGAGAAGTTAAGTGATGTGCCCACAGTCACACAGCTGGCAAGTGGCAGAACCGGGATTCGAACCTCTGACCTCTGACTCCCAAGCCCGGGCTCTTTCCACTGAGCCACGCTGCTTCTCTATGTTGGCTTTGAACTTATTACACTAGCCTCCTTCCTAGCACTACCTCTAAAGATGTGGGCAGTAAGAAAGGGCAGCCCTCAGTAGCTGTGAGAAAATGGGAAACCATAATCAAGGGATGGGAATTGGGGAAGAAAGTTTAAAGAGGTTGATTGGGGGCAGAATAGGAGAGGTTGGGAAGTTGATAGAGGGGTTTACTGGATCACCAGAAAGAGCCTACAAGGAGATGTGGAGGTGTCTGATTTACTTACAGTGAGGTGAAAGTTGGCTACCCTACCATGGGACCACTCATGGAAACTGTCATACCTTGGAACTTCTCACAGCCCTACTAAAATATATCAATCAATCAATTGCATTTCTTGAGCACTAACTGTGTGCAGAGCACTGTATTGAGAGAGTACAATATAACAGAGTTAGTAGACATCTTCCCTGCCAACAACAGACATATCTCTTTCAAGCAGCCTTCTCTGGCTAACTTCTCATTTCTCCACCACCCATTTCATCCTCCCTTTTGCCTTTAGCCTTGGATCAAGACCCCTAGTCACCTGACCCCCAGCCCTAAAGCAGTTATGTGCACATATCCCTGTGCTCTGACCCTTCCCCTAATTGTAATTTTAATGTGTTTCCCCCAGGAGATTGTAAATCCCTGCTCTGCCACTTATCAGCTGTTTGACCTTGGGCAAGTCACTTAACTTCTTTGTGCCTCAGTTCCCTCATCTGTAAAATGGGAATTAAGACTGTGAGCCTCATGTGGGACAACCTGATAACCCTGTATCTCCTCCAGCGCTTAGAACAGTGCTCTGCACATAGTAAGCGCTTAACAAATACCAACATTATTAAAGTCCTTGAAGGCAGGAATTATGTCTACCAACTCTAGCACCATGGCCTAATGGATAGAGCATGGTCCTGGGAGTCAGAAGGACCTGGATTATTCTCCTGGCTCTTCCACTTGTCTGCTGTGTGACCTTGGGCAAGTCACTTCACTTCTCTGTGCCTCAGTTTTAGCTCATCTGTAAAATGGTGATTAAGACTGTGAACCCCAAATGGGACATGGACTGTTTCCAATGTGATTATTTTGAAGCTACCCCAGTGCTTAGTACAGTGCCTGGCATATTGTAAGTGTTTAACAAAAACCATAAAAAAAAGAAAACACTGTTGTATTATATTTTCCCAGGCACTGAGTACAGTGCTCTGCACACAGTACTCAATAAATAGTATTGATTGATCATGGAAGTCTTCTATAATTGATTAAACATTTAACTCTGCAGGTTTTTTGGTAAGAATATGGGATGCAAACTTGCTCAGGAACTTACTCCCCATATATTGCATTGCTTCTATGATAAAATTGATTAACCTTTACAACATTTGAACATGACAGAGTTTTCAGGAATGAATTGTGTCATAAGCCAGAAAATTGTATGTATATGCATAGAAGTGGCATGGCCTAGGTGATAGAGCATGGGCCTGGGAGTCAGAAGGACCTGGGATATAACCCCAAATCTACCACTTGTCTGGTGTGTGACCTTGGGTAAGTCACTTCACTTTTCTGGGCCACAGTTACTTCATTGGTGAAAGAGAGATTAAGACTGTGAGCCTGATGTGGGATAGGGACCATATCCAACCTGATTACCTTGTATCTACACCGGCGCTTAAAACAGTGCTTGACACATAGTAAGCACTTAACAAATACCATTATTATTATCATTACTAAGTCTATATATTAATCTGAAGCATGGTGCAAATCTTCTTCTGTGTTCTAAGGGTGACTGAGTAGAAATGTTAAGTGAATTTTAGAATGATATGACTGGGGACTGATTCTGACCTAATTAACTTATACCTACCCCAGTGCCTAGAAAACTGTTTGGCACATAGTAAGTGGTTAATGAATACTATTAAAAAAAATTCTGGTTATTCCATCATGAAAGAGGTGATTTTTTCAGAAGGACTTTGGAAATGGAAAGAGATATGGTCTCTATAATCAGCTTGGTCTATTGCTAGCTAATGTAAGGCACTGAATATTCTAACTGATCCATTCTGATCTTTACTCATTTCATGCTTATTGCAATAGCCTAAACTGCTTAAAAATCAGAATAGAAATCACATTCCTTTGAAAGGTGTTGGCTAATTGAACATACATAGGAAAGAATTCCATAATTTGAATTAGATATAGAGTGAGTGTAAAGCACACTTCATTTGTTATCATCAGTGATGCTGATTGGGCAGGTAATGACAAGTTGTTATGGTTATTTTTGCTCCTATTTTCCTGAGTTGAATTTTCTAAATCTTGGTGGAAGCTATGACTTTCAGGAAGGAATTGGTCTTTGAAGTTTGAAGAATTGAAATTTTGGGTTGAGTCCCACCAACTGTAAACTTTTCTCCAGGCGCTGCTGTATTTTGTGTCATTTGTCCTAACTTACCCTCCAAATATTTTTCAATTTAAATGCATCTATTGAATATCCAAGTCTCTGACATGGTATACTTGCCTAATTTGTCTAAATTTTCAATTCCATGAGTTCTAGCAAGACAAAAAGACAGTGGCTATCTAGCAAGAGAAAGCCCAGGAGAACCTACTGCTAGACGGTCACATAGAGATGTTTCTTCAGGTTCTTTATGATATTTGTTAAGTGCATGATGACTAAACATACCTACTGCCCCTTCTGACCATTATCTCTTTCTTTCCATCTTTCTTTTTTTCCTTCTATCTTAGAATGAATTTGGCAATGATTATTAATCTTTCTAGAAAACAATTTCATTTGTGAACTGGGGGGGGGGGCTGATTTTGAGATCAGGCTTTTTATCACTTTAGCAAGGCTATTTGAGCTGCAATAATAGTAATTATTACAACCTCTGTGATGTTTTTATGAACTTCTCAGACAGCATGCCCAAAAAAATCAAGAAGAAGAGTGATTACTTATGCAGACACTGATGTGATAAATACCTTTTTTATTCACTTCAGGTTAAATTGTGCATTTTAAATGTGGCCATAAATAGCTCTGTCAAGGTCACTTTATGGCCACTACCCCACAGATATGTACATACTATAAAAGTGTCCAGTAATTTACACTCTAGTTAAATTTAGGTTATTCTGCTTTTGAAAGCTTTAAAGTACCTTTCCTGTCAGGCTAATACATTTAAAAGTCCTAGATGAGTGAGCATCAAGTCATGTTAAAGAGCTGGGATGTTGTACAAAAGTGGTAGCCTCGACTATTAAAGCCCAACATAAACTGGAGGCATCCCGAACCTCGGAAATGCTTCTAAGAAAGGAAACAGAACATTGAAGTATCTCTACTAGCAGATGAAATGGAGTGATTAGACTTCCAAAGGTGGTTTTTGTTTTTGTTTTTTTTTACTAATTACAGCTTGATAAATTATGCCATAGATTAAAAATGAGCTACAATTTTAGTGTGCAAATTCAACGAGAATAGCAAATACATTTTCTGTGGAAGTGTCCAATGCAAGACTTAGTGCATTATGGGAACTCAGTAACCATTATTGTGATAATGAATCTTTATTTTCAGCAAGGCATCCATTATTGAGATTGTATCAGCAGTGTCAATGTTTTATGTATTGATCAACCTATTAATGTAGCCCTGATTTCTTCTGAAAATGATTTATGTATTAAAGACAAAGTGAAGCAGTTTTTTAAATACAAATACAGAATAGAAAAAAGTAAAGTTATAAAAAATGGAATTCTGATTCCTTTCATTACCTAAAGAAACATTTGACATTCATCTTACCCTTAAGGAAAACCATGTTAAAGGGTAATGTCATTTAGAACTCCAAAGTACAGTCTTTCTTATTCAGCCCATGACTTGTAAAGATAAATGATCCAGTACAGGGAAAAAAATGGTGTGCAAGGGACAAATAAATGAAGCTAGAAAAAAGAAGAATGAGTCTTGCCAGTAAATACATATTTTTTGTCTAGTGCATTCAAAATGTTGTATTGACACAAATTAATCTGGAGTGACAGCTAATCCACTGCATTAGAGATACTTTTAGTTTTAGGAAACAATAATAGGACTCCACATTTAAACCAGACTTGGCAGTGTATTTAGTCTCATTTGCAAAACTAAATCAGATTTTAACTTCAACCCTATAAATGGCCACTTATATTAGCCTGGACAGAGTGTAGTTGGGCAGAAGAAAATAGCAGTGTAAGGGATCTGCCAAAGAGATTCAAATGCTCCCCTGACTTCCCGTAGCTGGCTGCCCCACCTCTCAGTCAAGAGTGGTGTCCTTTAGTGTCTGGGCTTCCCATCACCATTGCGCTCATTTTTTAATATCTTCAATCAGTCAATCTGTGGTACTTATTGAGCCCTTACTGTGTGTAGAGCACTTTTCTAAGCTCTTGGGAGAGTACATTACAAGTGAGCCAACAGACACTGTCTCTGACCACAAGGAGCCTACAGTCTAGAGGGGGAGACAAACATTAACAGATACTCAGAGAATTTATAGATGTAAAAGACAGTCCCTGCCCTTGATGGTAGTTGAATGTGAGAAATTAAGGAAATATGTAAATATTAAATATAAGTATGTAATTAATCAGTCAGTAGTATTTACTAAGCAGGTATTTACTGTGTGCAGATCAGTGTACTTAATGCATGGGAAAGTACAATTTAACAGAGATGGAAGAAATGTTCCCTGCCTCCCAGGAGCTTAGCATCTAGTGCATGATGATATTTGCTTTGGATTTGTGCCGTTTATTCACCTAATATTCCCAAGTCCTTAGTGCAGTGCTCTGCAAACAGCAAGTGATCAAGAAATATGACTGATTGATTGACCCTACAAAGAGTATATGAGCTCAGAAATAGTAAAATGCCCAAATGAATAGCTAAATAAATATATGCATAACATATGTAGCAACAGTACTGAATTGGATGTAAGGATGATGGGTAGAGGAGACCTTTGTGGAGGAAGTAAATTTTTCAAAGAGATTTGAGAGATGGAAAGAATTTGGTGTGGGGGAAAAAGCTTTTCAAACTAAGGGAATTACAGGAAAAATTAGCAGGAGATGAAAGTCAAATCTGAGGGACATTTGGAGAATCTATGTGGATAGAGTAAGGCATAAACTGAAGAATAGCAGCAGAGGAGTATTAGATGGAGAACCTGGAAGCTGATGGTGAAAATGTATTGTTTTTTGCTAGGTGCAATTTGAAGAGGTTTTTGAGTAGGGACATAATGGGATCTGATTAGTGGTTAAAAAAATACTCTTTGAGATAATCCTTTTTTTTTAATCTTAGGCTGTGCTTTTTGGAAGCAAATCTTAGAAAATATAGGGTGATTGTAAGTAACCAATTTAAATATCCAAAAAGCTGTGAAAAGGTTGCATCTTTTTGGTGAGTTTCCTTTAAATCAGTGTAATGTTTTACATTGAAAAGTGTTTTTCATTTTATTTGATCATTTCAATCCCCGCCCTAGTTTTTAAAACTGTAGAATTCATCATATTAGAGTCTAAAATAGACAGACATTCTGTATTCCATAAACACATGCAATATTGACTTTCGGTGAGTAGTTCAATATGCTGCTGTCTTAATTCAAGAAATTCATTATTCGACATCTGTTTTTGAAGAAGATTTGTGTTATCAGTAGTGATTCCTATACAGCAGTTTCCACTAGAGTAATATATTGAATTTTCCACATCAGCACTCACTGTTAAATAGCAAATAGCTCAAATCTTGGAACTGTACTGAATCCAAGGAAGGAGGGAATTAGGACATGATGAAGCAGCAATTTCTTAGGAAGAAGTTGAGATAATGTTTCAACTGTCAGCAGACAATTATGCTACAAAGTCCTGTGTTCCCATATGCAAAATAATTTCTTAGTAATAATAATGGTGGTTTTAAGTAAGTTCTTTTTATATATGAAATGTTGAGACAAGTGGAGTGAATGATTGCCGTAATTTATACTTCTAACAAGTCAAGGGTTTGTTAGTTGCAGACTGGTTCAAGGTTCAAGGAACTAAATGTCTCTATAATAAACTGTGAATGAATGAGTCAATCAGTGGTATTTATTCATTGCTTACTGTGGCAGAGCCCTACACTGAACGATTGGGAGAGTATAATACAGTAGATGTGTTAGACACATTATCTGCCCACAAGGGACTTATGAATCCAGAACATGCTGTTTTGATCACCAATGGTATGTTCATCCTTTCTTATTTTTTTTTCCAATTTCATTAAGTTCAGTACTTAAAATGCATCTATTAATTCAATTGTACAGGTAGTTTATACAATAATAATATGGGTAGAAAGCAGTATAAAAAGAAAATGAGTTATTTATTCAGTGCTAATTATTCTAAAAGTCAAATATAAAAATGAAATTCTACTAAGCAAGTTAGTTAAATCACAGTAAAGATTAACAGTCGTCCTTCAGCCTGGTCCCATCAATTTTTCTACTGGTAATTAAATTCTGTCTGCAGTGAGGAACACCTTAAAAAAATCCCTCAATTTTCAGTCTGGCTTTGTGGTCTAAGTGCATATATACCTGGGGGTTGTGACAATTTGACATCCAAGAAGAATTAGGCTGTATCCATCTTCCCTGGGAGAACTAAGGAGCCAGCAGAAGAGAGTGAGGAGCGACATTCCACAGTTGTGTTTTAAATTTAAAGTTGTTTCTGAGAATCTTCTTGTGGATTTTGCCAGGGCTATCATCCTCCAAAGAGAACCTGTGTGAAGGAGCATCTGATATAGAAGAAGCGGGACTCCATTTCTTTGTCTTTCCCCCTGTTAGTTCACTAGGTGGGCAGTCCGTAATTGACACTTGTCATGTTTCTTGATCTGGAGCCCAACTCATACTCTGGTATAATACTGTGAGACTTGTCAATCATATTATTGGGAGTTGGGAGTAGGACATAGAGTGGGAAGGGGAGGGAAGGGGGAAAGAGGATGAGTTGCATATCAACTCTAAATAATCGCTAGTAGACAAATTTGAATAATGAGCCAATGTGGTGCCATGTCCCCTCTGATTGACATCTGACACAATCTGACACCAGCCTGGCATCTGCCTCGACCCCAGTCTGCTCCCCAATCAGCTTCCAAGAAAGGGTCTGGTTAATCTCTGCCTCCTGTGCCTGCCCTGGTTCACTCCCACCCTTATAAACCTTATAAACACACAGTCCTGATGAGACAATCCACATGCCAGAGTCTCCATCCCTGCTATTCCTGTTAACTTTCCCACCAGTCCACTCTCTGACCCCGTAGTTCCCATGTGTCCCCAGTGGAGGAAACCATGTGCATGTCCATGATGGGGGGAAACTATCCCTAGGGACTCTGTCCCCTCTTCCTCTGCTACAAAGTCCCACCTCCCTCTTCTCTGGCACCACACCCGGGTCACAAGATCAAGCAACTTGGTAATTTAAACTATGAAGAAAGTCAATTAGGATCCAATATAAATAGCTCATGTATTTGATTATTGTGAAGGATTTTGCCCGAATAATATGTTGTAGCCTAATGATCAGTTGTGGAACCCATAAAATCTGACCACACTGAACTGGGCCCTAATCCTGGTTTTGCCACTTGATTGCTGTATGACCTTGGGCAACTTCTCTGTGCCTCAGTTACCTCATCTGTAAAATGGATATTAAGACTGTGAGCCACATGGGACATGGACCATGTCCATTCTGATTACATTTATCTATCTACCCCATTGCTTAGTATAGTGCCTGATGCATAGTAAAACACTTAACAAACACCATTAAAAAAAACCCTGAAAATCTAGGTGAGTTTGGTGTTATCAGACCTTAATAATTTATTTTTCTGATCAGTTCAGTAAGTTCCAGAAATTAAAAATAAATCACCAGGCCTGAATCAAATAGTGGTGGTTTTGAAGGACCCATCCTTCAAGGCTTAATTATTACAGTTTAACTGACACCAATGTGCATGCATCAGAACAGTGGTGCCACCATGTAGATTAGAGATGTTTTAGTCTGTGAGCCTGTTGTTGGGCAGGGATTGTCTCTATCTGTTGCCGAATTGTACATTCCAAGCACTCAGTACAATGCTCTGCACATAGTAAGTGCTCAATAAATATGTTTGAATGAATTAGTAGAAAGAGCATGGTGCTGGGAGTCAGAGGACCTGGGTTCTAATCCCAGCTCTGCCATTTACGTGCCCTGTGACCTTGAGCAATTCCCTGTACTTCTCTTTGTGTCAGTTTCTTTACCTCAAAATGAGGCACCAAATTGTATGCTAGATAAATATTGCAAGGAATTTATCTCTTTATTATTATATTGTACTCTCCCAAGTGCTTAGTACAGTGCTCTTCACATAATAAGTGCTTAATAAATACTACTGAATGAACGAATGAATTCTCCTTCCAACTCAGAGTGGGAGCTCTATGGGGGACAGCGACTGGGTGGGTCCTACCCGATCTACTTGTATCAATCCCAGTGCTTAGAACAGTACTTGAGGTAAGTGCTAAATACCTGTTTTCCCTTTCCACTAGAGCTCTATGTGCGATAGAGACTGTTTGACCTGATGATTAACTTATATATACTGCAATGCTTAGTACAGTACTTCCACATAGTAAGCACTTAAATACTACAATTATTATTATTATTATTAATAATAATGACAACAGTAATAAAGCTCTTGTCTGCATATAGCCCTAGGCATTTAGCTAAATGTGCTGAGCCTGAGAAAACAGAGAGAGATATACAGTAATAGTCTCTTTCCTCAAGGAGTTTGCAATCAAAGTTAGTTTGGGTCATGTTTGGTAAACTTTAGATGGGGAATCAAATTTGTCCACTCTATAAATTGCTTTCCCAAATACAGGAAAAAGTGTACTTCTTTCCATGATGTATTTTAAGACAAATTGCAATACAATTACAATGAGAGTTCATTAGAAAATGTGTAAAATTGAAGGAACTTCCAAACTGCTTAAAAATTACAACCAGATTATTTCATCACTTTGAGATGTAACATCCATTTTCCTCTATCATGTACACAACTCATAAATTGTAGTCTAGCAGGATGATTAGTTCATACCCTGCTAGATTGACCTCTTTTGTCAGCTCTTCTGGGGAAGAAGATATATTAGGGTAAATGAGACCAAGTTTGTCACAAATGTTTTTATTAAAGAAGCCCACATATTGGATTTTATATAAATGTGTTACTACCTACAATAAATTAGATTTCCCACTTCTGAAAAATCTCTCACTTAAAATTTCAGCATCTCAGAAGAACTCAGATATCCATATTTAAAAGCTATTTTCCTTTTTGGGGAGGTTCCTAAATCATAGCTAATTTTTCATTAACACATTATTATGCAACATGAAGTATTACTTAAATAGCCTACAGTAGAGGGGAAACTTGTTGTTAAAAAATCTGCAAGTTATATGAGTTATGTTGGAATAGAAAAGTCCTATTCATTTATTTTTTGAATGTCATGTGCAATTTGGTATTTAACATTAATGGAATATGAAAATGAATTACCTCATTTCTGCCATAATGTGTGTTTTCATTACATGATTTGAATAGAACACTGTGGAAAAATAGGAGAATACAGTTAACATTCTACAGGTGTGGATTGATGAGAATTGGCTGTGAATTAAATAGAAGGCAACGGTGCCCGGTAGAAAGACCCTTGGACTAGAATCAGTAATCAGTGGACTTCATGATTACTGACTTTGTGCAGAGCATTGTACTAAGCACTTGAGAGAGTTTAATACAACAGAATTGGTAGATATGATCTCTGCCCACAAGTGGCTTACAGTCTAGAAGGGAAGACAGATTTCAAATTCTCCTCCCTACTACTTAGACTGTGAATCCCACATGAGGCAGACACTATGTCCAAACTGATGAACTTGTATATACTCCAGCACTTAGAACAGTGCTTGGCACATAGAAAGCATTTACAAAAAACATCAAAAAAGATAGCAAAAAACCCCCAAAGTTCTAGTCTCAGGTCTGCCAGTAGTCCACTATGTAACCTTCAGCCAGTCCCTTAATCTCTGTATGGCCCAATTTCTTTCATCTGGAGCTCAGTCAGTCAATCAGTGGTATTTATTCAGTCAGTCAGTCAGTGAATTTTATTTTTTGAGAGCTTACTGTGTGCAGAGCCTTGTACTGTGTGCTTGGGAGAGGACAATATAGCAATATAACAGACACATTCCCTGTCCACAACAAGCTTACAGTCTAAAGAGGAAGACAGACATTAATGTAAATGAATAAAATTTCAGATATGAAAATAAGTGCTGTGAGGCTGGGACGGGGGGATGAATAAAGGGAGGAAGTCAGGGTGACACAGAAGGGAGTGGGAGAAGAGGAAAGGAGGGCTACAAGAAGGCCTCTTGTAGGAGATTTGACCTCAGTAAGGCTTGGAAGGTGGGGAGAGTAATCGTCATATATGAAGAGGGAGGGCATTTCAGGCCAGAGGCAGGTCATCCTCCCTCCTCGCAAGTGCCACCCCCTCCACCTGCGCCTCAGACTCCATTCCTGCTCACCTTATAAAAACCATCGCCCCTTCCCTCCTCCCCTCCTTAACCTCTATCTTTAACCGTTCACTCTCCAATGGCTTCTTCCCCTCTGCCTTCAAACATGCCTATGTCTCCCCCATCCTAAAAAAACCCTCTCTCGACCCCACTTCCCCTTCCAGTTATCGTCCTATCACCCTACTACCCTTCATTTCCAAGCTCCTAGAACGAGTTGTCTACACTCGCTGCCTAGAATTCCTTAACTCCCATTCTCTCCTGGACCCCCTCCAATCTGGCTTCCGTCCCCTCCACTCTACCAAGACTGCTTTCTCTAAGGTCACCCATGACCTCCTTCTTGCCAAATCCAATGGCTCCTACTCTTTCCTAATTTTCCTTGACCTCTCATCTGCCTTTGACACTGTCGACCATCCCCTTCTCCTCCACACCTTATCTCACCTTGGCTTCACGGACTCCGTCCTCTCCTGGTTCTACTCTTATCTCTCTGGCCGGTCATTCTTGGTCTCCTTTGCAGGCGCCCCCTCCCCCTCCCATCTTCTAACTGTTGGGGTTCCTCAAGGGTCAGTTCTTGGCCCTCTTCTGTTCTGCATATATACTCACTCCCTCGGTGAACTCATTTGCTCTCATGGCTTCAACTATCATCTCTATGCAGATGACACACACATCTACATCTCTGGCCCTGTCCTCTCCCCCTCCATTGAGGCTCGTATCTCCTCCTGCCTCCAAGACGTCTCTACCTGGATGTCTGCCCGCCACCTAAAACTCAACATGGCCAAAACTGAGCTCCTCATCTTCCCTCCCAAGTCCTGTCCTTTTCCTGACTTCCCTATCACAGTGGATGGCATGACTATCCTTCCTGTCTCTCAAGCCCGCAACCTTGGTGTCATCTTTGACTTGGCTCTCTCATTCACCGCACACATCCAATCTGTCACTAAAACCTGCCTGTCTCACCTTTATAATATTGCCAAGATCCGCCCTTTCTTCTCCACCCAAATGGCTATCTTACTGTTATGGGCTCTCATATTATCCCGGCTGGATTATTGTGTCAACCTTCTCTCTGATCTCCCTCCTGTCTCTCCCCACTCCAGTCTATTCTTCATTCCGCTGTCTGGCTCATCTTCCTGCAGAAACGCTCTGGGCATGTCAGTCCCCTTCTTAAAAACCTCCAGTGGTTGCCTATCAACCTCCACATGAAACAAAAACTTCTCACTCTAGGCTTCAAGGTTCTCCATCACCTTGCCTCCTCCTACCTCTCCTCCCTTCTCTCTTTCTACTGCCCACCCCACACTCTCCGCTTCTCTGCCGCCCACCTCCTCACCGTCCCCCATTCTCGCCTATCCCGCCGTCGACCCCTGGGCCACGTCCTCCACTGTCCTGGAATTCCCTCCCTCCTCACCCCCTCCAAACTAATTCTGTTCCTCTCTTCAAAACCCTACTTAGAGCTCACCTACTCCAAGAGGCCTTCCCAGACTGAGCTTCCCCTTTTCCCTCTGCTCCCTTTGCTCCCCCTCTAACCCCCTTCACCTCCCCTCAGCTAAGCCCTCTTTTCCCCCCCTTTCCCTCTGCTCCTCCCCATCTCCCTTCCCCTCCCCTCAGCACTGTGTTTGTTCGCTCAATTGTATATATTTGCATTTCCCTATTTATTTTGTTAATGAGATGTACATCACCTTGATTCTATTTATTGCTATTGTTTTTGTCTGTCTCCCCCGATTAGACTGTAAGCCCATCAATGGGCAGGGACTGTCTCTATCTGTTGCCTATTTGTACATTCCAAGCACTTAGTACACTGCTCTGCACATAGTAAGCTCTCAATAAATACTATTGAATGAATGAAAAGATCAGCTGCAAGATAGACAAGATCTCGGTACATGAGAAAAGTCTAATTATGATATTCATCAAACTGTAAAGTGTGTTTTTTTTTCACTCAACCAGTACCCTTGACTGATGGAGAGGCAACCTTCTAGCCAATGAAGACCCTTAAAAATGTCTAGTTGGGTAACGACATGTACCAGGTCATCCACCACCCTCATTACCACATTTCTTCCAGGCCAGTTTCTGGAATCTGGTGGGGTGGGAAGAATGAGGGAATATTAGATCCAGAGAAAGATGCTTTGAACGAGGTTTGTTTTCTTAGTTAATTAAAGAAACTACGAAATACTGTTGAGCTAGGACATCTTGGTGTCTGCCTGCAGTAGAGGATGAAAGACAAGCTCTGAGAGCTGTAAAGACATGTGGCCCTAGGGACTTAAGGACATGAGACATCTCCACCAGCTTCCCACAGCCACCCCGAGGCTGGTCCCCGATGACCCCCTATAATAATAATAATTAGAATATTTGTTAAGAACTTATGTGCCAGGCAATGTACTAAGCCCTGGGGTGGATATAAGCAAATCAGGGAGGACACAGTCCCTGTCCCATATGGGAACACAGTCTCAATTCCCATTTTATTGATAAGGTAACCGAGACACAGAGAAGTGAAGTGACTTGCTCAAGGCCACACATCAGACAAGTGGAGAGCCAGAATTAGAACACATGACCTTCTGACTTCAGGCCCGTGCTCTATCCATTACGCCATGCTGCTTTTCTAAGGGAAATGCTTTGACTTTGGTCCTAAGGTAGTGGGAGCAATAGGGGTGATAGGACTTGGGAGGCATGGGGAGAACTCCCCCAAAGCTTACGGAAGGCATGGAGTCCTTTAGGACCCCGCAGAGGTTAGCAGGGGTCCAGGCACTCCAAAAGTGACTCTGTGGGTCCTTTTGGTTAGGATGTAGTGCTGAAAACTCTTGATAATTTCTCACAGGGTTAAGTATAAGATAATCAGGTTGGACACATGGGGCTCAGTCTAAGGGAGAGAGAGAAGAGGAATTTAGTCCCATTTTACAGATGAGGATATTGAGGAATTGAGAATTTAAGTGACTTGCCCAATGTCACACAACAGGAAGGTGGTAGAGTTGGAATTTAGAATTCA
This sequence comes from Ornithorhynchus anatinus, assembly GCF_004115215.2. Taxonomy (NCBI): domain Eukaryota; kingdom Metazoa; phylum Chordata; class Mammalia; order Monotremata; family Ornithorhynchidae; genus Ornithorhynchus; species Ornithorhynchus anatinus. Next base: position 75,720,333 of record NC_041728.1, on the reverse strand, counting down.
AGTCCCACATCAGTTTTCCTGCCATTAAGTGCACTACTTCTCTGTAGTATCTATTGAACTCCTAGTGTGTGGGAGACACTGCATTAATTAGCCTAGGAAAGTAGATGTGCTCTTGTCTAGCAGTTGGTAGTGAATTTTGTTGATGAACTTGTCTCAATATCTTTAAATTAGATTAAAGTCCCTTTTGGAGTAAAAATGAGAGAAAAAACAAATCTGTTAAAATTGTTTTTGCATTCTTGAAGTTTAATCTTATTTAAAAAGAAATGATAGAAATTGAGTACTGATGGTGGGTTTTTCTTAACAGAATAAAATCTTATCAGTATTCCTGTGCTAACCTGCATCATATTTCAACTATAGTTTCCATTATATCTCTTCAGAACCTTTTTAGGCCCTCGATGGTAGAAGCATATATGTTTAATCTATTGATCATTCAGTAGCACATATTGATCCTCTTCTGTGCAGAGCACTTGTACTTAGGATTTGAAAGTGATAAAGTAGAGGTCAAAAACACAATCTGTGCCCTAGTGGAGCTTATATCCTCATAGGAGAAACAGGTACCATGAAGAGGAAAGAGAATATGAAACTATGTATAGGTGGATAAATGCTTAAGTAGTAAAGTCTCTAAACTGTAAGCTCATTGTGGGCAGGGAACATGTCAACCATTTCTGTTGTGTTATGCTCTCTCAAGGACTTAGTACAGTGCTCTGCATACAGTAATCATTCAATAAATACCATCAATTGAATATGATGATAAATATATCCAAATGTTCTACAGATAGCTGTGTGTTGAAATGGAGAGTGAATGATGGGAGGAAATGACTTGAGGAGAAGAAATGTAATCTGCGAAGACTTCCTAGTGCTTTGAAAATGGATAAAGCTGTCATTTCATGCATTTTTGATGAGGGAGGAAGTTCCAGGTAGGGGAAAGGTTTGTAAAGATATGTCAGAATTGAGAAAAAGGGCATAGTGAGATTAGGAAGAATGAAGAGTGCAAGCTGGGGTGAATATGGAAAAAATTCACTGCCTTCATTCTTCCCAAACTAGCCTTCTAGCTGTGCCTCACTCTTAACTCAGCTGGAGAGTTCTCTTGCTCTTCCCACTCCCTAATTCAGACAGAATACAGCTCTCCCCAAAATCAAAGCTCTCCTGAAAGCCCCCGTCCTTCCACCTGCTTTCCATGATTGAGATTCCTTTATCCAGAGCCCTATCACCTCTTTATCCAATTCTAGCACTTGCAAATTTTACACTTTTTTTAGCACTCATTTAGCACTCAATTACTCATTTTGACCAGTCATGTTATGAGTTTGCCTCCCTATGAGACTGTAAGCCCCTTGTTTTAGGGAATGTGATACTTATTTTGTACTTCCAAGTGTCTCGTACAGTGGAATGTTGCAAATGAGTATTCGATAAATGCTATTACTACTAAGGGAGAGCTAATAAGATAGAACATGATGAGGTGTGTTAAAGCTGATGGTCAGGGGTTTCTCTTGAATGCAAAGAATGGATAACCATTGACAAACTTTGAGGAAAAGAGAGATATGACCAGATCTACATTTCAAATAGTGATCTAGATAGAATAAAGTTTGGACTGGAGAGGGGAGGGGCAAGAGACAGGAAACCAGTGGAGAGAGTGATACGATATGGAAATTTAATAAGGATATTGAGTGCTTGTAAGCTATTTAGGATCCAGGGAATAGACAAAAAACTGGCAGGATTTAGTGAAAGTATATGAAAGTTGAAATAGAGCATTCAAGGATAAAATCCATGTCGGGGACTTCTGGGATAGCGAGAAGTTTTGTTCTGTTTTGCTTTGCTGTCTGTCTCCCCCGTTTAGACTGTGAGCCCATCATTGGGCAGGGATTGTCTCTAACTGTTGCCGAATTGTACATTCCAAGCGCTTAGTACAGTGCTCTGCACATAGTAAGCACTCAGTAAGTATTATTGAATAAATGAATGAATGAGTGATATTGTTGACTGTTGTGGGAGAGTTACATGGAGGAGTGGATTTGGGAGGTAAGTTGAGGATTTCAGCTTTAGACTATGGAGCTTAAGGTGACAGTGACATCCATGGCCATTGTTTTGGAAGCAAGAGATATGTGAATTTGAGTGGATGAGCTCCCTGAGGGAGCAAATGTAAAATGAGAAGACTTAGAATCCAGAACAGAGCCTTGAGAGACACCCATTTTTTGGAGTGAAAGAAGGAAGTTGAGAGAGCAACCAGAATGGTAGGATGAGAACCAGAAGAGAACCAGGTGATCAAATCCAAGTTAGATAGGATTTCTAGGAGAAAAGAGTGTTCATGTGTGTCAAAGACAGCTGAGAGGTCAAGGAAGATTAAAATATAGGATTACAAGTCCTTACAAGTTACATGCCATTTCAGGGAATCTTCTCATCTCTACCTGTAATGCTCATCTCTCCCTGCAGTGCCTCTCAAAATTACTAATAGTTTTTTATTCCTTAAAGGTCAGTGATTTTTCTCCCACTTATCGGTAAGCTGAATTCGAATGAGTGAGATGATTTTAGTAACTCATAGCTATCCAGATGGTGTAAAATTGCCTGCAGGCAGTATCTTATATATTGCTATTATGATGACTAACTCATGAAAATTAGATTCTGTATTAATAAGTTTTCTCCGTAGAATTCATCATGGTAGAATTCTATTTGTTATTTAGCAGTTTTTGGCTAAAGTGATATGATATGAAAAAGAATGATAGCTGTAGTTCAAGGACCATCTTCAAGGAAAGAAATCAGTAGCAAAGGAAATCAGAAGCCATTTTCTAAATACACTTCAGTGACATCAGTTTAAATTCAAAGAGATACCCAAACTAAACTTATTCACATAGCTTAAATTGGGAATAAGCAAAAATGTTCCTGAATGTATTTGGTATTGTTACAGTGATAAAGTAGATAGTTGTAAAATTGTATCTACTAGGCCAACGAAAAATGGGTGTTTTTTTATTATGTGGCCATTATCCAGGAGAGATATGGGCAGGAGGAGTTTTAAAGAGGAAGTGGTAATTGTTATATATCTCCCCATGTTGCCTGAGTTCTCCTCCTCCTCTTCCTCCTCTGAAGCTGGCACCCACCCTACTCCAAATTTCATGATGGGGTCTATTATCTAGTTCAGGGTCCAGCAACTCTGTGCAAAAGAGATAAACAAATTTAAACTTCTGAATGGTTGGGTCACAAAGATTCACACTTCAATTAAAAAAAAATCACACTCATGTATTTTACTATAATATGAATCGAACAGTTTTAAATCTCTTGCATCCCCACCTCCCAGTGCTAGGTCTGCTCGGAGGGAGCTGGGCTCGATTAGTCCCCTCCACCTGGGAGCTATCATTTTCTTGCTTTTCTAGAGCTTCACGTGACTCAGGCATGGTGCAATATGATGATATTACTTCAGGAGGCTGATTCATAGCAATAGCTGAGTTTGTCAGAGAAGCAGCGAAGCCCAGTGGAAAGAGCATGGGCTGGGGAGTCAGAGGTCATGGGTTCAAATCCTGGATCCGCCACTTTGGGCAAATCACTTAACTTCTTTGTGCCTCAGTTATGTCATCTGCAAAATGGGGATTAAGACTGAGAGCCCCACGTGGGACAACCTGATCACCATGTATCCTCTTCAGTGCTTGAAACAGTGCTTTGCACTTAGTAAGCACTTAACAAATGCCATCATTATTAGTACTTCCAGAGAGGAAAGGAGGTCAAGGGAAGGGCAGGTGAAGGGTAGGCACCTGCACAAGTTAGTCCCATCCCTCTTCTCTCCTCCTCCCTTCACCTCTCTAATACTCCAACTAAGCATTAGGAGAGTGTCTACCCAGTGGGGTTTGAAAGCTATAGCATAGACCATCTTTCACCTCCCACACTCATCAACAGAAGACAAGAGCCCTTCACCCTCCCTCTCTTTGGTCTGCTCTCCAGTCTCTGGAGCAGTAGTAATAGTAGTCATATTCATTAAGCATGCAGTTGGTACAATCCACTGTACTAAGCAATAAAAAAAATAGAAAGCAAGCAAGGATTATATCCCCTGCCCACAAATACCTTTCACTCTAAGCAGAGTGGCTCAGTGGAAAGAGCACAGGCTTGGGGGTCAGAGGCCATGGGTTCTAATCCCAGCTCACCTGTCAGCTGTGTGACTTTGGGCAAGTCACTTAACCTCTCTTTGCCTCAGTAATCTCATCTGTAAAATGGGGATTAAGCCCAATATGGGACAACCCGATTTACCTTGTATCTACTACAGTTTAGATTAGTGCTTGGCACCTAGTAAGCGCTTAACAAATACATTATTATTATTATCAATAAGGGAGTATGAAGCAGATATTCACCAGGATAGAATTTGGTTGAGAGATGAAACAGTCATTTTGGTGCTTTAGCCAGAGCTGCCTGGTTGAGACTTAGTGTGTTTTGGAAGACTTAAATCCCATATCCATTCTGGCTCCAGGAAACTTTCCAGGAGACAACTGAGTGCTGCTCTGGAGTCTGGGGAAGCAAACAGCAGCAACAAAAATGGAGTTATCTGTGGCTGTGCTAGGGCACACTGCTGGTGAAGGAAGTTTCTCCATGTCCAGGGAAGATCACGTCCATTCCAGATCACTCTAGCATGTCCTTGGTTTTGGCTGCTCTACCCATTATCCCCAGAGCCAGAAGAATATGTCCTGGATTCAAGTTGGAGCATGTCCAGAAATGGCGGGAAAATACATTTCTTTGGGGTCCAGGATCAGTGAATAGTGTTCATTTAGTGCCTACAGTGTGCAAGGCAGTGTACCGACTTTAGGGCTGGCTTCAGAGGGTAAGCAAGGTAAGTGGTTACCTTGGGGCAGCACGGGACTGAGACCCCGTTAGCCTCACGACCTTCCCAAAATGTCCTACCTTCATTGGAGACTTATCAAGATCTCCACCATGGCAGGGTAGAGTCCCCGCCACCCCCTCCCCATGCCAGAACCAGAGTAGTTTAGTGAAAAGAGCATGGGCTTGGGAGTCAGAGGCATGGGTTCAAATCCCAGCTTCACTAGTCAGCTGTGTGACTTTGGGCAAGTCACTCAACTTCTCTGTGCCTCAGTTACCTCATCTGTAAAATGGGGATTAAGACTGTGAGCCCCACATAGGACAAACTCATTACTGTAAAATGGGAATTCAATACCTCTTTTTCTCCTATTTAGACTGTAAGCCCCACACAGGACAGGGACTGGGTCCCACCTGATTATTACCTACCCCAGTGCTTGGAAGAGTGTGTGACACATAAGAAGTGCCTAACAAATACCATAAAAAAGTTGTCCCCGTCTCTGAACCTGATCACTGGGAGAGGCCTAGATGGGATACTACCCCAGCACCTAGAATAGTGCTTGGCACATAGTAAGCGCTTAACAAATATCATTATTATTATGTGCATGGGAGACACCTTTAATAGTGTTTATCACAGGGATTCTCCTTTCTCCTTACCCCTTTCCCTAGCCAGCCCCACAACCACAATTGTCTGAAATACAGGCTTTGTCTAATAAGGTTTGATGTTTCATTTTTTCTTTCACTAAGACTTAGAAAGTTTTTCCTCCTTTCATCCCCTTTCCCTTCCATATCCCAGTGTTTGGGTGACAGAGGTGTAAGAGAGAGAGGCCAAGGAAGGCTTATCTTCTCCTGGGAAGGCTTAACTTCCCCGGGGAATACTTGGGTCTGGGTACCACTCTTCCCAGCTGGGCAGAAGGACTGGTGCACTCACAGGTGCAGATCTTCATAGGGGATTACTTCCTAATTACTCACCCAGGTAACCAAGCCCAGAGTTCCCTGCCCACAATACCTACACTCCACCTTTGAGACCCAGTTTGGAGATGCTTGGGAGGAGCCAATCCAGAACAGAGAACTACGGGAAGAAGCTAAGAGGATCAAGATGAACCGTAGGTGAAGGTATGAGCAGAGGAGCATCAGGAGCAAGTCCGGGAGTTATAGACAGAACAAGAGAACCAGAGCAGCAGCTGTAGCACAAGTTTGGAGCAGTTTCCTGTCCCATCTAGGCCTCTCTCAGTGATCAGGTTCAGAGACGGGCAACTTTTTTATGGTATTTGTTAGGCACTTCTTATGTGTCACACACTCTTCCAAGCACTGGGGTAGGTAATAATCAGGTAGGACCTGATCCCTGTCCTGTGTGGGGCTTACAGTCTAAATAGGAGAAAAAGAGGTATTGAATTCCCATTTTACAGTTGAGGATACTGAGGCACAGAGAAGTCAAATGACTTGCCCAAGATCACACAGCAAGTAATTGGCAGAATGAGGATTAGAACTCAGGTCTGCAGACTCCAAGGTGCGTGCTCTTTCTCCCAGGCACACTGTTTCCTATTCTGTTCTTCTATGGCTATCCACCTCACCCTTTATCTCATCCCAGGAAATCCCTGATCCTGCCCAACATGATTTAGGAAAGAACAATAATGGGACAAATGGGAAGGTGGGGGAGATATAGTTTTGGGGGCCAATAATGGAAATGTGTGTTCCATGGCAGGGCAAAGCAGTGCTCTTTGTTAACCCACATCATGGTTGTCAAGCAGTTTAATGTTGTTACAGCTGAGCTGATTTACAGCTATACAGCTGATATAGATTGATCCACTAGAATCCCACTCCTGCCATACCAAATCCTTAATTTTCCATTGTTATGGAATATGCTGCATTCATATACAGAAACTTAGAAACTGGGGAACCAGCATGTCTCAGTGGAAAGAGCCTGGGCTTCGGAGTCAGAGGTCATGGGTTCGACTCCTGGCTCTGCCACTTGTCAGCTGTGTGACTGTGGGCAAGTCACTTCACTTCTCTGTGCCTCAGTTACCTCATCTGTAAAATGGGGATTAACTGTGAGCCTCACGCGGGACAACCTGATTACCCTGTATCTACTCCAGTGCTTAGAACAGTGCTCTGCACATAGTGAGTGCTTAACAAATGCCAACATTATTATTAAAAAGTCCATGGCCTTCTATGAATCTGGTTTACACCCTGTCCAATCATTCAGCACTTAGCACTTGGGAAAATGCAGCAGAGGCAAAAGACTCAATTCAGACCCTCTAGGACCTTACCTTGATTCTTCTGCCTCTGTGGGCTCCATTTGTTGGCCAGGGTCCCAGAGTGATTGTCTCGCCTGCCCCAAGCCCTGCTTTTTCCACTTTTCTCCCTTTCCTTCCCCATATCTCCAAAGCTGTTTACAGCACAATATAGGTAGGCACTTTACTATTCTAAAATGATGAACTTCTGAATTGGGTTGCTTAATTCCCTGAGCTAGCTTGGTGTGCTCAGCACATTAGCATTTTATCCTGCTCTTTGTTTTCTGGCAATTTTGAGGGCACCAGGAAGCACTAACAGCTCAGCGTTTTCAAGCTTCAGGAAATTGGAATTGTTCTTTCTTGCATACTTTTAACCTCCTGTCAACCTACTTTGGAAGCAGGAGTTGATTAGTTATATTTTTCTTTTAAAAACAATGTTGTATATTAAAGGAACTGCTAGAAACTGTGAGTTGGAAGAAAAGATAGGTTTCAAGTTTCAAAACTCACAGACAGCCAAGAAAGTTTCAAGGTAATCGCAAATGATGACAAAGAGAATGAGAAAGGAAAGAAACCATTTTCTCCAATAAACAGTCTGACAGGTTTTTGAAGCAAATGAGTGAGTTTTAGTATTATATACATACTGCATTTCTGTGTAAATGTTATAAATTATATATCTTTAAAACATGGCTTCAAAAAAATGGAATTACTATATTTTGTTTTTTAATGGTATCTGTTAAGCATGTGCCAGGCACTGTTCTAAGCACTGGGGTAGATACAAGTTAGGTTGAATACAGTCCCTGTCCCACCTGGGGCTCATAGTCTTAATCCCATTTTACAGATGAGTAAATTAAATGACTTGCCCAAGGCCACACAGCAGACAAGTAGCAGAGCTGGTACTAGAACCCAGGTTCTTCTGACTCCCACATCTGTGCTCTTTCCATAAGGCCACACTGCTTCCAAACTTAAGAAGAAATCTGGTCCAAATGCTTTATTTTAACCCATGGAAAAATTTAATGACTAGAATGAAATCCTAATTGTTTTTACCAAGTCCATAAAACCTCATTAACAGTTAGGGATATTATTTAAGACTACATTCAGAAGTTTTGGTAAATTACTGCCTGGCTTGTGTCTCCACAAACAAAAGGAATGGTAAATTTGTACAGTTTTATGATCAACATAACCAATAAGGATAGTTTGAAATGTTCAAGCAAAAATTTCCTCTAATTCTTTAATATACTTTTTCAAATATGAATACTTGTCTTATTGTCTTATTTCTTTGCTTCATTTTATGTCGACAGCCATTTACTCTAAGGCAACAGTAATTTTCATGGGGGAACATATGTAGATTAGGGAAAAGGGAAGGAGACAAACCCTTGCCTTATTTTTCAAAATTGTAAGAATCATTATACCAAAAAGATGATTTCCTTATAAATTATTTAATATTCTTATAGATTTGCATAAAGTAGCTTTCAATTATTTCAGTATTAAAAAGAGAACAAATACCAAGGTTTTCAACTGTGATTTTTCCATCCACTGTTGAGTGAAGTCTCATTTTTCTGGAAACCATTTTGACCATTTCAGTATATAGGTCTAGTTTTCTGTGGGAAATCAATTATAATTATTGAATTCTTATCATGTGTGGAGCAGTATACTTAGCACTTGAGAGAGTACAGTTTATCAGAATAGGTAGTCACCTTACCTGCCACAGTGAGCTTCAGAGCTATCGTTACAGGCCCACTGCTCCTTTCTCTTGCTATCTTTGACAGTGGGACCATATAGAATTGTTCTGTTACTAAGTCAGTAGCTCATGGGCAGGAACAAGGGGGCATAAGCAGGAAAGTTGCAAGGGAAGTGCATTTCAAAGCTTGAGAGGAATGACAAGTGTTAGCCTGGGAATAGCGGGAAAAGAGATTTGGTTTGTAAAATGGGAACTGCTAGTGGAGATCCTTGGTTAGCCAATTGGGTGTGTGGCGGGAGGGGCTGGAGCACTGTTTTATGTGAAGTGAAATGGGAGGTCATTGGAAGATTTTTAGGAGTGGAAAATTAAGGGCCAAATTTTGCTTCAAAATCATCTATACATCAGTGTGTAGCATTGTAAAAGTGCAACAAAATTGTGTGCTTGTTGGAGGAAGAGACTTACAGTGTAATCAACAGAGATAGGAAAGTTAGGAGGAGTGAGTTTAGGAGATGAGAAGAGAAACTCAGAATTTATGCTTGTTGAGTTTGGGCTGCAGGTGCACTGTCCTAGTGGCAGTGTCCTGGAAGAAAGAGGAAATGTGCAATTGGCATATTTGCGAGTTAGACTCATAGAGGTGGTATCTGAAGATACAAGAGAATGATCACCTTTCATTCATTCAATAATATTTACTAAATGCTTACCGTGTGCAGGCCACTGTACTAAGCGCTTGGGAGAGTACAACTTAACAGGGAACAGACACATCCCCTGCCCACAATAAGTTTACAGTCTAGAGGGAAGGACAGACAAAAACCTAAATAAATTACAGATATATACATAAGTGCTAGGTAATGGGTGTAGAATGAGAAGAAAGGGCCCAGCACAAAGCCTTATGAGATGCTCAGTTAGGGGTGTGAGGTAAAAGAGGAACTAGCAAATGAAACTGAGAATGAGCAGTCAGAGAAGAAAGAGAACAACCAGTCAAGTATCAAGTCAGCAAAACCAAGGCCTGATAATGTTTCAAGAAGGTGCTAGTCACCCACAGGATTGGTGGCAGCTGAGAGGTCGAGGAGGATTAAGACTTGTTGAGAGCAGGGAAACATCCACCTGGTAAAAGACAAACAGTCTTGGAGTAGTAGCTCTTTTTACCTATGAGAAGCAACATGTAGTGGATAGAGCATAGGTCTGGGAATCAGAAAGTCATGGGTTCTAATCGTGACTCTAATAATGTTGGTATTTGTTAAGCGCTTACTATGTGCAGAGCACTGTTCTAAGCGCTGGGGTAGATACAAGGTAATCAGGTTGTCCCACATGCGGCTCACAGTTAATCCCCATTGTACAGATGAGTTAATTGAGGCACAGAAAGTTAAGTGAATTGCCCACAGTCACACAGCTGACAAGTGGCAGAGCCAGGAGTCGAACTCATGACCTCTGACTTCGAAGCCCAGGCTTTTTCCACTGAGACTCTGTCACTTGTCTGCTTCTGACTTTGGGAAAGTCACTTAACCTCAGTGGGCCTCAGTTACCTTAGTTGTAAAATGGAGATTGAGAGTATGAGGCCCATGTGGGACAGAGACTGTATCCAACCCGATTTGCTTGTATCCACCCCAGTGCTTAGTACAGTGTCTGGCACAGAATAAGTGCTTAACAAATACCATAATTGCTATTATAATAATGATTATTATTAGTATAACCCAAAAGTTTTGATCAAGCCAATCATCAAATGACCTGGCCACCTACTTCATTAAGAAAAATTGATACTATCAGGTGTGAGCTCCCTAAAATTGCCTCTGCCTCTCCTTAGTCCCTCCCTCTTAGGGCCCCCTCTTCAACTCTCTCATCCTTCCCAGGAGTATCTCTAGAGGAGATCTCCTGCCTCTTTTCAAAAGCCACCCTATCCACCTGCACATCCAACCCCATTTCTTCCCACCTTATTAAAATCCTCACCCCCTCCCTTCTTCACTCCCTAACAGCTATCTTCAACTATTTACTCTCCAGTGGCTTCTTCCCCCTTTGCTTTCAAACATGCCTATGTCTCCTCTATCCTAAAAAATACCCACCCTTGACCCCAGGGATCCCTCCGGTTATCACCCCATCTGCCTCCTATCATTCTCCAAAATCCTTGAGCAAGTTGTCTTTACTCACTGTCTCAAATTCCTCTCCTCCAACTCTCTCCTTGACCCCCTCCAATCTGGCTTCTCTCCCCTTAACTCCTTAGAAATCACCCTCTGGAAGGCCACCAAAGATCTCCTTCTTGCCAAATCCAATGACCTAATCCTCCCTGACCTTCGACACTGCCTTCAAAACTGTGGACAACCCCTTGTTGTGGAAATGGTATCCTACCTTGGCTACATTGACTCTGTCCTTTCCTGGTTCTCCTCATCTCTCAGACGATTCATTCTCAGTCTCCTTTGTGAGCTCCTCCTCTGCCTACCACCCCTTGCCTGGGGGGGGGGATCCCTCAACCTTCAGTTCTGTGTTTCCTTCTATTCTCCATCTACACCCACTCCCTTGGAGAATTTATTCACTCTCATGGCTTCAACTACCACCTCTATGCAGATGATACCCAAATATACATCTCCAGGCCTAATCTCTCTCCCTCTCTCTCTCTAGCCTTGCATTTCCGCCTGCCTTCAAGACATATCTATTTGGATGTCCTCTCATTACCTCAAACTTAACATGTCCATTACAGAGCTCCTTATCTTCCCATCCAAACCCTTTCCTCCCTGTGACTTTCCCATTACTATAGACAGCACCACCATCCTTCCTGTCTGTCAAGCTCGAAACCTTGGGATAATCCTTGAATCTTCTTTGTCATTCAACCCATGTATTCCAATTCATCACTAACTCCTGTCAGTCCCACCTTCACAACTAGCTAAAATCTGTGCTTTCCTCTCCATCCGAACTGCTACTACATTAATGCGATTTCTCATCCTATTCCGCTTGGATTACTGCATCAGCCTCCTTGCTGACATCCCAGCCTCCTGTCTCTCCCCACTTCAGTCCATTCTTCACTCTGCTGCTGGATCGTTTTTCTTCAAAAACAGGACATGTCACCCCGTTCCTCAAAAAACTCCAGTGGTTGCCCATCCACATCTGCATTAAGCAAAAACACCTCACCATTGGTTTTAAAACCACTCTACTACCTTGCTTCCTCCTACTTGACCTCACTTCTCTCCTTCTACAACCCAGCCCACACATTTCAATCCTCTAGTGCTAACCTCACTGTGCCTCAATTTTGCCTGTCTTACTACCTAACTCACATCCTGCCTCTGGGCTGGAATGCCCTCCCTTCTCAAATCTGACAATTACTCTCCCCCCTCTTCAAAGCCTTATTGAAGGCATATCTCCTCCAAGACTCCTTCCCAAACTAAGCCCCACCTTTCCCCATCTCCTACTCCCTTCTGCACCACCCTGACCCGTTCCCTTCATTCTTTCTCCCCTCTCAGCCCCTCAGCACTTATGTATACATCTGTAATTTCATTTATTTGTATTAATGTCTGCATTTCCCCCACCCCCCCAGACTGTAAGCTCATCGTAGGCAGTGAATGTGTCTGTTTATTGTTGTGTTGTACTTTCCCAAGTGCTTATTACAATGCATTCATTCCTTCAATAGCATTTATTGAGCACTTACTATGTGCAGAGCACTGTACTAAGCGCTTGGAATGAACAAGTCGGCAACAGATAGAGACAGTCCCTGCCATTTGATGGGCTTAAAGTCTAATCGGGGAAGACAGACAGACAAGAACAATGGCAATAAATAGAGTCAAGGGGAAGAACATCTCGTAAAAACAATGGCAACTAAATAGAATCAAGGCAATGTACGTTTCATTAACAAAATGAATAGGGTAATGAAAATATATACAGTTGAGAAGACGAGTACAGTGCTGAGGGGATGGGAAGGGAGAGGGGGAGGAGCAGAGGGAAATGGGGGGAAAAGAGGGTTTAGCTGCGGAGAGGTGAAGGGGGGGGGGCGGTAGAGGGAGTAGAGGGAGAAGGGGAGCTCAGTCTGGGAAGGCCTCTTGGAGGAGGTGAGTTTTAAGTAGGGTTTTGAAGAGGGGAAGAGAATGAGTTTGGCGGAGGTGAGGAGGGAGGGCGTTCCAGGACCGCGGGAGGACGTGGCCCAGGGGTCGACGGCGGGATAGGCGAGACCGAGGGACGGTGAGGAGGTGGGCGGCAGAGGAGCGGAGCGTGCGGGGTGGGCGGTAGAAAGAGAGAAGGGAGGAGAGGTAGGAAGGGGCAAGGTGATGGAGAGCCTTGAAGCCTAGAGTGAGGAGTTTTTGTTTGGAGCGGAGGTCGATAGGCAACCACTGGAGGTGTTTAAGAAGGGGAGTGACATGCACAGAGCCTTTCTGCAGGAAGGTGAGCCGGGCAGCAGAGTGAAGAATAGACTGGAGTGGGGCGAGAGAGGAGGAAGGGAGATCAGAGAGAAGGCCGACACAGTAGTCTAGCTGGGATATGACGAGAGCCTGTAGCAGTAAGGTAGCCGTTTGGGTGGAGAGGAATGGGCGGATCTTGGCGATATTGTAAAGGTGAGACCGGCAGGTCTTGGTAACGGATAGGATGTGTGGGGTGAATGAGAGAGACGAGTCAAAGATGACACCGAGGTTGCAGGCCAGAGAGACGGGAGGGATGGTCGTGCCATCCACGGTGATAGGGAAATCTGGGAGAGGACCGGGCTTGGGAGGGAAGATGAGGAGCTCAGTCTTGCTCATGTTGAGTTTTAGGTGGCAGGCCGACATCCAGGTGGAGACATCCTGGAGGCAGGAGGAGATTCGAGCCTGAAGGGAGGGGGAGAAGACAGGGCCAGAGATGTAGATGTGTGTGTCATCTGCATAGAGATGATAGTTGAAGCCATGAGAGCAAATGAGTTCACCGAGGGAGTGAGTATATATGCAGAACAGAAGAGGGCCAAGAACTGACCCTTGAGGAACCCCAACAGTTAGAAGATGGGAGGGGGAGGGGGCGCCTGCAAAGGAGACCAAGAATGACCGGCCAGAGAGAGAAGAGTAGAACCAGGAGAGGACGGAGTCCGTGAAGCCAAGGTGAGATAAGATGTGGAGGAGGAGGAGATGGTTGACAGTGTCAAAGGCAGCAGAGAGGTCAAGGAGGATTAGAATGGAGTAGGAGCCATTGGATTTGGCAAGAAGGAGGTCATGGGTGACCTTAGAGAAAGCAGTCTCGGTAGAGTGGAGGGGACGGAAGCCAGATTGGAAGGAGTCTAGGAGAGAATGGGAGTTAAGGAATTTTAAGCAGCGATTGTAGACGACTCGTTCTAGGATTTTGGAAAGGAAGGGTAGTAGGGGGATAGGGCAATAACTGGAAGGGGAAGTGGGGTCGAGAGCGGGTTTTTTTAGGATGGGGGAGACGTGGGCATGTTTGAAGGCAGAGGGGAAGGAGTCATTGGAGATTGAGTGGTTAAAAATAGAAGTTAAGGAAGGGAGGAGGGCAGGGGCGATGTTTTTTATAAGGTGAGCGGGAATGGGGTCTGAGGCGCAGGTGGAGGGGGTGGCACTTGTGAGGAGGGAGGAGATCTCCTCTGAGGATACTGCAGGGAAGGATGGGAAAGTAGGGGAGAGGGGGAGGGGTGACTTTGGGGAGCTCAGTCCTGATTGTGTTGATTTTTGTGATGAAGTAGGTGGCCAGATCATTGGGGGTGAGAGATGGGGGAGGGGGAGAAACAGGAGGCCTAAGGAGAGAGTTAAAGGTCCGGAACAATTGGCGGGGCTGACGGGCATGGGTATCGATGAGGGAGGAGAAGAAGTTTTGCCTGGCAGAGGAGAGGGCAGAGTTAAGGCAGGAAAGGATAAATTTGAAGTGTGTGAGGTTGGCTTGGTGCTTGGACTTTCACCAGCAGCGCTCAGCAGCTCGAGCATAGTAGCGTAGGAGGCGGACAGAGGAGGTGATCCAGGGCTGTGGGTTAGTGGAGCGAGAACGGCGAAGGGAAAGGGGGGTGAGAGAGTTGAGATGAGTAGAGAGGGTGGAGTTGAGAGCGGAGACCTGATCATCGAGAGTGGGAAGTGAGGACAGGGCGGCAAGGTGAGGAGAGATGCTTTTGGAAAGATGGATGGGATCAAGAGAGTGGAGGTCTTTGTGGGGCAGTAGCTAAGATTTGCAGGGGGAGTGTGAGAGATGAGGCAGGTGAGAAGGTTATGGTCAGAGAGAGGGATTTCAGAGTTGGTGAGGGAGGAGATAGTGCAGCGGTAGGAGATGATGAGATCGAGGATGTGACCGAGTTGGTAAGTGGGCGCGGTATGGTGGAGCAGGAGGTCGGCAGAGTCGAGGAGGGATAGCAGGTGGGCGGCAGATGAGTCATTGGGTACATCCATATGGATGTTGAAGTCTCCGAGGATCAGAGTGGGCAGAGAGAAGGAGAGAAGCACTGGACACAGTGAGTGCTAAGTAAATATGATGGAATAAATGAATGAATCGAAGAGGCAGCATTGCAGCTAATGTGGATGATAGCAGCCACAATCTAAAGAATATTCTTACATTGAAGAATATAAGCTCCTTGTGGACAGGGGATGAATCTACCAGCTCTGTGGAATATACTCTCCCAAGCACTTAGTACAGTGTTCTTTACATAGCAAGAGCTCAATAAATACCATTGATTGATTTGATATGGGTGCTAGTGCTGAAGAAATTGTTGTCTTGATATTTGTTTCTTGAACCTCACTGCTTGCACACATCAACCTTGTTAATACGCCAAGCCTAGCCTGGTCCTAGAGAATTATCCATAACATTCCAAGTAGAGGGGATGGTCAATCGGTAATAATGATCGAGTGCCTACTGTGGTCAGAGAATTGTATGAAGTGCATGGAAACTGCAATGAAAGTGAAAGCATCTTTTAAATAGAATGAAAATTAGGATTCTTGCTCATTCTTGCTGTGACCCAAATTTGCTTATTACCTTGGGAAAATGACTTTATATCAACCAGGTAAGTGGCCAGGAGAGAAAGAAAGGGGAAGAGAAAATACGTGTGCCACATGAATGTATGGAGCTTTATATTGTCAGTATGTGCATATGAGGAAGTCTATTTGGGTGGAGCAGCTTCCCCATGAAGATTGACTGGAAAGTTTAGAATTCTTCAGTGTGGAAAGCTTAGGGAATATGATTAAAGTCTGTAAAATCATGGAGGTATGAATAGGTTTAATCTGGAAACTGGGAAAAACTTACTAAAATTCTACTAAAAACAAGACGTTTAGTAGGACATATATTATCTAGGATTGGGAGAGATGTAAAATTACTTACTAAATAGATGTATAATAAAGCAAATGCCAGGTAGTCATTTTGACCTATCTTTTGAGGAAAAAAATATTGGAAATAGCACTAATAGAGAAAATATTTTATCATCCAAGTGTAAAGTTAAGTTTTGGGGTTCAGTCCTTCAGGACATTTCAACAAATTTTAAGTGAAGAATGAATTAAGGATGCAGAAGTAGAGAACCATTTTTTAACTAATGGGTTTTTATTTCACCTTTTGTGTTTTAAAATCTGTCCTTAATTGGCTGATCTTTAATTAATGTCTTCTCATTTATTTGAACAACTTTTGCCTTTCAAAACTTTTTTTTTGTCCAGTTCTCCTCTTGAATATGGGAAATGTTCTAATTAAGTCCATTGGTTTGTGGTGGTCTTTTGCTCTATTTGATTTTTACTGGAATTAGTGGTTTCTGTAGCCCTGTAACGGGGTTTTCTGGTAACCGTTAACCAGCCATTTTCTCCTTATGAATGGTGTGTTTGAAATTTAGCATCATGACCGAGTGGATAAAGCATGGGCCTCGGAGCCAGAGGACCTGGGTTCTAATCTCAGCTTTTTCACTCGTGTAGTGTGTCTCCCTGAGCAAGTCTCTTAACTTCTTTGTGCGTCAGTTTCCTCAACTGCAAAATGGGGATTCAATATCTAATAGAGAAGCAGTATGGCTCAGTGGAAAGAGCCCAGGCTTGGGAGTCATAGGTCATGGGTTCGAATCCTGACTCTGCCACTTGTCAGCTGTGTGACTGTGGGCAAGTCACTTAACTGTGGGCAAGTCACTTAACTTCTCTGTGCCTCAGTTACCTCATCTGTAAAATGGGGATTAACTGTGAGCCTCACATGGGACAACCTGATTACCCCGTATCTCCCCCAGCACTTAGAACAGTGCTCTGCACATAGTAAGCGCTTAACAAATATCAACATTATTATTTATTATCATTATTAATAATAATAATAAGGATAATTATGGTATTTGTTAAGCACATACTATGTGCCAGGAACTGTACTAAATGCTGGGGTGGATACAAGTCCCTGTCCCACATAGGGCTAACAGTCTCAATCTCCATTTTACAGATGAAGTAACTGAGGCCAGGAGAAGTGAAGTGACTTGCCCAAGGCCACACAGCAGACAAGTGGCAGAGTCAGGATTAGAACCCATGACCTCTTAACTCCCAGGCCCACATTCTATCCACTACACCATGCTGTTGCCTTCCTTCCTACTTAGCCTGTGAGGCCCATGTGAGGCAGCGACTGTATACAGCCTTATTAATTTGTATCTATTCCAGTGCTTAGAACAATGCTTGACACATAGTAAGCACTTAATGAATATGATAATAATGGTTAGGTTTTTTTTTTAATTCCTGTATTAAAACATGGGCTTATTATGGTCATTAATTTTCAAATCTCTCTCTTACATTGGTCTTCATCAGGGACACTCCTTTCCCATTACTCCTCCAAAAACATAGATTAGGATGACTATTAAAAATTTGGGGCATCATTAGACTGTGAGTTTTTTGATTATGTGAAATGTGAGTTTTATTTTTGATATACTCTCCCAAGTTCCCACTGCAGTGTATGACACACAGTAGATGTATTTGTCATTACACTACTCTCCCCATTTTCAAAGCCATTTTGAAATCACATCTCCTCCAGGAAGCCTTTGCCCGGTGAATTTATAATCTGTTCACTTTTATATCACTGCATTGGCCACTTTAGCATTTCTGATAAAGTTCAGTATTCTCAATTTCTCATAGCACTCAAGTAAATTCATTCTAATACTAACTCATATACATATTGCCAGGTCCTTCTTCCTCTTTTTTATGGCATTTGTTAAATGCTTATCATGTGTAAAGCACTGTTATAAGCGCTGGGTAGATACACATTAATCAGATCAGACAGTCCCTGTGTGGGTGGGAGACCAGTCCTCTGACTCCCAGGTCCGTGTTTTTTCCACTAGACCACCCTATTTTTCTGGAGAGCTGGTATCATGTCTACTAATGCTATTGTACTCTCACAAGCAAGCATTTAGTACAGTACTCTGCACAGAGTAGGTGTTAAATGAATACTATTCATTAAAATACTTAATAGCTGATCCACATTGATTTTGTGTTTCAGAACATACATATGAGCCCTCAGACAATACAGTTTTATAATCAATCAGTCAATGATATTTGAGCATTTACTGTGTGGAAAGCACTGTACAAAACACTAGGGAAAGTACAATATAGTTGGCATATGTTGCCCCTGTTCACAAGGAGCTTCCAGTCCATAGGTGGAGACATTAAAACAAATTACAGATAGAGGATATAGTAGTGTATAAGGATGTGTACATAAATGCTGTGGGGCTGGGGTGAATATAAAAGTACATAAGGGGGACACATCCAAGGTCATACTCAATGCAGAAGGGGAAGTGGATAGGAGAAATTCAGGCTTAGCCATGGAAGGCCTCTTGGATGAATGTGATTTACTGTTCTAAGAGCTAGTGTAGATACAAATTAATAAGGCTTGACACAATCCCTGTCCCACATGAAGTTAACAATCTAGAAGGAGAACAGGTATTGGATCCCCATTTTATAGTTGAGGAAATTGATGCACAGAAAAGTTAAGTGAATTGCCCAAGGTCACACAGCAAGCAATCAGCAGATCCAGGGTATGAACCTAGATGCTGTGACTCTTTGTCCCAAGTCTTTCCTTTAGGCCATATGGCTATATTCCCTTTAATAAAACAGAGTTGGCAGATCTTTCACCCTGCACAAGGACCTTACATTCTAGGCAGAGAAAAGCCCTTGGCAGAAGCTTTGTGCATCAGAGTTGCTGAAGTGCCGCCCTCAGAATTTCCCAAACCACTGCCAGGCCATCTTGATTCTGGCAGCCTCTCAATTTCTTCCTTCATACTCCAGCTCTTCTCCTCAAAGATCATCTTAAACAGCTTCTCCTGCTCCTGAAACTTGCTCTCCAGGGCACTGAAAGCCTCCAACTGAATCCTCTTGCCCTCCTCCAACGCCATCTTGCACTCCAACTGCTGCAGGTTCTCTTTGTAGCTCTGCTCCTGGTCATTCAAGTGGCTGTTTGGCCTGGCACAGCTTCTCCTCCTTCATCAGCCACCACTGCTCCACCTGCTCTGCCCAAGTGGCCTCCTCTGCCAACTGCTTCTGGGACTGGTTCAGGTTCTAGTCAGCCTGGAGCACAGCCAGACCTTCAGCCTCCCTTTGGCCCAAGAATTCTTACAGGACTACCTCCGTCTTGACTCCTCTGTTGGCACTCTCTCTGAAACTCTCTCTCACCATATGGTTTCATGTCACTTTGTACATCTCATAGTCCCCAGTCCTGGTGTAGCCACCATGTCTCAGCTCCTTATCCAGTGGCCCCACCAGCTGAACCAGCAGCTCCTGGGATGTGGGCAAAGAGTCGGTGATGAGATAGGTGATTTCGAAGTACAGAAAGTAGGTTGGCATCATTTGCAGCTTGGGTTGTAGTAAGTGATAAGCTAGGAAAAGTAGGAGGGAGAGGCTGATTGAGTGCCTTAATTAAGCCTTATGATTAAGAGCTGCCAAATTATACAATAAAGTGAATATACCCATTTTTATAAAGAGTATTAAGCTTTTCTTCTGAAATTTTAAGGGCTAGGTTTTTCATGAAACAATATAAATTATCAACTCTGTGTTTGTCACTTATAAGATTTGTGACAAAGAATTCAAACATCTTATAGCTTGATTTTTCCATGCATAAAATGGCATGGTTGAGAAGGTACAATCACATTTTAAAGGTTATTCAGTACATTATAAAATCTTTACACTAGCTTGACTTCCATTGTTCTTTCTTTGCGAACAATATTTTTGATAGCTTTTAACTGGGTGAAATAACTCGAATACATTGCCATATTCTGACAAATCTTACTTCCTAACATGTTATGGATCAATTTTTCCCCTCAGTTCTCCAATTCCAATTGTGTCAAGATTCATCTTCTTGAAGGGGACATAGGGTTATCTCATCCAGCCTCCTGCTTCTAGGCACATGAAGGATTAAATTATTCAAAGCAGATGATTGTATCTTGTTTTTGGAAGACTCCACTGTTGGTGATATCTCAACCCACCTTGATAGAATATTTCAATACTGTTCCGTACTATTCTGGTAATCAATAAATTTTCTCCAAGTCGAATGAGAATCTCTCCTGTTTCATTTTTAAACCCGCTTCTTGTCAAAGCCTCAATGGATATGGAGAACAATTGATCTAAATCCTTCCTATATAAATCATTCTGGTATATAAAGAGAATAATTGTCATCACCCCTTAGCCATCTTTATGTCAGGACCTTTAACATTTTTGGTGACATTTCCTGGAGTCATAATACTTTTTCTGCAGCTGCTTTAAAATGTAGTGTCCAAACTGTACATAATTAGGGTGTAATAAGGTCTAACAAGCATCTGATTTGGGCAGAATTTCGTAGGGAGCTCATTTCCCCTACTTTTGCTTGATATACTCTTGGCAAAGCAAAATTATGTTGGCTTTGCTTTGGGCACTCTTCTGTAGACTCATCATTGTCCTGACCCTCATCTTTTCTTGCTTACAGATGCCCATCACCTATTTATTGGTCTCTCCACTGCAGTGGCAGCTCTCTCAAGTCTGACAATAGCATAATCTTCCTCTGTGTAGAGAATAATTGGACTCAGTATATGCTCCTAACCATAATTCTAGGCTATAAATTGTCATGGAATGGCAGAAAGGAGATAGCCATAGATCTACCCTATAGGTACTGACAATTTGGAGATAATGTTCATGGTAGTGGAGAAGGCATCAAATTAATGGCTTTTGAGGTTTGCTAAATGCTTGAGTAGAGTTGAAGTGTTTGATAACCACAAAACCCATTTAGTGGAAGTAGACACCTGATTCTTTTAATCATGATTACTATTATGTGCTAAGCTCAAAAAAGATATGACAAGCCAAAACATAAATTTGTTTTTAGGAGGTCTGTTTTCTCCTAAGAACATGTTGATGCCATCCTATGTGCTCAGCAACACAAACTATTTTTTTCAGATAGGTGCTGTTGAAAAGGAGCGACCTGATCAGATGTACAAGGCCATATTTTTGAGCTATCCTGAACTCTTTTTGTGAATGTTTCTACTGGAGTTTTCTCTCAAAAATCCATTTATAAGCTGTTGTCATTCTTTTCTGGGGTCTGAAATTTCAATTTAGAGATCTGATTTCTTGCTTTTCACTTAAAAAGTCTGGTTGCAAAATAAGGGCCATTCAAACAGTATTTGGGAGGTTGTAGAATCAGTATGCTAGCTTGCTTTCCACTGCCTTGTGGAAGTGGGATAATGATATCATTTTTGTCCATATTTACCTATAATAACTAGTCAATATCACCATTTCTTCCTCCTCAACATATATGTGAAGTCTGTTTCCTCATAACCTAAAGCCTGGAACAGCCTCTGTTTTCCTTCTTCTAGACTGTAAGGTCATTGTAAATGGGGAATGTGTCTGCTAATTTTGTCATAGTGTACTCTTCCCAAGAGCCTAGTACAGTACGCTGCAAATAGTAAGCACTAAAGGAATACCATTGATTGACTGATTTATTAATTTTCTGAATATTGCAGGAAAGCCTTAATGAGCCTTTCCACCTCAGTACATTAATCAATCTACCAGTGCTATTTATTGAACACTAAGTACCTTCCCTCTTACTTAGACTCTTACTCAAGTGTGACAGGGAGTATGTCCAACCTGATTCTCATGTATATAGCCCAGAGCTTTGTACAGTGCTTGGCACATAGTAAGCACTTAACAAATATTTTTTTTAAAAAAACCTAGCAATTGGTAATTATACTAAAGCAAAAGAGAAAATACAACAGTAATAAGTCACACATTCTCTGACCTCAAGGTGCAGGGGTATACAAACAAATGGAGAGGTGGAAAACGATTATTGGTAGCAAGAGAAAAAATAAGGACAAAGAAAGAAGCAGAACAACACATAAAGAATAAAAATCTGAGCAAAAATAATGATTATAGCAATAAATATTGAGCATCCACTTGGATCAGGATACCAGAGAAGTACATGATACTGAAAACACATATCCTTTTCCACAAAGAGCTCACACTCTAAAGGGGGAGACAAAAATTATTTACTACTAGAAAGGTCAAAAATAAAGCAAACAAATGTGGGGGAAGGGAGGGGTGCTGCTAAGACAGGTATAAATAAGTTCTGAAGTTCTAGAGTTGTCTGTGTTGGTGGAATGCTGGTAAATTAATTGGGGAAAGTTTGTTGGAAGAGGTGGGATTTAAGGAGGCATTTGTGGAGAGCTGTGGTGTGTCCGATGTAGGAAGAGAGGAAGTAACAAGAGTAACAAGAAAAATAAGATGGGGAACGGGAGAAAAGTAAACAAATAGGTGGGAAAGGGCTGATGGTGAAGCTGACTGGGAGAAATTTTTGTTTGTTGTGAGGTCACATCTCCTCCAAAAGAGCTTCCTCAATAATCCTTACGTTCCCTGGCTCCCTCTCCCGTCTTCATCATCTGCCCTTGGATCAGTTACCTTTGGGTATTAGATATCCATTCCATCCTCAATACACAGTACTTATGTTCATATTTTTGAATTATATATTATAAATTATTTATTCATATTAATGTTTCTCTCCCCCTTTAGACTGTAAGCTCACTGTGGGCAGGGAATGTGTCTGCCAAACCTGTTGTATTATAATCTCGCAGGTGCTTAGTAGACTGTTCTGCATATAGTAAACACTCAATAACTAACATTGATAATGATGATGTAACAAGGCACAGGGTGCCAGTAGAGGGTTATGAGGAGAGAAGAGATAAGGGCCAAGCAATGCATCAAGAAGATGATCCATGCAGCAGTGTGCAGTTTAGATTGGAGGGGCAATGACTGGAGGTTGGTAGACCAGCAAAGAGGCTAATAATGGATTACTCTAGCCATGGCAAGACTAGAGCTTGTACCAGGTAGGTAGCAGTTTGGATAGAGTGAAAGGGGCATGTCCAGAAAATGTTTCTCTTGAAAAACTGAAAGGATTTGGCAGTGGACTGGTTGTGAGAGTTGAAGGATAATGAAGAGTCAAGGGTGACCAAGGTGGGTGGCTTCTGGGATGAGAAAGATGAACACTGGCAATGTCTACTGGGGTGGGAATGTCAGGGAATGGTGTGGGTTTCTGGGAAAAGTTAAGGCATTTGGTGTTTTACAAGTTCAAATTGCAGTGATGGCAGGACATCCATGTGGAGAAGGCATAGAGACATTAGAAGATAGGGGTTGCAGGTCAGATGAGAGGTCAAAGATAAAGAAATAGATTTTGGGCATCACACATAAAAGGTGTAGCTGAAACCATGTGAGTGGATAATTGCCCTACTTCTTTCTTTTTTTTTTACTGCCTGTCTCCCCGTTTTAGACTGTGATCCTTTTGTTGGGCAGGGATTGTCTCTATCTCTTGACGAATTGTACATTCCAAGGGCTTAGTACAGTGCTCTGCACAAAATAAGTGCTCAATAAATACAATTCAATGAATGAATGAATGAATGATCCCTGAAAGAGTAAGTGTAAAGCAAGAAGAGTGGAGGGTCCAAAAGAGATATTTGGGGGATGCCCACAGTAAAGAAGATAAGAGGTAGTGAAGGGGCCAGCAAACAAAAGAAGGAGTGGTGAGAGAGCTAGGTGAAGAACTGGGAGAGAGTTTTGTGTCAGCAAAACCAAGCCCGAATAGAGGAAAGAATGGTCCATGGAGTCATAAACAGCAGAAAGATTGAGGAGTATCAGGGTGGAGTGGTGTTCTTTTTGGAATTGATCGTAAGGAGGTCATTGGTAACCTAGGAGAAAGCAATCTCACTAGAATGATGAGGTTAAAATCCAGACCATGGAAAATGAAGAAGGAAGTTGGAAGAGTAGCATTTAAGGCAGCAAGTATAGGATTGAGAAGCAGCGTGGCTCAGTGGAAAGAGCACGGGCTTTGGAGTCAGAGGTGATGGGTTCGAATCCCGGCTCGGCCACTTGTCAGCTGTGTGACTTTGGGCAAGTCACTTAACTTCTCGGTGCCTCAGTTACCTCATCTGTAAAATGGGGATTAAGACTGTGAGCCCCATGTGGGACAACCTGATTCCCTTGTGTCTACCCCAGCGCTTAGAACAGTGCTCAGCACATAGTAAGCGCTTAACAAATACCAACATTATTATTATTATACCCATCACAAGAGCGTGATTATCACTTGGACAAGGGAGATGGTACAATAGTTATAAAGGACCGTGAATTTAGAGAGAAAAGCCTTTTGTAAAATGTATGGTTTGTAAGCAGAGGGCTAGGAGCTGTTGGAAAGTGAGATTCATTCATTCATTCATTCGTATTTATTGAGTACAGAGGCCGTGAGGGAAGGATGTAGATTAAAGCAAGTGACTTTAGGAGCTGAGTGAGGATAGGGTCAGAGGTGTGAGCCCATTGTTGGGTAGGGATTGTCTCTATTTGTTGCCAAATTGTATATTCCAAGTGCTTAGTACAGTGCTCTGCACATAGTAAGCACTCAATACATATGATTGAATGAATGAATGAAAAGTGAAAGTATATGGGGTAGATTTCAGGAGCCGATGGGAGACCTCTTGGGAAACCATCACGAAGCAGGAGAAGAGTGAGGTGGTGATGGGGAGATTTAGAGAATTTCATCACATCTATGTTACCTATGCAATTGGTTCTGTATCCTAAAAGCACTTTGATACTCCCCCTCTACCCCCCATGCCACCCCAAGCACATGTGTACATATCCTTATCATCTACAGATTCCCCTATCCTTAATTTGTGTCCCCTACTAGATTGTAAACTCCTCAGGGGCAGGGAATTGTGCCTACCATATGTATTATATTATCCCAAGTGCTTAATACAGTGCTCTCTGAACAAGAAGCTCTCAATAAATACTAGTGATTGATTGATTGAAGTCATAATAATAATGTTGGTATTTGTTAAGCGCTTACTATGTGCAGAGCACTGTTCTAAGTGCTGGGGTGGACACAGGGGAATCAGGTTGCCCCATATGGGGCTCACAGTCTTAATCCCCATTTTACAGATAAGGTAACTGAGGTGCAGAGAAGTCATGCCAGAGGCCTTCAATTTTACAAAGAAAGTAGTGAGCAAAGTTATCAGGCATTATGGGGTTAGGAGATCAGACTTAGGGATTTAGAGATAATGTGCACTGCTACCCATGTGAGCTTTCAAGAAGCAGTCTCTCCCCCAGGCACAGTGCCTTTGCAAGGGATGGATTTGGGCTCAGCATTGTCTTTGAGAATTTCAGAATATTTTAAAAAAACTTTTAGTATGTGGAATTTCTATATCCAGTATTATTTTTCTATGATTTCCATTAAATAGTTTGCAAATAATCTTAATACAGATTGATGGTAATCAGGAACAGTAAACATGAAAAAAAATCTCCATATTTAAAATACTTAACTCCCTAAAACTATCCCTGTTAACCTTGATAGAGAAAACTCACCTTTCCCAAATTAATTTACACTACTATACATCACATCACAACCACCATGGACATTAAGTACATACAGTCCATCTTTAGCATATATTCACATATTGATTAACATTATGTACTTTATTCCCAATCGATCCATCTCTTCTTATGCCTGTACTCTTGCTAAAGAGTTGTATCTTTCTTTGTCCACCTGTTTCCAATATTGGTAAATGATGCGAACCTGCCTGTCACCTCCTGGTAGATTAGTTTGTAAGCCATACAGCAAGTGCTCAATATATAATAGTGATTGAGAGTTAAAAAAAAAAGAAAAAAAAACAGAATGCACACTCAAACTTATATTTTGGGCTTTAATAGCTCCCTTCTCTTTTAAAGAATGAAATATTCATGTCCCCCTAACCTAATAAGGGATTTGATCTTTGTAGTACTGTATTCCCAGTGGTTACTGAACAGATGCTAATTGCCTGAGGTTTCAATAAGGTGAATTTTCCAGACTCAACCCCATGCTTATTAAAACCCATTCCAATTTGGTTGAGGTATGGTATATTTCTAATAAGCTCCTATATTATATAATATTCCACCCAGTTGAGGCTAATTTGAGAATAGCTAGAACCAGGTACCAACTAAGTTACTATTTGCTGTTGACACATAGCTGCTCATCTCACAAGTCATGTTGTGTTTTATTTCAGATGAGTTGCCTTTGTCCTAACTGGTTAGGGACTAACCGGCTCAGCTGGAACCTGTTTATTTTATCCTATTCCCACACCTCTATTGGCAGCCAAAGCGTGGTTTGATTAGAGAATATTTTCACACAAGAACTAGTAGTTATAATCAAGTGTAAAGATGTGTGTGGTAGCTATGCCTATTAGAATCACAGGGGAGAGATGTTTGGCAAGAAATAATCACTTATGGTCCCCTGCAGGTTGTCTAGCTAAGGCTTTCATTACCTGGCACCTATGTGCAAGTGAAATATTCTAACCAATTTGTTTATGGGCATGATGCCATGTAGTAACAGATGGATGTGAGTGTAGATAACTGAGAAATCATGCATATATATATTGACTGTGGGTACTAAGAGCATGAATCCTATCTCACAATATCAAAACAGCTGCCTGTTCTGAGCTTTTTGGTATACTATTATCACCATATGCTTTCCCAGTGGGAGGCCCAGCTTGGCAAAATGAACTCTCATGTATTATACGCAAGATATTTCACTAGGCACATCTTTCCTTCCTCCTCTTCCACACTTTCTCTTACTCCCTACTGAAGGCAAGAGGAGTTGGGACAAGTGGTGGGAATGGAGATTTATTTTATATTTTGAAAAAAAATTGAAACTAGGCCTTGAATTCACTAGAATGATGAGGAAAACACAGTTCTGAGAAAATACTGATGAAGTACAAGAGGGAGTATTTCAGGAGAAACTTATCTACCTATGTTTATCGTTACCTCTTTCCAATGGCATGAGTTATTCCTTGGTAGTAAGTTAGGCACTGTAGTAACTGTAATAGAAAAAGGCATCGGTGCCTCAGTTACCTCATCTGTAAAATGGGGATTAAGACTGTGAGCCCCACGTGGGACAACCTGATTCCCCTGTGTCTACCCCAGCGCTTAACAAATACCAACATTATTATTATTATTATTATTTTAGTCCATTTAAGGAACAGCATAATGCGTCGTTCCTTTCTCTCATGGTGATTGTTCAGGATAATGCAATAAAACAGTCTCCTATTGATCTGAAAGATACTTTTTCTACAGTGTTGCCTCACTTACATCCAGGTAATCATTCTGTATACTTGGAATTGGCTTACCCATAATTATATAGTGGTTTCATATTTGTAATCCATACCCCTTCTAGCTTAATCTTTGTTAACAAGAAGCACCTACTATGTGCTAAGCATTGGGGTAGATTCAAGGGCCTGGGATTGGACACAGTCCCTGTCCCAAGCACGGCTCACGGTCTGTCTTCTTCCTGTTTTATAGATGAAGAAACTGAGCCCCAGTGGGGATTAAATTACTTGTCTGAGTTCCCACAATAGGTCATGGGACTCAAGCTCAGGTCTCCTGACAAGTTATTTTCCCTAGGCCACTAAGTGTTCTAGTGGGTCTGTTTTCCAGGTTTTACCAGCCTGCCTCTCAGGATGGTGGCTCTGTTGATGGGATCTATGGGTACAGGGGAGATGTCTGTTGATATACATACGAGTCAGAACTCAGCATGATGTTTCCCTGATTGCCATTCGGGATTTTTCCCAAATTGAAAAACTATGCTAGACATCACTCCAGGATAGGCTTCATTGCTGCATTTTTGCTGCTTCATATTTATATCTGCCATGTGATGGAAACCTCTTCCAAAACCTGGATTTCTTTTGATTCAAAATATTATTATGGTCTGCTCCCAAAGCTTCAACTACCCTATGACCAAATCTACCTCTCTATTCTTGATCTCTGCCCTTCCCTGCACTCACCTTACCTTCTCCTTCCAGGACATCTCTACTGGGATGCCCCATCACCATCTCAAACTCAACATGTATAAATTTGAATTTCTCATCTTCTCTCCCAAATTCTCTCCTTCTGCTGCCTTTCCCATCACTGGGGTCAACATCATTCATTCATTCATTCAATCGTATTTATTGAACGTTACTTTGTGCAGAGCACTGTACTAAGTGCTTGGAAAGTACTATACAGCAATATCACCCTCCCCATTTCACAAGCTTGTAACCTTAGCATTGTCCTTGATTCATCTCACCTTTGACCCACATATTCAGTCAGCCACTAAATCCTGTTGATTCTATATCCACAGCTTCTCTAAAATTTAGTCCTTCACCTCCATCCAAAATGGTTCAAGGATTTGTCACATCACATATCCTTGCCTCCTTCTGACCTGCCTGCCTTCTTCAGCTGCCCCTTCCCCTCCTATCCAAACTTCACTCTGCTGCCCAAATAATTTTTTCTAAAATACTGTGCTATTCACATCTCCCCACTCCTCAAGTACCTCCAAGTACGCCCATCCAAGTCTGTGGAAACTTCTCACCTATGGATTCAAGCTCAATATTACCTACTTATCTTCACTCCTTTCCCACTACTACCCAGCCCCCACACTTTGCCAACCCACTCATTGTCTCTTGCTCTCAACTAGCCTGCTCTTGTCTCCTTGCTCACATTTTCCCCCTACCTGGAATTGTCTCCCCAGCGAATCTGTAAAACCACCGCTCTCCTCATTTTCAAAGCCCTACTAAAATCACATCTCAGGAAGTCTTCCCTGGCTAATCTCTCATCCCCTATCCAATTTTCTCTCCCCCACCTCTCCCATGTACTTAATACCACTCCCTAGGCACTTGGATACTTACCCCACCAGCACTTATTTATGTACATATCCTTATAATCTGTCTCCTCCACTACACTAAGTTCCTAGGGGGAAAGACCCTGCCTACCAACTGATTGAACTCTGCCAATTCAGTACAGCTCAGTACAGTGCTCTACATAAAGTAAGCACTAAATAAATACCATTGATTGATTGACTGACTGCATTTTCTTAAAGTAAACTGAACCAGATAAATGCTTACTATGGAAATAAGGTCATTTGGAGAATTTGAGGTATTGTGAACATATTTTGTGGACCAACAATTGCATCTAAAACCACACATATTTGTTGTTATTTTTGCAAATGATAATATTAGAAAGCACGCCATTAAATGTTTCAGGGTACCAATAAACTGAATTTACTAGAATTTTGGAATATGTGATTAAGAAGAAATAAGCTTTATTAGATTCCACAGAAATAAAGAACCACTACATTGCTCTTTATTCAATACAGGTATGTCTCGTATTTTGTATTGTCTTCTGTATATACACTTGGGATTGGTTCTATCTGAAGCATCAGGAACACGGTTTGGTCTCAAATGCTAAGCTCTGAATTCTGCAGCAATTAAATATTCAGCAGGATGTTCCATCTCCTGTTTGACTCATGCAATAAGTATGAATGATTAATTCAACGTTAGGTTTATGCTTAATGAAGAAGTAGAAGTAATCTTTGTAATATAACATTACAGATTTAAAGTTTGAAAAATGCATCTCTGTGCTATAAAGAGGGCATAGTGATGTATGGTCCACATTGCAGATTGAATTTTTAAGCTGTTTTTCTATTTCAGGATCGTCTTTATACATTAGCGATATCTTTTGATTTACATATGTTTGGTTCCTTTGCCTTTTTGCTTTTCATGAGACTTGCAACATTAAAATAGACAATTTGTGGTTGCAGATAGCTAAAGGTCATTAGAAGAATGTCACTGTATAGTCAAAGATTTAGACGTTGAGTGTGGTAAAGCAAACTTTTACTGGTTGCTTTTTATCTATCAAATTTGAAATAAAATAGTAGGCATAGATATTAACTCATAATCTATCCCTCTACAGCTGGCAGCAACTGAATGAAGAAATTTATGTTTTCCTGGGAGTGATTGATATTCCCTCTTGAAAGAAGTATATAAACACCAGATCAAAGAATAGCACATAATTATAATTCTAGAGAGGTGTTTTCATGGTATTTGTTAAGCACTTACTTTGTGCCAGACACTGTACTAAGTGCTGGAATAGATATATAAATTAAGCAGGTTAGACACAGTTCCTGTCTCACATGGGACTCACAGTCTTAATCCCAATTTTTACAGATAAAGTAATTGAGGGAGAGAGAAGTTACTTAAGTTAAAAAGTGCAGCCTCTCTCTTTACTGGACTACTATTTTACTCAATTTCTCCTCTTTTCATATTAGATGAGATTATTTAAACCTAGGATCACTCTGCTTCTCTTTAGGAGTTTGAAAAGAGAGAATGAAATTCTACAATCTTGCATATGTGTGTGCATTGATGTGTGTGTGAGACAGTGAATTTGTTGAGATAATATTGTGCGTTTTACACTATGTGATACTATTTTGAGTCCTTGTACTTATTTTTTATTCTAAACTGCAACCTAGACCATTACTTTGGGGACAGGTTTTCAAAGCTTGGTTTTTAATGGCCTTGGCCTTTGGGGCTGATTAACACTTTTGCGGAACTTTAGTGGTCAGTATTTACCCTTATCTCAAATGATGATCAGCAGTGTTGTAGAACTGGATCAAAACAAAGCACTGAAAGATTTCCTTTGGCTCAGCATCAATAGTGGGGTATATCTTCAATCCATTTCATAGATAGCTTATAAAAAATTTCAAATATATTTTTATTCTTTAAAATGAATTTTTAGAATATTTGAATGGCCTCTCTTTGCAGAATAATTTATCTTCGTACCTCCACTTAGACTGTATATTTCTTTGAGGGAAGGAAATGTGTGCATTGTAGTTGTTGGGCTCTCCTAAGTACTTAGTCATAGCCCAGTTTGCAAAGCATTGTACTAAGCACTTGGGAGAGTACAGTATGACGACAGACACATTCCTGCCCAGTTTGAGCTCAAGTCTAGAGGGAAAGACAGACATTTATATAAATAAATGAATAGATCAATGAATAAATTTATAAGTAAATGAATAAATTACAGATACATACATATGGGCTGTGGGAATAGGAGGGAGCCCGTTATTGGGCAAGGATTGTCTCTATCTGTTGCCGAATTGTACTTTGCAAGTGCTTAGTACAGTACTCTGCCCTTAGTAAGCACCCAATAAATGTGATTGAATGAATTAATTAATTCAATCATTTATTGAGTGCTTACTAAGTGCAGAGCACTGTACTAAGCACTTAATAATGATGGCATTTATTAAGTGCTTACTACATGCCAAGCACTGTTCTAAGCGCCAGGGTAGATACAAGGCGATTAGGTTGTCTCACAAGGGGCTCACAGTCTTAATCCCCATTTTACAGATGAGGTAACTGAGGCACAGAGAAGTTAAGTGACTTGTGTGACTTTGGACAAGTGACAGAGCCAGGATTAGAACCCATGAACTCTGACTCCCAAGCCTGTAATCTTTCCACTGAGCCACACTGAAGGAGCAAGTAAGAGCGACACAGAAGGGAGTGGGAGAAGAGAATAGGGCTTCGTCAGGGTAGGGTTCTTGGAGGAGGTGTCCTCAGTAAGGTTTTGAAGTGGGGGAGAGCAATTATCTCTCTGATTTAAGGACGGAAGGCATTCCAGGCTGGAGGTAAGATGTGGACGAGGGGTGGGCGGCGAGATAGATGAGCTTGAGGTTCAGTGAGAAGGTTAGCATTAGAGGAACAAGTGCGCAGGCTGGGTTGTAGTAGCAGAATAAAAAGGTGAAGTAGGAGGGGATAAGGTGATTATGTGCTTTAAATCCAATGATGAGAGGTTTTGGTTTGATGCAGAGATGGATAGGCAACCACTGGGGTTTCTTGAGGAGTGGGGAAACAAGGTCTGAACGTTTTTGAAGGAAAATTATTTGGGCAGCAGAATGGAATATGGAATGGAGTGGGGAGAGACAGGATGCAGGGAAGCCAGCAAGGAGGCTGATACAATAATTAAGGTGGGATAGGATAAGTGCTGCATTAATATGGTGGCAGTTTGGATGGAGCAGAGGGGGTAGATTTTGGCAATGTTGTGAAGGTAAAACTGACAGGATTTAGTGATGGCATGAATGATAGGGAGAAGTCAAGGATAATGCCAAGGTTACGGGTGAGACAGGAAGGATGGTGGGTGATGCTGTCAACGGTGATGGGAAAGTGAACAGGAGGACAGGGTTTGGGTGGGAAGATGAGAAGTTTAGTTTTGGTCATATTAAGTTTGATGTGATGGGAGGACATCCAAGTAGAGATGTCTTGAAGTCAGAAGGAAATAACAATAATAATGATAATGATGGTATTTGTTAAGCGCTTACTATATGCCAAGCACTGGTCTAAGCACTGGGGTAGATACAAGGTAATTAGGTTGTCCCAAGTGAGGCTCACAGTCTTAATCCCCATTTTGACAGATGAGGTTCATGAGGCACAGATTAGTTAAGTGACTTGCCCAAAGTCACACAGCTGACAAGTGGCAGAGCCGAGATTAGAACCCACAGCCTCCGACTCTCAAGCCCATGCAATTTCCAGTAAACCATGCTGCTTCTCCATTGTGAAACTGCAGAGAGGGAGAGAGATCAGGGCTGGAGGTGTAGATTTGGGTGTCATCAACACAGAGGTGATAGCTGAAGCCGTGTGAGTTAGGGGATGGGCGGCAGAAGAGCAGCCCATGAAAGAGAGTGAGAATGAATAGCCAGAGAGACAGGAAAGGAGCCGGGAGAGGACAGTGTCAGTGAAGCCGAGGTTGGATAATGGTGGATCCAGGATTAGAATTCAGGTCCTTATGACTCCCAGGCCTGGGCTCTATACACTAGACTATGCTGCTTCAGGGAGGTTGTTCCAGGCTAGAGGGAGCATGTGGGAAATGGGTCGGCAGTGAGGTAGATGAGATTGAGTAAACTGGAGCTAGAGGAGTACAATGTGAGAGCTGGGTTGTAGTAGGAGATTCATTCATTCATTCAATAATATTTATTGAGCGCTTACTATGTGCAGAGCACTGTACTAAGTGCTTGGAATGAACAAGTCGGCAACAGATAGAGACAGTCCCTGCCCTTTGACGGGCTTACAGTCTAATCGGGGGAGACAGACAGACAAGAACAATGGCAATAAATAGAGTCAAGGGGAAGAACATCGCGTAAAAACAATGGCAACTAAATAGAATCAAGGCAATGTACATTTCATTAACAAAATAGAGTAATGAAAATATATACAGTTGAGAAGACGAGTACAGTGCTGAGGGGATGGGAAGGGAGAGGGGGAGGAGCAGAGGGAAATGGGGGGAAAAGAGGGTTAAGCTGTGGAGAGGTGAAGGGGGGGCGGTAGAGGGAGTAGAGGGAGAAGGGGAGCTCAGTCTGGGAAGGCCTCTTGGAGGAGGTGAGTCTTAAGTAGGGTTTTGAAGAGGGGAAGAGAATGAGTTTGGCGGAGGTGAGGAGGGAGGGCGTTCCAGGACCACGGGAGGACATGGCCCGGGGTCGAAGGCGGGATAGGCGAGACCAAGGGATGGTGAGGAGGTGGGCGGCAGAGGAGCGGAGCATGCGGGGTGGGCGGTAGAAAGAGAGAAGGGAGGAGAGGTAGGAAGGGGCAAGGTGATGGAGAGCCTTGAAGCCCAGAGTGAGAAGTTTGTGTTTGGAACGGAGGTTGATAGGCAACCACTGGAGGTGTTTAAGAAGGGCAGTGACATGCCCAGATCGTTTCTGCAGGAAGATGAGCCAGGCAGCAGAGTGAAGAATAGACTGGAGATAAATAAGGTGAGGCAGGTCGAGATGTGAGATTGCTGGGAAGGAGAGAGTACAGAGGTGAAGATGTAGATTTGAGAATCATCTGCATAAATATGGTCATTGAAACCATGGAAGCTAACGAGTTCTCCAAAGAGTGGCTATAGGTGGAGAATAGATGGGGACCTAGAACCGAGCCTTGAGGGACCCCCATTGTCAGAAGGTGGGAGACAGAGAAGGAGCCAGCAAAAGAAACAAAGAAGGAAGAATACCATAATAATTATGAGATTTTGTTAAGGGCTTACTATATGTCAAGTGCTGTTCTAAGTTCTGGGGAAGATACAATGTTTCAGGTTGGAAAAAATCCCTGTTCTATATGGGACTCACAGTCTAGATATGAGGGAGTAGGATTTAATCCCTGTTTTATAAAAGAATTGAGGCATAGAGAAGTGACTTGCCCGACATCACACAGCCAATATGTGTGAAGGAGCATGACATAGGTGATAGACCACAGGCTTGGAAGTCAGAAGGGCATGGGTTCTAATGCCAGCTATATCACTTGTCTGCTGTGTGGCCTTGGGCAAGTCACCTCACTTCTCAGTGCCTCAGTTACCTCATCTGTAAAATGGGGATTAAGACTGTGACCCCCATGCCTGTATCTATCCCAGCGCTTAGTACAGTTCCTGACACATAGTAAGAGCTTTACAAATACAACAAATATTATAATGTGGCAGAACTGGGGTTAAAACCTTGATCCTCTGACAGGGCAATCCTCTTTCCACTAGGTCATGCTGCATGAGTTGTCGACTGGTTGAGGTGTGAGGAGATGAATGCAGAATATTTTTTTATAAAAGTGATCTCAACAGCAGAATGAAATATGGACTGGAGGGAGGGGACTATCTTGCACCCATCTGACTACCTTGCACCCATACATCTTATCTTTCATTTCTCAGCTATCAGTAAATTAATGGTATTTATAGAGCATTTATGGTGTGCAGAGGACTTTACTAAGCTCTTAGGAGAGTGCAATAGAGTTGGTAGTTATTCCTGCCCTTAAGGAATGAATGTCATTGATAGGTTATAGTAGTAAGCTCATTCTGTAAACTTGTTATGGGCAGGGAGCATGTTTCCTAACTCTGTTATGTTTTACTCTCCCAAGTACTCGGACAGTATTCTGCGCACAGTAAGTGCTCAATGAATCCATTGATTGATTGATAGTATTTTTTAAGCACTTACCATCTGCAGAGTAATAATAATTAATATTTGTGGTATTTATGTTTTTAATATGTGCCAAGCACTGTACTGAATGCTAGGATGGATACAAGCAAATCGGGTTGGACACAATCCCTGTTCCAAGTGGGGCTTACAGTCATTCATTCATTCAATTGTATTTATTGAGCACTTACTGTGTGTAGAGCACTGTACTTGGTGCTTGGAAAGAACAGCAGGCTTACAGTCTAAAGCGGAGAGACAGACATCAAAACAAGTAAACAGGCATCAATTCAAGAAAATAGAATTATAGATCTATACATATATACATAAGTGCTTTGGGGTCGGGGAGGAGAGCAAAGGAAGCGAGTCGAGGTGACACGGAAGGAAGGGTGATCTGAGGAAAAAGGGGCTTAGTCTGGGGCTTAGTTTCCAGAAAGGCAGCATGAACCCTGCATAGTGGGCAAGGAAAGCAGTTGGCACAGCTGTGGTGGAGTAGGGAGAGAAAAGACCATGCAGGGACATTAGGTTGCAGTTACCAGATATTTTGCTCAGTAATCATGAAGAGAAGACATGTTTCCATGAGGGTATGTACAGATAGCTGCGCTTTCTGTTCAAATATAGTGATAAAAGGTCTACAAACCATCAGTACGCCAGTCTAAATTTATAGCCATCAAAATTGTTCTTTTCTGTACACCAGCATTGTCACTGATTTAGTGCAGTGTAATAATATCCCTCTTTTTCCCAGTCTTCCTGAAGAAAAATGATATTAGGGAGACAGGTGCACCCTCTGTCAGGGTCCTCATATGTTTAATGGGTACACCAGCATCTACTTCTCTGCTTTTTCCTACCCTCAGGGATTTGGTAAAGAGAAGTGAAAAAACTGATAGAGGATCACTTTGTAAACTAAAAGTATTTCACATATTTCAGGAAGATTATTACAATTAGCTTTATCACAACCATACAGGAGTGAGAGAGATGGCATTGTCGGGTTCTTCCTTTCACTCACCCAAAGTAATTAACTGTTTCCTGAGCTTTTTAGACTACTGCAATCCTTTCTCTTTCAGCTCACTTGCTGCTCAAATAATGTGAAGATCAGAGGTTAGACATTGAATAATGTTTGATTTTTTTTGAAGCGGTAATTACCTACCATACAGTTCTACTGTCAGAAAGCCAACAGTATGAGTCTATGATCATTATCAGGTGTGAGTAGGGGATAAATAAAAAAATCAAGGGAAATGTTGATTAAAACTAGGAAAATGACTCCTCTAGAATAGTTATTTTTATAAGAAACACATTCTGGCCCTTTCTTTGGATGAGGTAAAGATGAGAAGTAGGTTTGAGAGGCCTGTAAATAAAAAGTACTATTCTGCTTGGCAGATGGGCAGGAGATTTTACCAATGGACAGGAGATTTTACCATATTGTTTCATAGTCTTTCATATTTTACCATATTGTTCCCTATAGACTATAACCTCCCTCTAGACTACAAGCTCATTGTGGGCAGGGAATGTGTCTGTTATACAGTTGTGTTGCACTCTCCCAAGTGCTTAGTACAGTGCTCTGCACACAGTGCTCAATAAATATGATTGATTGATTTCAGAAAGCACTCTCATCATCTTCTAGCCCTAGACTGAATGTTCCATTGATTTTTGTATCTCTGAGCACAATGGAGTGTCAGCTTATCCTGATGCCTCCAACCAGCTGGTGTCAAGGTGCAGGAGGATGAAGGTGTGGGCTGGAGTTTCTGGAGAGTGGAGCCTCCATTGAGGCATATTTTATTTTTTAACCCTCATCTCACAGTCCAGGACTTCAAGGGAAAATGTGACATATGGGGCCTAGCCCCAGAGAAGGGTGCAGGATATCCTGGACCTGGGTCAGGAATGGAATCCAGGAATCCCTATCAACTCTGCAACCTGAGCCCTTCAGCAGGGACACTGCCTGCTTTTTCCCCACATCTTGCTGGGTGGGAGTTCGTGACTGCAAAAGAAAAGATGAAGCACCTATGTCCTGGAAGAGAAGATTTGTGCTGGGCAAAGGCCAACCCCTTCACAGAGGAACTGTCAGTGGTTAATGAGTGGCAGAATCAATTGACAACTGACAGCATTAGCACAGCTGTCAATTGCTTCCACAAGTCATTAACCACCGACTGTGTCTCCACAAAGTGGGTGTACTGGGCTGCTGCCTGGCCCAAACCTACTCTGACAGCACGGACTCAAGGTGCATTAGAGGAAGCAATTAGAGAAAAGCTAACCCACTTAGTGCCAGTCCTGTGATAGTCAGTTTTTTCAGGGGCTCAATTATTTTATTTTGCAGAAATGGAATCATGTGAATGTAGCAGGCCTTCCCCGAGATCTAAGCAGTTGTGCACTACAGTACCAACGCCCCCTAGGCTCACTGGTTAATGAGTCATATATTGTTCAAACTCAGTTTCTTTAAAATTGGTTATCAGGCATGTTAATACAGGCAGCATTGGTGAATCCCAGTAAAGTCAAGGGTTGTGGATGACAGTATATTCCTGTAAAGCAACACAGCTGTGCAGAGTGCGGGTGAAGAAACATTATTTTAGTCAGTTAATCGATGGTATTTGAGCACTTAGTACAGAGCACCATATTAGGAGCTTTGGAGAATGCAGTATAACAGAGTTGGTAGACATGTTCTCTGTCCACAGTGAACTTACAGTCTAAAGAAAGAATTACAAGAATTTTGAAAGCCATGCCTATTTCTGTATATGTGATTAACAAAAGAAATATAAATGATCAACCCCAACCTTAAGCCTTCCTTACAAATGCCCAAGACTTGAATTAAGGTTGCTCTTCAGCAGGTTTTCTAGGATATCTACTCTGTGAAAATCTACAAGTTACAAAAAAAAAGGATCTACCCATTGACAGAAATTGGTTTGGGGATTAAGTTAGTGGAGATGACTATACAAAATAAGTATATTTTGGGGAGATACATTCAAAAGAAAATGTAATTCTTGCTCCAAATTTTCTAAGGTAGGTTTCCCATGGTTCACCTACACACAAAATACTCCATTCTAAATGAAAGAGTACTATGCTAGCCAATAGGCAGCTCAGAATAGTAGCTGTTGGATTCCTGATGAAGCAGGGATGTTTTCTGGTGTCAGCTTGAATATTTGAAAAGCCTTTTGGAAAAATGCACTATTCATCTGAAGTAGAAAGGACTAGAAAATATCTAATAGACTATAAACTCCTCCAGTGGATTGCAATATCCTTGTGGTCAGGGATCATGTCTACCAACACTATTGTATTCTCCCAAGTGTTTAGTTAATATAATACTGTGCACACAGAAAGTACTCAATAAATACCACTGATTGATTGATGTCCTCTGAACTGCCTCAAGTGCCAAATTCAGATCACTCTGAGTGAACCATAATCTGATGAATAGAAAGAAAATAAGCACCAAATCAAGGAGCCTAGAACATTAAATTCCACTTGGAATAAAATGGTATTCAACACTGGCCAGAAAGGAATCCATATGTTAGCAATGAGCAAAACTAGGCTCCTGAATTCACTCATTCATAGATGGCTAGATCACATCCAAAGTGGTGTGCTGTAAAAGCTTTCCAGACAGATCTGATAGAAAACAGGTAAAATGAATGCAGTAAAGCAAAAGACTAAAAAAGACACAACTTAAATCACACAGGTCAGATTAAATCCCTCCCACTTCCTATTGCGCTACCCAGTCTCATCGGTTCTGGTTTAGCTGGCCCGCATTCAGTGCCTCTAATACTAGCTGTGGCAATGGGAGATGCTTGCCCTCAGGCTTTTCACACAGACTGACACGGTGGATGTCTCAGCCCCACAGGACTCTTGGCCAGGGGTCATGTCTCCCCAGCAGAAGCCAAGCATGGAATATAATAATAATAATAATGTTGGTATTTGTTATGCGCTTACTATGTGCCGAGCACTGTTCTAAGCGCTGGGGTAGACACAAGGGAATCAGGTTGTCCCACGTGGGGCTCACAGTCTTAATCCCCATTTTACAGATGAGGTAACTGAGGCACAGAGAAGTTAAGTGACTTGCCCAGAGTCACACAGCTGACAAGTGGCGGAGCTGGGATTTGAACTCATGACCTCTGACTCCAAAGCCCGTGCTCTTTCCACTGAGCCACGCTGCTTAACCTATATCTATATACCTACACACACATGCACACAGGTGCCAGATCTACTTTCTTCAGGAGATGTCTCCCCTCTTCAGACTAACATCACTCTGACGTCAGACATACCATCAGATAAGTCATTTGTCTCGGCTCACCCACTAACCCTCGGCAACTGTTTGTTCTCAATCGACTTCTTCCCCATTGCTTTCAAACATGCTCATGTCACCCCTATTGTAAAAAAAACCCATTCCTTGACCCACAACTCTTGCCAGTTATCCCTCCATATCCCTCGTAACATTCCTCTCTAAAAAATCGAGTGAGCTGTCTACATCCGCTGCCTCAAGTTCCTCTCCTCCAATTCTCTACTTGAACCCCTCCAAACTGGCTTCTGTACTCTTCACTCCACAGAAACCACCCTCTAAAAGGTCACCAATGATCTTATCCTCACCAAATCCAACAGCCTCTATTCCCTTCTAATCCTCCTCGACCTCTCAGCTTCCTTCAACACTGCTGACCACCCCCTTGTCTTGGAAACATTGTCCAACCCCAGCTTCGCCAACACTGACCACTCCTGGTTCTCTTCCTATCTCTCTGGTCACTCATTCTCAGTCTCTTTAGAAGCTTCTCCTCTGCCTCCCACCCCCTAACTGTGGTTGTCTCTAAAGATGCAGTTCTGGGTCCCCTTCTAGTCTCCATCTACACCCATTCATTAATTGATTCAATTGTACTTACTGAGTGCTTACTGTGTGCAGAGCACTGAAGTGCTTGGAAAGGACAATTAGACAACATATAGGGGCAATCCCTACCCAACAACGGGATCACAGTCTATAAGGGGAAGACAGACAACAAAAAAAAACAAGTAGACAATCATCAATACCATCAAAATAGATAAATAGGATTATAGATAGATACACATCATTAATAAAATAGAGTAATAGGTACAAATATACACAAGTGTTGTGGGGAGGGGGAGGGGGTAGAGCAGAGGGAGAGAGTAGGGGCAATGGGGAGGGGAGGAGGAGCAGAGGAAAAGGGAGGGCTCAATTTGGGAAGGCCTCCTGGAGGAGGTGAGCTCTCAGTAGGGCTTTGAAGAAGGGAAGAGAGTTAGTTTGGGGGTTGTGAGGAGGGAGGGCATTCCAGCTCAGAGATAGGATGTGGGCCAGGGGTCAATGGCGGGACAGTCAAGAACGAGGCACAGTGAGGAGGTTAGTGACAGAAGAGTGGAGTGTGCATGCTGGGCTATAGATGAAGACAAGGGAGGTGAGGTAGGAGGTGACAAGATGATGGGAGCTTTGATGCCAATAGCGAGGAGTTTTTGCTTCATGTGAAGGTTGATAGGCAACCACTGGAGATTTTTGAGGAAGGGAGTGACATGCCCAGAACGTTTCTATAGAAAGATAATCCAGGCAGCAGATGAAAGTTTAGACTTAAGTGGGGAGAAACAGGGGGATGGTAGATCAGAAAGGAGGCTGATATTATGAGAGATTATACCAGCAAGGTAGCAGTTTGGGTGGAGAGGAAAGGGCAGATCTTGGCGATGTTGTGAAGGTGAGACTGGCAGGTTTTGGTGGCGGATTGGATGTGGGGTGAATGAGAGAGCAGAGTCAAGTATGACACCAAGGTTGTGGAACTCATTCACTCCTATTGTTTCAACTATGCAGATGATTCCCAAATCTACATCTCTAGCCCTGATCTCTCTCTCTTTCTGCAGTCTCGCATTTCCTCCTGCCTTCAAGTTATCTTTACTTGACTGTCCTGCCATCACCTCAAACTTAACATGTCCAAAACAGAACTCCTTTTCCTCACACCCAAACCCAGTCCTTCCTTTGACTTTCCCATCACTAAGAGATAGCACCACCATCCTTCCCTTGTCATATGCCCATAACCTTGGCTTTATCTGTGACTCCACTCTCCACTCCATACTTCACTCCTCTATTTCCAGTCTAATCACTAAACCTCAATCTCATCTATCTTGCCACCAACATCTGACCCATGTCCTGCCTCTGTCCTGGAATGCCCTCCATTTTAATGTCCTTTGGACAATTACTGTCCCCAGCTTCAAAGCCTTATTAAAGGCACATCTCCTCAAAGAGGTGTTCCCTAAGTCCTCATTTCCTCTTTTCCCACTATCTTCTGCATTGCCCTAACTTGTTCCCTTTATTCACTACCCTGAATCTAGCCCCACAACACTTATGTACATATCCATAATTTATTTATTTATATTAATGTCTGCCTCCCATTCTAGGCCATAAATTCATTGTGTCTGCTGTACCGTTAGAATAATTATAGAGTATAGGTTTTATCATTCAAAATCCTAGTTGATAGATACTCTCCTTTTTAAATAATAACTTTGCTCAGGAGATAATGATTTTAAAAACTCTAAAAGTCATTCACTTAGCACTGTAAGTTCCTTGTGGGCAGGGATCATGTCTACCAACTAGGTTGTTCTGTTCTTTTCCAAGCTCTTAGTAGAGTGTTCTACACAAAGTACTCGATACTGGAATATTATTTTTGCACCTCCCACCACAAGTCAGATTTCTCATGAGGGCCACCTATGGCAAAATGTTGAACCATTTTTATTTCTCTTTATGGAGCAAGGTGGTCAGAAAGAGTTATGAGCTCTTAGCAAGAGGTTACAGTGCTATTGCAGGTCCTGAATTTATACAAAAAGAATATAGGTTTTAGCAATAGGTGCAACAAATAATGGGAAATGAAGTTAGCTGGATTAAAGAAGCCAGAAGATTGGAGCGGATATTTTGAGGAGATCCGTAGGGTCAGATTGGGTAGGGTGGGAAGATTGCAGTGTTTTGTTTCCCTTGCCTAAACCGACCTGCTTTCCTCCATGGCTTGGAGTGACTCTTTGGATCAGAGCAAATTTAATTGATGTTGCAGAGGGAAAGGTGCTTTTCTGAGCCACTTTGGCTGCTTTGTCCAATAAGGACAACATGAGTTCTCCATAGCTAAGCCATTAGAACTGCAGGGGTCCCTTGAAGTGTGTCCTTTATGACACCAGGCAACTCCCAGCTCTTTTGCAAGAAAAGTGACTCCCTCAGTCTTCTCCTCTGGACTGTAATCTCCTTGTGAGCAAGGAACACTGTCAGACAATCGTATTTATGGAGCAGTTTGTGCAGAGCACTATACTAAGCAGTTGGCACAGGCCCACCAAATCTGTTATATTGTACTCTCCCAAGTGCTTAGTACAGTACTCTGCACACAGTGAGCCCACAGTGAATGCAATTGATTGACTCCCAAAAAGACTCCAGGGTTCTGCCAGAGATCCAACGATACTAACCTCTCTGAGACTCCATTTCTCTGGCTGCAGAGTAGAAATAAAAAATGAATTTTTAACACACGACTGAGACTTTGGACAAATTATAGACAAAAGGCCCTGGAAAGTCCAGGAATAATTGATCCTGTGATGGAATTTGTGCTTTTTGACTCCAAGAGCCCCACAGAGATTTAGCTAGTGTGTTTTCTTTCTTCCAGGACTACAATGATGAAATTCGCCAGGAGCAACTGCGGGAACTATCATATTTAAATGGTTCAGAGGACTCAAGTCGTGGACGGTGTATTAGAGGAAGAGGAATCCGGGTGCCTCCTGCAGCTCCTTCCAGGTGGGTTGGTTCATCTTCTAAAAGCAGTTTAAGAGCATATCCAGAGTTTTAGAGGAAGATCCTTCCTTGCATCAGCATCGTTGACACTTTGGTTCCAGGTATGAGAGTGGAATGGGAGGGCAGATGGTAAGAGAATTTACTCCCCAACCAGAGACATCTTCAGACCTTCATGCACCCTGAGGGGTACCTCCCTCTCATGACACAGGAGGTATCATGCTAATACCTGCAGAGATTGCAGCATGCACTGTGCTCTAGGATGCCATCTAATCACACTGTTTACCTCTCTGGCAAAATGGGGCTTTTCAGACATAGTAGCCCACTTCCGTAACCTCAACCATACTCTTCTGCTCAGTTGCAGAGCCTCCGAGAGCCCTGCCATAGAGCAAGCAGCCCTTGTAATAGAGCCTGCTGATCTTTACTGAAGCAATGACTCCACCTCTGTTACCCTCATTCCTAGGTCTGCCTTTTCCCCTCTTCCCTCACCACTCTCCTAGGCCAGAAACAGCATTGCCATAGTCGAAAGAGGAAGAGAAAGAGGAGTAATAGTATTTACTTAAGTGGTTAGGGTATGTAAAACAGTGTACTAAGTACTGGAAGAAAATACACAGGTGGGAATTAAAAACGGTCTCTGTCCTATTTGGGGCTCACAATCCAAAAGTTTAAGTAGGGAGAAGGAATAAGAGAGAGAAAGAGCAGGAGTGCTGAGAAATTAAAATGTAGCATAAAGAAATAGAAAAAATTGACTCAAAGTCTCAAAGGTGATGAAGGAGTCCGAGAGCATGTGGGAGCAACCCAAGCGCGAGGACCTTGGGTGGTGGGAAGGAAGACAGCAGTTACATGGTGCTTTTCTCAGGGGTGATGGGAGTGTCTGAGAGCACACAGGAACAGTTTTTTATCCCCATTGGCCCGTCTAGAGCATATGGGGAGCAGGGACCATCAGTAGCAGGCTATAAAGTGGTGGTTACACAGTGCTTTTCTTAGTGCCAATGGAAGATTGCAAGAGCACCCAGGAGCAGCTTTTTTCTCTGATCCTGCACATACAAAGTGGAGTCTTTCAGTGGCAGGAGAGAAAACAGCAGTTACTGTGCAAGTATTCCCGGTAGCGATGGAAAGAGCACTGGTCTGGGGATCAGACGACCTGAGTTCTAATCCTGGCTCTGCCACATGTCTCCTGTGTGGCACTAGATTATCAATGAATACATTAATGGTATTTATTGAATACTAACTGTGTACAGTGCACTGTAGTAAGCACTTGGGAGAGTGCAATACAACGGACGAGGTAAACATGTTCCCTTTCCATAAAGAGCTGACAGCCTAGAGAGAGAGACACAGACAGTAAAAGAAATTAGGGATAAGTATATACATAAGTGTTGTGAGGCTGAGGGTGGGGTGCTTAAAGGATACAAATCCAAGTGCACAGGGTGCTTGATAACACTATCATTATTATGATGATGATGATCTGCTCTGCACATTATCCAGTGTAGTCTGCTGCTGTCTGCTGTTTCTCTCTGTTTCCTGCCCCAGTAGTCCATCCTACTTCCCAGATATGACTGCATACATCACTTATTATCTTAAACCTTATGCCTGATCTTATGTCTTCAGGTATCACACTTGATCCTGTCACTGACAATGAAGGATATACCTGAGGCTGAGATGGCTTATAAAGAATAGAAAATCAACAAGAAGCTCATTTATGTAACCATCCATATGCTGTTCCCTTTTTGCTTTTATCTCTTGTTAGGTAGAACCTCCTCTAGACTATAAACTCGTTGTGGGAAGGGAATGTTTCTGCCAACACCATTCTATTG
This sequence comes from Ornithorhynchus anatinus, assembly GCF_004115215.2. Lineage (NCBI taxonomy): Eukaryota > Metazoa > Chordata > Mammalia > Monotremata > Ornithorhynchidae > Ornithorhynchus > Ornithorhynchus anatinus. The sequence goes on along the minus strand of NC_041728.1, from coordinate 75,675,978 downwards.
TACTCTCCCAAGTACTTAGTACAGAGCTCAATACGTATGATTTATAAATAGATGCAATTTTCAGTGGTGACACCACCAGTGAGAAAGTCATAGAAGAAGTTATCAGATTTGACTAATGGCAAGTCTTAATATTTCCAGAACAGACTTTAAGCTCCTTAAAGGCAAGAATTGAGTCTACCAACTTATTTTCTCCGAAGTGCTTAAATCAGTGCTCTGCTCAAAGTAAGCACTAAATGGTATCTGCTTAGATACCACTGAGAATTCATTCAATAGTATTTATTGAGCGCTTACTATGTGCAGAGCACTGTACTAAGCGCTTGGAATGAACAAGTCGGCAACAGATAGAGACAGTCCCTGCCGTTTGACGGGCTTACAGTCTAATCGGGGGAGAGGGGCAGACGAGAACAATGGCAATAAACAGAGTCAAGGGGAAGAACATCTCGTAAAAACAATGGCAACTAAATAGAATCAAGGCGATGTACAATTCATTAACAAAATAAATAGGGTAACGAAAATATATACAGTTGAGCGGACGAGTACAGTGCTGTGGGGATGGGAAGGGAGAGGTGGAGGAGCAGAGGGAAAAGGGGAAAATGAGGGTTTAGCTGCGGAGAGGTAAAGGGGGGATGGCAGAGGGAGTAGAGGGAGAAGAGGAGCTCAGTCTGGGAACGCCTCTTGGAGGAGGTGAGTTTTAAGTAGGGTTTTGAAGAGGGAAAGAGAATCAGTTTGGCGGAGGTGAGGAGGGAGGGCGTTCCAGGACCGCGGGAGGACGTGACCCAGGGGTTGACGGCGGGATAGGCAAGACCGAGGGACGGTGAGGAGGTGGGCGGCAGAGGAGTGGAGCGTGCGGGGTGGGCGGTAGAAAGAGAGAAGGGAGGAGAGGTAGGAAGGGGCAAGGTGATGGAGAGCCTTGAAGCCTAGATTGAGGAGTTTTGTTTGGAGCGGAGGTTGATAGGCAACCACTGGAGTTGTTTAAGAAGGGGAGTGACATGCCCAGATCGTTTCTGCAGGAAGATGAGCCGGGCAGCGGAGTGAAGAATAGACTGGAGCGGGGCGAGAGAGGAGTAAGGGAGGTCAGAGAGAAGGCTGACACAGTAGTCTAGCCGGGATATAACGAGAGCCCGTAACAGTAAGGTAGCCGTTTGGGTGGAGAGGAAAGGGCGGATCTTGGCGATATTGTAGAGGTGAAACCGGCAGGTCTTGGTAACGGATAGGATGTGTGGGGTGAACGAGAGAGACGAGTCAAGGATGACACCGAGATTGCGGGCCTGAGAGACGGGAAGGATGGTCGTGCCATCAATGGTGATAGAGAAGTCTGGGAGAGGACCGGGTTCGGGAAGGAAGATGAGGAGCTCAGTCTTGCTCATGTTGAGTTTTAGGTGGCGGGCCGACATCCAGGTGGAGACGTCCCGGAGGCAGGAGGAGATGCGAGCCTGAAGGGAGGGGGAGAGGACAGGGGCGGAGATGTAGATCTGCGTGTCATCTGCGTAGAGATGGTAGTCAAAACCGTGAGAGCAAATGAGTTCACCGAGGGAGTGAGTGTAAATGGAGAACAGAAGAGGGCCAAGAACTGACCCTTGAGGAACTCCAACAGTTAAAGGATGGGAGGGGGAGGAGGCTCCAGCGAAGGAGACCGAGAATGACCGGCCAGAGAGGTAAGAGGAGAACCAGGAGAGGACAGAGTCCGTGAAGCCAAGGTGAGATAAGGTATGGAGGAGGAGGGGATGGTCGACAGTGTCAAAGGCAGCAGAGAGGTGTACTAAGCACTTAGGACCATACAATAGAATAAGAAGACAGGATCCCTGCCCTTAGGGACTTTGAAAGTGTAGACTTTGCAAAGTCCTTAGCTATCAGAGAAGGTACTTTACTTAATATCGGGGGAAAAGGTAAATTAGAATCTTGCTGTATCATTTTGTGATTTCATGATTTGGGATTGTGCAATTTTTCAATACAAGAATTGACTTGCTCAGAATGGGAATGCCTATTCATAACTTAGAGATCCTCTACTTTTTTTCTGATCTCTTCTTTAATCTGATAAGCAGATACCTAGAAAATCAGGATGGTATATCATATATTTCCCTAGAAATTCACATCCCCAAAAACTCTTAGTTGTGCAAACCTTACTCAGTATTTGAAGTCTCTATTGGAATAGTCTCATTCACTATTTGTACATCACCACTTGAGACATCGATTTGTCAGCAAAACCCTCTAACTCCTTCGAACTGGAAGTGAAGCATATCATATTTCTAATTGAGACCTCTGGAAACAGTCCGGTTATTGAGAATCTGAAAATAAAATATATGGCCCGTTGTCCTACAGCAGTTGTTGATTTGCCCAAGAAAATGGTTTAATGAGAGAGAATATTACATTTATGGATCATCTGAAACATAAGCAGTGGTCCTTTAGCCTCCTAAAGCGATATTGATTCATACTAACTCAGAAGTTGCATCTAGAAGGCAATATAGGTACCAAAAATACATTTTCATTTCAGGTATTTAGAGATTGCAGGCAGGGCAGGTTTCTTTTAACTGGAATTATGTATATCACTGAGGGTGTATTATGAGGCTTCAGTCATCCAAATAATTTGCATATGGAAATCCCAGTAGTGAGACTATCACAATTTCCTGATTTATCTGCAGTATAACCAGCAGCAACTTGCTATCCCCCTAATTCCTCTAGGTTAGCAGGGAACCTGATTACCATAGTTCATTTCTGAGATAATGTAATCCCAGCAACAGACCATGATGTGGGATTGGCTTCAGAATCTCTGAAATGAATAAATTTGTGTTTCAGATGTATGTTTAGGGAACTTTTTCCAGAAATGTTCTTCTGTACAGCTTCTAGGTTGTATTGCTAGAAATGGAACCACAAGTTTTCAACAGTGTATTTTCCTGGCTAGTTGAAAATGTTAAATCAGCATATTAGTGTATATTGCTGCATTATTGATGTCCTCTAATGTAGGGAGTTGCAACAGATTCGAGAAGATTTTATAATTACTTGAAAAGATAAGTATGCCTCTTATTTTGAAAAATAGGCCTACTTTAAAATGTGGCAATAGGTAGCTCATTAAATTCCCAACTTTCAGTATCTTGATAAAATATGCATAGTATATTTTGTTGCCAAAAGATGAAAAAACTCTGATTACCACATCTATCTACTCATGCTGCAATAAGCAAAAAGAATCTTAAGTTATATCTTAAATTCCACTTCCAGTGTTCTAATGACATCATTGATGCTATAGGCATATCAGCAGGTATGCAAATGAAGCCGAATTTTGCTGTCTTGAGTTCCAAGGCAAGAAGAAAAAGAGTCTGACCCCTATAAGTACTTATTCTTTATTTAAAAAACTGGAAACAACAACATCTTCACACTTCCAGAAATGAAACAAAAACCACAGCTGCAGAATGATGCAGGACTAGTCTCAGTCTCCTGGACTTCTCATTTCTCGAGGCCTCTTTCTTCTTATCTGTTGGCTGCCTGTCTTCCTGTTGCCATTTAAAGCTCTTGGGGCCCAGACAAATAAGATGGGATCAACCTGTCCTCAGACAAATTGTCCTCCCACCTTGCTCTCATCAAACTAGTCTCTGGATTTTGGTCTTGAGGGAAGGTACCATTCCCTCTAAGATATTCCTTTTGGCCTTGGGAAGATGGTTTGAATGGTTATAGCCCATCTCCTGAACCAGTGCAAACAGCAGAAAATATAAATAGCATCCTTTAAAAAAATCACATGTGGGTATGCTAAAGAAAATGTAAAGTCACTCGATAATGTATTCTCCAAGTGCTTAGTAGAGTGCTTTGCACAGAGTAAGCATTCAATAAAAACAATTAAAATGAATGAATGGATAATGTTCACAAGAACTATATCTCTCCCCTTCTAGACTCTCCCAAGTATTGAGTACAATGCTCTGCACAAAGTAAGCACTCAGTAAATACAATTGATTGGACATTTGACATTTGGATTTTTGTACAATAATCTATGTGCCAAGTAATGATGAAACAGGAAACAAGATGTAGATTTGGTATACTGAGGTCATAAATAATGCATTGCATAAATAAAGAATAATACGTATCTTATCTACAAGCTAGATTCAGTCGGTCAGGAAATATAAATTAAGGAGCCAAGTGAAAGATCAAGATTTCTTTTAGATCAAATGTCTTGAACTGAAGAGAGGGAGGACTGACATCTATCTCCTTTCTTCTTTTCCCTCTCCCTTTTCCTACACCACTAAAAGAAAAGACGGTGTACCTTGTAGGCATATATATGAACAGGATCTCCCCAGTACTGGCTTTGGGCAGTGAGGCCTGAGATATATGGCCACAATCACCTTCCCATCATTGCCTGAGAGCGGAGGAGTCTACTCCCCCTTTGCAGCTGTCTCTTTAATCTTTTTGGAGTCTTAGGAAATCTTTGAGGCCCTAACCATATAGTTTCCCTTGGAGGGACAATTGAATGCTTGAATAGAACCATTTCTGGTGTTCTGGATCCCATCTTAAGGTTGATGTTCTATTTGAAAAACAATTAATTCACTAATAACTGTAAAGCCACTGCTTTCAGGCCAACACTTCGTGAATTCACCACTGCCATTAGAGGTCTTGAAGAATGGCAAAGTTAACAGATTTCCACACCTCACTCATATCTATTTCTCAGGCTGCTGCCTGCATACTCAGATGTTCTACACAAATCATGTAGGATACAGAACAGTCTGAAGGTTTATTGTTTTGCTCTTGAGATTAGTAAACAATCTCCTGGTAAAAACTGATAGAGGAAAGGACCATCTGCTTATCCAGGGATCTGCAATGTTTTTGTGCAGAAAAGCAAAAAAAGCCACATAAAACCTATCAACCAATCAGCTAAATTTAATGAGTGTTTACTGTATGCAAAGCATTATACTAAGTTATGGGAGAGTACATTACAGATATAATAATAATATGGTATTTGTTAAGTGCTTACTATGTGCTAAGCACTGTTCCAAGTACTGCGATAGATACAAACTAATCAGGTTGTCCTACATGGGGTTTATAGTCTTAATCCTCATTTTACAGATGAGGTAACTGAGGCCCAGAGAAGTTAAGTGGCTTGCCCAAGGTCACACAGCAGACAAGTGGCAGAGTAAGGATTAGAACCCATGTCCTCTAACTCCCAAACCCTTGCTCTTTCCACTAAGCCACGATGCTTCTCTAATATTCTCTTTTATGGGTATAAGTGCTACAGGGATGAGGAAGGGGTGAATAAAGGGAGTAAATCAGGCAGGGTACTGCCTAAGGGAGGGGAAAGAAGAAATGGGAGCCCGTTGTTGGGTAGGTATTGTCTTTATCTGTAGCCGAATTGTGCTTTTCAAGCACTTAGTACAGTGCTCTGCACACAGTAAGCGCTCAATAAATATGATTGAATGAAGGAAGACCTCTTGGAAAATATGTGCCTTCAATAAGGATATTAAGGTGGAGAGAGTAATTGTCGGTCAAATAATAAAAATACCGATAATACTAATAATTGTGAAATTTGTTAAGCATATACTACGCACTAAGCCCAGGGTACATCTAAGATAATTGTGTCCCACATGGGATTTACAATGTGAATAAGAGGGAGGACAGATATTGAATCCCCATTTTGCAGATGAGGGAACTCAGGCCCAAAGAAGTGAAGTGACTTGTCCAAGGTCATCCAGCAGACATGGGGCAGGGTTGGGATTAGAACTCAGCTCCTCTTCCCCAATCTGTGATCTTTTCATGAGACCATGCTACTTGCATCAACAACATCCCTTTCTTGGTGCTGAGTCCCCAGTAATGAAGGCCACTTCCCAGTGGTAGCCTATCATCGAGAGCCAATATGGTATCAAGAAGAGACTGAATACGTCTGTAGAACAAGGGATTTCTAGACCCTGTTCTATTTCAATCGGCAAACAGTTCCTCGTATGTAAACAGAGAAGGAACATGGCTTAGTGGAAAGAGCATGGGCTTGGGAGTGAGAGGATGTGGGTTCTAATCTCAGCTCTGCTACTTGTCTGATGTGTGAACTTGGTCAAGCCACTTAACTTCTCTGTGCCTCAGTTACCTCATCTATAAAATGGGGATTAAGACTGTGAGCTCCACGTGGGACAACCTGATTACTTTATATTTATCACAGAGTTTAGAACAGTGTTTGGCACATAGTAAGTGCTTAACAAATACCATAATGATGATGAAGATGTAAACGTGACTAAAAATCACTCTCCACCTTGCAGACTTGCCTGAACTTCTGGAGGAACTTGACTCCTGGGTTCTGTATAATTATTTGGACCTGACTCACTGATACCTGGCCCACTTACTGTCAGCACCGCACATTTCCTGGGAATGACAGATTACCACAGTATGGCTTAGTGGAAAGAGCATGGGCTTGAGAGTCAGAGGTAATGGGTTCTAATTCCGGGCCCCACTTGTCAGCTGTGTGACTTTGGGCAAGTCATTTAACTTCTCTGTGCCTCAGTTACCTCATCTGTAAAATGGGGATTAAGACTGTGAGCCCCAAGTGGAACAACCTGATTACCTTGTATCTACCCCATCTCTTAGAACTGTAGTAAGCACATAGTAAGTGCTTAACACCATCATCATCATTATTATTATTATTGTTACCAAGCTTTTGATACTTGGAAATTTCACCAAAATAGAATTACTACCATTTATGACATTAGATTATAATTAAAAAGTTGCAGGGATAGACAGGTTTGGGAGTATTCAACTGACCCGCTGAAGTTATCAACTCATTTGGGGATTAATCTTGGTTCTGAAATGACTCCTGGGTTTTCATTTCCACTCTGTATCATGACAAGCAGTATAGTACTGACTCCTCAAAGTGTTGCAAGGATGAATTAGATGATGGCTATTAAATAATTATAGTTCAGACCTTCCTGCCACAAGCTAAATTTGGTGATGAGTAAAAGTTTGCTGATGTCAGTCTCCTCAACTGTAAAGGTATTTAAATAACTGTTCCCCTTCCTCCACAGGCTGTGGGCCCCACATGGGAAAGGATAGTCCCACCTAATTTTCTTATAGCTAGCCACACAGTACTGTGCTATGCGCAGAGTAAGCATTTAATAAATTCCACAATTAGAGTCATTAAAATTTGGAGCTCCATTTTATTGTGAATTGTAGAGAAAGTGTACATCTACTGGTCAGTTATCATCTGTTCACACTTTATTTCTTTATTCCACCTTCATTTGTTTTTATTTCCAAGGGGTCGAGGGGGTGCAGTACCTCCTCCCCAACCCGGAAGAGGCATCCCAGCTCCCAGAGGGACAACTGTGACCCGAGGCGCCCTGCCCATACCTCCTGTAGCAAGAGGTGTTCCTACCCCCCGAGCAAGGGGAGCTCCAGCAGCCCCAGGATACCGGCCACCCCCTCCTCCAACTCACGAGGCCTATGAAGAATATGTAAGTACTTACCATGCATCTACCTCAGTAATATCCACTACTGATTAGTCAACCATGGTTAGTGTTGAACTCAGAAGTCTGAGCTGTGAACACTTTGCAGGACTTCTCTTTAGGTTTAAATGGTAACACTGTTTTCTGGGAAACACAAGGATCTGACTTAAGTTAATTTGGCAGGGAATAACACTGAGTTTATTGCTTATCCATGGTAAATAAATTCAGATTCCAAGCACAAGATTTTTTTTTATCCTTGGACTTTTTTATGTAGTTTATATTACTAGCTAATGTGGCAAAATTTAAAAAAGGGATATAAAAGAATCAACCAAGTATTCTAAAAGAGATTCTGCTGGAATGCACTAAATTTTAGGAATGATAGCATTCCTCTTGAATGATGGATGTCTTGGATGTCTTAATTACATTGCAAAAGATAACTTGAAAGGTATTGCCAGGCTAATCTAACTACTTTTATGTTTACATCACTCTACCATGTTTCTACTTAAGTAGATTTAATATTGTTTAACTGAAAAAAAAAATCTGTGCTAGTGAGCCAGTGGGTTTGAGACAATCTCTTCCATTCCCAGAGCTTTTACCTCCTATTTCTCTTTTTCTATATTCCCCTCTGTAGTACTTTTCCTCCCACCTCAGTTGGGCAGAGATTTTGGATTGGTATAAAGTGGTAAGGAGAACATAGAAATTAAAAAGACAAAAATACTTCAAGGCCAGAAAAGGAAAAGAGAAAGGAAGAGACAGAGACAGGCTATGCTGTGTTCTTTTTCTGTTTGGAAGACCAAGAAGGATTTCAATGGCCTAAAGAGAAGGGTGGGCTGAAAACAAGTGTTAAAATGCAAAAAGCCATAGAGACTGAGTTGTTAGCTATGGGGGCTCTTTGAGGAGAGAACTTTGTCTTGTAGTAGTAGTTGCAAAAATAGTAATTTATTGAGCATTAAGTAGATGCAATGTACTGTAAGAGTTTGGAAAGTATAAGAAGCAAGTGACACATTCCCCATCCTACAGGACCTTAAACTCTAAGAGGGGAGACAGTCATAAAAAGATTTACAATCAATAGTTTTTACTGAGCACTTACTATGTGCAGAGCACTGAAATAAGCACTTGGGAGAGTATGAAGAACAGAGTTGTTACACATATTTCCTGACCACAAGCTTTCAGTCTAATCAAATTAAATAATTGAATGTATAATTAAAGGAACACATATGCCCAAGTGATAAGCATGAGAATAAATAAGTGCATCCATGCTCTCCGTCAATCAGAACTATTTATTGAACTTTTACCTTGGGCAAATCACTGAACCAAGCATTTGGGGAGTACCATAGAGTCAGTAGTTCCCTACCCTGAAAATGCCTACAATCTAGTGATGGATGGTAAGGAAAAGTAATGGAGATAGGGGAAAAAATAGGGTATAAAGATATCTATATAAATGCTACAGGACATGTAAATGTCCAAATGCTTAGAGACACAGTAATGGTGGAGGGGGTAATTCAGGGGGAAGATATGAAAGATTGATTAGTGAAGTCCTAGTGAAAGACTTGGGAAAGGCCTTAAAATGAGGAGAGTAGTGTTCTGCCCGATGTGAAGTGGTAGGCAGCTCCAGACAGAGGGGAAGCAAGCAAGGCATAGGCAACAAGAGAGATCAGAATGAAACAGTGAGTAGACTGGCTTGAGAGGAACCAATTGTACAATCAATCATATTTATTGAGCACTTACTGTGAGCCTACTGTATTTAGCACTTGGGAGAGTATAATATAAAACAGTTGGTAGACTTTCCCTGCCACAGACTATGCAGTGGAAAGGAACAGAAGCAGTGTGGCGTAGTAGATAAAGCACGGGCCTGTGAGTCCAATCCCACTTGCTTCTAATCCCAGCTCTGCCACTTGCCTGCTGTGTGACCTTGGACAAGTCACTTCATTTTTCTGGGCCTCAGTTATCTCAGCTGCAAAATAGGAATTGAAATTGTGAGACCATGTGAGACAGGGTCTGTTTTCCACCTGATTTGCTTATATAATAATAATAATAATGATGGTATTTGTTAAGCACTTACTATGTGCCAAACACTATTCTAAACACTGAGGTAAATTCAAGGTAATCAGATTGTCCCATGTGGGGCTAACAGTCTCAATCCCCATTTTACAGATGAGGTAACTGAGGCACAGAGAAGTGACTTGCCCAAGGATACACAGCAGACAAGTGGCAGGGACGGGATTAGAACCCACAACCTCTGACTCCCAAGCCCGTGCTCTTCCACTAGGCCATGCTGCTCCTCTGTATCTTCTTCAGCGCTTAGTACAGTGCCTAACACATAGTAAGGGCTTAACATACACCATTATTATTATTATCCTTAATATTAATAATAGCGTGGACAAGTTGATGGATTTATTCATTCATTAAATAGTATTTATTGAGCGCTGACTATGTGCAGATCACTGTACTAAGCTCTTGGAGTGTACAATTTGGCAACAGATAGAGACAATCCCTGTCCAATAATGGGCTCACAGTCTAAACAGGGGAGAAAGACAGCAAAACAAAACAAGCAGTCTAATGCAGACATCATCAAGATAAATAGAATCACAGAGCTATGCTACCCTTTAACAAAATAAATACGGTAATAAATAATATATACAAATATTCATTCATTCAATAGTATTTATTGAGCGCTTACTATGTGCAGAGCACTGTACTAAGCGCTTGGGATGAACAAGTCGGCAACAGATAGAGACAGTCCCTGCCGTTTGACCGGCTTACAGTCTACGCACGGTGCTGAGGGGAAAGGAAGGGGGAAGAGCAGAGGGCGGGGGGGGGGGCAATGGGGAGGGGAGGAGGAGCAGAGGGAAAGTGGGGACTCAGTCTGGGAAGGCCTCCTGGAGGAGGTGAGCTCTCAGTAGGACTTTGAAGACGGGAAGAGAGTTAGTTTGGCGGATGTGAGGAGGGAGGGCATTCCAGGACAGCAGTGGAACATGGACCAGGGGTCTAGAGTGGGACAGGCAAGAACGAGGCACAGTGAGGAAGTGAGCAGCCAAGGAACAGAGTGTATGGGGTGGGCAGAAGAAAGAGAAGGTAGGTGAGATAGGAGGGGGCAAGGTGATAGAGAGTTTTGAAGCCAAGAGTGAGGAGTTTTTGTTTTGTGTGAAGGTTGAGAGGCAACCACTAGAGGTTTTTGAGGAGGGGAGTGACAAGCCCAGAGCATTTCTGTAGGAAGACAGTAAGAATAGACTGGAATGGGGAGAGCCAGGAGGAAGGAAGTTAAGAGAGGAGGCTGACACAATAATCTAGTCGGGATATTATGAGAGCTTGTTCTAGCACGGTAGCAGTTTGGATAGAGCAGTTTGGATAGCAGTTTGGATAAGCCACTTGTCAGCTGTGTGACTGTGGGCAAGTCACTTAACTTCTCTATGCCTCAGTTACTTCATCTGTAAAATGGGAATTAAGACTGTGAGCCCTACGTGGGACAACCTGATTCCCTTGTGTCTACCCCAGTGCTTAGAACAGTGCTCTGCACATAGTAAGCGCTTAACAAACACCAACATTATTATAGAGAGAAAAGGGTGGATCTTGGCGATATTGTGAGGATGAGACCGGCAGATGTTGGTGACTGATTGGATGAGTGGGTTGAATGAGAGAGCAGAGTCGAGGATGACACCAAAGTTGTGGGCCTGTGAGATGGGAAGGATGGTAGTGCCGTCCACAGTGACAGGGAAGTCAGGGAGAGGACAGGGTTTGGGAGGGAAGATAATTTATGTGACTTGGGACACAGGAAAATTCATTTGGAAAGACATGTTGGGGGAAGTGGGCTTGAATATGGGAAGAATTGAAAGACTGTAATCACATTATGAGCAGGGAATGTGTCTACCAACTCTGTTATATTGTTGTTATATTGTACTCTCTCAAGGGCACAGTACAGTGCTTTACACATAGTAAGTGCTCCATAATGCGATTGGTTGATTGATTGAAGACAGCTAGGAGGTTAGGAAAACACCTAGGTTGCAACCTTCTGAAATAGAATGGGTTGGGAGTTGTGTTGTCGATTATGATAGAAAAGTTAGAAGGGGGAGGAGATTTAAGAAGGAAGATGAGTAGTTTGATTTTGAGAAATATTAAGCTTTGAGTGCCAGTGGAAAATCAGGTGGAAAGGTTCTAGAGGCAAGAGGACATTCCGGATTGCAGGTTAGATGAGTGGCCAGGTCTAGATAACAGGTTTGGACAGCTACGGAGAGAGGAGATAAGGTACCTGAAGCCTTGATGAGTTCCCTGAAAGAAAGTGTTGAGGGCAAGGATAGGGGACCCAGAACAGAGATTTGTGGCACATTTGCAATTAAAGGATAAGATGTGGAAGAGGTTCCAGTGGGCAAAATGGAGAAGCAGTAGTTCAAAGGGATAGGACTAGGACCAGGTTAGCAACATGTTAGCAAAAGTAAACTTGAAAGTGTTTCAAATAGGAGGGAGTTGTCGTCCACTCAGACAAGCTGAAGCTTTGACATTTAATGTATATTCCTGAAGTGCCTAGTACAATGCTCTGTATGTGATAGTTACGCAACAAATACCAGAGATGATGATGATTTAAACATCGGATGTTTTAGGAATGCTTCAGGGAAGGTTAGAGGGGGATGTGAGGGAAGGGCAGGGAGGACTACAAAGAATGCTGAAAAAGATCTGTAAATAATGTTTACCTAAATAGAAGTGGGCTGGTAATAGTGTTTTGGAACTGGAACTCTTCCATCATGGCTGTTTCAGGGTTGTTGACTAAAAAAAGGATGGCATCAGATTTTTAAATACATCAGCTTCGTTTTGTTTCTGGATTTCTTTACTTTAGAGAACCATTGTTTGGAATGCTTCTGATTAGAGCCTGACTGATTGCTCAACCATTTAGTTTTGCGTGGGTTGGCTTTGAATTTTGATTCAACAGCTAAACTCTTGAAAACTTGGTTTTAGTTATTTGGACTTTATTGATTTGTCTTTGGACTCCATGAACATTAAACAACTCCATATTTTGTGGACAAGATACAATGTCTTAGTATATCTATATCTGAGCACATCAAATGCTTTATTGTGAAGCACATTAGGACATTCTGAGTAAAATGGATTTCTTGTCCTCTGTGACCACCAATCACTTACAGTATGTTCTGCTTTCTCCTGATGCTTGAAAATAATTAATGTACTCACTTTTAATCAGTGACGGGTTTTTAACGTTTCATTTTCCTACCCTTTTAATACCATGGATCTACTTAATAATAATTATAATAATATTTGTTCAGTGCTTACTGTGTGTCAAGCATTGTACTAAGTGCTGGAGTAGGTTCAAGCTAATCAGGTTGGACACAGTCCATGTCTCAAATGGGGCTTACAGTCTTAATCCCATTTTCATATGAGTAACTGGGTCACAGAGATATTATGTGACTTGCCCATGGTCACAAAGCAGCCAGGTGGAAGAGCCAGGATTAGAACCCAGGTCCTTCTGACTCCCAGGCCTGTGCTCCTACTTGATGCTACATGCTTCTACATGGCCTGTACTCATACCATAGGCCATGTTGCTTCCTACTTGAGAAGCAACCAGATCCCAAACCAGGATAAAGTATTTCATTCCAGCCCATGACGAAAATAGGGAGGCAGCAGGAAGTACATGATCTTTTTAAATAAGATATTCCAGGTTATACCTTTGTTACGTCACTCAAAAATATGAATGCATTGTGAAGAGTTACATCACAGGGTACCTTTTCCCACAGCATTTAAGTCAGATGCAGTTGACTTAAGTGCAGTTAGTTACGTTCTATTCCAGAACAAATTCTAACTTGATGATCTACTTGATTAGATTGCAGTTCCCACTATTCCTCTCCCTTTGTGTCTTTCCCCCTCCCACACACTTTTCCTAGGGATTTTCTAGACATCCCTCCATGTACCCTAAACATGGCTGCTTCCACTCCTGTATCTTCCTCCACTGCTATTTTTTTTAAACAAGGACTCCCACGAACCCTATTCCAACTGCTTGCCGCCACTATTGCCAGCAGATGGAGAGTGGAAAAGGTCACCTGGTCCCAGCTAAGACCCTGATGGCCAGCTGCCAGAGACCCTGGTTAAAGCAGTGAAGCTGGACTTTCAGCCATTTTTCTGGAAGTAATGATGATGTTGATGATGTTGGTATTTGTTAAGCTCTTACTATGTGCCGAGCACTGTTCTAAGCACTGGGGTAGATAGGGGAATCAGGTTGTCCCACGTGGGGCTCACAGTCTTAATCCCCATTTTACAGATGAGGCAACTGAGGCACCGAGAAGTGAAGTGACTTGCCCAAAGTCACACAGCTGACAAGTGGCCGAGCTGGGATTTGAACCCATGACCTCTGACTCCAAAACCCGGGCTCTTTCCACTGAGCCATGCTGCTCCAAGTAGCCATTGGAAGCAGTGCCAGGGGAGGAAGGAATAGAGAGGGATTGATCTTTCCTGAAGCAATGGAACATTAAGTCAGACTGGGCTTAAAGATTCCGGGTTAAAATAGCATTAGTACACATTTCCAGATATTATTCAGTGTGGTCATTTAGATTGGGGGAAATGTACTTCTATTTGCATTGATTAGTATCTGAGATATAGCTAGTCACTTAGTAACCTCATTACCTTCTTTTCCCTTTCCAATTCCTCCTTTCCCTAAGCATTTTCCCCCCATTGACACCTACAAAATATGCAGTGTGAGCCCTTTAGTGGCTACCATATTGTACTCATGATTGAAATCTCTTCATTTTTAAATTATTATTATAGATTGTAAACTCGTTATGTGTGGGGAATGTATCTGCTAATTAATAATAATGGTATTTGTTAAGTGCTTACTATGTGTGAAGCACTGTTCTAAGCACTGGTGGGGGATAGAAGGTGATCAGGTTGTCCCCTACGGGGCTCATGGTCTTAATCCCCATTTTACAGATGAGGTAACTGAGGCATGGAGAAGTTAAGTGACTTCCCCAAAGTCACACAGCTGACAAGTGGCAGAGCTGGGATTAGAACCCATGACTCCCAAGCCCATGCTACTCTCCTGATTGCTTAGTACAGTGCTCTGCAAATAAGCTCACAATAAATAACATTGATTGGTGTATTTGTTAAGCGCTTATTATATGTCAAGCACTGTTCTAAACACTCATTCTTAACAATTACATCTTGTGTATTCATTGAAAGTAAGCTTCATTCCCATGTATTTGCTGAAGGGTTGATGCTCCCAGTGAACTGAGAAGGCTAGATTCTGGGTTGAGCACCTATATTCTCCTTTCTTTTATAATTCTTATTTGTCCTTATGAATATACCTTATACAATTTCCTTTCTTTCCTACCCTTGGGAAAGGTGAAAGAATATGTAATATATATTGAAGGGATAACATTCCGCAGAATGAGATTGTTTGCTTTTATTGTTCTACAATGCTCCTCAGTGCTGCACTCCTGTACACTGGAGGATGTTGCAAAATAAAAGTAAATGTCACATTACCCCATTTACCTTTAACTTTTAACGGTTATGCATATTTGTACCAGGTTCTAGGTAAGTTGAAACAAATGCTTTTTGTTGCAGTAAACAGTCAAACTAGGACACTTTGACTCACTGGAGCACTGGCAAAGTAGGGCCAGTCTTAGGTAGCAGATCCCGGATCAGCTAAGCACTTAGTATAGTGGTCCACGCACAGTAAGCATTTAATGAATACCATTGATCCCTAGTCAATGGTATTTATTGAGTGCTTACTATGTGCAGAGCACATATCTTCAGTCCCTTCCCCTTTGGCTGACTATGAATGTGTAGTTGTTGGTGAGACAAAGGCATTCACCCAACATTTATAGAGCATCACAGTTGGAAAGCCTAACAGAATCCAAACAGTTCTAAAAGAAAGAAGAATCATTCATTATTTACAGTGCTTTAAAAATGCATTTAAAAGGGTTTTTAAACTCCTGAAACTTTCATGGCTTTGCCTTCCCAGCTTGATTCTGTCTTGATTTTTTGTTTTCCCCATGCTATTTTTCCAAAAGCTAATGTACTTACCACTTCACATAAGGTCTTAGGTGGCCTAATACATTAAGTAATTTTAAAAATATTGGGATTTCATTTTCAGAATCCACTGTCACTAAAATTTATGTTCAGCATAATTTTAAAATGTAAAGTATTATTAAGACATGGTTCTAACATATACTTCTATTCTGCTACTAATAATGTCTGAAAAGTATCCTCAAAATCATGAAAATAAGTTTTACTAATAGACCCTACTCAATTAAAACACCACAGGCACCCAGGAGTTAATGAAACAACCATCATCTGAAATAAAAATAGTGAAAATGGAAGGCTACATACTCTTTCCAGACTAAGGAGAAAAAGAATGATCCTTTTCTCTCTTCTGAAAAATCAAGATGCCAACTTAAAAACATTTTTAAACTCCTCACATCCATAAACTAACTCTCCAGAGGTGGAGGTGTGTCAAGAGCAGAAAATAACATAATAATAATGATTGTTATTTGTTAAGTGCCTGCTTTATAATAAGAACTTTTCTAAGCTGTGTGCTGTAGACTCAAAATAATCAGGTCAGACACAGTCCCTGTTCTACATGGGTCTCACAGTCAAAATAGGAAGAACACATATCTAATCCCCATTTTACGGATGAAAAACAGAGAAATTAAGTGACTTGTCCAGGGTCACAAAGCAAGCAAGTGACAGAGCAAGGTTTAGAACCTGAGTCCTCAGAATCAATCAATCATATTTATTGAGCACTTACTCTGTGCAGAGCACTCTACTAAGCACTTGGGTGAGTACAGTAGAACAATATAACAGACACATTCCTTGCCCACAGTGAGCTTACAGCCTAGAGGAGAGGACAGACATTAATTTAAATAATTACAGCTATGTACATGAGTGCTGTGGGGTTAGGAGGGGAGATGAAGGAGCTCCCAAGCCTGTTTTCTTTCCACTAGACAATGCATTGAAATGGAAGTAATTTGGACTTCAATTATCCAGGAAACGCAGGTATCCAAACCTTTTGGAGGCGCCTTTTCTTGACCCCTAGATCTGGACTTTCATACCCTCTAGTTATGTATTTTCTAGATTTTTATGCATGAAAGTGTGAGTAGAGGAAACACCACCTGGGAACACTGGATAGGGAATCTGGACCAGACCTAGAATAAGTAAGAACATCTGTGCATACTGGAGTCCCATACTTTAAAGTTAAGTACAGCGATTCGCTTCTGGACAAACACTGCCTATGTTTTCTCCTGTCTTTTGACTATATTGCTTATTAATATGTACCATGGTAAAATATAGCTGAAAATAGAAAAAAATCAATTATGCAGCAAAATCAGACATTCTTTTTCTCATATACAGCACTATAGATATCTAATTTTGCTAAACTTGTGTAATAAAGAATTGGTTGGAGTGTGAACATGGTACCTCTACTGCTTATATTTGTTTCTGCATTTGTCTTTTTCTGTATTCCTGTTTGCTTTCCATCAAGATCCATGTGTCCTCATTTGAGGATTTGAGGGGGTTAAATGTTTCTCCCATTCTGCAAACCTACAGTACCATGCCCAATTCTCTGTGATTCAATTTGGTGGATTGAAGAAGATTATTTTAACTTGAAGGCCCACCTGTCGTTTTAATTGAAAAGTATATATGTGATGCAGCCTGCTGTTAAATTGAGCCTAGCAGCAGGCATATTCTGAAAAAAGTTCAATTTCTAAACAAAGCACTGAATGCTAGTTGACAGAGGCCTTATATAGGGTGTCTCACTAAATGAGCTCTGTTCCTAATATATTTTAGCAGAATGTAGGTCTAGAACTACTAAGATTTTACAAAGCTACCTGCCTGGGAGATAAATCCTCTGGCATTGCTACTACAGTAGTTCCCAGGCTTTGACATTTGTAGCAATACAGTATTGTAAGGCTGCTGTCAGATAAATACTAACCGAACTGCACAACATGGGTTTGTTTGGGGTTTTTTCTCTGTACTAAAACAGCCTGTTAGCCATCGTACTTTTTAAGGCTTCAGAATTTAATACACCCTTTCAAAAATATATTTTGCAGTAAAAATGTTGTGAAAATTGATCTTGTTATAAAATTTACCACCAAAGATTTGACATTAAGGCCACTTAGAGACTTCAGCAATCAGTAAAGCAGAGAGGGAATAACTGAATTTCAAGGTAATGGTTTTGAGGCCATAAAGTGAGAAATTGGAACATGTTACAGAACCTAATAGTTCAAGTTGGTCATTTATTTGTCAAATTCCCTTATTCTAGGGTGGTTCACAAGTGTAAAACTAAAATGCTGGACTTCCAATGTTTGACAGAATCAAAGCTAGGATTGTGATGGATTGAAAAGTTTGGTAACTAATCTGGTAACTAATTCTATGCTGAATATGATGTAAAAAAACAGAATTTATTAAATGGAGCATCTATTTTTCCTCCCTCCACTCTCCTGTCTCATCAGGGTACACATAAAACTGGATGTCTGAAGTTCAATCCAGAAGCAAATTTGACCAAAGGATAATTCCAAAGCTAGGAAAATATATAAACCAAAAGGCCTTGACCAAGGAAGCAGTTAGCATTTGTTAAAGACCCAGGTCAATGACTTTTCCTACTAATGGATAAAAACAGGCCTCTCCCCGCCCCAGCCCTTTTTTTGTTTTTTTTTGTTTTCCCCTATAGAGAATAAAAAGATCAAACATTTTTATACCTTCATGTGTGATCAGCATGTATACCAACTCTGTTGTGCTGTATTCTACCATGCACTTTGTACAGTGCTTGGCACATAGTAAGTGCTTAATAAGTACCAAAATTATTATTACCATTATTATTACAGAGCTCTGTATACAGTAAGCCCTCAATAAATGCCATTGATTGATTGTAGTGACTGAATGCTTATTGAATAACTTGCTTCTTAATAATCTAACATGGTTTATTTTACCGAGGATGAGGCTTTATAGAGAGTTTAATCTGTCAATGTATGGAGGTATGGCAATAGTTCCAGCATTTAATGAAGTCACTATCATAAAGAATAGCCAAAGCTCCCAATTCTGATGATACGTCAGTGAGATTCTCAATCAGGGCAGAGATGCTCTGCTCAGATGCCAGCATGGTGTGTCCGTCAACATCTGAGCTACAGAAAAGATGGCACAAAGTTTCCATCAACACCAACTTCAGGAAGAAAGGTAAAAGCAAAAAGTCAATGGTATTTTCTGAGCACTTACTGTTTACAGAGCTATGTACTAAAAGGTTGGGAGAGGACAGAATAAAATAGAGTTGTAGACATGATCCCTACTCACAATGACTTTACAGTCCCCAAATGGTGGGATTATCTGGCGCTTCCTGTCAGGAGAACCAAAGTCAAAGTGCCCCTAGAACTTCAACAAAACTCAAGCTAAAGTCTTGAAAAAGGAGAAGGGCACATTTTTTTAATGGTATTTGTTAAACGCTTACTGTGTGTCAAGCACTGCTCTAAATCCTGGGGTAAATAGAAGCCAATCATGTGGGACACATTTCCTGTCCCACATGGAGCCTATAGTCTAAGTAGGAGAGAGAACAGGGATTGAATCCCAATTTTACGGTTGAAAAACAGGCCCAGAGAAGTGAAGTAACCTGAAATGAAGTGAAAGAGTCGATTGTGAAAACCTGCTGATTCATTCTTTTTCATCGTCAACAAGATCATCCTGAAATAGCTTATAAAGAGCAATGCTAACCCTGGCCTCTCAGAATATTGATGCAGCTTCACATCAGCATCAGGTCAGGCACAAGATCCTGGCTATTTTTCATACACAAAAGAAGTACAGGGAACAGCAGTAAAACCTAATACAGCTGTTCAAGATCATAAAGGCTATCAGTCAATCATATTTATTAAGCATTTACTGTGTGTGTGCTTGGGAGAATACAGTATAACAGAGTTGGAAGACATGTTTCCTGCCCACAACAAGCTTAGAATAAAACACCATTTTCACACCTAGACTGTGACAATAATCATCTGTATTTGCCCTGAAAAATGAATTAAGATACTAAGACTACTTAATAGTGAATTCAGAATTAGTACTGGAGTACAGCCAAAGCTGTATACTGGAGCCATTCTTATTTAACCTATTCTACGTGCTCATTCTTGAAGTGGCAACAAGCAATAAAGAAAATGGTGACCATAACATTATTGTCACCTAGGAAATTCTTCCAGCAGTCAAAGAGCCTTATTGATTGACTTTCAGTCAGTTGTAAAGGGGCTTTTTTTTGCTGATGACTTTGCTGTAGAAACACGTATGCAAGACGATAGGCCATTTAATATGAGCTGCTTTTGAGAATCAGCAAAGAGCTATCAATGACCAATAGCTGAAGATGAGTATGTGTACAAATTTATACCTGGAAAACAGTACACACACTATGAACTATCAACAACAAGCCACAGTGAATGCTACTAGTGAGTTCTGCTTGTCAACCACATTGTCCAATGACACATTGTCCAATGATTCAAGGATCATCTAGCCTTTGGAACACTCAAAGACAGAGACTACGACACCCACATTGTATCAAACTACAGATGGAAAAAGAAGGTTGATGTTGCTGGTCATGAATTAGTTTGATTAGTCACATATGTACTTTGATTACCTATTGATTACGGGAAACCACTAGAGGTACATTATAGATAGGATGGCTACTTTATTTTCACTGACAGGAAAGCATCGTAAATTTTGCTGCTTGGAACAAGAGATGGCTATTCCAGCACTTAGTTCCATGCTAAGTTCTGGTGATGTGAACATCCTCAGGCTTTGTTTTAGGGTGGCATTATATCTTAGGAATCAATTATTTAGAAACTTGGTGAATCCAAGATACTTTTCCTTATTCAGTAAGGAATCATGAGCTGATGTTGGGCACATCAGAGAGCAGGGATAGGCTAAGGCTGTTTAGCTTCAAAACCTCGAAGCACGTTGATTTCTTTTTATCTCCACATTTCAGTATCTCTTTTAGCTATCATCTTGTCAGATAACAGTACTCTTGTGATGAGTATCTAGATCCTTATGGAATCTTTCTTTCTCATCAGCATCTGTAACACTAGCATGTACGGACTGATGATTGTAGCAAACCATTTTGAGTTTTAAAACATAGGTTTATAGAGTCATTAGATGACCATTATTGGCTCGGGGCATGTTTTGAAGGCTCAAAATAAAGCAATCTGATTCCACACCACAAGCCTTCATTTAGAGTGAAGATCTCACTAAACACAGGTGTATTTGGCTCTTTATGTGAGATAGCCTTTCATTCATTCAATAGTATTTATTGAGCACTTACTATGTGCAGAGCACTGTACTCAGTGCTTGGAATGTACAGTTCGGCAACAGATAGAGACAATCCCTGCCCAGTGACGGGCTTACAGTCTAATCGGGGGAGACCGACAAAACCAAGACAACATAATCACGATAAATAGAATGAAGGGGATGTACACCTCATTAACAAAATAAATAGGGTAATAAAAATATATACAAATGAGCACAGTGCTGAGGGGAGGAGGAGGGGCAGGGAGTAGAGGGCGGAGGGGGGCAGAGGGAAAAGGGGAAGCTCAGACTGGGAAGGCCTCTTGGAGGAGGTGAGCTCCTAGTAGGGCTTTGAAGAGGGGAAGAGAGTTTGGCGGAGGAGAGGAGGGAGGGCATTCCAGGACAGTGATAGGACGTGGGCCAGAGGTCGACGGCGGGATAGGCGTCCAGATATCCTTCATCTGGAAGTCTGATTTCATGCATTGTCATGTTTTCGACTTCACAACTGGGTAGCTCATGTGCTTCAGATGCTATTTTCCTTTTTGGAGAGCTACTATTTTACTCATCTCATTGTATCCTGATGTTCCATGTGTCTTTTATTATTTTGTTCTTGGAAGGGGATTTAAATTTGTTTTTGCAATGTGAGGGTATGGCCTACTTTTCAAAGTCCTCTGAAGAACATAATTTTATGTTGTAATGATAATGATAAGCGTAATAATCATACTTAATAAGCTATCAAAATCAACATTATTACTACTAGTTTTCTACAACCTCTTCAGCAACTGAGCGATCAGTGTCTTGAGTGGCATATTTGCATTGGATTAATGTGGATTTTCCCATCATCATTGAGGCATTCTTAAACATTTCCACTTAGAAGTGTGTGTTGTTCTGACTTATCCACACTCTCAAACAGTCCAATGGAGAGTAGCAGTATTCACTGCAAAATGGTTAGCTGGGGTTAAGGATGAAATCTGGGAATATCTTTTTACACTCTTCTCAATTTTAGACATTCATGAACCCTCATTCATTCTTTCAATCAGTGATACTTATTGAGCACCTGGGTGTGCCAAACACTATGTGCAGAGCACTGTAATGGGGAAAAGAATGAGGGTAATTCAGAAACCATCCCTAGCCCTCAGGGAATTAACAGTTTATTAATAAAGTGAAGGAGATAGTAATATACACATAGGGGTTCCGCAATAGATTAGTGCATTTCACAATATGACAGGTTAATCTGGTGAAATTTTTCAAGATGAAAAATGAGTAATTTTTATCTGCTCCTGATTGATTGTCTTCATAGGTTAAAGTATGGGGGCAGTGCCAGGGAAGATGGAAGAGGGACTTTGGGTGACACTGGGTGGCCTCTCCCTACAGTGAATTGAAGGTTGAGGAAGTGCAGCCAGGCAACAGAATTTTAGAATACTTAAGTTATATTTCTCTCCCATTTTCAATTTTGTAGGAATTTAGTAATTGGAAGCCATCTTCCTTTTGATTATGTCTTTCATATCTCTCCCGGGTCCCTTCATCTGGAGGTGACCCCTATAAAGGGGCACGGGGGAATGGAGTCTGTTTCCTCCACCAGGGATGTGTGTGGGTTGTGGAACGTTGGGTGGAGTGTGAGCACCCAGCTCACAAAGCCCAATTATGGGATCTCTTCCCTAGGTCCCTACCTCTGGAGCTGAGCCCTATGGCAGGGTAAGGTGACAGTAGTCAACCAGTCCCTTCTTCTGGAGCTAACCAGGGAGAACACCAGGGGCAGGCACTGGGTGGTGTCAGTTTACATCATATGACTGGCAGATGTCAATCAGAGGGGACACGGTAGAAGCAGCATGGTATAGTGGATAAGGCACAGGTCTAGGAGTCAGAAGGTCTTGGGTTCTAATCCCAGTTCTACCATTTGTCATGTGACCTTGGGCAAGTGATTTCACTTCTCCGTGCCTCAATTACCTCATCTGGAAAATGGAGTTTGAAACTCTGAACCCCATGTGGGACAGGGACTGTGTCCAGTGCAATTTGCCTGTATCCACCTCAGTGCTTATTACAGTGCCTGGCACATAGTAAGTGATTAACAAATACCATAATTATTAAGTTTCATCATAGTTCAACCCCTTCTACAAGGGATGTAGAGTTGAGAGGCATCCAGACACTCATTCATTCAATCAAATGTATTTACTGAGAGTTTACTGTGTGCAGAGCACTGAAGTAAATGCCTGGGAGAATACAATACAACAATCAACAGATACATTCCTTGCCCACAACAAACTTACAGTCAGACACATTTGTAATCCAGACAAACACCTTTTATGCATATCATACTCCCATTGCATAACCCATGCATGGAAAGTTTGTAATGATGAAACAAAGCAATGAAAGAAACAATGAAACAGTGAGAAAAAAGTATAAGTGAGTATGAGAATATTCCATTTTAAGGATGAGCTTTTCAGGCTCCTCTGTGGTCTGGGAGATCTGTCCAGAGACCAGAACTAGCAACTCTCAAGTGTTCTATATATTTCAAGTTTCTGCAACTCCAGTTTCCAAACCAGTGGGATAGGACTGGACTCCCAAGATTATAGTTTGAAGAGATGGAGGGGGACAGTTAATGGAGGGAACCTCTTGAGGTGCAGGGCAGGATCTAGAGCAACAGAACAAAGTAACAGAACCACAGTTATCCAAGGGTTTTTCCCAAAACCACCACTGCCCCAAGTCATAGAAAATGTCCATATTACACACTCATACTCTAATTGTGCTACCATAAAGAGGCAACATGGCTTAGTGGAAAGTGCAGAGACCTGAGATTCAGAGGACCTGGGTTTTAATCTTATCTCTGCCATTTCTCTGCTATGTGACCTTGGACAAGTCACTTAGCTTATGTTTCTCAGTTACCTCACCTGTAAAAAGGGGATTAAAACTGTGATCCCCATGTATGGGTCATAGACTGTGTTCAAACTGATTAGCTGGTATCTACTCCAGTGCATAGTACAGTGGTTGGCATATAGTAAAAAAAGTAATAAGGACTGTGACCAACCTGATTATCTTTTATCTACCCTAGTGCTTAGAACAGTGCTGGGCACAAACAGAATAAGCACTTAAGTACAGTAAAAAACAAAAACAAAACTTAAAAAATTTCCAAAAACCTGTGCAGGAAATCAATTCAAATTTTGTGTTAGATATCAAGAGAAGGTGAATTTCTGCAAGCTGGCTCAGAATGCAACCATATTTAAGACAAAACTACAAATTTGACACCCCAGCAGTTTCCCTCTTTGGAGATCAAATAGGGAAGGGAGTAAGCAATGCGGTCATATTAAGAAAATATTGAAAGTAGATTAACTTGATTTAAACAGTTTTGTTAAAATATGTCAAGCTGAAGCTAATTGCATAATAAATTCTGCATTAAAAAATAGATAAGCTAAATTGCAGAAGATACCAGAAGCAGTTCAAGTTGACAATAGAGTCAAACTGGAATTTAAAAAATATGGAAAGAGTCATCTATCAAAGAGGTGTTCAGAATTTGGAATAAATGTTTATTGCTTAATTTGCAAAACTAAATTTAAAAAAGGAATGTCAAAGAAGCAGTACATTCAGTGCAGCACATCATTCAACTCATATTGGGAAAAGAAACACAGAAATGATAATAGGTAGTATAAAAGTAGAAGTTTTACTGACTAATATCTCATTTCCCTACCCTATTATCCTCTCTCCTGCATTCATTACTTATTCATAGCCTAGTGGAAAGACTTTGAGCCCATTGCTGGGTAGGGATTGTCTCTGTCTGTTGCCAAATTGTACAGTACAAGCGCTTTGTACAGTGCTCTGCACACAGTAAGTGCTCAATAAATATTATTGAATGAATGAAAGAGCATGGGCCTGGGAGTCAAGGGACCTGACTTCTAATGTCGGCTCCACTCCACCCCTTATTTGCTGTGGACTTCAGGCAAATTACTTAACTACTTTGTGCATCTGTTTTTTCCTCTGTAAAGTAGGGATGAAATAGCTCCCATTTAGACTGTGAGACTCACGGAGACAAGGACTGGGCCTAACCTGATTATCTTTCTACTCCAGTGCTTAGTACAGTGCTTGGCATGAAAAGTGCTTAACAAATGTAGTTGTTTATATTATTACTTGGGTTTTTACCCACTAAGCACTTGACAAATGCATAATTACTACTAATATTACTTGGGTTTTTGCCCACTAAGCAGTTATGGTACCTCAATCCCCAAATACTCAGGTATATTATATTTGGTTGCTTTCCCTACTGTTAGACTTTTTAATATCTGTCTTCCCTGCTAGACTGTAAAGCTCCTTGAGGGCAGGAATCATGTCCACCTATTCTATTATATTCTTCCAAGTGCTTAGTACAGTGCTCTGCACACAGTAAGTTTTCATAAATACCACTGATTGATTGAAACAATCCAGAGGTGAATAACACTACGTGGAATGAAAGTGGAGTTTTTCTCAGTTCATGGGTGTCCAAATAAATAAAGATCTGAATAAGTTAAAATTTAAACCAGACCTATTCAAATGCTCAGCAGCCAAATAATACGTTAGAAGTCATATTTGAACTCTGATTCTCGTAATGTATCAACACAGTTTAAACAGAAAAATGAAGCTACAATTTATTTTGAGAGTTGTGTGATGGCATAGTAATAATGACATGCACATTAGAAAGGAATATTTTGCGTAATTAGGATGAGTTGGGTTTTATATCTATTGGGGTCATTACATATTACATATATATACATATATTACATATATATTACATATATATAAAACTGGGGTCAAATAATTTTCCACCACAGCTTCATTTTTAGGGTTTTTACAGAGAACACTGGAAGAATGTTGTAAACTAATTTGTGCGTTCAGTACATCACTGGAAAAATAATTTCACAAGGTTAATATTTGGATTGTGTTTTGTTTCTGAAATTTTCTATAAAAGAGAATCTGCCAGGAATTGAGTAGAAATTAGTTCAGGCTAGTGTAAAAGAAGGAGAGGGCAAGACAGGGCTGGATTTGGGGGTGGGGGGATGCATTACAATTACATATATTGCACTACATTATATAAACCACTGAGATGACAGCAGTATTTTTTTGAAATGGCACTTGTTCAGTGCTTACTATGTGCCAGACACTGTACTAGCTGTGGGGTAGATACTAGATAATCAGGTCCTCGAGACTGTAAACTTGTTGTGGGCAGGAAATGTGTCCATTCATTGTTATATCATACTCTTCAAAGTGCTTAGTACAGTACTCTGCACGCAGTAAGTGCTCAATAAATATGATTGAATGATTGAGTGAGTGAATGAAAGTTCATGAATGAGCCAGCCTCACAGGGCTCATAGTCTTCAACTCCATCTTCAGAGGAGGTACTGAGAAACAGAGATTTTAAGTGTCTTGCCCAGGTCACACATCAGATGTGGCAGAATCTGGATTAGAACCCATGACCTTCTGACTCCCAGGTCTGTGCTATATCCACTAGGCCCCACAACAGGAGCGAGTTCCACCCAAAACAACTGTGCAAAATGCAGATGGGGTTGGGCTTGCTCCAGTCCCATTTAGCCTCAGTGACTTCTCCTCCATTTAAAGCACCAGATCTGCCTATTAGCAGACTTTAACCTAAACCATTCAACTTTTCATTTTGCCAACTATTTTCTTCCAAATATCCTCACATTGTGCTTGAAATATTTGCTTATTTTCCTGCCCCCATATGATAAAATATGTATTTTCATTAAGAAGCAAAGTACTAGTGTTTTTTAATGAGAAATGAACTTCGTATTTCTTAATTTTTGTGTTCTGCTTAGCTTATTTCCCTGGTTGTCACCCAAATCAATGAACAGAGCTGTGAATGAGAGTTTTATGTAAATGTATGAATATTAACCATGTTTTTGTTCTGCCACAAAGAAATAATTGAGTGATGCACAAATAACTGAAGATATGTGTAATTCTAACTCCTTAATTATTGTGATATTTAGGTTATGAAAATACTTGGAATGAAAATATTTTTCTCTATTCATTGAGGACTTGACTATCTTTAGTTAACCACATATGAAATTTGACAGAACTTATATGTGAATTTCTGAAAATTGAATTCCATCTATCCTATCCTTCCTAATCTTTCTTAAAGTATTAACTGTTAAGTACTTTGCAAATACGAAGTTCTATAAGAATCATAATAATCACATCATGAATTGCAGTATGATTTTGTTGGAATAATTGTGTTGTTCAATTGAATTTAGGAGACTCAAGAAAAGCAAGTTGTCCTAAAAAAGCTATGACTAAAAATGAATGATCATGGGATTGAAGGTAAAATCCTATCAGGGATAGACAAGTCCCTTCTAGGGACCGAGAAGTATGTATAGCGGTGACCCTAGGGAATGATTCCAGAACTGAATTTCACATCCTCACACCACAGATGTAAATATCTTTAAATTTTATATTATAAATTATTTATATTAATATCTGTCTCACCCTCTCATCATGGGCAGGGAACATGTCTGCTAATTCTGTTGCATTGTACTTTCTAAAGTGCTGACTTGGTACAGTCTTATGCATACAGTAAGTACTCAATAAATACCTTTGATTGACTGATCTGACTCCCTCGATAGACTGCATAGTCTTTGTGGGCAGGAGTTGCATTGACCCATCCAATTTTCTCAAGTTGTCACACCCTTACATATAGTAAGCATTCGATAAAATACCATTGATTGATTAATAAATGAACAGGAAGAGGGAGTAGGTAGGGAGAATGCAAGAACAGTCAGTCACTAAATGATATTTTTTGAGAGCTTACTGTGTGTAGATTACTGTACTAAATGCTTGGAGACTCCAATATCATAAAGTTCATAGACATGATCCTTGCTAGACATGACCCCTGCCCATAAGGAGCTTACAGACTAGAGGAGAGCACATAGAGAAGCAGCGTGGCTCACTGGAAAGAGCACGGGCTTTGGAGTCAGAGGTCATGGGTTCGAACCCCGGCTCTACCACTTGTCAGCTGTGTGACTTTGGGCAAGTCACTTAACTTCTCGGTGCCTCAGTTACCTCATCTGTAAAATGGGGATTAAGACTGTGAGCCCCACGTGGGACGACCTGATTCCCCTGTGTCTACCCCAGCGCTTAGAACAGTGCTCGGCACATAGTAAGCGCTTAACAAATACCAACATTATTATAACATTATTATAAAGCTCAATGAGTGGGCTATAATTGGCAGATGAGTTTCAAAGTAAGTAAATGCAAAAGAATGCCACTAGAAAAAAATAATCCAAATTTCAGCTATGTGATATTTTGCTGTTGGATTCCAGATATCAGTCTAAGAGACCTCGGAGTCACTGTGACTTCCTCTAAAAACATTGGTCCAGTGTGTAGCAGCCAGATAGGGAACCAAATTTTCCAAGAAAAAGCGAAACAAAAGGCATAGATTTGCCACCATGTAAATGTAGACCAGCATTTGAAAGCCATATGCAATCAGTTCTGGTTGCTGCAACTTAGAAATGGCACATTACATCTGGAAAAGGTGCAGAGAAGGGCAACCAAGACTTGAGAAAGGTAAGCCTCATTGTGAGAATGGTCAGAAAACATGAAGACTCTAGGTCTGGAAAGTTCTGAATTCTGAATGAAAGGGCACAGTTGACACCTATAACATCATGAAGGATGTGGACAGGTAGAATATGGAATTATTTTTCACCAAATCCCACACCACCAGGATGAGGGGAGCAATCATTAAAGTTTGAGTGTGTAGGTATGTAACAAAAGGAAGCACACAGGAGGTGGTGGTAATTTACTGACTTTATAACCACAGGAAAATGTGCAAGCAGAAAATATCAGCAAGTTGAACAGTGCTTTGGATAAGTTAATATATGAATGATCCATAGCAAATTACTACATGAAAATTTTAGAAAACGGAAGGAAAGGTTAAGGAAGGAAAGGTAGAGTATGGAATGGATGTCAAGATGGACAGTCATGACACAGTTCCTCTGAGCATGTCTGATAGAGATAAAAAATGAGTTGAATGGACCTTTCATCTGATATATATTATGGTGTACTCTTCTTACCACTTCAAGGGCAATAGCTAAATAAGTCCAAAGAGAACAGTCTGTTGATCATCTGTGTTAGAGAAATGAATCTGGTATAATAATAATAATGATGATGGTATTTGTTAAGCACTTCCTATGTGCTAAGCACTGGGTAATCAGGTTGTCCTACTTGGGCTCACAGTCTTAATCCCCATTTTACAGAAGAGGGAACTGAGGCCCAGAGAATTGAAGTGACTTGCCCAGAGTCACAAAGCTGTCAGGTGGCAGAGCCAGGATTAGAACACATGCCTCTGACTCCCAAGCCCATGCTATTTCCACTAAGCTACTCTGCTTCTCTAAATCCTTGATCATGGTGACAGGCTTCTATGAAATTTTCTTTGAAATGAAGCTTGAGTTGAATAGTTAACTGTGGAAGCCCTCTTCCTTAGAATTTAGATGGGTTTTTTATAGAAATGTGTTTCTTTCAACAAATATATACACTCACATGTATCTCAAAAGTGTAAAATGTATGTTGGGAAACTTCTTTTATTTAATTTTTTTTAGTTTTTAGTACATGCAATATCCATGCGGACTCCAGAACACAACTCAGATGAATCAATTTAGAGACAGGATAAACAAAAGTCCATAAAATTGAGACAATAAAATACCATTGGTTCTAATCCCAGCTCTGCCACTTGTCTGCTTTGTGACCTTGGGCAAGTAACTTCACTTCTTTGCGCCTTGGTTACCTCATCTGTAAAATGGCGATTGAGATTGTGAGCCCTATATAGAACAGGAAATGGGTTCAACCTGATTTGGTTGTATTCACCCCTGTGCTTAATACACTGCCTGGCACATAGGATGATTAGTTGAGCTATCTGTACTCTTGCGGGGTCCCCAGATGGCCAATAGCATGCACTGCAAGATAGCTGACAGGATTAGGAGGTGTGGTTTGTGGTCATTGAAGAGTATCTCTGAAACAGTTTTCAGAAGCAGATACTCCCGTGCCCCCATCCATTTCTTTAGCAATTTTGAGAATGATATTTTGATCACTAGTCAATGTATGATGACAGCAGGGCAAAAAGAGATGGGCTTCCACAAACTGTGGGTCAAAATTGGATGAGTGGGATACATTAGGTCCTGTTAGTGGGGATTATTCACTCTTGGCTCTTGTTCCAGGAGGTAAAGTGAACAGAGGACAGGAGTGAAGAGGAGAGGTGTGGAAACAATGAGAAGGAAATTATAATTCAATAGAATAGGGCAGTATGCTATGGGAATGATGGTAAAAATTGGAGATGATAGGGAAAAAAAGTAAAATTTTGGAAGGACTGGTCTACCATGGAATAAAATACTGAAGAAATATATAGGGCTCCCAAATGATATGGCTTCAAAGCTCTCCATCACCTTGCCCCCTCCTACCTCAAGTCCCTTCTCTCTTTCTACTGCCCCTCCCGTACACTCCACTCCTCTGCCACTCACCTCCTCACGGTTCCCCATTCACGCCTGTCTAGCTGTCAACCCCAGGCCCTCGCCCTACCTCTATCCTGGAATGCCCTTCCTCCTCACATCCGCCAAACCAACTCTCTTCCCCTCTTCAAAGCCCTACTGAGAGCTCACCTCCTCCAGGAGGCCTTCCCAGACTGAGCCCCCCTTTCCCTCTGCTCCTCCTCCCCTCCCCACCACCCTCTGCTCTTCCCCCTTCCCCTTCCCTCAGCACTGTGATCATTTGTATATATTATTTATTACCCTATTTATTTTGTTAATGAGGTGTGTATATCCTTGATTCTATTTATCTTGATGATGTCTTGTTTTGTTCTGTTCTGCTTTGCTGTCTGTTTCCCCGTTTTAGACTGTGAGCCCGTTATTGGGCAGGGATTGTCTCTGTTGCCCAATTGTACATTCCAAGCGATTAGTACAGTGCTCTGCACATAGCGCTCAATAAATACTATTGAATGAATGAATGAAGTTAACCTGTAAAATTCTACAATATAGTTTGTCTTTTCTCATCAATGCAAAGGTCTCATTAAACCTAGATAAGCAAAGTATCACTAATATGCTATCTTTCCTATGTCTAAACAAACCTAAACTATCCAATTTGCTGTTATAGATTGTGATGGCAGAAAGAAGGGTTATGGTCAGTTTAGATAATGAATGTTAGTTTTTTGGTTTTGTTTTCATTTTTTTTTCCTCTGCTTCTCTACCACTTGGGCTGTAAGCTCCTTGTGGGCTAGTACCATCATTTATTCCTAGTTTCTTTATACATTCCCCAATGCCTTGAATAGTGCTGGGCCTGGAATTGTGATTAAAAAATACAAGTCATCATCCAAAAAAATTTAAACTTGTCAAGATTTGGAATTCTGATTTAATATTGCTTTACCCACACACCAAGAGAAATCAAGATTATTAATCAGAAACAAATCCAGACTTATTCCTATTCTTTGATTTGGTAGATACAAAATGTGGATATAGAGATTTCTATTTAAGTCATCAAAACACAATCTCTACACAGGCAAATCATCCCATAATATCAGTCATCATCAGTAGTATTAATTGAGGGCTTACTATGTGCAGAACACTGTACTAAGCTCTTGAGAGAGTAATAATAATAATAATAATAATGTTGGTATTTGTTAAGCGCTTACTATGTGCCGAGCACTGTTCTAAGCGCTGGGGTAGACATAGGGGAATCAGGTTGTCCCACGTGGGGCTCACAGTCTTAATCCCCATTTTACAGATGAGGGAACTGAGGCACAGAGAAGTTAAGTGACTTGCCCACAGTCACACAGCCAACAAGTGGCAGAGCTGGGATTCGAACTCATGAGCCCTGACTCCAAAGCCCGTGCTCTTTCCACCGAGCCACGCTGCTTCTCAACAGAGTAGAATTCAACAGAGTTGGCAGACACATTGCCTGCTCATGAGGAGCTTGGAGTGTAGAGAACTAGACAGACATTAATATAAATAAATAATTTATAATACGTAGTTTAAATATATCTACATAAGGGATATGGGCTTGAGGTCTCAGATCCAAGTGCAGAGAGGATGCAGAAGGGAAAGGGAGCCAGCCAGGGAAAAGGGGCTTAATCGGGAAAGTCCTCTTGGAGGATATGTGGCCGTACTAATAACTTGAAGGTAGAAAGAGTGGTGGTGTGGCAAATATAGAGGGGGAGGGATTTCCAGGTTAGAGAGGTGTTCTGGGAAGGAGATCAGCTGTGAGTTAGATGAGATCTGGGCACAGTGAGTAAGCTTGCGCTAGAGGAATGAAGTGTGCCGGCAGGCTTGTAGTACAAGATAAGTGGGTGAGGTTGGGTGGGATGAGCTGAATGACTGATTCAAAGCCAATGGTAAGGAGTTTTCTTTTGGATGCAGAGGTTTAAGGGCAACAATTGGAGGTTCTAGAGGAGTGGGAAGACATGTACTGAACTTTTATTTTTTTTATAAAAATGATCCGGGCAGCAGAGTGAAGTATGAACTGGATTGGGAAACGACAGGAGAAAGGGAGGTGAGCAAGGAGGCAGCTGCAGTAGTCGAGGTGGGGTTGGTTAAGAGCTTGGATCAGCATGGTAACAGTTCCCATCTTGCAAGAGAATGAGTGTTTGGGAATGTATGGGAGAGACTGCTTTTGATTTTGGGCTGCTTTGAGTCCTACTTTGGAAAGGGTCTGTTATGGGGAATGTCAAGTTGCACCATCCAAGACTCTAACCTAACTTTGCGTAGGGTTAAATGTGCTTGCAGGGAAGTCAGGATCAAAATAGGTCAGCTGCTGAGACGTCCTGATAACTAGGTTTTGCATAATGTAGAGAGGGAAATTATATTGGTCACCTAAGTAATTGAGAATTGTAATGATTCTTATGTAACATATGAGCAACCTAAAATTAGTATTCATTTTATCTAGGTCTTCAGGTAGGTCACCAGAAAACAGTCCCTTTGTTCTTTGAACAAAAACCCTATCATGTCACAATTTATCTTTCAGGTAAGAGGTTCACTAGTCACATCAAGAATGACAAAATACTTCTGAAAGTATCAGTTACCATAGGTAGTGCCTTGTGAATTACAGTAGCTTCAACAGACCCTGTTAGACTTTCCTGACATGATGCCAATCCTATCATTTCCAGAAGTTACAAAGAGGATCTTTGTAGATAACGGGTAGTACTTCTAAATGTTAATCCCACCAGGGTGTAGCTATCATTTCTATTCTTAAAGGACAAAGTGATACAATTTCAAATGCTATGTTTTGGATTATTGAAGAAATAATCCTATTATCAGGGATATCTATAAAAAGTTGCCTTGTAGGTTTTAATCAGGTCCCAAGGAAATGTGTTTGTAGAGAACTGGGAAAGGAGAACAGTTAAATATGCCACAAGTTATGTGTGCAATATTTCTTCCACAATGCAACATTTACTTTGTGAGATTCACAGGAAATCTACATATATATCTATAATGTGGATATAGAGATTTATGTATATATATAATATATATTTGAAATTAGAAAACGTTCAATAAAACAAAACATCAGAGGCACACAAATTTTCTCCAGAATTGAAGTTTGAAGTATGACAAAGACATGACAAAGAAGAACCGAAAATACTATCAATTGGGAATAGTTTTATGTGGCCACTTAATCTCTCACTTTGTGGTAGCTACCATGTACAAAAGGGCACTTTTGTCATTCAAGAACTGAGGCAGATTTCTTC
The DNA here is from genome assembly GCF_004115215.2 of Ornithorhynchus anatinus. Lineage (NCBI taxonomy): Eukaryota > Metazoa > Chordata > Mammalia > Monotremata > Ornithorhynchidae > Ornithorhynchus > Ornithorhynchus anatinus. The sequence continues at coordinate 75,642,642 of NC_041728.1, read as the reverse complement.
CAACTATTAGGTGGTGAAATTTACCCATATCTAATAGAGTTTGATCCATTTGCCTGGATCCTACTTCTGACCCTGATACACTTCTCTCACAAGTACAACTTTGTCCCTTGGGGGAACAGTTTGGAGATATGAAGTAATCCTGTGATAATTCTATTTTCCAGGATCAAGAGATGCTTTTACTCTCCAAAGCTTTAAATTTGGCCTTACTCACAGGCACTAACTTCATGGAAGGACAGAATGTTAGTATATCGTAGGACTAGTTGGAATCTATCCACTAGACCCCCCAGTGTATGACTTGGCCTCTTACAGGGCCTTTGAATCTCACTTGCTCAGCTGCTGAAGTCTTTGCAAGGGCAAAATTCCAGAGAAGGGAAACTGGGGAAAAAAATATGACATTTCAATAAAATACAGCAACACAGACACAGTAACCATGGAAGAAACAATAACTCTTTGACATCCTGAATCTGCTTTCTTCTGAAACCAACACAAAATGGAAGACTCATAAAAATATTATTGCAGAAGAAAACAGTGTTTTGCAATTATTTAAAGAAGTATGTAAACTTGCATCTAATTGAAATTTTCAGTATCATATGGTAAATCAGGGATTGGCAACCTCCTTTTGCAGAATAGCCAAGCAGAATGAAACCTGTGAGCAGTTGGTGGACAAAGAAATGTATAATATATACCATCTCAATCCCCCTACCTTGGTACATGATGTTATTGCATCACACTGTTCATTGTGCAAATTCTAATATCACTGCTTTTCATGACTGCTTCGTAGCAACAGCTATTCCTGCTCACAGGGATGTGAAAAGAAAAGAGGAGAAAGGAAATGAGTTGTAAGCTTCCTGAGTGTAATTGTTGCAATCATGTATTGTACTTTCCTAAATGCATGATACAGTGTTCTAATAATAATGAGTGTGCTCTTTATCAAGTGCTTATTGTGTTGTATAACAATAATAATAATAATAGTGGCATTTGCTAAGCACTTACCATGTGCCAGGCACTATACTAAGCACTGGGGTGGACCCAAGCAAATCAGTTTGGGCACAGTCCCTGTTCTACATGGGGCTCACAGTCTCAATCCCCATTTTACAGATGAGGTAATTGAGTGCAAGAGAAGTGAACTGACTTGCCCAGGGTCACACAGCAGACAAGTGGTGGAGCTGGTATTAGAACCCATTTTCTCCTAACTCCCAGGCTGTACAAAGTACTGGTGTAAATAGAAAATAATCAGGTTCTACATGGGGTTCCATCTAAGGAGGAGGGAGAACAGGCACTGAATCCACATTTTGCAGGCAAGAGAACCGAGGCAGAGAAGTAATGTGATTTGCCCAAAGTCACACTGCAGGTTTGTGGTGGAGCTGGGATTAGAACTCAGGTGCTCTGACTCCCCGGTCCATGCTCTTTCTGCTAGGCCATGATGCTTTTGTAGGCCATGATGTTCTGCACAAAGTAAACACTCAGTAGATACCAACCACTGATTGATTGAAAGAGAATACAATAATGATGATCAGCATAATAGTAATAAAAAAGGGCAGAAGGAAAGAAAAAGATGGAGGAAATGTGGGAGGCAGGGGAAGGGAGTCAGCAACAGACAGCCTGTTGTTGTTATGGCGTGCAGAACCCTTGCAGACCAGTACAGAGGATACTCTTGGTCTTTAGATGTGCAGGGGTGAGCAGTTTCTTTTCCTGCTTGACTTGGCTGATTAAGTCCACGAAGGAACACCACCTACTTTAAGTACAGTGGGATCCTGCTATTTGGCCAAAAATGCTTAAAGTTTGATGGCCATGAGATCAGCTTGGCAGGCCATCTCAATGTTTTCCCAAGTCAAACATTTGTTTTAAAATATATATGAAACTGTGCAGTCCAACTAGGCCAGACACAAAATGACAACTTTCCTGGCTCAGTTTGGATTCATAACTCGCTGCTGGCGAGTGAGTGATACAGCTGCAACAGTGGCCCCAGAATTTCCTGGGAATTTCATATTTCATAATTTAAAATGTTCTGGAATCCCTAAAGAAAGAAAGATGAGGATTTTGTTAAAATTTGTATAGTGAAAGGTTTATAGTCCAACTGAGTCCGGGTGGGGATCTAGCACAGTTTGGATTCAAAGCTCACTCCCAATTTGGCCATCAAGGCACTCATTTCTAGTGTACCCAGCAGATTCATCTCAGAGCTTCAGCTGCTGTTGATGCTGTTTAGTAGCAACAGCTTGCTAAAGACAGCATAAGGTTGGTGTGAGGTGGATGTGGGTGGGAGTTGGATATGGCTGACAGGGTAGCCAGGAGCAGAATTGGCTCACCCTTTTTTCCGTTGCAGCATGGATCTGTTATCTAGCCATGTATCTAAGCCTTTTGCATAGCTTTTTGCGATGGAGATGACAATAATGGCATTGCCCTCTTGTACATATGTCTCCCCCTCTAGACTATAAGCCCATTTAGGCAGAGAATGTATCTGCACTTAGTTCAGTGCTTTGCACATAGTAAGTGTTCAATAAATTCAGTTGACTGACTGACTACTGAGTTCCATGGGTGAGCACTTAGGTTCTAAAGCTAAGAACCTGGGGGAACTAAAGCTAAGAACTTGGGGAAGCAGCGTGGCGCAGTGGAAAGAGCATGGGCTTTGGAGTCAGAGCTCATGAGTTCGAATCCCAGCTCTGCCACTTGTCAGCTGTGTGACTGTGGGCAAGTCACTTAACTTCTCTGTGCCTCAGTTCCCTCATCTGTAAAATGGGGATTAAGACTGTGAGCCCCACGTGGGACAACCTGATTCCCCTGTGTTTACCCCAGCGCTTAGAACAGTGCTCTGCACATAGTAAGCGCTTAACAAATACCAACATTATTATTATTATTAAAGCCACAGCTGATTCCATAAAGAACCATATAGCACAGGCCTGGGAGTCAGAAGGACCTGGATTCTAATTCTGTCTCTGCCGTTTGCTACGTGACATTTGGGCAAATGACTTCACTTCTCTGTGCCTCAGTGATATCATCTGTAAGATGGGGATTGCGACTGTGAGCCCCAAGTAGCTCAGGTAATCTGTCCAACATGATTAGCTTATATCTAGAACAGTGTTTTAACACATTCTAAGCACCTAACAAATATTATTATTATTATGAGCTATAGGTTCTTGAGCTTTGTGGGAAATTAATAGATGCATTCATATCATGTATGAGCAGTTATATACTGCTTTGCTTTTCCAAACAGTTCTTTGGCATATATGAAAACTTATAAGGTGAAATGTAATGATCAGTACTAATGAAGTCTAAAAAAAATACAATCATTTTTTCCATACCCAACAATTTAGGGTGCTATTTGAATAGAATCCAAAGTAAGAATAGGGGAAAACAATGCCATTATATGCTGAGAATTGGCCATAACACAATCAAAACTCACTGCAACTCTATGGGAATGACCTTACTATAATAAGTGTTAGCATTGTTGGGCAAACAAATTGTAACTACTTATAGTTTTCTATTTACAATAAACATATGATAATAGTAAACTTTGAACAGCTACAGTGAATTTCTACAATGGAATCGGGCTTATCTTATGCATTCAAGTCATCTCCAACCCATAGTGGCACATAGACACATCTCTCCTAGAACGCCCCACGTCCATCTGCAATTGGTCTGGTAGTATAAATCATAGAGTTCTCTTGGTAAAAATACAAAAGTGTTTTAACATTGCTTCCTTGCTCACAGTAAACTTGAGTCTCTGCCCTCAACGCTCTCCAATGCTGCTGCTGCCCAGCACAGGTGAGTTTTGACTTGTAGCAGAGTGCCTTCCATTCATTCATTCATTCAATAGTATTTATTGAGCACTTACTATGTGCAGAGCACTGTACTAAGCACTTGGAATGTACAAATCAGTAACAGAGACAGTCCCTGCCCTTTGACGGGCTTACAGTCTAATCAGGGGAGACAGAAAGACAAAAAACAATAGCAATAAATAGAATCAAGGGGATGAACATCTCATTAAAACAATAGCAAAGACATAGAATCAAGGTGATGTACATCTCATTAACAAAATAAATAGGGTAATGAAAATATATTCAGTTGAGTAGGCGAGCACAGTGCTGAGGGGAGGGGAAGGGAGAGGGGGAGGAGCAGAGGCAAAAGGGGGAAAAGAGGGCTTAGCTGAAGGGAGGTGAAAGGGGGGTTAGACGGGGAGCAGAAGGAAAAAGGGAAGCTCAGTCTGGGAAGGCCTCTTGGAGGAGGTGAGCTCTAAGAAGGGTTTTGAAGAGGGAAAGAGAATTAGTTTGGTGGAGGTGAGGAGGGAGGGTGTTCCAGGACCGCGGGAGGACGTGGCCCAGGGGTCGACGGCGGGATAGGCGAGAACGGGGGACGGTGAGGAGGTGGGCAGCAGAGGAGCAGAGCGTGCGGGGTGGGCAGTAGAAAGAGAGAAGGGAGGAGAGGTAGGAGGGGGCAAGGTGATGGAGAGCCTTGAAGCCTAGAGTGAGAAGTTTTTGTTTTGTGCAGAGGTTGATAGGCAACCACTGGAGGTTTTTAAGAAGGGGGGTGATATGCCCAGAGCGTTTCTGCAGGAATATGAGCCGGGCAGAGGAATGAAGAATAGACTGGAGTGGGGAGATACAGCAGGAAGGGAGATCAGAGAGAAGGCTGACACAATAATCCAGCCAGGATATTATGAGAGCCTGTAACAGTGAGATAGCCATTTGGGTGGAGAGGAAAGGGCGGATCTTGGCGATATTCCACTAGCCATTGCCCAAGCTAGGAATGGAATGGGTATGCCTCTGCTTGACTCTCCCTCCAATAGTCGACTGATAGAGTACTGGAAACTCTCCAGGTGCAACCCTGAGAGGGAGGAATTGGGAGGAATTCATCATATTGACTAAATCCTGCTGGTTCATCCTCCACAAAATTTCCCAGATCCAGCCCTCTTTATCCATTCATTCATTCAATAGTATTTATTGAGCGCTTACTATGTGCAGAGCACTGTACTAAGCGCTTGGGATGAACAAGTCGGCAACAGATAGAGACAGTCCCTGCCGTTTGACGGGCTTACAGTCTAATCGGGGGAGACGGACAGACAAGAACAATGGCACTAAACAGCGTCAAGGGGAAGAACATCTCGTAAAAACAATGGCAACTAAATAGAATCAAGGCGATGTACAATTCATTAACAAAATAAATAGGGTAACGAAAATATATCCAGTTGAGTGGACGAGTACAGTGCTGTGGGGATGGGAAGGGAGAGGTGGAGGAGCAGAGGGAAAAGGGGAAAATGAGGCTTTAGCTGCGGAGAGGTAAAGCAGGGATGGCAGAGGGAGTAGAGGGGGAAGAGGAGCTCAGTCTGGGAACGCCTCTTGGAGGAGGTGATTTTTAAGTAAGGTTTTGAAGAGGGAAAGAGAATCAGTTTGGCAGAGGTGAGGAGGGAGGGCGTTCCAGGACCGCGGGAGGACGTGACCCAGGGGTCGACGGCGGGATAGGCGAGACCGAGGGACGGCGAGGAGGTGGGCGGCAGAGGAGCGGAGCGTGCGGGGTGGGCGGTAGAAAGAGAGAAGGGAGGAGAGGTAGGAAGGGGCAAGGTGATGGAGAGCCTTGAAGCCTAGAGTGAGGAGTTTTTGTTTGGAGCGGAGGTCGATAGGCAACCACTGGAGTTGTTTAAGAAGGGGAGTGACATGCCCAGATCGTTTCTGCAGGAAGATGAGCCGGGCAGCGGAGTGAAGAATAGACCGGAGCGGGGTGAGAGAGGAGGAAGGGAGGTCAGAGAGAAGGCTGACACAGTAGTCTAGCCGGGATATAACGAGAGCCCGTAATAGTAAGGTAGCCATTTGGGTGGAGAGGAAAGGGCGGATCTTGGCGATATTGTAGAGGTGAAACCGGCAGGTCTTGGTAACGGATAGGATGTGTGGGGTGAACGAGAGGGACGAGTCAAGGATGACACCGAGATTGCGGGCCTGCGGGACGGGAAGGATGGTCGTGCCATCCACGGTGATAGAGAAGTCTGGGAGCGGACCGGGTTTGGGAGGGAAGATGAGGAGCTCAGTCTTGCTCATGTTGAGTTTTAGGTGGCGGGCCGACATCCAGGTGGAGACGTCCCGGAGGCAGGAGGAGATGCGAGCCTGAAGGGAGGGGGAGAGGACAGGGGCGGAGATGTAGATCTGCGTGTCATCTGAGTAGAGATGGTAGTCAAAGCCGTGAGAGCGGATGAGTTCACCGAGGGAGTGAGTGTAAATGGAGAACAGAAGAGGGCCAAGAACTGACCCTTGAGGAACTCCAACAGTTAAAGGATGGGAGGGGGAGGAGGCTCCAGCGTAGGAGACCGAGAATGATCGGCCAGAGAGGTAAGAGGAGAACCAGGAGAGGACAGAGTCCGTGAAGCCAAGGTGAGATAAGGTATGGAGGAGGAGGGGATGGTCGACAGTGTCAAAGGCAGCAGAGAGGTCAAGGAGGATCAGAATGGAGTAGGAGCCATTGGATTTGGCAAGAAGGAGGTCATGGGTGACCTTAGAGAGAGCAGTCTCGGTAGAGTGGAGGGGACGGAAGCCAGATTGGAGGGGGTCTAGGAGAGAATGGGAGTTAAGGAATTCTAGGCATCGATTGTAGACGACTCGTTCTAGGATTTTGGAAAGGAAGGGTAGTAGGGAGATAGGACGATAACTGGAGGGGGAAGTGGGGTCAAGAGCGGGTTTTTTTAGGATGGGGGAGACGTGGGCATGTTTGAAGGCAGAGGGGAAGGAGCCCTTGGAGATTGAGTGGTTAAAAATAGAAGTTAAGGAAGGGAGGAGGGCAGGGGCGATGGTTTTAAGAAGGTGAGAGGGAATGGGGTCCGAGGCGCAGGTGGAGGGGGTGGCACTTGCGAGGAGGGAGGAGATCTCCTCTGAGGATACTGCAGGGAAGGATGGGAAAGTAGGGGAGGGGGTTGTTGGGGGGGAGGGGAGAGGCGGAGGGGTGACTTTGGGGAGCTCAGACCTGATCGTGTTGATTTTCGTGAGGAAATAGGTGGCCAGATCATTGGGGGTGAGAGATGGGGGAGGGGGAGGAACAGGGGGCCTAAGGAGAGAGTTAAAGGTCCGGAACAATCGGCGGGGGTGACGGGCATGGGTGTCGATGAGGGAGGAGAAGAAGTTTTGCCTTCTTCTTTGCCTTCTGTGTGTGTATCCAAACACACCAAGTCCAAGTGATCCAGAGGTTCCTTATATCCAGGCTAGGCTATTATGTCAGCCTCTTAATGGGTCTCCCTACTTCCCAGATTCTCTCCTTTCCAAGCCATACTTCATTTTTTAAAATGGCAAATATCAATAACTGCTCACAACCTTCCACTTCTCCAAAACCCTCAGTGGTTGCCCATTCTTCTTTGGATCAAGCACGCCCATTGGCTTTAAGGCACTCATACTGATCAGGCTTCTTGCCTCACGCATCCCTAGTTTTCATTCATCCCAAGCTAACCTTCTCACTTTTCTCATTCTCATATTTTTGAGTTATATCAACTGCCACTGGACTGTAAGCTCCGTGATGGCAGAGATAATGTCTCCCAAATTCCCTCTAGACTGTGAACTCTACCCTAGACTATAATCTCCTTGTGGGAAGGGAATATGTTTTCCAATTATGTTGTATTTTACTCTCCCAAGTGCTCATTACAGTGCTCTGCATATGGTAAGCACTCAATAAATACTATTAATTGATTAATTCTGTTGTACTCTCTGAAGCACTTAATGTTTTGCTCTGCATACAGTATTTGCTCAGAAAATGCAATTAGTTGATTGACTTATTCATTATACATATTTATCTTTGAGTACTTCTGCTATCAGTAGCTGTTGCACTGCTATTTTCTCCTCCTCCAAATGTTTGTGACTAAATTGTTTCTATCTTTCCAAACACTGAAAACATGCTCTACACACAGGAGAAAGTCAGTAACTACTACTGACTCATTTTTGACTGATTGCCAATAATGTAAAGGCCAATTTCAAATTATATTTTAAAATAGAAGTGAAGCAAATTCAGGTGAATTATAATAATGACCTATTGCTTGTATTGTAACTTTCTTTTCCAAATCCTCCAACTGAGTGTTTGGCCTTGGGTAGCATCCAACCCTAGTAAATCCACAAAGCAACTTTGTGCACGAACATGCTGACCTGCCAGATTCAGCTTTCTCGGGAACATTGAGGATCCTCAATTGCATGACCCAGATTTATTTTCCCATTTTTTAACTTTATTAGGGATGTGTCATTTTCCTTGCCAGGCAGAGAATTTCTGTCATAAGCTGATTCCACATTCTTCCTAGGAATAATGCTCTTCCCCCAAGTAACTTCCCCTGGGGATCCTCAGGATTCCATCTTGAAGAAAGGCAATAATTTTCACAACCCATTTAGTTTGAGGAGAATTAGGTCCAGACATTTGGCAGCTGGAGTTCTTCAGTTACAAAATGCTAAACTCTGTTGAGTGAAATAAATGTGTTGGTGTAATAGGTTAGATGTGCTCTTTATATCTATCTAATCAGTGAAGTTTAGCCCTGCATTCAAAGGGAAAAATGCATTATAGAGAAAAAGGGTAATAATAATCCTCAATTCTTTTTCATTTTTATTTTCTTTCCAATATGTTAGTTTTGGGTCAGTCTTTTTTCCCTCCCTTTTGAACTTTTTAATGCCCCTTCTTACCCCCATCCACCAAATATCCCAAGGGCGAAAAAGTAAAACACTCCCCTGCTGCCTACCTCTCTTCTCAAGCAAATAATATTTGAAATTTATGGCAATCTAGTTTCTCTGGGTTCTTTCAGTTAAAGCACGTATAATAATAACTATTATTATGTTATTTGTTAAATGCTTACTATGTGCCAGGCACTGTCTGCTATAAAGGCGGGGAACACTAGCTCTTGCATTCCTACCAGTATCACTGTTGTTATGCAGTCGTCTTTTATCCAGCATCTCGGTATTCCTTCTTAGAGATTGGTTGATTTATCCCCATTACTGTCTGTAAAATCTACACATTTTTTCTCCTCATTCTTAGTCAAGAAAGAAGCACAGTAACTGAACTCATCTTCTCTCTCAAATCCTCTTCTCCACTTCATTTACCTATGACAGTTGACACCACCACCATCTTCCCCATATCACAAGTCTACAACCTTGACTCTTCACTCTGTCTCCAAATCCTGTTGGTTCTTCCTTAACAACATTTCCAGAATCTACTTCTTCTCCATCCAAACAGCCACTGTGCTGGTCCACATCCCACCTTGACTTTTGCTTTAGCCTCTTTACTAAATTCCTTGCTTTCATTCTTTTTATTTTCCAGTTCATACTTCACTCTGCTTTACTTCACTCTTTTGTAATGATGATAATAATAATAATACAGTGGTACTTGTTAAGCACTTATTATGTGCTGGGCACTGTACTAAACACTGGGGTAGATACAGGTTGGGTTGGGTCCCTGTCTTTCATAGGGCTCATAGTATAATAGGAGGGAGAACAGGTATTGATCATTTTTCTAGAATGTTTTACTGCACATTTCTTCCCCACCCCTCCCAAAAAACCTCCAGTTTCTCCAGGCCTTTATTCCTTTTCACATCTAGCATAAATTTCTGACCACTGACTTTAAAACATTCAATCAGCCTCTCCTAATCCCTCACTTCTCCCACTATACCCCTCAATGCACTAAAACCAGCCTACTCAATATGTCTCATTCTCCATCTCACCTGCCACTGATCTCTTACTCATACCCTGATCCCTACTTGGTGGAATGCCATACCCTTTCATATCCAACAGACCAAAGTTCTTAAAGTCCTCATAAAAGACCATCTCCAATCGGCCTTCCCCATGTAATTTCTAATCTCCCCATATATAGTTCCCATTCACTTCCTTGGGCCTTCCACAAGACACTTCTGTAGACACTTAAATTATGACAACCTAGTTATTACTCAGTTACTTCCTCCTATTTGTAATAGTCTGTCTCCACCAATAGACTGGAAGCTCCTTGAGGACAGGAATCAATCTCTATTAGTCATCTTTATTCTCCCAAGTACTTAAGTAAAGAGCCCAATCAATTAATCAAATAGTCAATCATATATATTGAGCTCTTACTGTCTGTACAAAGTGCTCTGGACAGTACAATGTAACAGAATTGGTAGACATGTTCCCTGCTCACAGTGAGTTTACAAATCCCATTAAGTGCTGAGTAAATGCTACGGATTGATTGATTGGCTGATTGAATTTCAGAGATTCATTTTGTGGTTTTTGAGTAAAGGCATGATGCCTTCTCTCTTGTCACATCTCCAACCCATAGTGACATCATGGACACATCTCTCCCAGAATTCCCCCACCTCCATCTGCAATCATTCTGGTAGTGTATCCATAGAGTTTTCTTGGCAAATATGAGGAAGTGGTTTACCATCGCCTCCTTCCAAGCAGTACATTTGACTCTCTGTCCTCAACTCTCTCCCATGCCATTGCTGCTCAGCACAGCTGAGTTTTGATTTGTAACAGATTCCTTTCACTCACTAGCTACTGCCCAAACTAGGAATGGAATGGGTAGGCCTCTGCTTCACTCTCCCTCCTGTAGTGGAGACTGGTAGACTACTGAAAACTCTCCTGGTGTGACCCTGAGAGGGGAGCCTTCTCTCTAGGTGTTGGCAATTATTATATCACAGAAGCATGCTATATGGCTGGCAAGTGAAGTGTCTGAGTTTAGCTGTTGCTCCTAATCCCAGTAAGTATTACATTGTTGGAATAGTAACTCTGCTGCCTGTTCCATCCTGATGTTGGCTTTCAGGAAACCAGATGAGAGAGAGTGGATAACTCAGCATAACACAACACCTTGACTATAAATTATTTATTCATCCTAATGTTCGTCTCACCTTCTAGATTGCAAATTAGTTGTTGGCAGGGAAAGTGTCTACCAAGTCTGCTGTACTGTATTCTCCCAAGTGCTTATTAACAATAATAATAATAATAATAATGATGATGTTGGTATTTAAGAGCTTACTATGTGCAGAGCACTGTTCTAAGCTCTGGGGTAGATACAGGGTAATTGGGTTGTCCCACGTGAGGCTCACAGTTAATCCCCATTTTACAGATGAGGTAACTGAGGCACAGAGAAGTTAAGTGACTTGCCCACAGTCACACAGCTGACAAGTGGCAGAGCCGGGATTTGAACCCATGACCTCCGACTCCCAAGCCCGGGCTCAGTGCTCCGCACACAGTAAGCACTCAGTAAATATCACTGATGATAATGATGACAACTGGAAGACCAAATCAAGTACAAGTCCTTCTTGTGGTAAGATGTTCCAGCTTCTCCTACTACCCAAGTCAAAATGGATGATTTACGTAAGAAAGTAATCCTCCAGGTGTCTTCATGTCTAGTTGCCCCAGCCCATAATGCACTGTTCATGCTAATTAGACCAGGGATTAGTAATGGTGCCCTTCCATCTACTGTAGTGTAGAATCAATTATCTTTTCAACTATATGTTCACATACAGGGATGCAGTCTCACTTCAGCTGCATTTTCTTTGAACATGAAAGACAGATTCATTCATTCAATAGTATTTATTGAGCGCTTACTATGTGCAGAGCACTGTACTAAGCACTTGGAATGAACAAGTCGGCAACAGATAGAGACAGTCCCTGCCGTTTGACAGGCTTACAGTCTAATCAGGGGAGACAGACAGACGAGAACAATGGCAATAAATAGAGTCAAGAATAAATAGAGTCAAGATACACATACACATACACAAATGGATATCTTGGGGCTAAACCTATGGTTAGGTTTGTTTCAGTTGAAATAAATAAATATAGATACAGGAAGTTGAGTGGGGAAATAATGAAAGAAGAATTGTGAACAGTTATATGGAAGAGGAAAACTAAAATAAAAGTGGTAAAAGGCAGGAAAAATATTAGGAGGGATTGAAAATGAGAGGAAGGGTAAAACTGAAAGACCAAAGGGCATATATGTCAGTATTGTATTAATAGTATTATTGAAAGGACCTCTTGATAGCTGCGAGGAACCTGTTCAATCACCAGTATTAAATGTCAGTGATGGAGTTCAAACACATTTCCTGAAATACATTAAATTCATCTTGAAGATAGCAAGTTTAGTTATAAATCTTAGATGCAAATCATGAATCTCCTTCTCTTTTAATCTTCTGTGGTTTTTTTTTTATAAAGACTGATATTGAAAAAAACAAGAACTGCTTTGTTATTCGAGATGTGATATGAATTTAATCTTTCCCTCTGAGGAAGCATTGTTTTCTTAAGAAATTCCAAATGAGTAGCCCAATGTTTGTGAATAACAACAGTCATTCATCACAGTATATATTGGCTAGTCAGGGGCTTTGTCTGGGCTTTTTGGACTTCCCATTTATCACAAATGTCAGCCTTCCACTCCCGAAACCGCATCTTGATTTAGGATTTCATTTTGACTTTGCTTTCCTTGCCACCACATAAGACTAACTCATAATCCTGTGGTGTAGTTTGCACTCTTGGAATTATGCTGGGTGTTAGATTGGTTATCTGTAAAAGATGGGTCCATCTATATTAACCAGCTGGAGGTGAAAAGAAGGCAGAGCAAGGACCATTAACCTGCCCATTCCAGCTCAGTTTATCTCAAAGCATATGCTATTTTTGTTTTCTTATAGGTCCACAAAACACAGGCCCAGACTACCTCTCACGGTTGTGTGGGATAAGGAACAGCCTGGACTCTGGCATGGTTGGTGGCCCTACCTGTGGTTGCATGGCTGGGCTGGCCTGCAGTGTCTCAGGTGGCCAAGAAGCCACCAGTGGTGCTGTGCTCTTATACCACGCTAGCATGACTCTGGTCAGGCCGGGGTACAGGGGGGCTGGTCTGAGAGGGGGTTGGATGAGGGAAAGACAGCCTGAGCTCTTGCTACTCCCCATTTTTTCAGCTGGCAGGATGCTGCCTATGGCCCAGCAGGGACACCCATGCTGTTTCCTTCACGCATCTCAAACTGCAGAGTGATCTTGAGTCTTGTTGTCGTGATGTGAAATACCTTTATTTATGCCACACTTTCTCTTATCAGAATGGCCAGATGCCTTTAGATGTCTTGGTTCCACCTCTCCATCCCAGTGTGAGTCAGTAGTCACTTTCATCCTTGCCAGCAAGAACATAATATAGTTAGGTTGATTAAAATCATAATAGATGATTTGGTCCTGAACAGAGGGCCAAGGGGGAAAAATATTCCACTGGGTAACAGGATAAAGTGGTTCAGGGGAAAAGATTCAAGGCTTATTCTATTTTTGTAATATAATATTTCTGTCCAGTGATATATACTTTGTTGAACAGTTATGGTACTATAGCTTATTTCCAGAAATATTTTTCAGGGGCCTGCATCTCCCTTTTCAATTATTAACACAAACTAGTGCTTTACAGTGGTGATCAATTGAGGCTCTATTTTATTTTTCTCCTTTCCGTGGCATTATCTCTAATGGCCCTTCTACTAGTGTAGTGTTTCAGTTCCAGAAGGTGTATAATGATACTCTCTAGAGCTGCCACCTTTTAATACCGATTGTACAGCTGGATGACATAGGATGTTCTTGTTTCTACCATAAGGTTAATATTAGTTCTAATAAACCTTTCAGCCCAGGGGAATTTTTTTAGTTTTTTTATACATTATAAAAATTCTAAAGAGGTTTAATCATAGCCTATGATTCAAATTTATAGCATTTATGACACTCGATGAAAGCTGCTCTGGGTCATTGAGAAGGATTCAGTTAAAATAATCTCTCATTTCTGTGGTATGGAAGCCTATGCCAGGCCACAGTCACTGCTAAGGATATCTCTGGGGGCAAACGAGCACCTTGAGATTGCAGTGCTAATGGACTGGCTGTGTTCCAGGGTCCTCTTGTTGGTCATCGAGCCTTACCACTTAATATCAAACATGGCTCAGAGGTGACCCTGATGGAAAAAAAAAAAACCTGCTAGAGAAACTAGAAACAAGGGAGGAAGTGTGGCCTAATGAATGACCATGGGCCTGGAAGTCAGAGACCTCAGTTTTATTCCCAGCTCTGCTACTTGTCTGCTGGGTGACCTAGAGGAAGTCATTTTATTTCTCTGATCTCCAGTTCCCTATCTGCAAAAAGGGGATTCAATATCTGTTCTCCTTTGTATCGGTGAGCATCATATGGAACCTGATTATCTTGTACCTAACCCAGAATTTAGTAAAGTGCTTGGCACATAGTAAGTGCTTAAAAGTAACATTTTTAAAAAATGCATAATTTAAGAGGTGGTAAGGACACATGTCCTTAGTATATGGAGAGAAAATGGAATTGCCACAAAGGCAAACAGCCAGCTTGCATAATAAGTCGGAGATGTAATCATGCGTAAATTAACGGAATTTATGGGGATCATTTAAAAGTTACTTGACCCTGCACGGCCAAACCAAAGCCCTAGAGGTAGGCAAACATTATTAATCATGTTTTATCTATAAGGAAACTGAGCAAGGGGAGATTGGGGACTGTCTTGGCCTCAGTGAGCCTGAGCTGTTAAATCACTTTATCTTCTGGATCCTCTCCAAAGGACTCCTCTGAGCTATGTCACCCAGGGTGGTTACATCCCAGAATTTGGGACCCAACTTCTGAGACCATTATGTTTCATTCCATCATCACAAAAATGAAAAATCACCATATCTAGCTTTGAAATATCACCTTGCTTTGGTGAAGTTATTTTCTTCATGTCCATCAACAGGTCAACCAAGGAAGTGCATAATTGTTCCAGTTTTTTGCATAATTTTTGTGACCCTCAAAATAGGGAAGGATCTATTAATGTAGCATTAAGTATACCAAAAGGAGGAAGAGAAAAAAAGATAATGGAGCAAAGAGGGGAGAAGGAAGAGAAAGAATGGGTGAGAGGACACTTGCCATTTTGATTACAGTAGTGCCCCCTTCCCCTTATTTCTCTTCCTGCTCCAGAGTTCCGTATCATCACATACCTAAATCCATGGCTATCTCTAGATTTGACTGTATCCCTCTTCCTACCTTGGTGAATGCCATTATCCTTGATTACAGAATTAATCTTTTATTTGCTCTTCATAAATCAAGGTGAGGCTCATATGGTTGAGACAATTTAGCTAGTGAATATACTAGCTAGAATTCAGATGCTTCCTATTATGTTTAGCCACTAAATTCACATCCTCATTATGACAAATCCTTCAATTTTAATATTTTCCTTGGAATTTGTCTTTTTCATAAGAATTGTAAAACAAAAGATCTCATCCCTGAAGGGCTTCCTGATCAGCAGCTCATTTTCAAAAAGCATTTGGCACAGATGAGATTGTAAAGCTTACTGTGCAATTGCAAATAGGCCTTAAAGCTCTCTCCACCATATTTCTCTCTTCTTATGTATCTTCACTCTTCATCTGCTTCAGCCCATCTTGAACCCTTTTCTCCTCCCATTATCAGCTTCTTACACTTGAGTCTCCCATCTTCAATCAATTGATCACAGTCTTTCATTTGCCTGGAGCTGTCTCCCCCTTCAAATCCACCAGAACACAGCTTTCTCCATCTTCAAAGCCCTCCTGAAAACGTACCTCCCCCAGGAGGTCTTTCCCAATAAATTTCTACTATCCTTGGCCGCCCCTGTCCTCTCCCCCTCCCTTCAGGCTCGCATCTCCTCCTGCCTCCGGGACGTCTCCACCTGGATGTCGGCCCGCCACCTAAAACTCAACATGAGCAAGACTGAGCTCCTCATCTTCCCTCCCAAACCCGGTCCTCTCCCAGACTTCTCTATCACCGTGGATGGCACGACCATCCTTCCCGTCCCGCAGGCCCGCAATCTCGGTGTCATCCTTGACTCGTCCCTCTCGTTCACCCCACACATCCTATCCGTTACCAAGACCTGCCGGTTTCACCTCTACAATATCGCCAAGATCCGCCCTTTCCTCTCCACCCAAATGGCTACCTTACTATTACGGGCTCTCGTTATATCCCGGCTAGACTACTGTGTCAGCCTTCTCTCTGACCTCCCTTCCTCCTCTCTCGCCCCGCTCCGGTCTATTCTTCACTCCGCTGCCCGGCTCATCTTCCTGCAGAAACGATCTGGGCATGTCACTCCCTTTCTTAAACAACTCCAGTGGTTGCCTATCGACCTCCGCTCCAAACAAAAACTCCTCACTCTAGGCTTCAAGGCTCTCCATCACCTTGCCCCTTCCTACCTCTCCTCCCTTCTCTCTTTCTACCGCCCACCCCGCACGCTCCGCTCCTCTGCCGCCCACCTCCTCGCCGTCCCTCGGTCTCGCCTATCCCGCCGTCGACCCCTGGGTCACGTCCTCCCGCGGTCCTGGAACGCCCTCCCTCCTCACCTCCGCCAAACTGATTCTCTTTCCCTCTTCAAAACCTTACTTAAAAATCACCTCCTCCAAGAGGTGTTCCCAGACTGAGCTCCTCTTCCCCCTCTACTCCCTCTTCCATCCCCCCTTTACCTCTCCGCAGCTAAAGCCTCATTTTCCCCTTTTCCCTCTGCTCCTCCACCTCTCCCTTCCCATCCCCACAGCACTGTACTCGTCCACTCAACTGGATATATTTTCGTTACCCTATTTATTTTGTTAATGAATTGTACATCGCCTTGATTCTATTTAGTTGCCATTGTTTTTACGAGATGTTCTTCCCCTTGACGCTGTTTAGTGCCATTGTTCTTGTCTGTCCGTCTCCCCCAATTAGACTGTAAGCCCGTCAAACGGCAGGGACTGTCTCTATCTGTTGCCGACTTGTTCATCCCAAGCGCTTAGTACAGTGCTCTGCACATAGTAAGCGCTCAATAAATACTATTGAATGAATGAATGAATATCATCCCACCAGCTACCCTTTAGCACTTAGGTTTATTTAGGCATCTTTAGCACTTAGGTATATATTGATGTATGTTATTTATTAATTCATTCTTCTCCCTTCTTCCCTCCTTTCCTTCTCCTTTTTTCTTCTTTTTGTTTTTCCTCCTCCCCTTTTTTGTAGACTTAATTCATACAGTACCTACATTTTTACTTAGACTTTGAGCTCCATGTGAGACAGGGATTGTGCCCACTTGATTAGCTTGTAGCCACCCTACCACTTAGACCAATGCTTGACACATAGTAACTGTTTATTATTCCTATATACTATTATTACTATTATTATTATTTTACATACTCTTGCTAATGACTAGACTCCCACTGTCTGCATTTCATTTTTTTAAATCGTATTTGTTAAGTGCTTACTATGTGCCAGGCACTGATCTAAGCACTAGTATGGATACAAAGTAATCAGGTTGTTAACAGTCCAAAACCGAAACAGGGCTCACAGTCTCAATCCCCATTTTACAGAGGAGACCCAGAGGCATAGAGAAGTGAAGTGACTTGCTCAAGGTCACAGAGCAGACAAATGTTGGAGCTAGGACTAGGACTCAGGTCCTTCTGACTCCCAGGCCTGTGCTCTATCACTAGACCATATTATATCCAGCTTGTGTTTCCCATTAGACTGAAAAGATTTTGAAGCAGTGGACTGGGCCTCTTATTGTGTTCTCTCTAGTGCCTAGTAGATCAATTAATCAATCAGTGGTATTTCTTGATTGCTTATGGTGTGCAGAATACTGTACTAAGTGGTTAGGAAAGTACAGTGTAACTGAATTAGTAGACATGTTCCCTGTACACAAGGAGTTTACAGTCTAGAAAGGGAGACAGATATTTATATAAATAAATTGCAGATATGTATATCTGTACATAAATCCTATGGGGCTGAGGATGGGATCAGGGCTCAGTTCCAAGTGCATAGGTGATGCAGAAGGGAGAGAGATGGAGAAGAGGGTTAAATTGGAAAAGAACTCTTGGAGAAAATGTGATTTTTGTATTTCTTTGAAGATGGGGAGGGTAATGGTCTGTTATATATAGGAGGGAAGATATTCCAGGCCAGATGGAGGATGTGGACAAGGGGTCGGTGGAGAGATAAACGAGATCAAGGTACACTGCATAAATTGGTATTAGAGAAGCAAAGTGTTTAGGAATGTATTCACCAATTACTTATCGAATGAATAAGAACAGATACTCTAGGAGCTGCTGGTCTTAGGCCTTACAGACAGGTCGTCATGCAAACTCCCCAAAAGAAATCTTTGCCAGACCACAATAGCTCTTCTCTCTGTCTGTTTTTCTCACATACATTTGATCCCCATTCTGCCCTTTTTTGTGTTCCTTATCCAGGTTAGAATTCCTTGGTTCTGATGAAAGCTCCCATCTGGTTGAATGGGTCTAAGCAATGCATAAACAAATTGGCATATAGCTCCGTTTTTCTTCAGCCTGTGCGAATGTCTTGGGTGTTCCTTCTGAAGGGGATGCTATTAGAATTAATGGCTCTACCTCTGCTAGATATTCCTTCCAGAACCAGATCCTTGATATGAGGTGTTCTTGTCAGGTCAGCAGCTTAGTAATGATTCCCAGAAACTTTTCCTTGATCTTACCTCTGAGAGATCCAGAGACCTTTCCTTCAGGATTCTGGTTGGGGCTGTTCAAGATTCAACAAGTGCAGTGCTGGATACAGTAAGTTAAAAGTATAAGTATTTAACTGATTAAGGTGAATACCACTGGACACATCTTATTATCTTCCAAGAATTAGGATGTTGCCTCCCTCAGACATACTCAACTTCAATCTGAGCAGTTTACAACACTTCACTATTCCAATGGATACTTGAGGTAAAACCTCTAAAGGGATTATCTAAACTTCTAGAGTTGGAAGTAGAGTTCTTTTTTTCATAATTTTAAGATTTGAAGCTGTGATCACTGAGTCAGAATTCACTGACTCTAAAAGGATATTTTTATTTTGTAAAATTTGAAGCTAAGCAATTTGTTTTGGGAAAAGGTTTATGAAGTTGTAAATTACTCCTTTATGCCTTTTCAATATTTCAGAGTCGTCTTAAATTAATTATCATTAAATATTGTTTTCCTGGAAAAGAGATCATTCTTCCACAGTTATGTGAAAATGAATCTCCAAGTCACTGTAGGATATTAAGAACAAATCAGTTTAAGTGGAAATTTTAGAATGTTCATCAGATTATTGAAATATAATAGTTTAGATTTACTGGATTCTCTTCTTTCAAAAACTTTTAGATGTTTTATCTGTTTCCTTTTTTTTAGAATTCAGAGCTCTGTGTTTTAAAACTCTTACTTTGTTTCTACTAAGAGCTTTTAGGGACTATCCATCAGATTGCACAAGAATGAAATGATAAACCAACTCAGCTCACACCACTGAGAAATAATTGAAAGATTTCTTTATGAAGGTGGTACGCTACATTTGCTTATCAATTTATCAGTTTCTCAAGCAGAAATACATTTTCAAATAAAATGCATGCATTGGGTGTTCTGTCCTTATGCAATCCTTAAAGTCTTGTCCCAGAATTCTGACTGTGGCATAACAATGTGCTGATCCAGATGATCAGTCAGTAAAGCAAATGAGCTTTACCCAGGATTCCTGCTTACATCATAGTTGGTGATAAGGCATTTACCTTACATTGTGATTTCCAGGCTCCATATTCACTCATAACCCAAGAGGGCTTTTGTTTCCTTGTTTTGTTCTGGGTTTTTTAATGGTATTTGTTAAGTGTTTACTTTGTGCTATGCATTTTACTAAGCACTGGGGTTGATACAAACTAATCAGGTTATGTATAGGCCCTGTCCCATATAGGGGTCACTGTCTCAATTCCCATTTTACAGATGAGAGAACTGAGGCTAAGAGAAGTCAAGTGCTTTACCCAAGGGCAGAGAGCAGACAGTGGCTATCTTCATGGCCAAGTTATTAAAGAGATCGTTTTTCAAGAGTGCCAGCAAGCCATAGATTACCACCCATAAAATCTGGCCATAGAAACCAGATTTCTGGAATAGATGAAAGAGGTGAAGAAAGAAGAGCAATGTGGGTCTGAGATCCGGTTTAGCACTGTGACAATCATCCGTATCTATTCTCCTGCCCCTATAATTGCTGCGTATTTGTTAGCTTACAAATATACATGTTCCTTAGGTAGCACATCACATATGGGCAAAATTCACACCTTAGACTTCTGTGTGTTTCTAGTGATGATGATGCTTGTGAAATTGAAGTGCTTACTGTGTGCCAGACACTGTACTAAGCCTTGGGTAAATACAAGATAATAGAGGTGGATACAGTCCCTGTCCCACATAGGGCTCCTATTCTCAACCCCCAATTTACAGATGAGTTAACTGAGGTACCGAGAAGTGAAGTGACTTGCCCAAGGTCACATAGCAGACAAGCGGTGAAACCAGGATTAGAACCCAGGTCCCTCTGACTCCAAGGTCCACACTCTATCCATTCGGCCATGCTGCTGGTCAGTCAATGAATACACTGATGCTGAAGAAGGGAAGACAAGGTACAGGCAAAGTATCTCCACAGTTTACTTCAATCACTTAGAACATGGCTTGAGATTCAAACCAGACTGTTTCTTTCCTTCCAATTATCAGCTGCCTTATTCCTTTCTCAGTGCCGTTTTAGGACAAAAAAAATTGTTTCCTAAGAGTGCAGATTTTTAAGGCTCCCCTAAAACTCAGGGGACTTACCTGCTAATGGACTTGATCGGAACCTAGGACCATTATGTCTGCATAACTGGAATTTTGATCTGTGGCTTCGTCTTATGAATCTGGAATGCATGACAAGTGAATGTGGAGCACAGAAATTATCGTTTGAGCAAATACCATAATTTATCTCCCTCCTGTAGGTGGCCTCAGCATTATTCTTAAATGTGTTTTTTTCCAGGAGAAAGCAAGTCTTCTCTTTTGCTGCATAGCACACACTAAATTAAGGGTTGTGGCTATGAGTTTCCCATAGAAAGAGTTTCCTCCCCTTCAGTGATAACATTAACAGTTCCCACATATCGTGTCATTCTGAAATGAAAACAGGGCCCAGCTGGCCAGAAGGATATTTGGTAATTCACAGGAGGCTAGTGCAGGCTTCATCAGGCTCCACGGTGCCTTGCAGAAACTTAGTAAAGTGTTTCACAAACAGTAAGCACTGACTAAATACCATTGATCAACTGATTTATAGCTGTCTCTGTACCACTCTCCTGTCTGTTTATCAAGCATATCTTCTTGCTCCAAACAAGGGAAGTCACTCAAAGTTGGAAAAAAGGGAGCTTACATTCTTCAAACCTTCCTTCCTCCTGCCCTCCGGTTCAGACCAAGGACTTCACCCTAAGAGTTCTGGAGCTCATCCAGCTGAACGTGAAAGTCGACTGGGGGTTGGAGGGATTGCTGAGCTAGTTCTGGTCACTTCCCACCAGATGAAAGAAAAGAGTAAGTCGGCTAACTCTCCTAGGAGAAATAAAGGGGGAAAAGGACGCAACTGACCCACTGTCTCTGAATTAAGTTTTGTGTGAGTTTTTGGGTTCAGACCAGGAGAGAGTGTTTCTTTGGGGTCTCTGGAGGTAAACGGAGTGCAGAAAAGCTTTCCCAAAGGAAACCTCCTGGGGAGACTGCGAGGCTTAGTCATGAGATTGCATAGTACCATGAGATTCTCAGTTGGTCAAGGAGTTTGCCCCGTCATTCGCTGCCACTCAGCAAGCAATGTCAGGGATTCTCCTATTGCCTACTTGAGTTCCAGAGTTGCAGGATGACATACAATGTGGCTGAAATGTCCAAGTTAAAGTTTCTGGATGGCCAGGGATCCGAGATATTGACCTGTTGGTACACTGTTCTAAAGAATTGCATGTGTGCCAAGGGTTAAATTTTACCTATTGAAAAATGTTATAAGAGGAATTGCCCACTATAAAACTTCCTTCAAATAATAAACTTGGTCTTTTGCAAACTCATCCAATGACTGTTGAACAAAATTAAAATCTTTACTAAACACAGCTAATGGGAGAGGTTCAGGCATCACCTAAAATTTCTCCCTCATACTGTGGGGCTAAAAATGCAAAGATTATGGTTGAAAACAAATTTTAAATGTGGATTCTTACATCTAAGTGACTACTGAAAATGTGCTGCACAGAGCTAGGATCCTAGGTCTTGTCAGCTAACACAGCAGTAACTAGTTTACTTTTCAGCATGTATGTCATTGAAATACTGCATAAGTAATAGCTATTACATTCCCATGCTAACTGGGTTTTCTGACCTTGTTTTGTCATAGGTAGCAGCACAAAGAGTCTTAGCAGCTTTTGTAGAGGGTAGCTAAGTAAACATTGTTTTCTGTTAAATCCATCAGGCAAGTAATAAGACAGACAGTTCTGGCTGTCATAGAAACCAAGAGCACTCAGGATAAGATGCATTTTTTGTCACAGTTTACAATATGAAGGATACATATTCTTCTTCTGTCATTGTACTAAGAAAGAAACCATAATACTTTAGCATTATTTAAAGCTCATAAACTGCAACATAAATCAGCAAATTAGCTAATGATTGCCCCTGAGTGGTGATACCTGATGAAAAGCAAATGAGGAATGGTATTCAGGCATCTCACTTTGTAGCCTCAGAAAAAAAATAAAGTTCCATCTTCATAAAAAAAAAATGTAAAATATATGTTATAAAGGGTCGTGGCCTGCTAGCAGAACTGCATAAGTACTTCAAATGAGCATGGGTGAAAATAAATGGTATTATATAAATTGTGATTTTCATTGCTAGCAGATATAATTGATTTATACTGTTCCTGGAAAAATGCTGCTTCTGTGAGTATTTGGGAGTATGGAAAAAATAATATCTTTCCTAAACAGACATTATCTAGATAGACTTTAATTCTCTTTAATCCATAGTGCCCAGTGCAGCAGTACATCTCCATGGGACTTCATTTAGGTGTCCATTGATGACCTTGTTGACAGTTTCATGGAATAATACCAATAGTATATTTTTTAAAACAAAATTGATATTTTTGGCCAGATTTCATACAGAGGTGGATATTTTATTCAGTTGAACAGAATTGCAAATAGCAATATGCCTTGGGAAAATAACAATTAGAATCAATCCAGTGAGAGCAAAGTGCTAATTCAACTGCTTTATCATTTTGGAGAAAATAATGTTTGAAATGGGGAAGGTGGACTATTAAAATGATGCATTTGGGAAATGTCTTTCTGTATGAAGCAAGCTACCCTCCAACCTAATTAGACAAAGCTAGGTCAAATGTTCAGAATTTTGTGAACTGAACAAAATGGGCATGGCCCAGGTCTGGTAAAAAATGTGGATGAGATACAAAGAATAGGAAGAATAGGTTAGCCTGAGAGGAATGAAGAGTGCAATCTGGAATTTGATGGGAGAAGAGAATAGGTATGTAGGAGAGAATAAAGTTGATTTAGTTCTAATGATCGGGAGTTTCCTTCTGCTTAATCCGGAGAGGAATGGAAGGATTTTAAGGAGTGGAGATTATGGTTTAAAAAAAAAATGTTCTGCACAGCAGAGTGAACTGTGGACTGAAGAGTGGATAGATTGGAGTTGGGTGAGATCAGTAGAAGGGCTGATATAGAACACCATCCTTATTCATGGGAATTTACATTTCACAGACACTGTATGTTCGAGGTCAACTAAGTGGCTGTTTGACTGGAAGGCAAAAACAATCACAACCATGAGTCTGCCTTTCCATTCTTGAATAGTAAGGGTACAGCAGCAAACTCTCATAGATGGAGAGGGGATAGCAACCTTTCCTACACCACTCCCTACTAGAATTTTGAAGTAGACAACTTCTCCATAACACTCTATTGTGAGATTCTACACTACAGTGAGTAGACATCCCAGAGAGTAGGAAAAGTGGTGGCTACAACAATCAGTACTATTTATTGAACACTTACTATATGCAGAGACTGAATTCTTGGGAGAGTAAATTAGTGTATGTAGACATATGCCTGCACTCAAGGAGCTTCCCACTCTAATGGGAGAGACAGATATTAAAATAAATTATGGGAAGAATAAAGATAGGTACATAAGTGCTGTTGGGGCATCAAAGGATAAGGATTTTAGTGCATAGGTGGTTTAACAGGAGGAGATAATAGGTGGGGAGATGAAAGATTAGTCAGGGAAGGCCTTCTTTTTTTCAAAATGGTATGTTAAGCACTTTATGTGCCAGACACTGTTCTAAGCACTGGGGCAGATACAAGTTAATCACGTTGGACAAGATCCATGTCCCATATGGGCCTCAGAGTCTTAATCCCCATTTTACAAATGAGGTAACTGAGGCACAGACAACTTACCCAAGGTTACAGAGAAGACAAATAGTGGAGCTGGGATTAGAACCCAGGTCTGCTTTATCTATTAGGCCACACTGCTTCCTAGAAGATATGGGATTTTAATAGGGCTTTGCCGATGGTGAGAGTGGTGGTCATTTAGATGTGAAACCGGAGGAAGTTCTGTCAGGAGGGTGGGTGTGACCAAGGGCTCGATGATGAGAGGGTCAAGAGTGAGGCACAGTGAATAGTTTGGTGTTAGAGGAGTTAAGTGTGCAGATTGGCTGAAGTGGGAGGAATGAGGCTGTTGGTAAGAGGAAGAGAGCTGAATTAATAAAGAACTGCTTGTTTCTGCTATCCTGTCCCAGAAGAGCTGTGTTTTAGGGATATGTCAAGTGCAAAAAAAGTAGTGTGATACATTTGTGCTGAGTTCAGACTTGAGGTATTTTTTTTTTGCTACCCACTTAAGCTGTCCTACTTACACATAGTGCCACCCATTTAGACATCCATATGTGAATTCCTACTCTCCCTATGTGTTTGAGGGCAAGAACTGGAGTTCTCTCCTTAGCATCTTAACTAAACTATCCTCATTCAAATTCAAATCAATGACCCATACAGATAAAAGGCCCTCAGCTCTTTTCTATTGTCCTAGTTTTCTTTTTCACTAACAGAAGTTCTTAAAGCATATTTCATGAGAACTTGATGCTTGAATGCTGTGCTACAACATTCTGTACTTATTGAAGAATTTTGTCAAAGGAAGCTGAGTGAAAACATATTCTTAGAAGAGCAGCAATGATTGAACATTGCATTGAAATGAAAGAAATTCACTTTCCTTGAAAAATATGCAGTCCTAAAACAGATATTTTTTTCAGTACAACAAGGTTTCCTTACCTACCTAATTCTAAATCAGGGTGGGGAAAAGGAGTTGGTTGGGTTCTTTTTGAAAAAAATAGAGTTAAGGAAAACTCACATTGTAGAACTCACTAGATCCACCACCCACTTGTGCCCAAGCCAATTCTTCATACATTGCTTTGCCCCTGTTCCCTAACAGATACATGCTGTTGGATGAACTTTCCTTCTTTTCCTATTAATGTTCTAACCCAAATGAGAATTGAAAACAGATTCCATGGCAGTACTGAATTGCTTGTATGAAAGAATTTGAAAGGTCTCTGGATGAAAAAAAATATTAGTATTGGATTTTCTAAATCTATGTGAAACATGAGTATTGGGCAGAGGCATGGTCTAGCAATGTGGCAGGATAATCAAGTAGTAAGATCATTTTCCTGTTCTTATATTTTGTTTGTTGTTTTTTTTTTTGTTTGGGGCATTTTGTGGATGTTTTATTGAGTCCATGAAGAAAAACACCTGTCAATGAACTGAAACTAATATTACCAATTAGTTAATGCTGCCAAACTATACTTCATCTCTTCCCAAAGGTATCACTTATTGCTGCAGTATTATGGGGTTTGCTATTTGAAATGTGGATCTTTTCCAGGGGAAAAATTTACAAATGATTTGGGTACAAGATCTGCAGGAAAATATTCAAATCTGCTGTATGCTTGCCATGCTTTCTGAATATAATGGTATCATGGGCTTTTTTCCAACGTCTATCTTTTGAAATCTTAATCCCAACATTTTGCACATATGCAGCATGTTCAGTACTGCCCTTTCATGGGACAAACCAGCCTGCCCAGAAAAGCGGAGAAGCAGAACAAGTTTTAGGGTGGAGTTTGGGTTACCAGCTGCTCTGAGTGCAATGTAGAACTTGTTTGTCACCTTTTCCTGGTTTGCAGGGAAGCAGCACCTGTTATTGAACCTATTTCCAGGTCAGGATTTCCATGTATGTGGTTGGGGAGGGGAGGGAGACAGGTTGCATTACTATGAAACTGCTCTCTTCCCCAGGGATTGGGATGGAAATGAGAAATGAGGTTCAGTAATAGAAAAACACAGCTCCTCATTCAGGCATACAATAAATACTTTTGAATGACTGACTGAATAAAATGCCACTTACTCATAGTTCACTGTGTTTCCCAAACAGCTCAGACCACCTTCATTTAAATTTTTAATTTTTCTTTCAACTCGCTGAGACCTCACCCACATTTTATGGGCAGGGACATTAAGGCACAGAAAAACTAGGAAACTTGCTCAAGGTCTGATATGTATGCTCAAATTTGTATTAGAAGAAAATGAAAGAGAGAGAGAGAGAGAGAGAGAGAGAGAGCCATTGCAGGACTACGTTCTGGCCATATTATGTATACACAGTGCCCCTTGTTGTGTTGTCTCATTTGATGGTTGTGGTACTGGCATTCCTTTTTGTTTAGATTCTGTCTCCTATTCATCACTGATCTTTCGCTTCAAATGATTGCAGTTTGCCATTTTGTTCGGTTGACTCCAATTTCACTTGGGAAGCAGGATTGTAGTACTGGTAGAAATAGTAATTTTAGTAGCAGCAGCAGTGTTGAGTGAGTGCTCTCTTGTGCAATTCACTGTACTAGGTTTTGGGAACCACAGAATAATCATTCAGTCAGTCATATTTATTGAGCACTTACTGTGTGCAGAGCACTGTACTAAGCACTTGGGAGAGTACAATACAACAGTAAACAGATACATTCCCTCCCCACAATGAGCTTACTGTCTAGTGGGGGGGAAACAGGAGAGTGACAGACATCAATAAAAATAAATAAATTACAGATGTGTACATGAGTGCTGTGGGGCTGGGATGGGGGAGAACAAAGTTAGTAAGTCAAGGTGATGCAGAAGGGAGTGGGAGAAGAGGAAAGGTGTGTGTGGGGGAGGGGGGGCTGTTAGTCTGGGTAGACTCCTTGGAGGAGATGTGCCTTCAGTAAGGCTTTGAAGGTGGGAAGAGCGATGGTCGGATTTCAGATGAGAGGGAGTTCCAGGCCAGAGGCAGGATGTTGGCTAGGAATCAGTGGTGAGATAGGGTAGATTGAGTCACAGTGAGAAGGTTAGTACCAGAGCATCCAAGTGTGCAGACTGGGTTGTAGAAGGAGAGAAGTGAGGTGAGGTAGGAGGCGGCAAGTGGTGGAGCACTTTAAAGCCAGTATTGAGGATTCTTTGGTGTGGAGGTGGATGAGTAACCACTAGAGTTTTTTGAGGAGAGAGTGTCCTGAATGTTTTTGTAGAAATAATGATCTCAGTAGCAGAGTAAAATATGGACTAGAGTAGCTACAGACAGGAGGCTGAAAGATCAGCAAGAAGGTGGATACAGTAATCCAGGTGGGTTAGGAGGAGTGATTGTATTAACATGGTAGCAGGTAGAATGGGCCCATTGTTGGGTAGGGATTGTCTCTATCTGTTGCCGAATTTTCCTTTCCAAATGCTTAGTACAGTGCTCTGCACACAGTAAGCGCTCAATAAATACGATTGAATGAATGGAGAGGAAAGGGCAAATTTTAGCTATATTGTGAAGGACTAAGTGATGGATTGACTTTATGGGTTGAATGACAGAGTGAGGAATCAAGGATAATGCCAAGGTTACGCACTTTAAGAAGTGAGGTGCCCTTTTGCCTCAAGGAGCTTACACTCTAAAAGAGAAACAAACGAAAGAATGTTTACCAGTAAAAGGGTCAGAATAAATCACTGATTTCAAATATATCCAGTAGTGCTGAGGATAGTCTTTTAAGTCTCCAAAGTGTAAACCATGGTGGACAGGGAACGTGTCTACCACTTCTGTTATAGTGTACCCTCCCAAGCCCTTACTACAGTGCTCTGCACACAGTAAACACTCAATAAATTTGAGGATGCAAATAAATGCATGTGTGTTAGAATTGCCTGAAGGGCTGGTATGGCTTAGAAGAGATGAGATTTTTTTTTAATATGACCCTAAAATATTCCCTCTGCCCTCTATGTTATGTTTCCCAGTTTCAGCAATTGTTTAGATATCCAATAGTTGTTTGCTCCTCTCTTGTGTCTCAACCATTGGAGCTGTGTGGGGGAGAGAGTAACTATAGTGCTAGGAGACAAACTTCATTCTGGAGCTCAATTATCTGTGATCCTGTTATTGCCAAGCTACCATAGTTGATTAGTAATAAATCTGAGATCAGAAATGAACCAGATTTTTTCTGCAATGTGTGCTTTCTCCATATGATGGTCCCTCAAAGTCACTTTGTTCAATTCTAGTGAACTGCCTTAGAGAAAAACAAACTGGATTGAAGCATAGTAAAAGAAAGCTCCTTTGATGTCTTGTATTTTAGTTTCAAAGAGCTTGCAGGGAATAGAGTTACTTATCAACATAAAATATGACTTTACAAATAAAGTAATGGGGTTAAAATAACATGCCTTCAGAAATGCTGAATGATGTAAATATTCTTCATAGAGAGAAAACAAATATGCTTTCAAGCAAATGTATTTTCTCCACATCAGCATGAAATGCATTTAAGGAAAAGTATGTCAAGCACTTATTACTTGTACACTGATGGCTAATTGCTATTGAGGATTTTTGTTTTCTTCATTTTAGATGATAAATCAATCATGAAAAATAGTATTATTGATAACATGGCCAGCCAAATTTCATGGAAACCCTACTTAGCAGTATTTTCAATGATGAGCAAAAAAATGTCCTCTTAGAAGCAAGCGCTTTGAGACACATAAATGCTTAATCTCAAAAACATTTCACTGTAGGTTTTGCAACAGTAGTTTCAGAAAAGGGCAAAAGAATTTGAGGCATGGAAATGGAATTGAACTTTGTAATTTAAAAAGACATTAGTTGTTAATATACAAAGGCTTTTCGCTTGTGTCAATACTACCTATTTGCTTTGTGACTGCTCTGTCTCAACTGGGTTATTTTTTGCACACAATCTGATTTTTGAAACTGTTAAATACCATGGCTTTTGATCTTATGAAACCAACTAATATAAAACTGTGATTTAGTTTCATTTTTTGCAGTATCTCTGTATATATTTCCCTAGACTCCACTATATCACACTACACATTACCTCTGTTGACAGCTTTTGCATTGTGTTTTATTAAAACATTAAAATACAAGCAATTTTTCTTTTAACCATAAAGTACATTGTGTGTATGGTCTAAAACTAGTCTCTATAGAAAATGTATTCATTCTGGGAATAAGCACAACTTAATAGTTGTTTGAAGGCATTTTCTGGCAGACGTGGTGTAGCTTTCGGAGCCTATTAACATTCAAACTTTAAAACTCATTTTCAAACTGACACCAGATAGAATAATGTAACACTATCAAATCCTAACCAGTTTAATCACACTGTCTTCCTCTTGGAATATTTGGGCCTTCTTGGGATAAAATATTTGATTCCACATTCTGTCAGTCTTCCAGAGAGTATACTATCTGAGAGAGAGAAAAAATATTATCAACACTAAGGATACCAAATGCAATGGGGGCAGTCTTTTGGTTCACACAATGTGGAAGTGATTGTCAGTGATTAATTGGATTCATTAATCTCTCACACATACACACACACACAGATAAACATCTCACTATCAGTAGATCACAGGAATGGCTAGCTTGTAAGCCCCTTGAGGGTGGAGACAACGTACTCTGTATTACTTTCCCAAGCACTTGTTGCCATTCTCTGCACATAAAAGGTGCTCAATAAATACCAGTGATGGAGTGATCCCTAATGTCATCTTTGAACCGAAAGGAAATATCAGTCAACAGTCTTGTTTTCAGAGGATTGTATGGAGCATTTGGAAAAGTATAGTAGACTGAGTAGATATGATTCCCTGCCCTCAAAGAGCTTACAGAATAGTGAGAGACAGACACTAGAGAAATTCGAGATAGAAGGAAGTAACAGAATTCGTGAGTGCAGTGGAGAGTTGTGAGTACTGCTTAGGAACTTTAAAAGTATTGATAAGGGAGTTGGGGTATATAAAGTAGGAAGAGTAGAAATTATTCAGAGACGGGATCCTGGATGGGATGTGATTTCAGAAGAAATTTGAAGTTAGGGAGAGCTGTTAAAAAAGTTTTAGGCAAAGGAGACTGTAAACTCCTGGTGGACAGGGAACATGTCTATCAACTTCTCTGTTTTGCACTCTCCCACATGCTTAATACAGTGCTCTGCACACAGTAAGCACTTCAAAATACCATTGACTGATGATTGAATAGAGAGGGCATGAGCAAGAGATTGATAGGAAAGATACGAATGAGGGCCAATCAGTCAATAAATGGCATTTATTTAGCATCTACTATGTGCCAAGTGTAGCACCAAGGGGTTGGGAGGGTACAGTACAACAGAGTACCTGTTCCCTGTCCACAGTAAGCTAACATTCTAGAGATGGAGACAGACATTAATATAAATAAAGAAGTTTTATTTCCACAGCCCTTATTACATACCTGTATTTTATTTTTATATCTATCTCCCCCTCTAGACTGTAAGCTCTCTGTGGGCATCATATTGTACTCTCTCAAGCCCTTAGTACAGTTCTTTGCACACAGTAAGCACTCAATAAATACAATTGATCGTTTGAAATAAATTATAGGTATTTAAATAAATTCTGTGGTGCTGAAGGTGGAATGATTGACAAGTGCCCAAAGGGTACAGATCCATTACCATGTCCAGTAGGTTACCATGAAAGGAAAGGATAAGTAGGAGATGGAGAAGCAGCGTGGCACAGTGGATAGAGCATGGGACTGGGAGTCAGAAGGACCTGGGTTCTAATCCCGGCTCCACGACTTGTCTGCAGAGTGACCTTTGGCAAGTCAATTCACTTGCTTTAGTTAACTAATATGTAAAATATTCTGTTGCCGACTTGTTCATTCCAAGCGCTTAGTACAGTGCTTTGCACATAGTAAGCGCTCAATAAATACTATTGAATGAATTAATAAAATGGTGATTAAGACTGAGCCTCAAACGGGACAAGTACTGTGTCCAACCTGACAACCTTGTATATGTAACCCAGCCCTTAGCACTGTAAGTGCGTAATAAATACAATACAATATAAAAGGAAGAAAGAGTGAGAGCTGGGGTGTAATGGAAAAAGAGAGTGGATAAGTAGAAGGTAGAGAGCTGATTGAGTGCCTTAAAAGCACTTTTCAGCAGTTTCTACTTAATGCAAAGAGGAATGAGCAATTGGGGAGTGGGGATATGTGAGCCTTCTGAGGGACAGGAACCATGTCTAATCCCATCTTTATATCTTTCCCAGTGTTTACCACAAGGCCCTGTACACAGTAGGTGCTTTATAAATACTGTTACTACTACATGTAAATAATGATGGTTCTGATAAATGATCAGAAGTAGTTTGAAGTGGAAAGGAGAGAAACTGGAGACAGGGACATCAGCCTAAAGTCTGATGCAAAAAACAAGCCAAGATGTGACAGGCATACTTGGGCCAGCGTGGTACCAGTTTGGAAGGAAGGGATGGGCACATTCTGGAAATGAGATGGAAGAAGTGACAAGATTTGTGAAGGAAACTTCCATGGAGAAACCCATTGAGCATGGCCTACAGGAAAGGGCCTGGGCCTGGGAGTCAGAGGGCGGTTCTAATCCCAGTTCTGCCATATGTTCTCCTTCTCATACTGTGAACCCAGTGAGGGATGCCCAACCTGAGTATCTTGTATCTATCCCTATGCTTACTATAGTGCTTGACACATAATAAGCACTTCAAAAAATAATTTTTAAAAAATTTGAAAAAAATATCCAGACAAGTCTCAGTCCCTAAGACTTCAGGACCAGGAACTTACAGAGAGATTGATTATGGTAACAGTGATATGCACAGAGCCCCTCACAATCTCTCATCCCTGCCAGTAGTGTTCCAGCTAGGGCATGGAATGCAAAGACTGAGTAGGAAGGCAGAGCTAAATCACACTGTAAAGGGAGCCCAGAGATCATCCATGTGCAGGATCCATTTCCCATTGAAATGACCATATTGTAATGCTGATGTTGTGCCATAACACCACAATCCAGTGAGAGATTGTCTAGATAGCCACTGCAGACTCCACCATCCTTGTTAGCTAGCTATTTTTCATTATTCCAAATATTTCTGTCCATTGAAAATCTTCAACATGGATGGCATAATCCCACAGGCATTCCACTATGGTGGACCCAAAGCTGGGTCACAGGTCTTCTGAGTCCCAAAAACTGGGCTCCTTCCTCGAACCAATAGCAGGATGGGGGGAAGGGGTGTGTGTTTGTGTGTGTGTATGAGAGAGAGAGAGAGAAAGAAAGAGAAAGAAAGAACTTACTCATTGTCAGCCTGTACAAATTTTACAGCGTGTAACAAATGGAGGGGTTTCACCTTTTGCAAGTGGGGGACATAACTCTCCACCGAGCTATGTTGTATGTTATTTTGACAAGTTTAACTATACTGCTTCAGGATGGCTCTCTATGTAGTGCTGTTTTCAGTCTGGTTTTGATTTTTCCTTCAAAAACATGAGCCTTTTTTACAGGTTTAGCCCATTTCCCTACGACTGCTCATATTTCTAGTAACTAAAGTGTATTCTGTATTGCTTCCTAGCAGAGGTCTTTTATTTTCTTCTTGGTAGTGCCTCTAGACTTAAGTAAGAAACACAGTAAAACTTGTTCTGTGTCATGAGATTGGGAATTATAATTTATCTTCTTAAGCTTTGGAAGTATTCCATGTGATCAAAACCATTATCAAAAATCATTTTAAACTTTTAGTGTCTTTATCAGCACTTGGGCATCTCACAGAGATTAATAAAGAAATCCTTTAAGAACTATTTTAATAAGCCAGACGTGTAACCTAGTTGGAAGAGTATAGGTCTGCATGTCAAGATACCAGGGTTTTAATTCTGGCCTGTGCCACAGGTCTGGTGTGGAACCTTGACCAAGTCACTTAAACTCTCTGAACCTCAGTGTCCTCCACTGTAAAATGGGAATAGTAATATTTGCCTTTCCTTACCTAACAGGAACATTGTGAGGATTAATAATTGATGTGAAAATACTTTAAAAGATTGATACTGATAGTAGTACTTTTATGGCTCTAAGTGGAATAAAAATGAAAAATAAGATAATGAAAAAACAAAGGAAAACTGGAATCTAACTCAGCCTAAATTGAGCTTCTCTCCCAGATGAGTCACCTGCCCATTGATCAGGGTCAGTTTCTAAGATTGTGATGTTAACTCTCTAAAAGGTAATTTGGGAGGCAGAGATGAAAGGGAAAGCAAAGAGCATTTTATGCAAAGGTGCTAGTGTGTTTTTCAAAGTAGGTAGCCATCCCTTCTAAAGGTCAAGTGTCCAGTTGTCCTGCTGCTGGTGGAATAATCCTAAATCTTCAGAGTCTGTCTCCTGGCTCATTGATGTTCCTTGGGACATGTTCATTCATTCAATAGTATTTATTGAGCACTTACTATGTGCAGAGCACTGTACTAAGCGCTTTGAATGTACAATTTGACAACAGATAGAGACAATCCCTGCCTATTGATGAGCTTACAGTCTACAGATGACGTAACAGGCACAGAGAAGTTAAGTGATTTGCCCAAAGTCACACAGCTGAAAGTGGCAGAGTCGGGATTAGAACCCATGACCTCTGATTCCCAAGCCCGGGCTCTTTCTACTGAGCCATACTGCTGTGCCGACAGGTGCACACGTGGGACTGTGAAGAAGTTAGCGGCAGAGGAGTGGAATGTACAGGGTGGGCAGTAGAAAAAGAGAAGGGAAGTGAGGTAGGAGGGGGCAAGGTGACGGAGAGTTCTGAAGCCAAGAGTTATGAGTTTTTGTTTCATGTGAAAGTTGATAGGCAACCACTGGAGGTTTTTGAGTAGGGGAGTGACATGCCCAGAGCGTTTCTGTAGAAAGATGATCCGGGCGGTGGAATGAAGAATAGACTGGAGCGGGGAGAGACAGGAAGGATGGGAAATCAGAGAGGAGGCTGACACAATAATCCAGTCAGGATATTATGAGAGCTTGTACCAGCAAGGTAGCAGTTGAGATGGAGAGGAAAGGGCAGATCTTGGCGATATTGTGAAGGTGTGACTGGCAGGTGTTGGTGATGGCTTGGATGTGTGGGGTGAATGAGAGAGCAGAGACAAGGATGCAAATATCTACCTAAGTACCACCTCAGTACTTATGCAACTCTAGTCATCCACAGCACTGATGTACATATTGATTCAACTACCCTTTTTAATCACTAATTTATTTGCCTATCCATCTTTCCATTACCTATCTCTTCCTAATTGTATAAAATATTTGACAGATCCCAGAGGCTAGGATTTTTTTTAAAACCTCT
The DNA here is from genome assembly GCF_004115215.2 of Ornithorhynchus anatinus. Taxonomy (NCBI): domain Eukaryota; kingdom Metazoa; phylum Chordata; class Mammalia; order Monotremata; family Ornithorhynchidae; genus Ornithorhynchus; species Ornithorhynchus anatinus. The sequence goes on along the minus strand of NC_041728.1, from coordinate 75,608,391 downwards.
ATGTACTCTCTCAAGAGCCTAGTACAATGTTTTGCCAACAGTAGGTGTCCAATGAATACTGTTCACTCTAGGGACTGTGACTCGGTCTTTCCCCCCTGAAGTTCAACCTAGCTGATCTGTGTTCCTCAGTAGATACACAAGCATCTTTCAGTGCCCCATTTGAAAAATGCTATAATAGAATCATATTCTGAGTCCTCTCTTCCTTGAAAGTTTTCAGTAGGCTATGTATAAGACCCTAGAAAATTTTACCACCAAAATAGCTAAATAGAATATAGGAGATATTGGTTAAACTCTCATGTGTGTCCCCACAAGCCTAAAGACAAAACACAAGTTGTTCAGCCAATGGGAGTGATTATATAGATCCATATTGACAATCTCCTTATTTTCCATATATGGGATAATGGAGTAATGTGTGAAATGGGAAGGCAGATGTGGCCAACACAGGAACCTGGAGGTTGCTGGTAGATTATAGCCTGGTAGCCCCTAGCAGTTATACCATGATTGGCCAGTTCACCCATGGTGGGCATGCCACTGCCTTAGAAGTAATGGCCTAGCTCGACTGATCTGTGTCTCCACAACACTGTGGGTTTGAAGGGCAAAATCTATCTGGAAACAGTGGCAGAATTCTGTTCACAAGTGAGTGTAGCCTCCTTTACTGCTACCTCTCAGCACAGTTCCTCTTGTTTTTGTCTTGTTTATGCTTTCAATTATAAAGTACTATTGTTATTATTGTGTTTGTTAGGCCCTTACTATGTATAAATCACTGTTTTAAGTGCTAGGGTAGATACAAGTTAGGTCAGACAAGGTCCCTGTCCCTCCTTGGGCTCACAGTCCAAATAGATCAGAGAACATACCCATTTACCAATGAGATGCAAGGTCCCAGGGCAGGCAAAAGATGGAAGGAGAATTAGAATCCAAATCCTCCGATTCCAAAGACTGAGGTCTTTCCATTCTGCCATGCTGCTCTTTTCCTTTTTGTGTTTTTTACTAAAACCCTCCCACTTTTTGTTAGATTGTGAGCCCTTTGAGGGCCAGGGATTTTCTCTGATGTGTACATAAATATTACTTATTCTACGACTACTACTACTACACTAAGGGGTGGCACATTTTGCTGTGCAAAATGATACTCAGGAAAAATTCTTCAAGGTGATATAACAGTCCCACATTTTTTAATGGCTAATGTTTTATCTTCTCAAAGTTTGAATGACTTTGTCTCCCTATCTTGTGAGCAGGGGTGGTGCTGGGAAAGAGGAAGGCAGACTTTCCATGAAGCAGGGGAGGAAGGATCCCAAGCTCACCCCAGGGACATATATGATTTCTTTTGAAACAGACGTGTGTGGGTGAACACAGAGCTACCCTGTGGCAGTCTACTACCCTGTGGCAGTCTACTACCCTGTGGCAGTCTACAGTGCATCGCTAAGGATTCCCCAGCTCCCCAGAGGGTTCTGGCTGCCTGAAGTCTGTCTCCTGACTCATCAGCTGGGATCGAGGAAAGCACTATGGGAGGGGAGGGAACTGGAACTTATGGAGAGATGCTGATGCTACAACCACCATCACCTGGCTGTGTGGGTGAATTGAGTCAGTCAATCATATTTATTGAGTGCTCTCTCTGTGCACAACCCTGTACTAAGTGCTTGGCAGAGTACAATACAACAAAATAACAGACACATTCCCTGCCCAAAATTAGCTTATAGTCTAGAAGCATGCATACACAAAGTGGAGGTGAGTGGAGCCCTTTTCCTTCCTCTCCAAGAAGGAAAACAGCATAAACTAAAGCTGAGAGCATCTATGAGACGCCTCACATTCATTTTATTGTTGTGGATAAATAAATAAAAAAGTAAATTCCACAGGATCAGCAGTGGTCCCACCTAAGTTCCACCCCTCATTCATCACAATGAAGCGGCTAAAGCATGAAAGTACATGTGAAAAGCCTCATATTTGTTTCCTTTTAATTTAAAAATAAAAACTAAATCCCCTGGGGCAACAGCGGGTAGAGGCAAGGGCAACTCCTAGATTTGAAAGAGCTGGGGTCATGTATCAGGGGTATATTGGGGGAAGGCACCAGGCTGGAGTTTGATTGTATCACATGACTGGAAGGAGGAAGCAGCAGTGGCACTGTGATGGATCATAGACCAACCCCTTTTCCTTGGGTTTGGCAGAATTAATTGGATATCCAGACAGTTTCATAAACTAACCAAAACTCTTTCATGAAAATTGCACACTCATGGCCATCTCCTACTTTGTCTTTTCTCCCCTTCCTCCTCTTTGACACTTAAATATATCAGCTGTCATTTCCTAAGGTTAATTCAATAATGGATCAATTACCAGCGTGGCTCAATAGTGGAAAGAGCCCGGGCTTGGGAGTCGGAGGTCACGAGTTTGAATCCTGACTCTGCCACTTATCAGCTGTATGACTGTGGGCAAGTCACTTAACTTCTCTGGGCCTCAGTTACCTCATCTGTAAAATGGGGATGAAGACTGTGAGCCCCACGTGGGACAACCTGATTACCCTGTATCTACCCAGCGCTTAGCACAGTGCTCTGCACATAGTAAGCACTTAACAAATACCAACATTATTATTTATTTACTGAGCAGTTACTGTGTGCAGAGCGCAGTACTAAGCACTTTGAAGTTATATTCCGTTATATCTCGTTATATCCCGGCTAGACTACTGTGTCAGCCTTCTCTCTGACCTCCCTTCCTCCTCTCTCGCCCCGCTCCAGTCTGTTCTTCACTCCGCTGCCCGGCTCATCTTCCTGCAGAAACGATCTGGGCATGTCACTCCCCTTCTTAAACAACTCCAGTGGTTGCCTATCGACCTCCGCTCCAAACAAAAACTCCTCACTCTAGGCTTCAAGGCTCTCCATCACCTTGCCCCTTCCTACCTCTCCTCCCTTCTCTCTTTCTACCGCCCACCCCGCACGCTCCGCTCCTCTGCCGCCCACCTCCTCGCCGTCCCTCGGTCTCGCCTATCCCGCCGTCGACCCCTGGGTCACATCCTCCCGCGGTCCTGGAACGCCCTCCCTCCTCACCTCCGCCAAACTGATTCTCTTTCCCTCTTCAAAACCTTACTTGAAAATCACCTCCTCCAAGAGGCCTTCCCAGACTGAGCTCCTCTTCCCCCTCTACTCCCTCTGCCATCCCCCCTTTACCTCTCCGCAGCTAAAGCCTCATTTTCCCCTTTTCCCTCTGCTCCTCCACCTCTCCCTTCCCATCCCCACAGCACTGTACCCGTCCGCTCAACTGTATATATTTTCGTTACCCTATTTATTTTGTTAATGAATTGTACATCGCCTTGATTCTATTTAGTTGCCATTGTTTTTATGAGATGTTCTTCCCCTTGACGCTGTTTAGTGCCATTGTTCTTGTCCGTCCGTCTCCCCCGATTAGACTGTAAGCCCGTCAAACGGCAGGGACTGTCTCTATCTGTTGCCGACTTGTTCATCCCAAGCGCTTAGTACAGTGCTCTGCACATAGTAAGCGCTCAATAAATACTATTGAATGAATGAATGAATGAATGAAGAGTTCAGAACAATAGTTTAGGTAGGCATTATCCCTGCCCACAAAGAACATACAGACTATAAAAGTAGACAGACATTAAAATAAATTACATATGATATGTAAATAACTTTGGTGGGGGGTGGGATGAATATCAAATTGCCAAGTACATAGGTGTTGCAGAGGGGAGGGCAAATAGGAGAAGTGAGGGCTTAGTCTGTAGACTGTAAGCTCCTTGTGAGCAGGGATTGTGTCTACTAACTTTTTTGTACTCTAGTACAGTGCTCTGCACCCAGTAAGCACTCAATAAATGCCATTGATTGATTAATCAGGGAAGGCTTTTTGAAAGAGACATGATTTTAATAGTGCTTTGAATATGGGGAAAATGGTGGTCTGTCAGATATAAAGGGAGAGGACATGGATAAGGGGTCAGCAGCGAAAAAGATGAGAGGAAGGTACACTGAGTAGTCTGGTGATGATGGAGTTAAATATGTGCTTGTTATATCAGAGATCAGCAAGGTAAGCTAGAAGTGGGGAATCTATTGAGTGTCTTAAACTCAACAGGAATGAGTTTCTGTATGATACGGAGGAAGGTAGATGGGCAACCGTTAGAGAGGAGATATATGGACTGAACTTTTTTTTTTAAAAGTGATCCAGGCAAAACAGTGAAGTAAGGACTGGAGTTGGGAGAGAGACGAGGCAAGGAGGCTAATTCAACAGTCAAGGTGGGATACAATAAGAGCTTGGATCAGTATGGTAGCCGTGTTTGGATGGAATGGCAGAGGCAGATTTTAGGGATGAAAAGATAGAATGGGCAGGAATTGGTGTCAGACTGAAAATCCAAATTGAATGATGAAGATGAGTCAAGGATAATGCCAAAGATAAGGAATTGTGTGACAAGGAAGATGGTGGTGGTGTCTACAGGAATGGAAAAAAGGGGGAGGACAGAGTTTGGGTGGGAAGATGAGGTATACTCTTTTAGACATGTTAGGTTTGAAGTATAAATGGGACATCCAAGTAGATATGTCTTGAAGGCAGGAGGAAATTGAGAGTATGGAGAAGGAGAAAGGTCAGAGCTGGAGATATAGAGTTGGAAGTCATTAGCAAAGAGATGGTAATTGAGGCCATGACAGCGAATGAGTTCTCCAAGGGAGTGGGTGTAGATGGAGTTAGAAGAGGATCCAGAACTGAACCTTGAGAGCCTCCCACAATTAAAGGGTGGGAGGTGGCGGAAGAGTCCAAGACACTGAGAACTAGAAAAGGACTGTGTCACTATTTTCAGGCAGAAGGAAGCAGTCCACAGTGTCAACTAAGTTTTAGTGGGTCTTACATTGTGTGTCTTTTCCCTAGACCAAAGAACTTGCCCTCATGGATGAACATTAAATTTTCACATTATCAAATATGAATTGAATCAGGCCCTCATATACACTAACTTATCATATAGGTTTGTTGGGTTTTTACCATTTTGTTTTGTTTTTGCTTTTTTCTGCTAGCCATTAAGGGCTCTTTGGAATCCTTGTTTTCAGTACCCTTGACTGGTGTCTTTGGAGAAAGGTCAATTCTGGGGAAAAGGTATTTGGAAAGAAACAAAAAGGCAAACACTGAAGAAACAGTTGCTCAAGGAAGTATGTACATTGTTAAGTTATATCCTAAAGCCAACAATACATTTCACCCCGGGGGAATTCTGGCAGGAGTTCAGTGGAGACTTAGTATTTTTCACTCAAAAATGCCTAGAACTCTATTTGCCCTTGAAACAGCTTTGTGGAGACATTAATAGCTGCCTTTTCTAACTCCCATGAATGGTGAATGATTGGAGAAGTATATGCTTGGGTCTAGTTTAATTTGTATTAGATAGTATGTTACACCTAGCAAACCAAATGTCTTGCAAATAAATACCTTGTTGATGGATGTGAAACATCAGAGGACTGAATGCTGAATTGAGGGGTATACAATAGAAACTGAACATATGGTATTGAAAGAGAAAACCTTTCAGACTGTGTGAATAAAGTAGCATTTTGCAAGCCATTTCAAAAATATTACATATTAGAGATTGCAGCAATTGCCTGGCCTAGAATTGAATCAAAGCATAAGCTTTGAAAAGACTCCAGAACAAAGAATGTAGGTGATGTGAAAAGTGTCACTAAGCCAGCAAGCCCTGCTAACAAATTGTCATGTCTCTGTTATATAAGAATCCCTCACAGTAGTGTTAAGTAATGGCTACACAAATTGTAATTTCACAGATATAACACACACAGCCTACCTGATTATTTTGTTTCTTAAGCAGTTGGACTCATAAATACAATGAACTCTGGAAACAGAGATTACGTTTTCAGGAACCTTTAATAAACTATTGTTGGTATATGTACCCTTGCAAATGCACACACTTACACATACACACACACGAAAACACTCATATGTAAATGATATATGCGTGTCTATATTTGCAGAGTGAGAGAAAAAACTGTAAATAAAGTCTAAAACTACTATGTCCTAATCTGAATTTGAGTCTTTAATAATAATAATAATAATAATAATACTGTTGGTATTTGTTAAGCGCTTATTATATGAAGAACACTGTTTTAAGCGCTGGGGTAGACACAGGGGAATCAGGTTGTCCCACGTGGGGCTCACAGTCTTAATCCCCATTTTACAGATGAGGGAACTGAGGCACAGAGAAGTTAAATGACTTGCCCACAGTCACACAGTCACACAGTGGCAGAGCCGGGATTCGAACTCATGACCTCTGACTCCAAAGCCCGAGCTCTTTCCACTGAGCCATGGGTGATGAAAAGAGACTCTTCAAAAATTTGGTATTGGAGACTGGAGTTTGGGGATTCTTAACTTTTTAATAAAGAATGGAAAAGATTTTTTAAAAAATACAACCATCCTTCAATTTACCTGTGCTCATCTGTGTTAAATGATGGCAGTGCAGGCGATGATCATTACTGATGGTTTTTCAGGGATTGGCTAGGTTCGCGGTTTGCTAATCTACAACTCCCTCGACAAATGAAATCTTCCAGTTAAAAAATTGGTTTATGATTGATCTCTACTCACCTACTCTGACTGGTTTCACCAACAGGATCTTTTTGTTGAGTATTTGCCAAGCTTAGGCCAGATCTGATTTGTGGGAAAACTTTCTATTCAGTCCCCTGTGCCAGTGATGCAATCCAGAGATGCAGTGTGACTTAATGGAAAGAGCATAGACCTGGTAGTTGGCGGACCAGCAATGCCACTTAACTGCTGTGTAACTTTGGGTCATTAACATCTCAGTGCCTCCATTTACTCATCTGTAAAATGAAGATCACTACCAGTTTTCAATCAGTGATATTTATAGTATTTGTTGAGCCCTTACTGTATGCAGAACCTTCTGTTCTCCCTCCTACTTAGGCTCTGATCCCCTTGTGGGACAGGGACTTTCCCAATTTGAATTTCATGTATCTACCCCAGCACTTAGTACGGTGCTTGGGACATAGAAAGTGCTTACAAATACTACAGTCATTATTTATCATCATTATTATTATTATTCTAAATCTGGAAGAGTACTACAGGGCACTGTACTAATGACAGCAGGCACTCTGTTTCCTACATCCTTTGACTGCTCACATTCTGTGCTCTTTCTATAGCAACAGCAAAAGCTCTGAGAAAAGGCATATCAGAAACCGTGGGAGGCTGGGTGTCGAGCAAAATAGTTTGGATGTGACTACTTGGGTTTGGGATGGAAGGGAAGAGAGGTATTTTTCTTCTCCTATAATGGTGTAATTTCAATGCCTTTTATAGTTCCATGAAAAACTGCAAACAAATCAGAGGAAAAGCAGGAAGTATTCTCCCACTCCTGCCCAAGGGAGAATTGGAGGTTTTGTTAGCCATGGGTTACTGTGAAGGTGTCACTGGCTCAGGACCCAGTTTCCAACTCCATGGAAAATTGGAGGTAAAAGAGTGCTCGCCAGAGAAGTGCGCAAGTTGGGTCCTGGATGCTAGGCAAACTACCCCAGTGGGGGCCTTGGAAAACCTTACCTGAAAATTCCTGCAATAAACCCATGGTTACCTAGAAGCAACTTGGCCTGGTAGATAAAGCATGGGCCTGGAAGTCGAAGGACCTGAGTTCTAATCCTGGCTTTGCCACTTGTCTGCTGTGTGACCTTGGGCAGGTCACTTCACTTCTCAGTGTCTCAGTTACCTCATCTGTAAATTGTGGATTAAGCTCCTTGTGGAACAGGGACTGTGTCCAACCTGATTAGCTTGTATCTACCCCAGTGCTTAAAACAGTACTTGACACATAGTAAGCAATTAACAAATACCATTATTATTATTCCTCATTGATGGGAGTAGGGATGGGAGAGGACAGCATAGGACCCAGGTTTATAGCTCCAGGAAAATTGGAGATAAATGGATGGTGCCCAGAGAGGTGAGGGGATGGCTGTTCCACCCAGGGCAGGGGCCTAGGAGAGACTTCATGACGCCTTCTCCTGCTTACCCATGATTCCCCATGAAGAATATGGGCAGGAGTCTTTTCTCTCTCTGGCCCCAATGCTGACTCTCTCTTCTTTTTAATGGTATTTGTTAAGCACTTACTATGTGCCAGGCACTGCCGGAATTGACCCTTAGTAGACTTGAAGAAGCGATTAATCATTTTGTAAAGTAAAGCTATCTGCAATCTTGGTGAATTTGCCAAAGAGGAGGATCTCTGTCCATAAACCTGTAGTACCTGTGAAATGACTGGCATTGATCTGAACTTAATGTTGGTATTTGTTAAGCGCTTACTATGTGCAGAGCACTGTTCTAAGCACTGGGGTAGACATAAGGGAATCAGGTTGTCCCACGTGGGGCTCACAGTCTTAATCCCCATTTTACAGATGAGGTAACTGAGGCACAGAGAAGTTAAGTGACTTGCCCACAGTCACACAGCTGACAAGTGGCACATCTGGGATTTGAACTCATGATCTCTGATTCCAAAGCCCATGCTCTTTCCACTGAGCCACGCTGCTTCTCAAAGAAGAACTTTTCTTCTTCCAATCGTAGTCTTCCCAAAGACACTGCTCAATTCTTGTTCTTGATTGCTCCTCCTCAAGTTGCTATCCCTTCCTGCTCTGGCATCCCAGCAAATCACAGCTCCATGGCACTGTGAGGGGTGGTCCTTCACGTGTCATGATATAATTTATCCTGCCTTGGTTGCTTGCAGTAATCTCACCTCAATTCACTATAAAATGGAATTAAAAATATTAAAATAGGATTGGGAGTTAAATGAGTGGATTAGAACCAATTGTTTATATCCTTTCCTAATGAGAAACCATGAAATGAATGAGTTAAATTAAAGTTGATCTATGATTTTTCTACTGTAGTAAAGTTTTTGGCACTGAGAAGTGCCTCACACTTAACCTACCATGAAGTGCATTTCTTTACCATTCTCCAATATGACTCTCATATTGTTCTCCACATCTCACTGAATCTCCCACATTTCCAGGCATCTCTACATTTGATATTATCTATATCTTGCCTCTAGACTGTAAGCTTCTTGTGAGCAGGGAGTGTTTCTACCAACTCTGTTATGCTGTACTCTCCCCAACCAAAGAGCCAGTATATACCGTTGATGCATTTATTGAAGTGCCATTTACACACACATAGGAGTTGTCATTATTGCATCTTGTTGAACACAAGGCCTCTGAACATAAATTTTATTATCCAAATGAACCATTAAAATTACATACTACAAGTCACCTGCAATCTTAGAAAATTATTTACATATACCTTTGTGCTGAGTTTTTCTTCAGCTAGAGCAACATTTTCAATATCTTTGGTTTTAAATATTTTCACTTACTTGATTTCATACACATAAATATCATTTTGTCTCAATCTAATTACTTGTTAGTCCTAATTATCCTGTAAAATGGCCACAGCTTCTAAAGGTCAATTTGTACTTTGGAACTGTTATGGAAAATGTTATGCAATTAAATTACTCATGAAGTAATGCCATATTTACATATGTGCAATTGTTAGATAATCTCACTTGAGCCTGCAAATAATGACTTTTCCAATTTGTGGGAATTTGTTATTCTGAATAGAGGGCCAGAAAAAAAGATTTCAAGAATTATTTTTCCATAGTGCCATACGGTCATGTTACCCTCGTTGAATGGGAGCGATAATGGTAATTATCCATTTTCTTACAGATGTTTCTGTGAGGTCACACTGCTCATTGACAAAATTGTTTGCATTTGAGTTATTTCTCTGGCCTCTCAGTAAAGGTCATACATGAAGCATTTCTAAGAATGAATGGGAATTTGGTGCTAGATTCACTCTGTTGAATTCCCTGCCACCATCATACATCTGTAGAGATCCAGAAGGGTGATCACCCTGAATTTTGAGGCATGGAGGCCTAGAGTCTATCCCCACAGCCTCATATCTTTATATTCCTCCATATCCACCGCCATCCCAGGCCATTAAGAATAACAATTAACAGGTGGATATTCAGAATAGTTGAGTCATTTAGCTCCTAAAAGGTCTTACTTCTCTCCAACAACTCCCCCAATCACCAGGCTCCACCCTGGAATTCCTAAAGGGCAAATTAAAGATCCCTTCTCTCCCTCTTTCCCAGCCGCTCCCTTCACTCACTTAACCTGAGATAATCAGAGCGAGGATGTTGGGACACGGACCCAAAATGTGAGCAAACAGCAAATTGGATTTGGTTCAGTGTAGTTTCTCCTAGCTCTGAGCTGCCTTGAGGAAAAGAGAAATTGCTAATACATTATGAGTAAATGGGTATGTTAATTGTGCATTTCTTGCTTTAGTTTTACAAGCATGTATCACTTTGCAGTAGATTGCTCCAAGACAAAAGTAAAGGTAAACAAATTGATCATCTTAAGTAAGGGGAAAAAGAAAAAAAACTCATCTTGCATGATCTATTTATATAAAATATATATTAAAATTCTGACCGTTTTCAGTGCTATAGTGCTATACAGTTAGATTAAAATGGATATTATTGTTAAGCATTTCATGCAAGTTTTTAAGGAGTCTCTGCAAGATGTAACAGAAAAATAATTAAAGGATTACCATCTAATCTGTAGAATTGAGTCCATGGTAGAAACCGTTCGGCTAGGAAGGCAAGAGGGACCAGCATTAATTTAGGCTCATATTCTTGGATTATGATTAGGATTATTTGAGCCAGAGAAGGAAGAAGCATCAGACTATAAGTGATGAAGATAACTAAAGTGATGAAAATGGGGGGTGAGGTTCCGAGAAGAGGTAGGGAAATTGGGAGTTGGTTGGAGACAGTTCCTTCAGTCTTCAATTTCCCAGCAGGTAGGTACCTGGCATTTTGAATATTCATTCAGTAGTATTTATTGAGCGCTTACTGTGTGCAGAGCACTGTACTACGAGCTTGGAATGTACAGTTTGGCAACAGATAAAGACAATCCCTGCCCAATACCAGCTCACAGTCTAAACGGGGGTAGTAATAATGGTATTTAAGTGTTTACTATGTGCCAAGCACTGTCCTAAGCGCAGGGGTAGATACAAGGTTATCAGGTTGTCCCACGTGGGGCTCATAATCTTAACTCCCATTTCACAGATGAGGCAACTGAGGCACAGAGAAGTTAAGTGACTTGCCCAAAGTCACACACCTGACAAGTGGAGGAGTTGGGATTAGAACCCATGACCTTTGACTCCCAAGGCTGCTTCAGTAGATAGAATATATTCTATCCCCAGAATTCTTCTCCTTAAATCTCCCCAGAGATGCAAACAAAGAGAAACAGGTTTAAGGTGACCATCAGGGTAATTGGTTTCTCACTCATTTTAATTGCCAGAAATGGAATGCAGTGAGAAGCAGCGTGGCTCAGTGGAAAAAGCACAGGCTTGGGAGTCAGAAATCATGGATTCAAATTCTGGCTCAGCCACTTGTCAGTTGTGTGACTTTGGGCAAGTCATTTCACTTCTCTGTGCCTCAGTTACCTCATCTGTAAAATGGGGGTTAAAACTGTGAGCTCCACGTGGGACAACCTGATCACCTTATATCCTCTCCAGGGCTTAGAACGGTGCTTTGCACATAGTAAGTGCTTACCAAACGCCATCATTTTTTTTTTGTGGAGCTAATTGGTTTAGGCTGCCATGTGACCTAACTGAATATTTCCCAATTTCTGTTATTGGAGAGGACATTATGTTATAGGCATTCCAAGTTATCACCAACTAACAGTGACATTGTAGAGCAAATCTGGAATAAAGTTGGCTGTTCCCCAACTCCCTCAGGAGTACTTAATAGCTGTTTATGATTAATAGATCATTCAATATAATTGCATATTATAATTTTAATTGTGGTTGCAATCTGTGATATGCTTGCCTGTGCCTTAATTAGTACTATGATCTTTCAGTGGTATTTATTGTGGTATTTGTTAAACTCATTCTCTGTGCCAAGCACTATACTAAGCACTGGGATAAATACAAGATAACCAGGTCCTCCATGGGTCACAATAGAAGTAGGAGGGAAAACAGGTATTGAATCCACTTAGCGTGGCACAGTGGAAAGAGCACGGGCTTTGGAGTCAGGGCTCATGAGTTCGAATCCCAGCTCTGCCACTTGTCAGCTGTGTGACTGTGGGCAAGTCACTTAACTTCTCTGTGCCTCAGTTCCCTCATCTGTAAAATGGGGATTAAGACTGTGAGCCCCACATGGGACAACCTGATTCCCCTGTGTCTACCCCAGTGCTTAGAACAGTGCTCTGCACATAGTAAGCACTTAACAAATACCAACATTTTGCAGATGAGGAATTTGAGGCACAGAGAAGGCAAGTTACTTGCCCAAGGTCTCACAGCAGGTACATGGTGAAGCTAGGATTGGAATCCAGGACTGCTGACTTGCAGACCTGTCCTCTATCCAGTGGGACACACTCTTGACAGTTTACTGTGGGCAGAGTACTCTTCTAAATGTTTAGGAAAGAACAATACAATAGACTTGATAAGCACCTTCCTTGCCCTCATGGAGCTTATTATGTACAGGAGGAGTTGAATAATATTTAGCTGCTTTGTTCAGATCATTAACTCATGGAAAACTGGGTTCAGTTCTAGTTGCCATATTTTAATATATAATAGATATGGAGAAGATGAAGGGAAGCATAATCAAAATAACAGGGAAATGAAGCCACTCTTGTAGACAACACCACTATCCTTTCGGCCCCACAAGCCCATAACCTTGGGCCCTTACCAAGACCATAACTTTCCTTTCTCATATCTGTCATTCAATCCATATATTCAATCTGTCACCAAATCCTGTCCATTCTACCCTCATAACAATGCTATAATGCATCCTTTCCTCTCCATCCAAGCGTAGAAGTTGGATCTACTCTCTTGATCCAAGCACTTAGCCTATTGCTCCTTAACTGCAGCATCAACCTCCTTGCTGACCACCTCCCTGACACTGTTCTCTCTCCACTCCAGTCCATACTTCATTCTGATGCATGGACCATTTTTTGAAAGAAAAAAAAGTTCAGTACTGAAGGGGAGCCCCCAAATAGTCTCTGAGCTGGGGAGGCCCAGGGAGGGCAGGAGGTCACCCCAGGGCACAAGGGACATGGTGGCGGAAATGACAGCTGTGGCTGGGCAGACCCCTGAGAGCTCTGTGCCTGTTCCCTTTGTGGGCATGCCTGGGCCTGGCCTGGATGCTGTCTCCAGCAGACCTCCTGTTCTGACTGCCATGTCTGACTCTTCGGGCCCTGCCAACCCTCCTCCCCTACCCACCCTTTCAGGAGTCCACTGCTTTCCTCTCTCCCAGCTGGTACTCTATCCCAAGTTCACAGCCTTAGTGAAGGCATGGCTCATCCAAGAGGCCTTCCCTGTCTAAGCTCTCTTTTCCTGACTTGCTCCCTTTATTCCGCCCCCTTCCCAGCCTCACAGCACTTATGTACATATCTGCAATTTATTTATATTAATATCTGATGTATTTATATTAATGTCTGTCTCCCCTCTAGACTATAAGCTTGTTATGGGCAGGGAATGTCTGTTACATTGTTCTATTATACTCTCCTAAGTACTTAGTACAGTGCTCTGACGGAGTAGGCGCTCAATAAATGACTGACAGACTAGAGTTTTCCTAGTTTTCCAATCCTGTTTTTTTTGTCCCTCCCACATCTTCATTCCTCCATTTCTTTTTGTTTTTAATGGTATTTGTTAAGTGCTTACTATGTGCCAATCATGGTACTAAGCATTGAGGAAGATACAAGGTAATTAGATTGGACATAGTCCCTGCCTCACATGGGGCTCACAGTCTTAATATCCTTTTTACAGATGGGGATAACTGAGGTAGACAGAAGTTAAGTGACTTGCCCAAGATCACACAACAGAGAAGTGGCAGACTTGGAATTAGAACCCAGATCCCCTGACCTCCCTATCCTGTGCTCTTTCTACTATGCCATGCTTGCTCTTTCCACTAGGCCATGCTGCTTCTCTTTCTATTTCTATTTGCAGAAAAAATAATCACCAAGTCACAAATTTATTCCTTGATTTGTTTAGGCTCCAAACTGTCTATAACCCTCTGATATCCTACTGCATTTGCTTTTTCTTCATTTCAAATTTGTTGTCATCATTCATTCAATAGTATTTATTGAGCGCTTACTATGTGCAGAGCACTGTACTAAGCACTTGGGATGAACAAGTCGGCAACAGATAGAGACAGTCCCTGCCGTTTGACGGGCTTACAGTCTAATCGGGGGAGACAGACAGACAAGAACAATGGCAATAAATAGAGTCAAGGGGAAGAACATCTCATAAAAACAATGGCAACTGAATAGAATCAAGGCGATGTACAATTCATTAACAAAATAAATAGGGTAACAAAAATATATACAGTTGAGCGGATGAGTACAGTGCTGTGGGGATGGGAAGGGAGAGGTGGAGGAGCAGAGGGAAAAGGGGAAAAAGAGGGTTAAGCTGCGGAGAGGTAAAGGGGGGATGGCGGAGGGAGTAGAGGGAGAAGAGGAGCTCAGTCTGGGAACGCCTCTTGGAGGAGGTGAGTTTTAAGTAGGGTTTTGAAGAGGGAAAGAGAATCAGTTTGGCGGAGGTGAGGAGGGAGGGTGTTCCAGGACCGCGGGAGGACGTGACCCAGGGGTCGACAGCGGGATAGGCGAGACAGAGGGATGGTGAGGAGGTGGGCGGCAGAGGAGCGGAGCGTGCGGGGTGGGTGGTAGAAAGAGAGAAGGGAGGAGAGGTAGGAAGGGGCAAGGTGATGGAGAGCCTTGAAGCCTAGAGTGAGGAGTTTTTGTTTGGAGCGGAGGTCGATAGGCAACCACTGGAGTTGTTTAAGAAGGGGAGTGACATGCCCAGATCGTTTCTGCAGGAAGATGAGCCGGGCAGCGGAGTGAAGAATAGACTGGAGCGGGGCGAGAGAGGAGGAAGGGAGGTCAGAGAGAAGGCTGACACAGTAGTCTAGCCGGGATATAACGAGAGCCCATAACAGTAAGGTAGCCGTTTGGGTGGAGAGGAAAGGGCAGATCTTGGTGATATTGTAGAGGTGAAACCGGCAGGTCTTGGTAACGGATAGGATGTGTGGGGTGAACGAGAGAGACGAGTCAAGGATGACACCGAGATTGCAGGCCTGAGAGATGGGAAGGATGGTCGTGCCATCCACGGTGATAGAGAAGTCTGGGAGAGGACCGGGTTTGGGAGGGAAGATGAGGAGCTCAGTCTCGCTCATGTTGAGTTTTAGGTGGCGGGCCGACATCCAGGTGGAGATGTCCTGGAGGCCGGAGGAGGAGATGCGAGCCTGAAGGGAGGGGGAGAGGACAGGGGCGGAGATGTAGATCTGCGTGTCATCTGCGTAGAGATGGTAGTCAAAGCCGTGAGAGCAAATGATTTCACCGAGGGAGTGAGTGTAAATGGAGAACAGAAGAGGGCCAAGAACTGACCCTTGAGGAACTCCAACAGTTAAAGGATGGGAAGGGGAGGAGGCGCCTGCGAAGGAGACCGAGAATGACCGGCCAGAGAGGTAAGAGGAGAACCAGGAGAGGACAGAGTCAGTGAAGCCAAGGTGAGATAAGGTATGGAGGAGGAGGGGATGGTCGACAGTGTCAAAGGCAGCAGAGAGGTCAAGGAGGATTAGAATGGAGTAGGAGCCATGGGATTTGGCAAGAAGGAGGTCATGGGTGACCTTAGAGAGAGCAGTCTCGGTAGAGTGGAGGGGACGGAAGTCAGATCGGAGGGGGTCTAGGAGAGAATGGGAGTTAAGGAATTCTAAGCATCGATTGTAGACGACTCGTTCTAGGATTTTGGAAAGGAAGGGTAGTAGGGAGATAGGGCGATAACTGGAGGGGGAAGTGGGGTCAAGAGCGGGTTTTTTTAGGATGGGGGAGACGTGGGCATGTTTGAAGGCAGAGGGGAAGGAGCCCTTGGAGATTGAGTGGTTAAAAATAGAAGTTAAGGAAGGTCTTACCCGCCTGAGCCATTCATGCAAAAACTGGTACTAATCTAACAGTGACAAAGTGAGATTTAATAAATCAAATGAGCATTTATGTGGAAAGTGGGAAAACTATGTATTGATCATTATTTTTGATGTAACTGATATCCAATAGTCACCTTAAAATGTGGACAGAACTCATTTTTTTTTTTAATCAAATGACCTTGAAGATTCAAAGTTCTCTAGACTATAAGCTCTTTGTGAGCAGGAACCATGTCTATCTACCAACTCTGTTGGACTGTATTCTCCCAAGCACTTAGTAATAATACTGTGCACACAACTAAGCACTTAGTAACTACCATTCATTGATTCTGGTTGTTCTGGAGCCCTCTGATAGAGCAAATGCCATAAGAACAGCTTAAGTCATTTTTAGGGGGGTATATGGTGGCATTCTTAGTCATTTCTAAAACATTTCCTATTATTAGGTTCCCATTATAACACTAAAATAAGAGTCCCACAAACTTAAATTCTATTCTAGTTGTATTTTCTAATTTTTAATGGTATTTGTAAAGTATTTACCAAATGCCCAGCATTGTACTAAGCACTAGGGTAGATACAAGTTAATAAATATATATGATATATATTATTATAACATGTTATAATCATATAATATATATAGTTGCATTTAAGGGCTTACTATGTACCAGGCACTGTACTAAGCACTGCAGTAGACACAAGCAAATCAAGTTGGACACAATCCCTGTCTCATGTGGGGCTCATAGTCTCAATCCCCATTTTATAGATGAGGTAACTGAGGCACAGAGAAGTGAAATCACTTGCCCAAGATCATATAGCAGACAAGTGGTAGAGCTGGGATTAGAACCCATAACCTCTGACTCCTAGGCCCATGCTGTATCCACTATGCCATGTTCCTTCTCCCAATTTTTCTTCTTATGTCAGTCCTTCTGATTCCTAGACCTGTGCTTTATCTACCAGGTCATGCAGTTTCTCTAAATCGGAAAGAGCACGGGCTTGGGAGTCAGAGGTCATGGGTTCGAATTCTGGCTATGCTACTTGTCAGCTGTGTGACTGTGAGCAAATCACTTAACTTCTCTGTGACTCAGTTACCTCATCTGTAAAATGGGGATTAAGACTGTGAGCCCACATGGGACAAGCTGTTTACCCTGTATCTATCCCAGGGCTTAGAACAGTGCTCGGCACATAGTAAGCGCTTAACAAATACCAACATTATTATTAAATTTGTCATATTAAATCATATGACCTAGAAGTCCTGAAATCTTTAAACTGTAAACTCATTATGTGCAGGGAACAAGTCTACCAATTCTGTTGCATTGTACACTCCCACCCAAGTGCTTAGTACAGTTCCCTGTGCACAGTAAGCCCTCAATAAATACATTGATTAATTATGTCACACTTTCATGGTTTTCCTTGTGAATATAGGGATCCAGCATGGCCTAATGGAAAGAGTACAAACATTGGAATTTGGGGACCTAAATTCTAATCCCAGGTCTGCCTAATGTCCACTGTGTGACCTTGGGAAAGTGTCAATTAATCAAACATATTTATGGAGTTCTTACTGTGTGGAGAGCACTGCAAAAAGCATTTAGTAAAGTACAGTAAAACAGAGTTGATAATAGTAATAATAATAATAATCGTGGTATTTGTTAAGCGCTTACTATGTGCCAGACACTGCACTAAGTGCTGGGGTGGTTACAGACAAATCGGATTGGACACAGTCCCTGTCCCATGTGGGGCTCACACCCGCAATCCCCATTTTACAGATGAGGTAACTGAGGCACAGCAAAGTGAAGTAACTTGCCCGAAGTCACACAGCAGACAATGGCAGAGCTGGGATTAGAACCCATAACCTTCTGATTCTCAGGCCCGTGCTTTATACAGTACACCATGCTGCATCTCATGATAGACACATTCCCTGACCACCATGAGCTTACATTCTGGAGAGGGAGACAGACATTAATATATATAAATGAGTTGCGGTGATGTACTTAAATGCTGTTTGACTGAAGGAGAGATGACTAAAGGAAAACTAAGCTTGTTGTGGGCAGGGAATGTGTCTGTTTTGTAGTTATATTGTACACTCACAAATGAATAGTACAGTGCTCTGCACACAGTAAATGCTCAGTAAATATGATTGGCTGATTGGAGCAAATCCAAGTGCAGAGGCAACACAAAAGGCAAATCACCTAACTCCTCTGTGCCTCATTTTCTTCAACTGTAAAATGGGGATTTAATACCTGTTCTCCCCTTTACTTAGACTTTGAGCCCCATGTGGGATAGGGACTGTGTCCAGTGTAACTTGTATCTGCTTAGAACAGTGCTTAGCAAATACCATAACAAAAAAGTAAATAAATTCATATCTCCCCATTCCTCAAAATCTTCACCCACCTCTGCATCAGACAGAAACTTCAAGTCACTGGCTTTAAACAGACAACTAAATCACGATAAATAGAATCAAGGGGATGTACACCTCATTAACAAGATAAATAGGGTAATAAAAATATATACAAATGAGCACAGTGCTGAGGGGAGGGGAAGGAAGAGGGAGAAGAGCAGAGGGAAAGGGGGGAAAGGGGGCTTAGCTGAGGGGAGGTGAAGGGAGGGCAGAGAAGGAACAGAGAGAAAAGGGGAAACTCAGTCTGGGGAGGCCTCTTGGAGGAGGTGAGCTCTCAGTAGGGCTTTGAAGAGGGGAAGAGAGGTAGTTTGGTGGAGGTGAGGAGGGAGGGCATTCCAGGACAGCGGAAGGATGTGGGTCAGGGGTCGACGCTGGGATAAGTGTGAATGGGGAATGGTGAGGAGGTGAACGGCAGAGGAGCAGACCATGCGGGGTGGGCAGAAGAAAGAGAGAAGGGAGGAGAGGTAGCAGGGGGCAAGGTGATGGAAAGCCTTGAAGCCTAGAGTGAGAAGTTTTTGTTTCGTGCAGAGGTTGATAGGCAACCTCTTGTGGATTTTAAGGAGGGGAGTGACATGCCCAGAGTGTTTCTACAGGAAGATGATCCAGCCAGTGGAATGAAGAATAGACTGGAGCGGGGAGAGACAGGAGGAAGGGAGATCAGAGAGAAGGCTGACACAGTAATCCTGCCAGGATATTATGAGAGCTTGTACCAGTAAGATAGCCGTTTGGATGGAGAGGAAAGGATAGATCTTGGCAATTCACCCTATCCTCAGCCTACAGCACTTTTGTACATATCCATAATTTATTTTAATGTTTATCTCTCCCTCTAGACTATAAGCTCATTGTGGTGAGGTAGACCCTACTCCATTGTATTGTACTCTCCCAAGCGCACAAATACTCTGTAGTACAGTGCACTACAGAGTAAGCACTCAATGAATGCTAGTGAATGTTTGATTGAAGATAGACTAAAAAGATTGAAGACTTAAAATCATGAAGGATGTGTGCTCTTTATTAAATCCCCCAAAATAGGTCTAGGGAGATACACACTGAAGCTTGAAATGATAGGTTCAAAAGGAGTAGCTTTCTCACGCAGGGAATGTTAAGTGTATGGAATTTGTAACCACAGGAAGTGGTGCAGACAGAAATATCGATAGGTTCAAGAAAGATATAGATAAATTCTTAGGGCTGATAAAGGTTTATTGGAGGGAAAGTAGTGATGTAAAGTGATACATCCCTATCCATTTGGGTGGCTGCCAAGGAGAGCAATCACCTGTATGGTTCCTTGAGATAAGCTATTGCCAATACCAGAAATACTGTGGCATCCTTAGGTGCATATGTTATGTAGTTTGCTACCATCAGAAATGAAAACAAGTTTATGAAAATGTGTCTGTATAAGAAAATATTGTCATTATGCTTTATAAATGAGTGGTTTTGAGGTAAAGATTAATCAATTTACTTTTGGAATGATGCATTGTTCCTGTTGGCTCTCTGAAGGTTTTTCAATTCCATTAGGTTCTCATTTGCTAGTTTTTCAGAATTTTAAGTTCCAAAGTCCATTATATTTAAACGAGACCTCAAGGGAAAACCAAAAGGATTGGTTGCCTATTGCACCTTTATTATAAGCTAGACACTTTACTCTCTTGAAACTCCTTTAGGGCAGTGATCATTCCTATTTTTAATTGTAATCACACTCACCAAGTGCCCAGGAGAGTGTTATGCACACCATAGGGAATCAATATCTCGTCAATGATTGACTGAATGGCCCAGGCAACTGGAAGAGCTTCCAATATGAACTATAGTTCTCTGATTCCATTCCTACACAATTTCAGTTTCAACAATGCACTAAAATATGGTAATCAGAAATTGGGGAAAAACATAGGAGTTAATAGCCCACTGAATATGGCACTAATATCAGTCCTTAAAGATTAGAATACTCTATATTTTGACAGTTTTAAAAGACATTGAAAGTTTTATTTTCAAAAGTGGATGGGGAAAATGTAAGAATAAACTGAAGTATGCTGAATGCCTTCTTCCAAGGCAGGATATTAGGAAGAGAGCCATGTATACTAAAGCTCTGAGATAGAGTCATTAGATTTAAGCTCTGTTTGGTTGAGTTTCCAATCCTATAAAAGTGGTTTCTAGGGGCACTGTGCACTTTCTCTACATCACATAGATGAGCTAATGCGTGGGTACCATTTTGAAATAGGGAGAGTCACACAAATCATCTTAAACAATTACCTATATTCAATTATTAACATTTACAAAAATATAAACCAACTTAACAAGCTCAATCATTTAAAAAAACAGCTTCATAGAAGTAGGGATATGACCTAGTTTAAGGTCAGGGCCAGGATTAAGAGTTAGCATTAGTTTTAAAGTTCAGGGTAGGTTAAAAATTGGTATTGTTAAAGTTATCATTTAGTGTTTACTTGTTAACATCAACAGACCTTTAGGATTTGATTTCCAATCATTTGCTTTGTGTTGACTTCCTCTGACGAACAGTATCTGATGTTATTGTTTATTTATATTGATAACTCATGCTCCTTAGCAACTGTTGTTGATCATCAATATTTTTTTTCTCCCAAACTATGGTATTCAGGCTTTTTAACTAGCCACGTGGGTGGGTGAAGTGTTAGGACTATTATATTGGGCCCTACACTAGATAACCATCAGTTTCTAGGGTGTCCCCTGTGGTATTTACTAAAATACATGTGAACTCAAACCCACTTTATTTTCTTAATCTCCTTCTTAAGATGCATGAAATCATTTTTTTCCCCTGTAGGGCCCTGCCCTATATGGTGAGTTTCTTTACTTCCATAGGCAAAATGTAAAAAAACCTCTAATATTTTTTAAGGCTGAATTGTTATTTTGTAAAAAAAAAAATTTAATATAAATTGAATTCCATGCTCAAAATCTGAATGATACTTTTCTTGTAATGCCTTTCATTCATTCATTCGTTCATTTAATGGTATTTATTGAGCACTTACTTTGTGCCAAGTACTGCACTAAGTGCTTGGAGTGTACAATTCGGCAATAGATAGAGACAGTCCCTGCCCAACAACAGGCTCACAGTCTAAAGGGGGAGACAGACAACAAAACAAAACAGGTAGTCAGGCATCAATACCATCAAGATAAATAGAATCATAGATATGCACACATCATTAATAAAACAGAGTAATAATTTATAATATATACGAATATGCACAAATGCTGTGGGGAGGGGAAGGGGATAGAGCAGAGAGAGGGAGTGGGGGGAACGGGGATGGGGAGGAGGGGCAGAGGGAAAGGGAGGGCTCAGTCTGGGAAGGCCTCCTGGAGGAGGGGAGCTCTGCTCTGGTATAGTGGGATTCTAGGGAGGGGGCGGAGAGGTGGCGGAGGAAAGTGAAGGAAAGAACTGGGTGAGAGAAGAGAAGGGGAAGGTGAGGATTGGGAAGGGCAGATGGGAGCAGGGGAGTTGGAAGGTCATGGTGAGGTCAGCGAGGTAAATGACAGCACTGAAATCAGTTAACAATTTACATGCAATAGCAATAATATAATATGATATAATGTAATATTAATAAGCGGGTGATGTCCAGAGTAGAATGTTGAATTGCCCATGGGTCAATCAAATAAAAAAGGCTGCCTTTGTTTGTTGAAGCCATTTACTTATCCATTGATTTTAAACTGAAGTAAAATGACTACTGAACTTAATTGGAATACAATGGATTTTTATCAAAAATTTCAAATAAGAACTATGAAATCTTCATTTCTATTTTCTTGGTTTAGGAAATATGCCTTGATTAATAATTTTGTATTCTATAAAATATTGACAACAAAGTATTTCAACTCTATGATTTCAGTGGACTTCATTTTAGTAATATACATGCAAATTAGATTTGGTAAGTTAAGGTCGTCATTGAGTGACCAGCATCAATGACTAACTGGAGCCTTGTAGGCAACTATTATATAGTGGAAGATTATACAACATTCTGCTATTACTTGGCATGTCTTCACACCTGTTGTTTCTTTATGTTTGTGCCTTCATAGCATTGAATCTGTCAGTTGATCAATGGCATTTACTGTGCACTTACTCTTTGCAGAGCACTGTACTAAGCACTTGGGAAATTTAAATATGATAAAGTTTGGAGATAGGATCCATAGCCACTAGGATCCATGCCCATATGCTACAAGATATTAAAATAAATAGGGGAAATAGTTTATAAGAATGTGTACATAAGCTCAATTAATAAATTATATTTATTGTGCATTTTCTTGTGCAGACACTGTACTAAGTACTTGGGAGAATATGATATAACAGTGTAACAGAGTTGGTACACATGTTCCCTGCCTACAACAAGCTTACAGTCTAGAGGGATAGACAGACAGTAACAAATGAAGTAAGTACAGAAATACATATGAGTGCTGTAGGGCTGAAGGAGGGCTGAAATAAGGGAGCAAATCAGGGCAATGCAGAAGGGAATTATTCATTCAATAGTATTTATTGAGTGCTTACTATGTGCAGAGCACTGTACTAAGCGCTTGGAATGTACATATCGGTAACAGATAGAGACAGTCCCTGCCCTTTGGCGGGCTTACAGCCTAATCAGAATTAGAGAAGAGAAAATGAGAGCTTAGTCATGAAAGGCCTCTTAGAGGAGGTGTTCCTTAAATAAATAAGGTTTTGAAGGTGGGGGGAGCAATTGTCCATCAAACATAAAGATGGAGGGCATTACAGGCCAGAGGCAGGATGTGGACAAGGGGTCTGCAGAGGTATAGATGAGATCAAGGCACAGTGAGAAAATTTGCACCAGAGAAACAAAGTGTATGGCCTGGGTTGTATTCACAGAGCAGCAAGGTGACATAGGAGGGGGCAAGTTGGACACAATCAGGTTGTGTCACAATCAAGTTGGACACAATCAGGTTGGATACAATCCATATCCCCCATAGGGCTCAGTCTTAATTCCCATTTTACAGATGAGAAAACTGAGACACAAAGAAGTGAAGTAACTTGTCCAAGGGCACACAGTAGATAAGTGGCAGACAGGATTAAAAACTTTGCCCTCTGACTCCGAGGCCTGTGTTCTTGTCACTAGACCATGCTGCTTCCCTCTAGGCCATACTACCCATGCTAGGAAGTGTTGGCAGGACATCCAAGTAGGGATGTCTTGAAGGCAGAAGGAAATGTGAGACTGCAGAGAGAGAGCAAACAGGGCTGCAGATGTAAATTTGGGAATCATCCACATAGAGGTGGTAGTTAAAGCCAAAGGAGTAAATGAATTCTCCAAGAGGGTGAAGATGGATAATAGAAGGGGACCCAGAGCAGAGCCTTGAGGGATTCCCACAATTAGGGAGTGGGAGATAGAGAAGGGGTCCATGAAAGAGACTGAGAGTTGTTTTGTTGCCTGTCTACTTATTTGGATTTGCTGTCTGTCTCCCCTTTTTAGACTATGAGCCCACTGTTGGGCAGGGATTGTCTCTATCTTTTGCCAAATTGAACATTCCAAGTGCTTAGTAGTGCTGTGCACACAATAAGCACTCAATAAGTATGATTGAATGAATGAGTGAAAGATAGGAGAAAAATCAGGAGAGTACAGTGGCAATAAAGTTGAGGTTGGATAATGTGTCTAGGAGAAGAGGGTGGTCAAGAGTGTCAAAGGCAGCTGAGAGGTTGAGGAGGGTGTTTTGTTTTTTTTTTTTAGAATAGAGAAAACATGAGCATGTAGGAAAGCAGTGGGGAAGAAGCTATTGGAGAGCAAACAGTTGAAGTGGTCAGGGAGGGAAGACGTGTTTAAAGGGACAAATGTTTTGATAAAATGCAAAGGGACGGGGTAAGATGTGCAGGTGGAGGGGGTAGATCTACTCTTGAGAGACTGTTGTGAAAGATGGGAGTTGCAAAAGGGGCAGGAGGAGGGAGGGACTAGAGAGGACCAGGGGAGATTTTAGGGAGATCACTCCTGATAGTTTCAATTTTTTCAATAAACTAGGTGGCCAGGTCATTAGGGGCAAGAGATGGGAGAGATGAGGGGACAGAGGATTTGAGGAGGGAGTTAAACATCTGGAACAACTGGCAAGGGCAATGGGCATAGGCGTCAATAAGGATGGAAAAATAATTTTCCCAGGCAGAGAAAAGGGAAGAGTTACAACACACAAGGATGAACTTGAGGTGGATGAGGTGAGCCTGATATTTATATTTCCGCCAGAAGCATTCTGCAGCTCATGCACAGGAGTGAAGGATGTGGACTGTAGTGATTGGCGAAGAGATAGGGGAGCAAGTGAGTGGATTTCAGTAGAGAGGATGGTGTCTAGGCCGCTCCCTCCTCACTGTCCCCCTTTCACGCCTATCCCCCATCAACCTGTGGCCCACGTCCTACTGCTGTCCTGAAATGTCCTCCCTCCTCATTTCTGCCAAACTAACTCTCTACCCCTCTTCAAAGCCCTACTGAGAGCTCACCTCCTCCAAGAGACCTTCCCAGACTTCCCTTTTCCCTCTGCTCCCCCTCCGCCCTCTGCTCCTCCCCCTTCCCCCTTCACTTCCCCTCAGCTGAGCCCCCTTTCCCTCTGTTCCTCCCCCTCCCCCCTTCCCTTTCCCTCAGCACTGTGCTCAATTGTATATATTTTTTATTACCCTATTTGTTTTGTTAATGAGGCGTACATCCCCTTGATTCTATTTATCATGATAATGTTGTCTTGTTTTTGTTTCGTTCTGTTTTGCTCTACCATCTGTCTCCCCCGATTAGACTGTGAGCCCGTCATTGGGCAGGGATTGTCTCTATCTGTTGCTGAATTGTGCATTCCAAGCGCTTAGTACAGTGCTCTGCACATAGTAAGCGTTCAATAAATACTATTGAATGAATGAATCACTTGATCATCAGTGGAGAAGCAGCATGGTCTAGTGGATAGACCGAGGGCCTGCGAGTCAGAAGGACCTGGCTTCTAATCCCAGCTCTGCCATTTGTCTGCAATGTGACCTTGGGCAAGTCACTTCATTTCTCTGTGCCTCAGTTACCACATCTGTAAAATGGGTATTATGACTGTGAGCTCCATGTGGAACTGTGTCCAAATATTCCAGGAACAGTGCCTGGCACATAGTTAGTGCTTAACAAATACCATAAAGAAACGACAGCAAAAATCAGAAGGCAGTTTGGGTAAGGAGGCTCACTGGGATGTGATGACATGAGAAAATTGGATGGGGTAAAGACAATCTCTGCTCACAAAGAGCTTATCAGGGGAATCAGATCAGTTAATCAATCAAAGGTATTTATTGAAAGCTTACTGTGTGTAGACACTACACTAAATGCTTGGGAGACTACAATACAACAGAATTAGCAGACACATTTATGCCTGCCCATAAAGAGCTTACAGTCAGATGAAGAGACAGACATTAATATGAATCACTACCTAATTTATGCTGTACAATTTAAAGATATGTGCATACGTGCTGTAGGGTTGAGGTACAGTGGATATCCAGTAGATTCAGGATAGGGATAAGGGGTACACAGCCAAGTTCATTGTCAACACAGAGGGGACTGTCAATAGGAGAAATGGAGGGCTTAGTCTGGCAAGGCCTTATAAAGGTGATGCAATTTTAGGAGAGTTTTGAAGGTGGGAGAGTGATGGACTGTTGTTATAAAGAGGGAGGGAGTTCTAGGCCTAAGGTAATGTTCATGCCTGAGGTAATAAAGCAAATAAAATGTTCAGTCTCCTTAATACTTTTAGTCTGTGAAACTGAAGTTCATACATTTGACTTCCAGGTCAATGTTATTGTTCTCTATAAATATAATCATTTTGAGACCAGGAATAAGCCTTTTTGGTTGAACCCTGTATAACTTCTAGTTCATTTGGAAGCTTACCTGCTTTTGGAGAAATAATAATAAAATATCTAAAACTGGGGTAGATAACAAAATATTCAGGTTGGATATAGTCCCTGTCACATACGGGGCTCACTCATACATAGTCTTAATCCCATTTACAGGTGAGATAACTGAGGGACAGAGAAGCTACGTGACTACCCAAGGTCATATGGTAGACAAGTAGTTGTTGGTGGAACCAAGAGATGAGAAGAAGGAATGGAGATCACCAAAAATGAGGAAGAAACTAATTCAAATTTGATTATACTAATTAAACATTGAAACCTAACTGGCCGTTGAATAACTATTATTCACCCACAGCTTCAAAATCAGCAAATATTCCCTCAGATATTTAGGTCTTTAAAACTGGAACTCAGGAGCTAACCCAGGAGTTTGTGGACTTCGTTTTGATCCAAAACCACAAGAGGTGACAGAAGGTTGAGATGCAAAATGTATAATATTTTTGTTTTGTAAATAATCCCTGGAATCAAATATGGATGTTGGGGGTGGAGCCTAATGCTTGAATTACTTTAGACTGTAGAAGTTGTCAGTTTACTATATAGAACATCACATGGAAGCCTTGGGCACATCAGTACCTAATTACAGAAAGTCTGGCTCTTCAATGTTTTAACACTTGATTTATTTTGTGTTCAATTTGTTCAATAGACCTAGAGTTAATTGGTTTTCCAAATGAGTGTTAAAAATGTAAAGATCTACTTTCATTAAGTGGATGGTGTACTTATCATGCACCAGTGAGTTGTAAGTCCATGTAGAGGTTCATGGGGTGAGAATACAGAACTCCGTGTACTAAGCCTTAGATTTGAATGCCCTGCATACAGTATAGCTAAAGGCTGATAAATGTCTAGCTGCTGTTGTTAGTAAATATGAGAAGAGTTATATAAACTGAAAAATATCCAAAATGAAATATATTTAAACAGTCTCTCTACAAGCAGTGCAGTTTCTCATTCACTTTCTTTAGTGTTTCAAACTTTCTTGCAACAACAGCAAAAAATTCTCTATAGCAGAAATACAACACACCATCATAATAATAATAATAATGTTGGTATTTGTTAAGTGCTTACTATGTGCAGGGCAGTGTTCTAAGCACTGGGGTAGATACCGGGTAATCAGGCTGTCCCACGTGAGGCTCACAGTTAATCCCCATTTTACAGATGAGGTCACTGAGGCACAGAGAAGTTAAGTGACTTGCCCACAGTCATACAGCTGACAAGTGGCAGAGTCGGGATTCGAACCCATGACCTCTGACTCCCAAGCCCGGGCTTTTTCCACTGAGCCACACTACTTCTTCAATAATAGAAAGCAGTAACTTAGCATTTCTATATACAGTGTTCTTTTCTGTTCTCATTTTTAATTTGATATTTGTCATTGTAACAAATGAAAGCAAAATTAGGTTTTTTTCTTTAAATTATGACACTATTCTAACATTTAAAGGTACCTATTTGGCAAAAAAATAGCATACAGATATGACTTCCATCATACCACTATCCAGGCATGAGCTATGTTTTTATTTTTGCTTGAAGTAATAATAATTCAGAAGATATGTCAAAAGGCAAATTGTCTAAAAAGCTTTAAAATTCTAAATCAGCTCAATTAAAATATATTCATCATGGAAAAAAAACATATCATTTTTGGTGTGTGTGTGAGTGTTAAGGAAACCTGGGACAATTAAATTTTTAGATTATATTTTAGTAGCTTTTTTCCCACTGATTTCTCAATTAAACCATTAGCAATGTTAATTTTCATTATTGTTAAATGTGTTACTTGAGAATCATTCCATTATTTCTCATGTGCTGGTAGGCAGCTTTGGTAGAAAGGCTACACTACTTTCCAGGGTGTAAGACCTCACTGAAGTCTAATTGTCAAGAGGAGGAAGTATCAAAGTCAGCATCAAGATATTAGTGAGGCAAAGTCTTCGGCACAGCAAAGTGTGGTCCTTATTTGCCCATAGAGTAGGACAGAGTGACAGTCCGAAATCATTCCTTTTAGCCACACCTGCACACACAAATAGAGTATTTTGACATTCAGGAGCATCATTTTGAAAACCAAGGACAACTAATGTAGTGTGTGTCAACATCCTTTTCTATGAAAACTTGTATACCTTTACCCATTCATGCATGAACAATATGTGCAGTTTTTTTTAGGGTAAAGACCATAGCAAAAACTCTATTGTACTCTTCCAAGCACACAATAGGGACTCAATGAATACTATTGATTGATATAGGTGTGTGTTATTATTTGTCTAGTAAGTATGCATGTGATGGTTTATTTTTGGATGTTTCTGCACATATTCTTAGATGTGAAAGAGGAAAGAATAATGTATGAAAAATTAAACTTCCTTTTAGACAAAGAAACAATGGAAAGCTAGTCACTGGAAATTTACTCTTAAGTTGATATAAAAGTGAAGTATTTACCAATATTTTGAAAAAAGAGTTCATAATGAAATTTGAGCATAATATTTGTAATTTTTACACATTGATGATGATGATGATGATAGCTTTTAAGTGCTTACTATGTGCACTGTTCTAAGTGCTGGGGTAGATACAAGGTAATCTGGTTGTCCCACATGGGCCTCACAGTCTAAATCCCCATTTTACAGATGAGGTAACTGAGGCACAGAGAAGTTAAGTGATTTGCCCAAAGTCACACAGCTGATAAGTGGCAGAGCCAGAATTAGAACTCATGACCTCTGACTCCCAAGCCCGTGCTCTTTCCACTAAGGCGTTTGAGTGGTTCTTCAATCTTGTTTTCTCTCTTGCCTTTTAAAAAGTGTCATGGACTCCTGTTTCTTAATAGAACTAAATGGAAGATTGAAATGTGATAGGAAATACTGTCCTTGCATGTGGTTTTTCTCCGTAAAGCAGTAAGTAATCTAAATTTTGCAAGAGAGCTCTATTCATAAAGGATTCCTTTCCAATAGAGCCTTCTCCAATCATAGGCATTATCAATATGCAGTGCACAATCACAGTACAGCCTAAAGTACACATATTCCATTTCTTGACCTTTCTTAGTCCAACTACCTAGAGGGAAAATAATTGTCAAAGACGGATTCTTCCATAGACGCTTCAACTACAGTTAAATAGATATTGACTAGTTCATTGCCTGGGGGTGAATGAATCTTATTTAATTAATTAACTGAGATAGGATTTAACTCCATTGGTTTTTCTGTCACTGCCTCAATATGGGCTGACACAAAACTGAGAAGAACAGTCTGTACAATCCAGCCTGCACACTTTGCACATCTGCACATCTCACCACCTAGCACTCGCCCACTTCCTGCCTCTGGCCTGGAATGCACTCCCTCTTTGTATCTGACAATTACTCTCCCCACCCGCAAAGCCTTTTTGAAGACACATCTCCTCCAAGAAGCCTTCCCTGACTAAACCCTCATTCCTTTTCTCCCACTCCCTTCTGCA
Organism: Ornithorhynchus anatinus; assembly: GCF_004115215.2. Classification (NCBI taxonomy): domain Eukaryota; kingdom Metazoa; phylum Chordata; class Mammalia; order Monotremata; family Ornithorhynchidae; genus Ornithorhynchus; species Ornithorhynchus anatinus. The sequence continues at coordinate 75,578,829 of NC_041728.1, read as the reverse complement.
TCACCCTGATGTACTTCCTTTATTCTCCCCACAGCATTTATGTAACAGCATAGCCTAGCGAATAGAGCACAAGCCTGAGAGTCAGAAGGTCATGGGTTCTAATCCCAGCTCCATGACTTGTCTGCTGTGTGACCTTGGGCAAGTCACTTAACTTCTCTGTGCCTCAGTTACCTCATCTGTAAAATGGGGACTGAGGCTGTGAGCCCCACATGGGACAGGGAGTGAGTCCAACCTCATTTGCTTGTATCTACTGCAGCACTTAATACAGTGCCTGGCATATAGTAAGTGCTTAACAAATACCATAATTATTATTATTATATCCATAATTAATTAATTTGTATTACCGTCTACCTCCCCATCTGAACTGTAAGTTCATTGTGGGCAGGAAATATGTCTAGCAACTCTGCTCTAGTGTACTCTTCCCATCGCTTAGCACACAATAAGCAGTCAATAAATGATTGATTGACATAATATGAGGAAACCAACTGCCAGTGGCATCTTTCCCATTTGCCTCTCATTTTAGACCCAAATCTGCTCACTCTCCACCTCATCTTGTACTCATCCTGGCAGCTATTTCCAATGTTGGCCTCAGACCCCTCAATTTTGGATCCTTCAACTCACTGCTGTATTTCGGGCTTAGTGGATAGAGCACAGTCCTGGGAGTCAGAAGGACCTAGGTTCCAATTCTGGCTCTGCTGCATGTATGCTATGTGACCTTGGGCAAGTATCTTAACTTTTCTGCTCCTCAGTTACCTCATCTATTAAAAAAAAATGGTGATTAAGACTGTGAGTCCAATATAGGACAGGGACTGTCCAACCTGATTAACTTACATCTACTCTACCCTAGTGCTTAGAACAGTGCTTGGCACAAAATAAGTGCTTTGTGAGTACTATTATTATTATTATTATCATTACTATTATCATTATTATTCCTTCCTCTTCCCAATCTCAGCAAAACTTCACTGTCTACTCATCCTCCCCGTCTGCATCAAATCTACTCAGTTCCTAGCTCATATTCTCATCTCTTTGAAATGTACCATTCTGTTCAGTGCCTTTTTCTGGGCCTCCTTTCTTCTCTATGTATTCCTCATGCCTTCCTTATTTAGGAGCAACTTTTATTATCTGCCTTCCAGATATCCTTCTCCTTTCTGATTCACTTTATCTTGCCTGGAAATTACTCCAGCTTTGAATATGTATGTGTATGTATATTCATTTAATAGTATTTATTGAAAGCTTACTATGTGCAAAGCACTATACTAAGTGCTTGGACTGAACAGTTCGGCAACAGATAGAGACAATTCCTCCCCAATAGTGAGCTCACAGTCTGAATGGGGGGGAGACAGACAGCAAAGCAAAACAGAGCAAAATGAAACAACATCATCAAGATAAATAGAATCATAGAGCTATACATATCATTAACAAAATAAATAGGGTGATAAATAATATATACACAGTGCTGAGAGGAGGGGAAAGGGGAAGAGCAGAGGGGGGAATGGGGAGGAGAGGAGGAGCAGAGGGAAGGGGGGGTCAGTCTGGGAAGGCCTCCTGGAGGAGGTGAGCTCTCAGTAGGAATTTGAAGAGGTAAGAGAGTGAATTTGGGGGATGTGAGGAGGGAGGGCATTCAGGACAGCAGTAGGACATGGGCCAGGGGTCAACGGTGGGAAAGGCGTGAACGGGAGACCGTGAGGAGGTGAGCGGCAGAGGAGCGGAGTGTATGGGGTGGGAAGTAGAAAGAGAGAAGAGAAGTGAGAAAAGAGGGGGCAAGGTGATGGAGAGCTTTGAAGCCAAGAGTGAGGAGTTTTTTTTTCGTGCGAAGGTTTTTGAGGAAGGGAGTTACATGCCCAGAGCATCTGTAGGAAGATGATCTGGGCAGTGGAATGAAGAGTAGACTGGAATAGGGAGAGTCAGGACGAAGGGAGATCAGAGAGGAGGTTGACACAATAATCTAGTAGGGATATTATGAAAGCTTGTACCAGCACAGTAGCAGTTTGAATGGAAAGGAAAGGGCATATCTTGGCGATATTGTGAAGGTGAAACCGGCAGGTGTTGGTGACGGATTGGATGTGTCATTGGAAGGATGTATCATTCTCATATGAAATGAGAGAGCAGAGACGAGGATGACACCAAAGTTGCGGGCCTGTGAGATGGGAAGGATGGTAGTGCCGTCCACAACGACAGGGAAGTCAGGGAGAGGACAGGGTTTGGGAGGGAAGATAAGGAGCTCAGTTTTAGATATGTTGAGTTTTAGGTGGCAGGCAGACATCCATGTGGAGACGTCCTGGAGGCAAGAGGAGATACGAACCTAGAGGGAGGGGGGAGAGAACAGGGAAGGAGATGTAGATTTGGCGTCATCTGCGTAGAGGTGATAATCGAAGCCATGGGAGCGAATAAGTTCACCAAGGGAGTGAGTATAGATGGAGAACAGAAGAGGGCCAAGACATGACCCTTGAGGAACCCCTACAGTTAGTGAATGGGAGGGGGAGGAGCACTGTACTGCACTGTATTATTTGTTAAAGAATTACTCTAGGGACTGCACTAAGTTCTGGGATAGAATAGATATATGGGGCTTATTTGGGCTCAGTCTAAGTGGTGTGAACAGGTATCTTATCCATTATTTTTACAGGTGAGTAAACTTAGGCACAGAGAAGTTTTGCCTTGCCCAAGGTAAAAAAAAGAAGGCAAGTGATGAAGCCCCACTTGGGACTCAGGCACCCAGATTCCCAGGCCCATGATCTTTCCACTAGGTCACACTGCTTCCTTTCTTTACCACTAAATGGTGAAACTGACCTCAAATAGAGATTTAGTGTTTTTATGAATAATCTATGAATTTCTTCATATAATTTATTATTATTATTATTATGAATAATACATAAAGCTGGAATTCCTTTTTCCTTATGGTCTTTTAAAGTCTAGTTAACTGGCCATAGGACAATAGACATATTTTATTTTTTCAGTTTTACAGTTTTTGATATATGAGAAGACTGGCTATGAAAGTCTTGGTATTGGTAGACTCCCATTGAGGTTGTAAATGTTTGTAAGCATTTATATTAAATAGTAATACAAATAGATTACCCAGTTTTCTAAAATGGGTAATCTAAATCTCAGAAAAAATGGTGGGATGGATTTTAAAGCCAAACTATATGGCTTGGTAGTATCATGACATGACAGCATCATGTCATGCATGTCACATCAATATTAATAGTAATGGTATTAAATCCTTACTGTATACAAAGCACTCTACAAATTGCTAAGAAACAGTACACAGGTGAGAACTATGCATGGTCACAATCACATTCCCACATACACTTATTTTGTTAAGCGCTTACTGAGTGCCAAACACTGTTCTAAGCGTTGGGGGAGATACAGTGAAATTAGGTTGTCCCACGAGGGGCTCACAGTTTAAATCCCCATTTTACAGATTAGGGAACTGAGGCACAGAGATGTTAAGTGACTTGCCCAAAGTCACACAGCTGACAAACAGTGGAGCCGGGAGAGGAACCCATGACCTTTGGCACCCAAGCCCGGGCTATTTCCACTAAGCCATGCTGCTTCTTATTATACATGAACACACCCATCAACAACATAGGTTTTTATGACTTCAGGAAGTACTTAGGGAGTAAAAAATGAAATGCAGAAATTGGACCCAAGCAGCAACAGCTCTCATCATCTTAATAAAAACCAAAAACTGTTCCTTATAGAAGCTCAGGACTCCAGCTTCCTACCTTCCCTTGTCCTGAGACTCTAGCCTGTCTAAGTAGTTTTTGCTAAATCCCAACACAGTCAATCAAACAATCGTTGGCATTCATTGAGCACTTACGGAATGCATAGCACTGTTCTATATGCTTGGGAAAATACAAAAGAATTGGCAGCTGCATTCCCTTGCTTACCTTCTACAGGAGAAAGATAGTATTAGACACATCTCAAAAGCATGCTGAGCCACATAGCATGACATAAAATTAAATGTCATACTTGCATTGCTTCATGTCGAAGAAAACATAATAAGCATAATAAAATGAATACACATTTCACTATACAACATAGTTTTTGATATGTTACTAGATTTCTGTTTTTGGTCAAGCACTGCATGTCTTGCCTATTGTGATGGCATGTAGACTGTAAGCTCATTATGGCAAGGAAGGTATCTACCAACTCTGATATATTTTTCTCTCCCAGGTGCTTAGTACTCTCCTCCCTCCTCGCAAGTGCCACCCCCTCCACCTGCGCCTCGGACCCCATTCCCTCTCACCTTCTTAAAACCATCGCCCCTGCCCTCCTCCCTTCCTTAACTTCTATTTTTAACCACTCAATCTCCAAGGGCTCCTTCCCCTCTGCCTTCAAACATGCCCACGTCTCCCCCATCCTAAAAAAACCCGCTCTTGACCCCACTTCCCCCTCCAGTTATCGTCCTATCTCCCTACTACCCTTCCTTTCCAAAATCTTAGAACGAGTCATCTACAATCGATGCCTAGAATTCCTTAACTCCCATTCTCTCCTAGACCCCCTCCAATCTGGCTTCCGTCCCCTCCACTCTACCGAGACTGCTCTCTCTAAGGTCACCCATGACCTCCTTCTTGCCAAATCCAATGGCTCCTACTCCATTCTGATCCTCCTCGACCTCTCTGCTGCCTTTGACACTGTCGACCATCCCCTCCTCCTCCATACCTTATCTCACCTTGGCTTCACGGACTCTGTCCTCTCCTGGTTCTCCTCTTACCTCTCTGGCCGATCATTCTCGGTCTCCTACGCTGGAGCCTCCTCCCCCTCCCATCCTTTAACTGTTGGAGTGCCTCAAGGGTCAGTTCTTGGCCCTCTTCTGTTCTCCATTTACACTCACTCCCTCGGTGAACTCATCCGCTCTCACGGCTTTGACTACCATCTCTACGCAGATGACACGCAGATCTACATCTCCGCCCCTGTCCTCTCCCCCTCCCTTCAGGCTCGCATCTCCTCCTGCCTCCGGGACGTCTCCACCTGGATGTCGGCCCGCCACCTAAAACTCAACATGAGCAAGACTGAGCTCCTCATCTTCCCTCCCAAGCCCGCTCCGCTCCCAGACTTCTCCATCACCGTGGATGGCACGACCATCCTTCCCGTCCCGCAGGCCCGCAATCTCGGTGTCATCCTTGACTCGTCCCTCTCGTTCACCCCACACATCCTATCCGTTACCAAGACCTGCCGGTTTCACCTCTACAATATCGCCAAGATCCGCCCTTTCCTCTCCACCCAAACGGCTACCTTACTATTACGGGCTCTTGTTATATCCCGGCTAGACTACTGTGTCAGCCTTCTCTCTGACCTCCCTTCCTCCTCTCTCGCCCCGCTCCGGTCTATTCTTCACTCCGCTGCCCGGCTCATCTTCCTGCAGAAACGATCTGGGCATGTCACTCCCCTTCTTAAACAACTCCAGTGGTTGCCTATCGACCTCCGCTCCAAACAAAAACTCCTCACTCTAGGCTTCAAGGCTCTCCATCACCTTGCCCCTTCCTACCTCTCCTCCCTTCTCTCTTTCTACCGCCAACCCCGCACGCTCCGCTCCTCTGCCGCCCACCTCCTCACCGTCCCTCGGTCTCACCTATCCCGCCATCGACCCCTGGGTCACGTCCTCCCGCGGTCCTGGAACGCCCTCCCTCCTCACCTCCGCCAAACTGATTCTCTTTCCCTCTTCAAAACCTTACTTAAAAATCACCTCCTCCAAGAGGCCTTCCCAGACTGAGCTCCTCTTCCCCCTCTACTCCCTCTGCCATCCCCCCTTTACCTCTCCGCAGCTAAAGCCTCATTTTCCCCTTTTCCCTCTGCTCCTCCACCTCTCCCTTCCCATCCCCACAGCACTGTACTCGTCCGTTCAACTGTATATATTTTCGTTACCCTATTTATTTTGTTAATGAATTGTACATCGCCTTGATTCTATTTAGTTGCCATTGTTTTTACGAGATGTTCTTCCCCTTGACGCTGTTTAGTGCCATTGTTCTTGTCTGTCCGTCTCCCCCGATTAGACTGTAAGCCCGTCAAACGGCAGGGACTGTCTCTATCTGTTGCCGACTTGTTCATCCCAAGCGCTTAGTACAGTGCTCTGCACATAGTAAGCGCTCAATAAATACTATTGAATGAATGAATGAATGAATGAATAATACAGTGATTTGCACATAGTAAGCACTCAGTAATGCAATTGACTGATTGATTGGGTCTGACTCTGTTTCCCATAAGGTTCATTTTGTACAACTTTTTATGTTACATATCTGAAATAGGAACAGTATTTTTTTTTCAAACACAAAGCACTTTTCTTGCATGACTTTAAGATACCCTACTTCCCCAGTAAAGTTCCCCCTTGCAGAGACAAATTCAAAGTGCTCAGTGTCTGATCAGCCAGTTCATTTTCCATTAGTTGGAATTCTAAATCAAGTTATATCAGGATGATAGCCTGCTCTATTTATTCTCAGCCTTGAAGTGATTGAGGAGATGTAATGTCACAAGAAGGTCTTGTTGGTAGCATGTCAAATAAGCCTCATCAAATTTTGTCAGGCACAATTTTTTGAGACTGACATTTTCCAAGCATAACACTTTAACCTGATATCAGTTTGCAAAGTCTAATAAGATTTTTCCAGACCACGTTAGTTGAAGTATCAATAAAGCATTGGCTTTGGGCTTCATCATTGATTTGATACTCAGAATAAAGCCATATTTGAAGGTCATTGTTTTCTTAAGGAACATATCAGAGATATATTTTTGAACTGTGTCGAGCCTTAGAAATCTCCACGATTCATTCTTTGTGTAGCTAGATTCTGTTACATGACAAATTCGCCCCAGTTTTCAGCAAACTAAATGTCAAAGTATATACTTGGGCAGTAAACTAATTAGTAGCAAATCTCATTAAGAATTCTAGATGCAGTAATAGCTTCACTTCAATTGCTACTGCATTTAATGAGAAGAAGCACAACACAAGCCACATTACTGGTCTGACAATTTGTTCTATTGATTTATTATTCCTGCTTTACTGCTGCTTACATGAAAGGACTGCAAAACATTAGTCTGATATTAGTGAATGGTGACTTCTTAGTTCTCTGAATATAGCACTAGGAGAATCACCTTTAACTATTCTTCGGAATGGGGTTTTTCTCCCAAGGACACTTAGAAAAGACTAACAATGAGATCAACTCTGACATTCATCCATCACCCAAAAATGAGACATTTACTAGAGATAGGATAACTACAGAAAGATAACTTAGATCAATGCTAGTGCTGTGGAGCAAGGGTTAGATGAATGTATTTTAGCACTCTTGTTTTTAGACATTTTAAAAGACCCTGAATTAGTTGACTCCACATATTGTCTGGATGTCAAAGAACACACAATGCCTCAGGAGACCTGTGGCCTGATTCTAGAAGCTAACCAATGCAGTGTGCCTGAATTGTAATGTTGTGTCAATCCTCAGGCTTCATTTGCCTTTATTGCTAACCTCAATTCCAGTTCTAAAGTGTCTTTTGTTTTCCCCTTAATTACAATTACCATGGGTGAGGAATAAACCTAGACTGTAAACAATAACAGCCACTCAGATAAGCTGCAAGAATGCATTTCTGATGCATCCATTCTGCTATGTTTTATCTTTAATGAGCACCTCAAACAAGTATCTGGCTCGTGAAATGACTCCTTTGGTGCTTTTTTGCAAGTGAATATTTCATAGAAAATGGATCATGTCATGGAGAGTAATCACATTTGCCCTTTGGTCAATTCTGTTTAAGAAACCAAGGGCTGATGCTCAGTTTCATTGTAATTATACTGATCTCAAATACAAAGCAAGCTTAAAGTGTCAGTGTCTGGCTGTCTGGGAAGGGATTGCAGTCTTTTACCATGTTTGCTCACTGATACTGCAGACAATCCCGGGTGGATTTTGCTTTTGATGCTTGAAATTTACAGCTTTACTCAGTACATTTTCTGATTCAATTTGTGTCAGTACACAATGGGACAGTGCTTTGGCAGTGCCCCCCCACAGGAGCCTTGCTACCTGCACAGTTGTCATTTGGAAAGACAAATCTTTAGCAAAAATGAAAAAAAATCAAATTCTTCACACTGAAATCACTAATTGTGACTGAGCCTGAGTGGTACATTTTTTACTTTGTTTAATGTAAAACCTGACAGGGAGTAAATAAGTGGCTGGAGGCAAAATTATTCCCAAATAAGAACCCTACTGAGTTGATGAGATGATGTCTGCTGAGGTAGCATTGGAGCAAGAGTTTTATTTCAGTGGTTGCAAGGAAGCTTAATTTATTCTTCAAACTCCCCTATAAGGCAGCTGATTTAATATTGTTATCAAGAAGGTTTCATCTGTCTCGATTGTTTACTGTGTTCATTCAAATTGAGTGTGTTGAGTTTGAGAGAGATGATATTTTGTAGCACAATAGATAGATTTGATCCCTAAGAAATTATATGGTAGAGAAAATGCAATGAGTAGAATTCATTCATTGGGAAGAGACTGATGTCTATAAATCTCTCCCTTCTAAACCAAATTCTGTGTGGAAAATAAGGTATCTTTTTGAAAGGGTACTGTCAAAATAAATAGCAAAACAACTACAATTTTATTTAACTGTGACTTAAATACTCTTTAAAATGTCTCTGCATTGAATCATGGTGTAGGTCTTTCCCGTCTTCATAAATAGAGCAGCCATATCTATTTTTCTCTATCTTTGAACATCTAACAGAGATATACACTCTAATTGTGCACAAACGTCAACTGACATGAATGAGGAGAGGATGGGAGGAGGCGGGGAAGTAATATCTCCAAGGAGCGAGACCAAAAATACTCTCCTTCCTGGTTGCTTGGTGGGTTTCTAGGAGTCATTAAATTTGTTGAACATTTAGAAGTGGGGAAAGAAAGGAGAAAATGGTAGGATAGAGAGAGGAGATAGACACCCAGAGATAACATGAGACACAAGGCGTCCTCCACCAAGGTCTCCTCTGATCTCACTCCTCCTATTCTCCAGCCCCATTGTGCAATCCAGAGTTCCCAGAAAAGACAGCCTAATAGGGCAGGGGCCTGGGAGTCAGAAGACTTGAGTCTAACCCCAGCTCTACTACTTGCCTGCTGTGTAGGACTCTGGGCCAGTGACTTAACTTCCCTGTTCTTCAGTTTTCCCTTCCATCTCCTACTTAGATTGTTCATTTTTTTGTGTGGTTTTTAAATTTGTTAAGCACTTACTATTTACTAGGCATTATATTAAGTGCTGGGGTAGAAACAAGCTAGTTAGGTTGGAACCCAGTTCATATCCTAGATGGGGCTCACAGTTTTGATCCCCATTTTACAAATGAGATAACCAAGGCACAGAGAAGTGAAGTAACTTGCCTATCACACAGCAGACATACGGCGGAGCAGAGATTAGAACCCAGGTACTTCTGACTCCCAAGCCCATGCTCTCTCCACTAAATCATACGCTCTATACACAGTAAGCGCTTAATAAATATGATTGAATGAATGAATAATTGTGAGTCCCATGTGGGACAGGGACTGTGCCCAACCATGATTATCTTCTATCTACCCTAGTACTTAGAACAGGACTTGGCACTTGGTAAGTGCTTAAAAAATCTATTATTATTGTTATTATAAACATTATCATCATTACTTTTTTTATGATGGAACTGTGAAAATGGAGCTTTAGCTTTAAGTGTTAGTTTTGTTCTTGGGCTGGCCTCTTATGTGGTTAATTGGGACAAAGGGGTCTTTGAGGCTATGAATTGTGGGAATTACTAGCTTGGGCTTGGGGCCATAGTTCAGGCCCCCCTACAAAACCAAGGAGATTCTTGTAAGCCCACAGCCCCCTTTAACTTGTCAGCCCTCATCTTCCCTCCAGTCTTATTTCTTAACCTTCATAAAATCTCTGGGCTCTTGGACACATTCTTGATTTCCTCATCATCTTTAGTCACTGTAAAACTAGACTGAGAGTCTAGCCTGCCCTCACCAACTATGAAATTACTTTGTCTATAATCTCCTCTCTTGCCTTCTCTTCCACACACCCACTCCATGTAAACTTGTCCTGTTCCCTCACAGATCACCAACTTTTGATCCCTTCCAATTTCTAAAGTAACCATGCTCCATGTGGTTTCCAAACCCAAACCACCTTGTCTTGAAACACAAATCAATGCCCTCAGCGTGGCTCGGCGGAAAGAGCACGGGCTTCGGAGTCAGAGGTCATGGGTTCGAATTCCGGCTCGGCCACTTGTCAGCTGTGTGACTTTGGGTGAATATTCAATAACTCTTGTCCCTCCTACTTAGACTGTGAGCCCCATATAGGACCTGGTTACCTACCCCAGTGTTTAGTACAGTGCATGGTATACACTAAGTGCTTAACAAATATAAGTATTATCCTCAACTCCTCTTTCTCAAGAACCCACATATTCAGTCTGTCACCAGATCCTGTCAAGTCACTTAACTTCTCGGTGCCTCAGTTACCTCATCTGTAAAATGGGGATGAAGACTGTGAGCCCCACGTGGGACAACCTGATTCCCCTGTGTCTACCCCAGCGCTTAGAACAGTGCTCGGCACATAGTAAGCGCTTAAAAAATACCAACATCATCATCAACACCTTCCTTTCCATTGAACTCATCTCACTTGCTCCTTTATCCCACCACCGATCTCAGGCCATGCTTCCTCGGTTCCTGTGTACAAGTTGTGGAGCACCGCTGGCTGTAAATCCAGTCACTAGATCAACCTCATCTATTTGAGATTCATCCTCACCAGCTTTAACTCTGCCCTCTCCTCCGGTTGGCAACATTCTTTTTCCATCCTTATTAAATCCCATGCCCATTGCCTGCCACCAGCTGTTTAAGATATTTAATTTTATCCTTAAACCTCCTAACTGCTCCCATCTTGTGCCCCTAATTAGCTGGCCACAAACATTATAGATAAAACTGAAACCATAATGTGTGATTTCCCTAAAATCCCATTGTGCCTTTCCAATCCCAATTTTCTTGAGCCCCTTCTTCAACTCTCGCATATTTCCAAACCAAGTCCCCACAGAAGACTTCCACCCTCCTCTCAAAATCTACCCTCTCCAACTGTGGCTAGAGCCCATCCCTTCACACCTTATCAAATCACTTGTCCCTCCTTTCTTCCCAACCTGAACTGCCAAATTCAACCATTCACTCTCTGATGGCTTCTTCCTCCTGCTTTCAAACATGACCATGAGTAGCAGAATGGCATAGTGGATAGAGCTTGGAGCTGGGAGTCACAAGGTCATGAGTTCTAATTCCGGCGCCACCACTTGTCTGCTGTGTGACCTTGAGAAAGTCACTTCACTTCTCTGTTCCTCAGTTACTTCATCTGTAAATGGGCATTGAGCTTGTGAGCTTCATATGGAATATGGACTGTAATCCAACCCAATTTGCTCGTATTCACACCAGCACTTAGTAAAGTGCCTGACACATAGTAAGTGCTTAACAAATACTATAATCATTATTATTATTCTATCCTATCCTAAAAAAAACCCCTCCCTTTACCCCATGGCTCCCTACAGTTATTGCCCCATCTTCCTCCTACCATTTCCTTGCCAAACTCCCCGATTAAACTATCTACCCACTGGTCCACTTCTTCTCTCCAATTCTCTCCTTGACCCATTCTGGGTTCCTACCTTTCATTCCACTGAAACTGCCCTCTCTAAGGCCACCAATGATCTCCTTGAGAAATCCAGTGGCCTCTACTCCATTCTAAATCTCCCTGATCACCCAGCTGCCCCCAACACTGTTTACATTGCCTTTCTCCTCAAACCATTATCCCATATTGGTTTCACTAAAACTGTTCTCTCCTGGTTCTCCTCCTATCTCTCTGGCCGCTCCTTCTCTTTCACAGATTCCCACCCTTTAACTTAATTTCTCTATGCCTCGGTTCCCTGAGCAAAATAGCGATTCAATAACTCTTGTCCCTCCTACTTAGACTGTGAGCCTCATATAGGACCTGGTTACCTACCCCAGTGTTTAGTACAGTGCATGGTATACACTAAGTGCTTAACAAATATAAGTATTATCCTCAACTCCTCTTTCTCAAGAACCCACATATTCAGTCTGTCACCAGATCCTGTCAATTCTACCTTCTCAACATAGTGAAAACCCATCTATTCCTCTCACCCTGTTACTACGCTGATCCAATCACTTATGCTATCCTGCCTTGACTACTATGTCAGCCTCCTTGTTGACTTCCTTGCCTCCTGTTTCTCGCCTTTCCAGCCCATACTTCACTCTGGGGCTGCTCAGATCATTTAAAAAAAAAAGTCCACATCTCCCAGCTTCTCAAAGACCTCCAGTGGTTGCCCATCCACTTCCACATCAAACAGAAACTCCTATCATCAGTTTTAAATAACTCAATTACCAGACCCCACCTATCTTACCTTGCTGATTTCCTTTTACAAACCTGTCTTTACACTTCGCTCCTATAATGCTAACTTACTGTCTTATTTTGATTTCATCTATCTCACCTCCGACCTCCTGCCCATCTGCTCTCTCTGGCCTGAACCCTCTTCCCTACATATGACAGATGACCACTCACGCTTCCTACCTTCAAAGCCTTATTAAAATCACGTCTCCAAGACTAAGCCTTCCCTGACTAAGCCCTCCTTCCCACTACTCCCTCTCCCTTCTATGTTGTCTATGCACTTAGATCTGTAATCTTTAAGCACTTGAATATTCACCTTGCTCTCAGCCCCACAGCATTTATGCCCTTATCTATAACTTATTTTAATGTCTGTCCTCCCTCTAGGCTGTAAACTCCTTTTGGGCAGGTAATATATCTACCAAATCTATTGTATTGTGCTTAGTGTATTGCTCAGCACACAGTAAACCCTTTATAAATACAAATGATTGATTACTCACTACCTCTGAAAATAACTATCACTCGCCTCTGTCAACTTTGGTACATTGATATGGTGATTATGCTTCCCTAGTTCCTATTCATTTTGGCGGTTTTAAGACAGCACAGTTTATTTTACCATCTCTTGAAGTAATGGAATAATTTTAGATAGTGTCTCCAACTCTCAGCCAGATAAGCTTATTACTATTTTCCTCACCCTTCCTTCTCTCACCTCCTATTTTCACACTTCCTGGTCTCACTATGGCTTTTTCAAGCTTGAGTCGCTGTGGCTTTCCTGATCCTATGCCTTCCCATGCCCCATTCCCTGATCTTACTTGATATAATAATGATGGTATTCATTAAGCACTTACTATATGCGAATCACTCTTTCTAAGCGCTGGGGGGGATACAAGGTGATCAGGTTGTCCCACATGGGGCTCACAGTCTTAATCCCTATTTAATAGATGAGGTAATTGAGACACAGAGAAGTTAAGTGACTTGCCCAAAACCACACAAGTGGCAGAACCGGGATTAGAACCTATGACCTCTGACTCCCAAACCCTTTCCTCTGAGCCATGCTGCTTCTCTCTATAGTCCCCTACTTCCAAGCCTGGCTTCTCCATGCTGCAATTTCTTTTCAGTAACTAATGCCTGGGACCCCCAAAGTTGCAATCAACCACAACAGGATGAGGGTCTCGATTAGGGGTTGGTGGAGGAGCAGCGATGATCACCTTTCAGCCTGATTCTTCCTCCTGGTCCTTCCCCATCTCCACAACAGAAAGGGAGAGGCAGATATAGCTGCACAGAGGCTAATTTTTATTTTTTAATAAAGGGAGCACAAGACAAGTTAGGGTTATGAGACCTAAACAGGCCAAGATATAAAAGAGCTAAGGAGCAGGGTGATGGCAAGGAAGTGGGATAAGTAAAGAAAAATGAATAGTCTTAGTTCAACGGTCCAAACGTCCAACAAATTGGGATCTAAGATCCAGTTGGAATGTTAGTTCCCTGTAGGCAGGGAACATGTGTCATGCTTCTGTTGTACACTCCCTGAATTCTGGCCCCCTACTACTTTTTGACTTCCCTGTTGGCCAAGAGGTGTCAGCTTACTGGCATAATAGAGAGGGGCTGGCTTAAAAGCTTAAAATGCCTGGAGTATAGGAGGGAAGTTATGGGTTATATAGAAAAGCAGCAACTCTTACTGGGCCTCCAGAGCAAGAGACACATTAGCAGAAGGAAGTTGACCTTTCCAAGCTATATTGAGCACTAGCAGGCAAACTACCATAGTTAGTACACATTTATGCCCATGTGGGAAAAAGGAGATCTTCAAGGAAAATTTAGACGTTCTCCTGGAGAAAAATGGTTCTCATCAAAACCACACTTCTTTTGTCAGGGCCTCCCAAGTCTACCTCCAACACTCTCTTCTACAAAGAGAATTCATCTTTGAAAATGTTTGATATATACTTACTGGGCTCCAGCAAACTTTCCTCAGTGCTAAGCATGTAGTACAGTGCTCGGCACACACAGTAAACACTCAATAAATACGATTAAATGAACTTAAATAGCCTTCAAAGACATATACTGTACTTGTTAAGCGTGTACTATGTGCCATCCACTGTACTGAGTGCTGGGGTTGATGAAAGATAATCAGGTTGGACATAGTCCCTGTCCCACATCAATCAATCAATTAATGCTATGTATTGAGCACTTACTATGTGCAGAGCACTCTTCTAAGTGCTTAGGAGAGTACAACAGAATTGTTGTTGTTGTTGTCTTATGCTATCGAGTAGGGTCCAACCCATAGCAACGCCAGGGACAAATTTCTCCTAGAATGCCCCACTTCCATCTGCAGTCGATCTGGTAGTGTATCAAGAGTTTTCTTGATAAAAATATAGAAGTGGCTTTCCATTGCTTCCTTCCATACAGTAAACAAATCTCTGCCCTCGACTGTCTCCCAAGCCGCTGCTGCCCAGCACTGATGAGTTGTGACTTATAGCAGATTGCCTTTCACTCAATAGCCACTGATCAAACTAGGAATGGAATGGGTATACCTCTGCTTGACTCTGCCTCCTGTAGTTCAGACTAGAAGAGTACTGAAAACTCTCCAGATGCGATCCTGAGAGGGAGGCAACAGAATTAGCCTGTCCTTAATGAGCTTACAGTCTAGAGCCTCACTTAGGGCTCATAGTCCAAGTAGGACTTCTTACCTCTTCTTACGTTCATTCATTCATTCATTCATTCATATTTATTGAATACTTACTGTGTTCAGAGCGCTGTACTAAGTGCTTCCCTCACCTCCCTTCTCTCCTTCTATAACCCAGCCTGCACACTCCACTCCTCTGGTGCTAACCTTCTCACTGTGCCTCAATCTCGCTTGTGTTGCTGCCAATCCCAGCCCACATCCTACCTCTGGCCTGAAAAACCCTCCCTCCTCAATTCCGCCAATCACTCTTCCCCTATTCAAAGCCCTTCTGAAGGCGCACCTCCTCCATGAGGCCTTCCCAGATGAAGTCCCATTTTCCTCAGCTACCCCTCCTTTCCATGTGACCTCGACTCCGTTTGCTCTTCCCCCCCACCCCACAACATTGATGTGTATATATACACTTCTATAATTCTAAATTGATGCCTGTTTACTTGTTTTGATGTCTGTCTCCCCACCTCTAGACTGTAAACCTAGTGTGGGAGGCATTGTTTCTATTGCTGAATTGTACTTTCCAAGACCTGAGTACAGTGCTCTGCACACAGTAAGCGCTCAATAATTATCATTGAATGAATTGAATAAATGAATAGGAGGGATTTAAACCCTATTTTACAGATGAGGTAACAGGCAAAGAGAAGTATAATCCTGTGTGTGTGTGTATATATGTGCATGCCTCTCTAGATTGTTGGGTTCCCAAAAGCAAAAACAGTGTTTTATACTTCTCTGTACCACCCTGAATGCTAAACAGTGTGTAGCACACAGTAATAGTTCTGGACAGTTAATGAAAATTACCAAGATTGTATAACTAACTCATTGTGTCAGTGGCTAGTTATCAGTGCTGGCAATGATGCATTTTTGTGACTCATTGCAAAAAATTCAGTGATGGGTAAGGGGCTGTTACAGATAATTTTCCCAGCATGCACATTGAAATTAAGTGTTTTTGTTAGAACACTACTGAGGAATTAGAGTATACCTTCAAACTGCACTGCATCAGAAGAAATGGTGTTAAATATGGGTGTGGTATCAAACTGGCAAAAGCACTACAACATGAGTTTTTGTGAACGAGCCGAGAGGCCCTTCAGTAACACAGTGCCTGTGTAATACGAAGCATTGAAGCCTAGTGGAAACAGCATTGGCCTGGGAGCCAGACAACCTCGGTTCTAATCCCAGCTCCACCACTTACCTGCTGTGTGACCTTGGGCAAGTCTATTAACCTTTCTGGGTCTCAATTCCCTCATCTACAAAATTGGGATTTAATGCCTGTTCTCCCTTCTATTTAAACTGTAGCTCAGTGTGAGGCCTGATTATCTTGTATCTACCCCAGCACTTAGTACAGTGCTTGGCATAAAGTAAACAACAAATACCACTATCATTTTTATTGCAGCAGAAATGCCTATACTTAGAAATATATTCTGCAATAGAGAAAGTTGAAATCTTTAGAGCATGAGTTCATAAAGAAGACTGGAGGTTATTTAAAGCATTATGTATTGTTAACAGTGCTCAAAAAATACCTAGGATATGCATGAAAAATCAAATTTAACAAGCAGAAGGAGCCACAGACATAATGAAAGAAGATATCAAACAAATTCAAACAGAAATAAAGATCCCTAAGTCACATGCATTCAGGCAGAGCCAGGGAGCACCTAACATGCAGAACTTGTGTCTGGCTGGTTGCCTTAGCCCGAGTTTGTATGATCCCAATACCAAGTTTTACTGATTCCTATCAGGATTTCAGATGCCAGAAAATCTCCAGGCAGACAATTCTCTCTCATCTCGCTTGAGGTTGACCCCTGGCCCACACCTTCCCCACTGAATGGAATCCCTTCTGAAATATCTCCAATCTCCCTATCTTCAAAATGCTATTAAAATCATATCTCTTCCAGGAAGCCTTCCCAACCTCACCACTTATCTCCCCAGCTTCTTTTTCTCTCCCTACTGGATTCAAGTCTTTAACCCTTAAGTACTTAGGTACTCATCCACCCTCCACACACCCACAACACTTACACTCTGTTGCTTCCACTATTAATCAAGCAAAGGTATTTACTGAACTCTTACTAGGTGCTTGGGAGAGTCCAGTACAACAGAATAAGGAGATGTTCCCTGCCCATAATAAGTTTAGGGTCAAGAAGGGGACACAGACATTAATATGAACAAATAATTTATAATATGTAATTTAAAGATATGTATACATGTGCTCTGGGGTTTAGCATGGGGTAAATATCAAATGCCCTACATGTAATATATTTTGATAACTGTCTCTCCAATAAAAATTCAATGAATAAATTATGATAATGCACCCTTAATATATGAATAGGAATAATCAAATGTCAGCTATTATGATGTACAAATACATATCAAACGATGCCCTTATAGTTAGCTCTTTGAGGTCAGGAATTGTGTCAACTAACTCCGCTGTACTCTCCCAAGTACTTAATATAGTGATCTGTAATCAATCAACCAGTGGTATTTTTGGAATGCTTATTGTGTGCAGAGCTCAGAAGTATACATTTGGGAGAGTATCCTTTGCCGCCCACCTCCTCACCATCCCTCGGTCTCACCTATCCAGCCGTCGACCCTTGGGCCACGTCCTCCCGCGGTCCTGGAATGCCCTCCCTCCTCACCTCTGCCAAACTCATTCTCTTCCCCTCTTCAGAACCCTACTTAAAACTCACCTCCTCCAAGAGGCCTTCCCAGACTGAGCTCCCCTTCTCCCTCTACTCCCTCTACCACCCCCCTTCACCTCTCCGCAGCTTAACCCTCTTTTCCCCCCATTTCCCTCTGCTCCTCCCCCTCTCCCTTCCCATCCCCTCAGCACTGTACTCGTCTGCTCAACTGTATATATTTTCATTACCCTATTTATTTTGTTAATGAAATGTACATCGCCTTGATTCTATTTAGTTGCCATTGTTTTTACGAGATATTCTTCCCCTTGACTCTATTTATTGCCATTGTTCTTGTCTGTCTGTCTCCCCCCGATTAGACTGTAAGCCCATCAAATGGCAGGGACTGTCTCTCTCTGTTGCCCACTTGTTCATTCCAAGCGCTTAGTACAGTGCTCTGCACATAGTAAGTGCTCAATAAATACTATTGAATGAATGAATGAATACATTAGAATTGTTAGACAAGATCCTTTCCTTTAGGAGTTTAAAATTTAATTCAATAAATACCATTGAGAGATGATGAATGAAAGGAATGTTTTGGATTTTGAGTTACTCCACTCATCAACTAACTTCAGTTAAAGCTGTCATTTTTTTTTCACTTTAAATTAACACACATGCATTGGAGTTATAATCCTGGCTCTTTCACTAACCGGCTGTATGACCTTGGGCAAATCAATGTCTCTCACCCCGGATCTAGACAGTAAGTTTGTTATAGGCAAGAAATATCTCTATTTATTAATGTATCGTACTCTCTCAAACACTTAGTACACCACTCTGCACACGTTAAGCACTCAATAAATGCAACTTAATTAATTAATTAATATATCTTTGCCTCAGTTCCCTCATCTGCAAAATGGGGATTGACTACCTCTTCTCCCTCCTACTTAGACTGAGAGACCCATGTGGGACATGATTATCTTGTGTCTACCCCACTACTTAGCACAGTGCTTGGCACGTAGTAAGTGCTTAACGCATACCACACTACTTATAATTTTGTTTTTTTTTATGGCATTTGTTAAGTGCTTATTATGTGCCAAACACTGTACTAAGTGCTAGGGTAAGATACAAGTTAATCAGGTTGGATACAGTCTATGTGTCACATGGAGCACACAGTCTTCATCCCATTTTACAGATGAAATAACTGAGGCACAGAGAAATTGTGACTTGCATAAGATCACAGAACCGATAAGCTTTGGAGCCACTATTAGACACCAGGTCCTTTTGACTTGAAGGCCCATTCATCATCATCATCATCATCATCATGGTATTTGTTAAGCACTTACTATGTGCCAAAAACTGTTCTAAGCGCTGGGGGAGATACAGGATAATCAGGTTGTCTGACGTGGGGCTCACGGTCTTAATCCCCATTTTACAGATGAGGTAACAAGCAAAATATGTGGGTTTTTTTCTTTCTTTAATTTGAATTACAGAAGCTATTCAAATATTTCTGAGATTAAGATTGGGAAGGCAGACTGATTAATGTTTTTGTCCTGGATATGGCAAGGTTTTAAATTCTTAAAATTTTCATGTGGTACGTGTTCTGAGAAAGCATTTTCCAAAGAAAAGTACTGTGACAAAATATTCTCCAGTTGATTGAAAATATTTATTTGTTCACCTTTAAATTTAGCAATTTATTCAGGTTACTATAAGGACATCGCCTGATCTGTAGTCATATACTATAATAGCTCTCTGACATTTGAGTATTGCATTTGGTATTTTAAGGTTGCATTATCATATTTTATTCATTTTATTCCCCTAATTTTTTTTACCTAAGGAAACAGACACAAATGTGTACATTAACTCGTTGTTACAGTGACATTGAGTTACTACACTGAGTTTGAATCAAAATAATATTATACCTGTGTGTCCAGCCAAAGTAGATGAAGTATTTTTATTTGAACTTTGTCATTGTAATTCCTTCCCACTGTACTTCCAGGTTATTTGTTGAGTTTTAATTATTTGTTTATTAATTTATTCCCTTCGGAGCCATGGGGAGAGAAGGAAAGAGCCCTAGCTACATACTGTTTAATAAGTAAAAGTTTTTCGGTATCTTTCTGGCCGATATTTTATGAAAAAAATGTGTAGAATCTTAAATTTCCAGCGATTTTCTTTTCAAGCACACTCTTCTTTCAAAGAGCATAATTAACAATAGCATTATGTCTCCTTGGCATTTACCTCGTAGGTCTTCATGTGCCAAAACACCCTGTTGAATTTGCTGCTACAGATTTGGACCATTTTAGCAAGAAACAGAATAATCTAAAAAAGGACCCAGAATTGATGTCTTCTCTATTTGCAACATCTTTCTCTTGCAGACGTTAAAGTGCAGTGGACATAAAAATCTCATTAGTTCTTCCAAAACTGGCAGTACACTGTGATCTCCCCTAAAGAAAGGGAGTCTTTATAGGTCATGACTAGCGCTACAAAGTGAATGCTATTGGAGCCACGAGGTAATGTAAAAGTAAAAATCTTAGGTCTACTCACCGTCAGTTTAAACCAATAAAACAAAATAATTTATTTGTCTGTCCTTTACAAATAATTTTGAAGCTATAATATGTAGAAGTCTTTACCAAAAAAAACATAGGCTCTCCAAAGATTTGAAAATAATGATAATAATAACAGTTTTTGTTAAGCGCTTACTATGTGCCAAACACTGTTCTAAGTGCTGGGGTAGAAACAAGGTAATCAGGTTGTCCCATGCGGGGCTCACAGCCTCAACCCCCATTTTTATAATAATAATAATGTTGGTATTTGTTAAGCACTTACTATGTGCCGAGCACTGTTCTAAGTGCCGAGGTAGATTTATAGGGTGATCAGATTGTCCCACATGAGGCTCACCATCTTTATCCCCATTTTACAGATGAGGTAACTGAGGCACAGAGAAGTTAAGTGACTTGCCCACAGTCACACAGCTGACAAGTGGCAGATCCAGGATTCGAACCCATGGCCTCTGACTCCCAAACCCGTGCTCTTTCCACTGAGCCATGCTGTTTCCTATACATAGTTTTATGTAACTAAGGCACAGAGAAGTTAAATGACTTGCCCAGTCATTATGCAATAATGCTCCTCCTTCTGTAGAACTGTGACGGCTATGATAGAGAAAAAAGCATCATTCTTGAACCTTCCATTTCTGAATTATCTTTTACTTGTACCTTTTTCCCCAGTTACCACAGCATCTTCACTTGCCTTCAAATACTGCATGTTACCCTATTACCATTCCTGAGCAGCATCTTTTAGAACCATGGAATGGGAAAGTCCATAATTTCCTGGCTACTTTCTGGCTTCATTCACATGTGGTACTTTCACCTGCCCATCTTCTGCCAATCACACTCTATACAGATGGTTTGGGGTATGTTACTTCTACCAAAGCTGATGGTTGGATCTAATCACACCAGCAGATTTGACTTGAACATTAGAATGCCATTCTGCTACCTCCATAATCCTCAAGTGGTTATAAAAGATTCTTTCTCTGATTAATATCTTTTTAGGAAGATGTAAATTAGGGTACTTAAAGATTATATGCCTTCATCAGACATAAGAATTTATAAAATGTGATACATAATTCATGAGCCCTTATTTTTCACACATCTGTGGTTTAGAGAGTTAATAGCTGTATCTTTTTTAAAAAGAGACATTGCAATGAATGAAAATGCACTGACTAGTAGTGCCCTATACAATCATGAAGCAGTGATTATTTTAGATGTACCCAATATTGATTCCTTAGCATTTTGGTCCCAGGTAATAATGAGATAATCTATTTATCTGGGTAGCTTGTATAAAAGTCTTGAAAAGCTATCTTCTATTTGACTTCACATCACCATCTAAAAACTCAGACATATATTCAGGCAGTATATATATAATGGCATGTTTGTAAGCCCCATGTGGGACAGGAAATGTGGTTCAACTTTCATTCAATAGTATTTATTGAGCGCTTACTATGTGCAGAGCACTGTACTAAGCGCTTGGGATGAACAAGTCGGCAACAGATAGAGACAGTCCCTGCCGTTTGACGGGCTTACAGTCTAATCGGGGGAGATTGTATATATTGTATTTATCTCAGCACTTAGTATAGTGCTTGGGACATAGTAAGTGCTTAAAAAATACCACAATTATCATTTTCATGAAAATTGAACAGAAGTGAAATAGGAAGAGTAATTAAATAATAATACTAATAATGATGTTATTTGTTACATGCTTACTATGTGCCAAGCACTGTACTAAGTGCTGGAGTAGATAGAAGATAATCTGATCGCATATGGGGTGAACAGTCTAAGAAGGAGAGAGGAGAGGTTTTGAATGCCTATTTTCAAGTGAGGGAACTGAGGCACAGAGAAGTTAAGTAACTTGTCGAAGGTCATATGGTAGTAGTGGCAGAGTTGGAATTAAAACCCTGATCCCCTAACTTCCATGCTGCTTCTCAGGTGAAATGCACACATTTATTTCATGATACACATGAGGGCTGATGTGATTTCTTTTAGATGCTGGCTACGTTATCAAGACCTTATCATTTTGACTGGTTTAAATTAGAGTTAAGACAGAATAGAAGATTCAGGTAATAGCATTCCCATAAACTGAAAGTTTATGCCTTTTATAAATCTATTCCTTATATCCTTTGAAATTAGAACTGAATAACTTTATCAGAAAACAATACTTTTGCCCAATTTAAAGGAATAATATGAAGGAAAATAGGTGTACACTTTAAAGTATAAAGTAAATTAGTGGAAACAAGTGTCACTAATTAGTGGATTTAAATCCCAAAGCCTTTTTAAAAAGACGAACAGGGTAGATAGGCAAAGGGCAATCTATCTTAATAATAATAATAATGTTGGTATTTGTTAAGCGCTTACTATGTGCAGAGCACTGTTCTAAGTGCTGGGGTAGACACAGGGGAATCAGGTTGTCCCACGTGGGGCTCATAGTCTTCATCCCCATTTTACAAATGAGGTAACTGAGGCCCAGAGAAGTTGTGACTTGCCCATAGTCACACAGCTGACAAGTGGCAGAGCTGGGATTCGAACTCATGACCTCTGACTCCAAAGCCCAGGCTCTTTCCACTGAGCCACGCTGCTCCTCAATGCTAAATGATAAAACATTTTTGTCTTTGAGTCTATATTCCAGAGCAGCACCTCAGAATAATAATGTAATTTTTGTTCACCATCACTTCAGCCCCATATGGCAACTGAAGTAGGAAAATAATAAGGTAAACACCAATCCTAATTTATTAACAGAGTCTTAGCATATGTTACCTTAGCTTGCCAGGAGAAGCAGGATGGCCTAATGGAAAGAGCATGGGCCTGGGAGTCAGAGGTTCTAGTTGGAATCTTCTAGTTGGAATCCATAGGAATCCAGTTATATAGAAATTCATCTTATTTTTCTGAATAACACAATGTAAGAAAGAGCACAGACCCAAGAGTGGCAGCTGAGATGTTCAGATATAAGAGCAGCAGCTAAAGGCAGAAGTCTGAAACTATTACAAATGGGGTGACTTTTTTTTGAACCAAGAGATACCATCTTTCAGTGGGAAATGCTAAAACTTAGATGACTTCCCCACTACCCAATCAAACAGTTAATGATATTTAGACTGTAATTTTATTATGGGCAGGGAACGTGTGTGCCAATTCTCTTGTATTACACTCTCCCGAGCACTTAGAACACTGCTCGGCACATAGTAGGTGCTTAGTGAATATCATTGATTGATTTAGTGGGCAGCCAGTAAGAGCACCAAACTATGCTAAGCACTGGGGGAAGCAAACCAAAAGCAAAACACAGGTTCCATACCCACAAGAAGCTTGCAGTCTAATGGAGGAGACAGACATACAGAGTATTTACTAATAATTGAAGCAGTAAGAACAAATAATGTTGGTATTTGTTAAGTGCTTACTATGTGCCAAGCACTGTTCTAAGCGCTGGGGTAGACACAGGGGAATCAGGTCGTCCCACGTGGGGCTCACAGTCTTAATCCCCATTTTACAGATGAGGTAACTGAGGCACAGAGAAGTTAAGTGACTTGCCCAAAGTCACACAGCTGACAAGTGACCGAGCCGGGATTCGAACCCATGAACTCTGACTCCAAAGCCCGTGCTCTTTCCACTGAGCCACGCTGCTTCTCTAGTCACGCTGCTTCTCTAGATCAGATAGGTAGTAGAACTAATATTTCAGAGTGAAATATCACAGTAAATAATTGAACATACAATTGTATTCGCAGGCATATCCCAGCTCTAAATACTTCATAATGCCTAAGATCTGGAGTTATTGTCAAGCACTATTTGCTGACATAACCCAGGATTGTAAAGTGCCATTCACAATGTTGCATCCAGTCGCTGTCAGAAAATCAATTGTCACTGCTTCCTCCTCTGGCACCATACTATTCCTACTCTCTCTTGTTCCCATTAATTTTCCTTTCATTCAGCTCCTCTTTCATCTAGGTCCTACCATGCTTCACCGCCAGTATTTTTTTTTTAAATCAGAGATACCCAGTGCCCTGCTCAGGGCAAGCTGCCAGGAGGAGAGGCACAGTTATAACACGTGCCTTCGAGTCTGCCCATATGTATATGAATACTTTTCTCTTTCTACCGCCCACCCCGCACGCTCCGCTCCTCTGCCACCCACCTCCTCACCGTCCCTCAGTCTCCCCTTTCCCGCCGTCGACCCCTTGGCCACGTCCTCCCGCGGTCCTGGAACGCCCTCCCTCCTCACCTCCGCCAAACTGATTCTCTTCCCCTCTTCAAAACCCTACTTAAAACTCACCTCCTCCAAGAGGCCTTCCCAGACTGAGCTCCTCTTCTCCCTCTACTCCCTCTACCACCCCCCCTTCACCTCTCTGCAGCTTAACCCTCTTTTCCTCCCATTTCCCTCTGCTCCTCCCCCTCTCCCTTCCCATCCCCTCAGCACTGTACTCGTCCATTCAACTGTATATATTTTCATTACCCTATTCATTTTGTTAATGAAATGTACATCGCCTTGATTCTATTTAGTTGCCATTGTTTTTACGAGATGTTCTTCCCCTTGACTCTATTTATTGCCATCGTTCTTCTCTGTCCGTCTCCCCCGATTAGACTGTAAGGCCGTCAAACGGCTGGGACTGTCTCTATCTGTTGCCAACTTGTTCATTCCACGCGCTTAGTACAGTGCTCTGCACATAGTAAGCGCTCAATAAATACTATTGAATTGAATTGAATGAATACTGTAGTATTCAAGCACTGCCCTAAGAATAAGGGTAGATTCAAGGTAATCAGAAGGGACATAATCTCTGTCCCAAATGGGGCTCACAGTCAAGTAGCAGGGAGAACAAGTTTTGAACACACATATTACGTTGAGGAAACTGAAGCACAAAGAAATTAAGTTACTTGCCCAAGGTCACACAGCAGACAAGTGGCGGAGAGGGGATTAAAACCCAGGGCTTCTGGCTCCCAGGCCCATATGCTTCATCCACTAGGCCATGCTCCTTCCTTAAAGTCCTTCCCAGCTTCTGCCTCTGGTGTGACTTCAGCAGAATGGCCAGCAAATCAACATCTAAACAGAGGATGTGGTTAAACCAGGTGCTGATAATAATTTTCCACTGCAAACAAAAGGAAAGAACCTCCGTGGGGGAGAGCTGCAAGGGAGGGAGTAGACTGGGACAGAACAGGTATATACCCCATTACTCCTTTTCTCTGTAATTTATTCAAGTGTCTGTCTCCTTCACTGAACTATTTTACACTCTTTCAAGGACTCAGTACAGTGTTCTGAACCGAGTAGGAATCATTAAATCAATGGTGGTTTTAAGCATTTTACTGTGTGCAGAACACTGTACTAAGTACTTTGGAGAGTAATAATAATAATAATGGTATTTGCTAAACCCTTACTATGTGTATTGTACTAAGCACTGCAGTGGATACAAGCAAATCATGTTGGACACAATCCCCTTCTCATATTGGACTCAGTCTCAGTCCCCATTCTACAAATGAGGTTAATGAGACCCAAAGAAATGAAGTGACTTTCCCAAGGTTACACAAGAGACAAGCAGAGGATTAGGGATTAGAACCCATGACTTTCCGACTCTGAGGCCTGTGCTCTATTCCTTATGCCATGCTGCTTCAATACACTGTAATGAGTACAGTACAATTATATACATTCATATCACACAAAATTATATAGAATTCTATACAATTATACAGTGATATACATTTGTATTGAGTATAATACAACAGAGTTGGTAGATATGTTCTTTAACCCCAAGGAACTAACAGTCTGCTGTTGCTGCTGCTAGTGATAATGTTGGGACAATATACTAGAAGTCTTAGGGACCAGACAAGCCTGTCCATGGCAGGAAGGAGGGATGATGCCATGTACTGAGATAATGGAGCTTCCAGGCCAGGAGAAGTGGCAGAGCCGGCATTAGATCCCTGGTCCTTGGGCTCCCAGACCATGCTTTATCCACTAGACCAAGCAGTTTCATTATAGTGTCCTCTCCCCAGTGTTTGGAATAGTGCTCTGTAACACACACACACTCAGTAAATAAATACTTCAGGCTGATTGATGGGTGCTGTCCTGTTGTCATAGTGTTTTTTTTGTTTGTTTGTTTATTGTATTTAAGTGCTTATTCTGTGCCAGGAGCTGTATTAAGCACTGGGGTAGATACAAGCTAATCAGGTTGGACACAGTCCATGTCTTCATCTCCATTTTATAGATGAGCTAGCTGAGGCACAGCAAAGTTAAATTATTTGTCCCAGGTCACATAGCAGATAAATGGTAGCACAGATCTGGGAGTCATAAGTTCATGAGTTCTTATCCCAGCTCCATCACTTGTCTGCTCTGAGGCCTTGGGCAAGTCACTTAACATCTCTGTGCCTCAGTTACCTCATCTGTAAAATGGGGACTGAAACTGTGAGTCCTCTGCAGGACAGATTTGCAACCTGATTTGCTTGTATTCACCCTTGTTCTTAGTATTGTGCTGACACACAGTATGGACTTAACAAATGCCATAAGAATAATAATAATTATTAATTATTATTATTATTATTCAATCATATTTATTGAGTGCTGTGTGCAAAGCACTGTACTAAGGACTTGGGAGAGTACAGTATAGTAATGAACAGACACATTCCCTGCCCACAGCGAGTTCACAGTCTAGAGGGGGGGACATACATTAATACACATAAATAAATTACAATTACAATAAATCACATTTAAATTACAGATTAAAATCCAGGTCCTCTGACTCCCAGGCCCGTGCTCTTTCCACTATCTAGTCTGCTTGCATGACTCATCCATGTAGAGTTGGAAGTTTAATCAATCAATGAAATATATTATTTAGCACTTACTGTGTGCAGAGCATTTATAGTAAGCTCTTGGGGGAGAACAATAAAACAGAGTTGGTAGACATGTTACCTAACTGGTTAAATGTGGGACACCACTGTAATGGGAAAAGAGGTGGAAAAGGAGTCAGCAAATGAAACTGAAAATGAAAATAGTAATGGTGAGAAGGAGAGTCAGGTGAGTAATACATTTTTGGCAAAATAAAAAATCTAATGGTGTTCTGAGGAGTACGGGTAGGATGGTATTGTCCTAGGCAGCCAAGAGTTTCAAGGAAGATTAGTACAGAGTATAGGCTGTTGGGGCTATGAAGAAGTCATTGGGGCTTTGGAGCGTGCTGTCTGGTTCTAGTCCAGCTCTGGCTATTGCCTGCTAAGTGATGTTGGCCAAGTCATTTCACTTCTCTGTGCCTCACTTCCCCAAATATCAATGGGAATTTAATTCAATCCTGCTCTGCATTTTAGATTGTAAACCTCATTTGGGACAGGGATTATGTGTCTCACTTGATAATCTTGTTTCTACCTCAGCACTTCATTCATACATTCCTATTTATGGAGTGCTTACTGTTTCCAAAGCACTGTACTAAGCTCTTAAGAGAGTTCAGTATAACAACAAACAGATGCATTCCCTGTCTGCAACCAACTTACAGTCTAGAGGACTTAGTTCAGTGCTGGGCACATAGTAAGCACTTAAAAATTATTATCATCATTACTATGATGATCATGTTTACTAACTGCACTATGCACAGAATAAGCACTCATTAAATATCATTCATTTAACTGATGGGGAGGAAAATAGGGCAAAAACCTGAAGGAAAAGTGGAAAGCAGAGAAGCCTTTTTCAGTGTAGGGGATGGTTGAGCATGTCTGAGGGCAGGCCAGAGGGAAAGAAGTTGGTGATGTCATCCCATGTTAGGAAATCAATCTGTCAGTGGTATTTTCATTCAGTCGTACTTATTGAGCTCTTAGAGTGTGCCAAACACTGTAGTAAGTGCTTGGGAGAATATAACACAACAATAAAAAGACACATTCCCTGCTCACAGTGAGTTTACAGTTTGGGGGGGGGAACAGACATCAATATAAGTAAATAAATTAAATATATGCACTTGATTGAGTAGTGTAGTGCCCTATGTTAAGCACCTGGGAAAGTACAATAGATACCTTGGTAGAAATGATAAGGCAGGGATGGCAGTCCTCAGGGCTTGAGGGAGGGAGTTAAAACTTAGAAAGAGTCACTGGGGCTAAGGGTGTGTAAGTTAAATAGGTAGCAATAAAAGTTGCCAAGCCAAACACAGAGCTAAATTCTACTAAAATAGAGTGAATTTAGAGTGGCAGGAGAGGAGGAGGAAGCAGGCTTGGGGATGATTCAGGGCTGGTGGGTGGTAGTGAGAACCTTGGTCAGTGTGTCAAAAGAATTGTGTTTGGAGAGGGCAGGATTGAGGTCATGAACTTTAGCATGGAGTTAACCAAGGGTAAGATTTTCCAAACATAGAGAGACAACCTTTGAAAGTGGTTTATATTGATAACCATAGGTCAGATAAATGTCAGGAAAAAAAATGGTAAAGCAGTAGATTCTTAATGGAACAAATAAATATGGCTGAGGTTCTACAGACTAAGTTGAATGGTTTTATTTTGTATACCAAGAGATTTTTGCATGGGGCATGATTACTGATTGGCCCAGGAGTCTGCCTGATTGATAGGTGCTGATGGAAAACAATGATAATTTAATAAGGCAGTTAACAAGGGTGTTAAGTTCTATCACAAATTGGGTCCTTTTGATTAATTAACTTTTGACCCATATACCCATATTGTAACGATTTGCAATTTAGATAGCCACAGAACTTTGTTTAACATTGCCTTTTTGGTTGCACAGTAAGGAAATGGGACCTGAGTGGGTGACCTTTTCAGTTTGTCGGGCAGGCAGGTGTTTGACATCAGAGGTTCAGAGGTGGGTTCTCAGGAAGAAAGAATGATCTATGATAAATATAGTAGAGCTAGACTCTCCTCTTATCTGCTCAGAAAAATCCCTGCTACTCTTCACTTGGCACAAACATTTTACTGCAAAAATCCCGTTAAAAATGTGTCTAACCCTTGAGTTCAGCTACTACATATAAAAATAAGTTCTCAAGCTTTCATTAAAATCGTGTTTAATTTAGTTTTACACACATTTGATTCTCAGCTACACCACTGGGAAAAAGAGGAAGGGCACCGCTCCTCCTCCCTATTTCTGTAGAGTGCACCATCCAGTGTCTCCAAAATGTCTCAGCAAAGACAAATTTCTCATGTAGAAAATTGATCAGATAAAATATCTTGTGAGATCCTGTCCAATTTGTGTCTATCTCCTGCAGTGTGCATGCAGGGAAAATATAGTTTTCCATCTCTTGGGCAGATTTATTTTCATCACCAATCAGTAGTTGATGCAATCTTTGACACTTACCTTCCCCTTCATATGTGACACATCATCACTTTAACCACCCTCAAAGCCTGATTACAATCTCATCCCCCTCCAAGAGGCTTTCCCTAACTAAGCCCTAGTTTTCTCTTCACCCTCTCCATTCTATATCACCCTTGCACTTGCATTTGTGGTGAAGGTGGAGAGGGAGGGAACCTCAGCCCCAAACCACTCATGTGCATATCTATAATTTATTTTAATGGCTGTATCCCCATCTAGACTGTAAGCTCCTCATGGACAGGAAATGTTTACCAACTCTGTTATACCATACTCTCCCAAGCACTTAGTACAGTGCTTTGCAAACAGTATAGTGCTCAATAAATACAAATGATTGATAACTAACTTTCTGATAACTAACTAAAGATGTACTATTTACCAAACAATACATTAACTGTCAGTTACCTAATTATTTCAGCTCCAGAAAGACTATTGATTGAAGAATCATTCCCCTAGAATCTTCAGGTTTATTTTTAGAATAAGACAGAACTGTAGGATTAAATAGGATGATATGTGAATTGGCTCTATGGCAGTTTCTCAATTAGATATCTTGTTATCAAAGATAGCCTGATCACATTCAATTTGCATAAAATATGCATGCCTGTAAAGCAGAAACAGAAAAGGAATATCTTTGAGATCCTATATAAATATCTTACAATTAGACATCAAATGAACAACAAATATGTCTGCACACAGAGAACTTGCCAACTGCTGTAAGATGACATTTGAGCTCCAACTGGAAGTTATTCTCCCAAGCTCATTAAAAATACGCTGTTGAGAAATTGATTTGGATTTAAATGCCAATAAGCTAGGAAAATTGAAAATCACTACTGTCTCTCCATGGTACAGTGCTCTGCATACAGTAAGCGCTCAATAAATACAATTGAATGAATAAGAGGTGACTAGTGAAAGTAATTGTTGCCTCTTCAGTCCTTTCTCTTTACAGGTACTGCAAGTTACAGGACCCAGCAAAAACTCAGAAATAGGAGTGATTATTACAGGATTCAATACATAGTCAAAGTTAAAAAGTAAACATTTTCTGAAAGTATGTTATCAAGCTATAAGTGATATTTATGGAGTGTTCAGCTGTATGCAGAGTAATGTACTAAGTACTTATGAAGCAAAAGAGAAGGTCCTAGTCCCATAATAAGTATTTAATAGATACTATAACTAGTATTACTAGGACTTCTATTATTACTACTACTGTTATGACAGGTACTACTGCCCTCATCAACCCTGTAAATCTAATGGGGGAAGCAGACAGCACATATTTTGTATAAACAGCTGGAGCAGGAAGATTAATTGTGTTTTGCAAAGTTTAAGGGCCATACTTGTAAACTGACTGGTTTGCCTAATAAAACCAAACATATGTAGTGTGGAGGAAGCAGTTGGTGCTCTTAGAAGAATCTCGAAACGCGTTACAAACAGTCCTTGCAGACACAAGCATGTATGGTTGGAATTTTTATATCCTGCATTATGTGTTTGATAGGTTATGAAGGCTCTAGGAAGTGAAATTGCAACATCATTACGCAAATGCTTATTTTGATTTTCAGGACCATTCAACCCAGCAAACTCTGCCTAATGAAAGTAACTACTTCACATTTCTATAAAGAGACATAGGACCATTCCCCAGGTGCTGGAAATGTGGCCACCTCTGACAAGGAAGCTGAAAACTCTTCTATCCAAGTTTCATTTCATAGATATTTCTAAAAAAGATACTGACTGACTTTCCCAAAGGGGGCTGAAGGGATAAGCAGGAATAATGCAGTTTATTAATTTGAAATCAGGCTAATACACAGGGTAAGACATGGACACTAGTGAAAGTTACCAAGAGCCCTTTTAGAACAATAGACTGTAAGCTCCTTTAGACTGTAAACTCACTTTGAGACGGTAACATGTCTACCTACTGTTGTATTATCATCTTCCAAGTGCTTAGTACAGTACTTTGCACATTGCAAGTGCTCAATGAATACAGCTAAGTGTTCAGAGCTGCTGGATTACCATTTCATTAATAAAGAGGGCTTTAGCATTTCTGATACCAAACCTTTTGTGTTTTTCCAGAAACAGAAAATATAGAGAGCAATCACTTTTCTAATGTAAATTTTTTTTCTTGTTTTGTCTTCTCTTTCGAAGTGAAATCTTAAGGTGTTGAAAACATATTATAACGTAAAAATAGACAAACCACAGGGTGCATCTGTAACCTCATCACCAAAGAGTATATGTATATATCAATCTTATGAAAATTAGACTTGAAAGCAGTGAAACTTTGATCTGATAATTTTACATTGCAAAAATAAATATCCCCAATTTTAAGGGCAAGAGCATTGAGCTATTTGGGATTTAGTTGCCTAATTTAGTTTAATAGTGATTCTTGGGTATTTAGAAACTGTTACAACATTAATACAGTCACTCATCCTATCCGCCTGGATTAATGCATCAGCCTACTTGATGACCACCCAGCCACCTCTCTCTCCCCACTCTGGTCCATACTTTACTCTGTTGCCTGGATCATTTTTCTTCAAAAGCGTTCAGGACATCACCCCTCTCCTCAAAAAACTCCATTGGTTGCCTATCTACCTCTATATCAAACAAAAATTTATCACCATTGACTCTCCTACCTCACCTCGTTACTGTTCTATTACAATCCAGCCTGCACACTTCATTCCTCTAATGCCAACAATCGCATTATACCTCCATTTCGTCTATCTCGATGCTGACCTCTCTTTCACATCCTGCCTCTGGCCTGGAATTCCTCCCCTCCTCAAATCTGGTAAACAATTACTATCCCCGGCTTCAAAGCTTTATTGAAGGCTCATCTCCTCCAGGACTCCTTCCCTAAGCCCCTCTTTCCTCTTCTCCCACTCCCATCTGCATCCCCCTGACTTGCTTCCTTTGTTTTTCTCCCCTACCAGCCCCACAGCACTTTTGTACATATCTGCAATTTATTTATATGAATGTCTGTCTCCCCCCTTCTAGGCTGTAAGCTCGTTATGGGCAGGGAATGTGTCTGTTTATTGTTGTAGTACTCTCCCAAGTGCTTAGTAAAGTGCTCTGCACAGACTAAGCACTCTGTACTAAGTAAGCTTAGTATTATTGAACGAATGAATGAACTTACAACACTTTCATGACACACAGCTGAACTTCGAAGGCCTTTAGAGTATGAAAAGAATCTTGCCCAGTGAACAGTAAGTAATATCAGAAGTCCCGAGGGAAACAAATTTGGTGATAATGCTATTTCACTATTTTGAAAGAAACAAGGTCCTCAGATGAAGGAAGAAATGAAAAGAAGGTAGAAGTATCCTACCCAACTAAGATAACAACTCCATATGTATAGAAAAAATAACCCCTTCTATTGTATAATTAAATAATTAATTAAATTAGCCTCATAACTATCATGGAAGCGCTTTTCTATTTGACGTGCTCCAGTAAAATCACAACCTGACAATATAGGAGAGTACAGTGGAACATTTTTAAAGCTTTTTTTTTTTTTGCTGAAACTGGTTTCCAGATAAGCCTTGAACTCCACACAATCTAGAGCACAACCTTCATTCCTGAATTATAAACTGTTAGTTTATAAAAATGCCAGATACAGTTTAATTTTAAGACAGTAGTGTACGCAACGAAATACTTATTAAATCAATCATATGTTATGTTTTAATGAAGAACCAAATCCATGAGGGTGTTGTATTAAGAAGAATTCACTGGGAGGATAGGAATTAGGACAGAAAGGGAGGTATAATTCCATTCTTTTTAATTATTTTCTTGAAAGTGAGAGTGGATGTTTGGAAGCTCAATAGTATTATTATTATTATTATATCAAATATTGTGTGCCTAGCACTGTACTAAATACTGGAGTAGCTATGAGGAAATCAGACACAGTCTCTGTCCCAATGGGGCTCAAGTCTAAGCAGGGGATTAACAGCTATTTTACAGATGAGGAAGCAAAGGCATAGAGAAGTTGAGTGACTGCTCCAAAGCCACACAGCAAGGATGTCATAGAGCAGGATTTGGACCCCAGGTCCCTTGACTTTAGGGCCCACACTCTTTTCTCCAGGCCACACTGCTTCTCTCCCTATAGGTTCTCATCCCCTATTCTAACACAAGAATGTCCTTTCATCATGATGTATATCCTCTCATACTTTTCACTGATACGATTTTCGAGATTACTACTATTGCAAAGATTTCTACTGTTGTGATTAGCAATAATTTCAACTGCCACCCTTCTAGGACTCAGACCCCTTGTTTGATACTTTGAAAGAGTTTTAATAACTCCAATTCCTATCATCAACAGTAACTACATTACTTTCATTAGGGTGGATATGAACTTTCCAAAATAAACATGTTAACTAAGTCATTTGACACAGTAGACTAAGTAAAGAAGTATAAAGTGTTTATCTCTCATATTTGTGGATGATGGCTAGTGAAATTTCATCCTTTTGGGTGAGCATGTCTGAAGAGAGGCTATTTCTAAGGAAATATATCTGAAAAATAATAGGGTACCTTTTCTATCCCAATTTCTTGTAAAATTGGGATGAAAAGTGTATTCTTTGATAGGGATGCTCAGAAAAAAGGGCATTGGCTAAAGATACTGCTGCCTTTCTAGTGACCCTAATAATAATAATAATGTTTGCTAAGTACTTACTATGTGTCAAACACTGTACTTAGCACCAGAGTAGGTAGAATATAATTAGGTCCCACATGGGGCTCACAGTCTGAGTAGGAGAGAAGGCAGGTATTGAATCTCCATGTTGCAGATGAGGGAATTAAGGCACACAGAGCAGTGACTTTCCCAACGTGACACAGCAGGTACATGGTAGAGAACTCCGGTCCTCTGATTCCCAGGACCATGTTTTTTCCACCTAGGCCATGCTGATTGTATTGAGAGCTATTGTGTTTCATGCACGTAAGACTAACTTAATATTAGGAAGAAGGATTTGTAGATATTTCAGTGTCAGGAGTACACATATTTAATTTGCTTTTCCTATACCTGTGATGGGTTGCACTGAGTCATTCACACTCTCTTGTCCAATTCCCATATGGAACAGCTTACATTGTGAAATGTTGGCAGGGATAGCAAGGTTCAGTCTGTGGCCATGAAGCATAAAATTTCCATTAGATCTTCTCAGCAGCAGATATTTGCTGTGCCTTTACTGACTGAATAAGCTATTGTTGAGCCTGGCACAATTGCTGGTTGTTGAAAATGTGGAAAATCTATTGTGAGTCAATATTTAACAAAATTGGTGATAGTGTTCATTCAGTAGGGACCAATAATGAAGGGGTGATAATGTAAGGTTCTTGTGGGCAGGGATAAAAACATATTTATTAGAATACCATCCTAAAATAAAATTTAAGTTATTTCACAGGCTTTGCTTATGCCTTGCTTTCAATAATCTTTACTTGTGTCCTATTTTTCCAAATCTCTACCATTTTCTGAAACCAAATGCTTCTTCCTACCTCACTAATTTTTTTTTTAAATCTAGTCACTCAGTGGCGGGGGTCCTTATACTACACATGAATTAACTAGACTCTTCAAATCTGGAATATTTCACTCTTGTCTTTGTTTTCAGTTTGTTACATTGTCACAACTACATGCTCTACTAAGCAACTTTTATTATATTATGTGCCTTTGGGTGTAACAAAATGTGACAGCTGGTATAAAATATAAATTCATATGTAGTTCTTTTGACAGCTATGTGGTATTATCTGTTTCTTGTCTTTAAGATAACAGCAGAGGGATTCTGGAAAGATACCCAGCATATGGTTTTATTATGTTCCTTCCCAAATTAAAGAATGCATTTCCTTTGAGATTTATATCACCAGAAAACATAGATGTCTCAAGTAATTTCTCCTTCTCTACACACTTATCTCTCTAGGTGCTTTTACTGTCATATCATTTTACAATTTCTCTGTTTTTTTCTTTATGAGCATCTAATGGTTAGAATGATCTTTTGGTGTTTTCCCAAGACTTTTTGACATTCTCTGTTTCATTGTTTATTTGCAAAAGAGAAGCAAATTGACTTACTTGATTACCATTTCCCCACATAGATGACAGCCTTTTGTATTGTTATCTTTATCTACACTGATTTCACATTAACCTAGCTGAGCCTAATTATAATACATATCCTAACAGTTAAAGGACTCTGCTCAACCAATATACTTTCTTTTGGACTTCTCTAGCATACTGAAAATGAGAGCTTAGTATTTGTGGAACCAATTATTACATTTTTAAATGGAATGTATCAATTTAAATATGCTTCAAAAAGGGATTCAAATTTGGGGTAAATAGGTGTTAGAAAAAACT
The DNA here is from genome assembly GCF_004115215.2 of Ornithorhynchus anatinus. Lineage (NCBI taxonomy): Eukaryota > Metazoa > Chordata > Mammalia > Monotremata > Ornithorhynchidae > Ornithorhynchus > Ornithorhynchus anatinus. The sequence continues at coordinate 75,543,107 of NC_041728.1, read as the reverse complement.
TAATCAAGAACATGGTAATCCACACATTAATCAGAGGAGGAAATCACCAGTGTCTCAGTGGTAGTCTCCACACTCTTTGACAGGAAACATAATTTAGAGATTTTAAGATGTATAAATGTTGAATGAAATGACCCTACAGGGGATCAGGAATATAACTAGTTTTACTTGAAATTACCGGCAAGTCTTGTCTCTTCCTGTGCTTCAGTTTGTTCACTTCTAAATTAATGTGATTGTACTTTCATAGGTGGAAGGTTAAGATTAATTAATGTCATCAAAAGTGATAGGGTCTTTGATTGAAAACTATTTTGGAAGTACAGAGTATTAATTGCTATATTATTATTCAATTGCAATGGCTATCCACAGTATTTCATTTTAAATTGCAAGATTAGAAAACATTTAATGAAACCCAGAGTTAAATCAGATTTTTAAAAAAATTCTTTTAAGCAGTGAGTTACAATTACAATTCAATTTTACTGAACTTTTCTACTTGTTCTGTATGGACATTGGAGCAGGCTATACTTGCTTGGTTAAAAGAGTTGAAATGATTTCATGCTAAGCAATTTTGCCTAGGTCATTGCAGAAATTCTCTGGCCTTGGAAAATGATGGGAAGAGAGATGATTAAGAAATCTACCTCTTCTCTATCTACTCTGTGTGCTCTGATCCCTGAGGCTGCTGCTTCCAAGCCCCAGTTCTCCTGGGAATACTGGAGAGACAGCCGTTTCTGGTGCAGCTAGCTGGCTAACCTTTCCTCACTTAGCCTAGGAGGCTTGTATTTTTTCTTGCTTCCTCCATGGTTACCTGTCTGGTCACCTCCTGGTCAAACCACACCCGGCCTCCATAGTTAAGGCAGGTATCACTCTATGAGAGATAGAGAGAGAAAGAAGCCCAGCAGTCCCAGATGCGTGGTGGAGGAGGGGCAAGCCAATCATGGATCCATGAGAAGGGCCTCACGGCAGTGGGGCAGTTAATAATGATGGTGTGTGTTAAGCGCTTACTGTGTGTCAGGCACTCTATTAAGCACTGGGGTGGATTCAAGCAAATCAGGTTGGACATAATCTCTGTCCCATGTGGGGTTCACAGGCTCAATCCCCATTTTAAAGATGAGGTAACTGAGGTAAAGAGAATTGAAGTGACTTACCCAGGATCACACAGCAGACAAGTGGCAGAGCTAGGCAGTCAGGATTAGAACCCATGACCTTCTGACCCCCATCCTGTGCTCTATCCATAGACCATATTACTTCTCCAGAAGTTCCAGAGTGTTGCAGGTATGGAGCTTCTGGGGCCCTGGGATCTGAGAACAGTTGTAGTAGGTCCCTGAGCAGGGAAGCAGCTTCTGAGAAGAGATCCAGTGGATAGATAGTTGGTCAACAGAAAGCGGTGAGAGGGAAGGTGACTGGGTCTAATGAAGACAGCTGGTTGATGTTTGGGGCAAGGAGGCAGGGTCAGGACCCATGCAGCTGGCCATTACTTCCCTTCCCCATCAAGACAGCACAAGGCCTCAGAAGAAGTTGTGTAAGTCCTACTTAAAAAGATATATGCTGGATGTTTTGGAGGGGGCCTGGAAAAACAGGTTTGGAGAGTCCATATTTCAAGAAACTCACTGGGAATAGTGGAGAAGGATGGATAAATAGAAGGGATCAAGTAGGAGAGATTTGCAGATTACTTTTTTTTAAAAAAGTGTGGTATTTGTTATGCTCTTACTATATGCCCGGCACTGTCCTGAGTGTTGGGCTAGATACAAGCTAATCAGGTTGGACACAGTCCGTGTCCCACATTGGGCTCATCAGTCTTAATCCCTATTTTACAGGTGGAGGTAACTGAGGCACAGAGAAGTTGAGTGACTTGCCCAAGGTCAAACAGCAGACAGGTAGAGGAGCTGGGATTAGAACCCAGGTCCTTCTGACTCACAGAACCATTCTCTATCTACTAGGCTATGCTGTAGGCTCGGTCATTGTGTCAGGTCTGGCTCTGAAATGGAACCTAATTACATACCACCCCACAAAATAAACTGTTTTTGACAAATCTGCAATTTCAAGGACCCTATCATGGACACATCTTGGCATATCCCTGTAGGGTCTTGTCGAGCTGTTTGCTTCTAAACAGTCTCTGGTTAGGGAATAGATTTCAGGTCCTGGGTAGGCTCACCTTATCCGTGGCTATCTTTCCTTTTGTATCCTTATCCCTCTTTATTCTTCTTTCTGTCTCTCCCTCTGCATGCCTATGTTATGCCCGTACATTATTTTTCACTAGTCACCCGATATTCTTTGCTGCTATATGTAGTGTTCTGATCTCATGATCAATCAGTCAGCAAACATCTACCATGAATTACAGTGAGCATCTTATCTCCAAAGCTAGTGTTTTGTTTCTTTTCTTAATGGTCTTTATAAAGTGCTTACTAAGTGTCAAGCACTGTTATAGGTGCTGGGTTATATACAAGCCGATTAGACCAGATACAGTACCTGTCCCACATGCTCAATCCAAGTATGAGGAAGAACAGGTATTGAATCCCTATTTTGCAAATGAGGAAACAGGCAAAGAGTTTTCAGCAAAGAACTCTAAACATAGAGTGTCTTCAACGTGATCAGTGGCAGGGAAAAGAAAAGGAATCTATCTGAGAGAGGATGTGGTTGTCTGTTCTCTCGTTTGCTTGCTGCTAAAATTAGGATAAAGAGCAAATGAAGTAAGGAACAGCATCAAAAGCTACCAAGGATCTTCTTCTAATGCAAGCTTAGCTTAGGATGTTCCCATGACTGGTCATGTCTTCTGAGAAAATAAAGCACATCCTCAAGTACTTTATGAATACCACGTGTAAACAGTTTTGTAGCACCCATGTGGAACCAAGAAGAGTTGTGACTTGCCCAAGGTTGCACAGCAGGCAAGTCGCCTAGAGAATTAGTATGGCCTAATGGATAGAGCATGGGTCTGTGTCAGGAGTACCTGCACTCTAATCCTGACTCCACCACCTGTCTGCTGTGTGACCTCGGGCAAATCACTTAACTTCTCTGTGCATCAGTTACCTCATCTGTAAAATTGGAAATAAGACTGTGAGTCTCATGTGGGACAGGGATTGTGCCCAATCTGATTAGCAAGTATCTACCCCAGAATTTAGTACAGTGCTGGGCACTGTGTAAGTGCTTAAGAAATACCATTATTTTTAAAAAGTAGCAGAGTTGGGATTAAACCCAAGCCCTCTGGCTCCCAGGCTCATGCCCTTTCCACCAGACCATGCTGCTTCTCTCATTTCCTGATTCCTCCTCATCTGTAGTGGAGCACATCTTAGATAACATGTTTATTACAGAACCATATTTGTTTTTCCTCTACTTAGACTCTTCTTGGTTCCACATGGGTGCTACAAAACTGTTTACATGGTATTCATAAAGTACTTGAGGATGTGCTTTATTTTCTCAGAAGACATGACCAGTCATGGGAACATCCTAAGCTAAGCTTGCATTAGAAGAAGATCCTTAGTAGCTTTTGATGCTGTTCCTGACTTCATTTGCTCTTTATCCTAATTTTAGCAGCATGCAAAAGAGAGAACAGACAACCACATCCTCTCTCAGATACATTCCCTTTCTTTTCCCTGCCACTGATCACGTTGAAGACACTATGTTTAGAACTCTTTGCTGAAAAATGATACATAATATAGATAAAAATTTAGACTTGAACTGACTGGGTAAATCATGTTGAAGTGATAGATGATGAGTAAAGAATGAGTTGAACTTGACACGTCAGTGTAATACCATATTTTAATCCTGGGCCTAAGTCTGGGATGGATAAGTAAAGGAATCTTTTTTATATTCTTGAAAGCATCATTGTTGTCCTCAGTCTGCTCACTAATCAACTGCCTGATTTCCACTACCTTTCTTCAAAGCTTTTAATGATATTTGACTATTGAATGATCTTTGTGATAGGCTCTATGCCCTCTTTAAATTGTAGAGCTCCAATTAGTATCCAGGTAAGAGGGATTTATGTTAGATATAATAGTTCCTTGGACCAGGGCAAAGGAGATTATGGAAGCTCCTTTTCCAGAGGTCTGGGATCGTTTGGGTGCTATCCTACCTGAAGCAAAACTAAGGATTAGTTGATCTTAGAAATCCCTTCTAGTTCCATGAAAGGACAATTTAAAAAAGAAAGCATTCATCAAAAATGGACACATCATTTTAGGTGTTTTCCATATCACAGTTATTAAGCATTTTATGAGAAACAGTGTGGCTTAGTGGAAAGAGCATGGGCTTGGGAGTCAGAGGACATGGGTTCTAATTACGGCTCTGCCACTTGTCTGCTGTGTGATCTTGGGCAAGCCACTTAACATCTTTGTGCTTCAGTTACCTCGCCTGTAAAATGGGGATTAAAACTGTGAGCCCCACATGGGATAACCTGATAATTCTGTATATATCCCAGCATTTAGAACAGTGCTTGGCACGTAGTAAGCACTTAACAAATACCATTATTATTTTAAGTAAATATTCTGTTCCAAACAAAGATGGTGGAGAAATGGAAGTGTTTATGATACACTTCTCCTGAGGAATTATGTAGACTCAGATTATAGTGTGTAGAAAATGCATAGTGCTTTTGTTTGGTTATCTTAATTCCACTATGATTCAGTGTTTTTAAAATAGGTGTCACCTTTTTTTTTAATTTCTCCAAATATGAGGGTTTTTTTTTCTATAGGTGGAGAAAGCTATTTCTTAGGGGTCAAAAAATGTCAATACATGTCTTTCAGGCAGTCAATCATATTTACTGAGCACTTATTGTGTGCAGAGCACTGTACTAAGTGTTTGGGAGAGCACAATGAAACAGACACATTCTCTGCCCACAGAGAATTTACAGTCTAGTGTGTTCATTGCCACACCCATGGTCTGGAAAGCCAATGGAACACGAATCCTCAAATTCCCCATTATTACCCTGCCTGCCCTCACCTGAAAAGGCAGATCCTGGAGTATGGTATAGTGTCTCAGGTAACCTTTCAGCTTTGTGTCTGAATTCTGATATTCCTCCATCCACCTTGACTTTGTCCTTGATTTGTGCTTCACAGGGGTGAATATCATAGAGCCAAACTCATCAGTCTATTTTTAGAAAAAATCCATTTGATCATCAATATCGCCTTATATAATGCAAACACCAATATGTTTCATCTTGGTTCGTCCCTAGCTCTATGAGACTTATAACAACACTGACATTGTACTGTCTTTAGACAAATAATGCCCTTCACATATCAATGCTATTGAATATTGCACATGAAGCTAAAACTGTCAGATATAGAAATCACTTCTTTTATATAATGTCCTTTGCTAATTAAACCTGTTTTGTGTTTTATCCTGTATTTTTGAGATTTTATAGCATATCTCACATTTTTTTCCAGTGAATTTGCTTAAATCTTGTGGGCAGGGAACATGTTGACCAACTCTGTTGTATTCTTTCAAGGGCTTATTATAATGCTCTGCACACAATAAGTCCTCAGTAAATACCACTGATTGATAGATAGAAGCAGTGTGGCTCAGTGGAAAGAGCCTGGGCTTTGGAGTCAGAGGTCATGAGTTCAAATCCCGCCTCTGCCACTTGCCAGCTGTGTGACTGTGGGCAAGTTGCTTCACTTCTCTGTGCCTCAGTTACCTCATCTGTAAAATGGGGATGAAGTCTGTGAGCCCCACGTGGGACAACCTGATTCCCCTGTGTCTACCCCAGCGCTTAGAACAGTGCTCTGCACATAGTAAGCGCTTAACAAATACCATCATTATTAGATTGATTTCCTTGGATCACTATCGTCTTGCTTAACTATCTAACTTAATTAGAACCGGTCTCATATTAGTATCATTTTCCATTTGAGTTATTGATCATCATGAATTGCAGTGCCAGTGAACATTACCTTTTTTCCCACCTTGAAATTTTAGGTAAGAAATCTTTGGTAAACATCTAAGATACATTCACATGAACTGCTGAATGGATGAGAAGCAGCATGGCGTAGCGGATAGAGCACGAACCTGGTAGTCAGAAGGTCGTAGGTTCTTATCCCGGCACTGCCACTTGTCTGCTGTGTGACTTTGGGTGGGTCACTTCAATTCTCTGGGCCTCTGTTACCTCATCTGGAGAATGGGGATTGAAACTGGAGCCCCATGGTGACAGGTCTGTGTCCAATCCAATTTGCTTGTATCCACCCCAGCACTCAGTGCCTGGCACACAGTAAGCACCTAACAAATGCCACAATTATTATTATTTTTATTATGTGTGTATATGCACACATGTGTAAGTGCATACTAGGCTTAAATTAAATATTGTTTGAAACTGTACTTTGACATGACATTTGGATGATAGTAGAAGCAAGTAAACCCAATAACATAACAGTCAAAGAGGTATTTATTTGAACAGTTCATTGGAAAACATACTTGTTTTCTCAAATATACGCACTGCATCAATCAGTCAGGTACCAGCAATAGCATTTTGATTCTAAAGGTCCATGTGATTGACAGCTAATCTGAATTTGTATTTGAATTTTACTATCATATTACCTTTTCACCATTTCAATATTCAAAATTTTTAAGAAACTAAAATCTTTCATTGTTTACTGTAATCTTGATCTAAAAGAATAGAAAAGGCAGGATTTAGCCTGGCAATAATCCATCAGTCAATGAGAGGGGTATACCTAAGTTTTGTCACTGTTTGCAGACTTTTCATTCACCTAACTTTCTAACATTCCCCATTCTTTCTTGCAGTTACTTCTCAGGCATTGTAATTCTATGAAACTGTACCTGTTGTACTTTTTTATGGTATTTATTAAGCTCTTACTATGTGTAGGACGCTCTACTAAATGCTGGGGTAGGTACAAGCTAGTCAGGTTGGACACAGTCCATGTCCCACATGGGGTTCAGAGCCATAATTCTCATTTTGCAGATGAGGTAACTGAGGCACAGAGAAGTTAGTTACTTCTGGTAATGTATCAGAAACACAGAAACATTATAACAATGCTAGCCTGAGTTACTGGGATCTGTAATTTTTTTTTACCCCCCAGGTGTCAAGAGGTAAGTCGCACTTGGGTAGCGTGACCCCTTATCTTAGTTGGTTCCCAGCTGGCCATGTTACTGAAAGCACTCTCATCTGTCTCATAGAAATAGGATATATATGCAAACCCTGGATTCTAAATAAAACATGAGAAGCTGTTCCTACAAATTTCACAGTTTTATCAATCGGTGGTATTTATCAAGCCCTTACTTTATGGAGAGCACTGTACTAAGCACTTGGGAGAGTTCAATAATAATAATAATAATAATAATGTTGGTATTTGTTAAGCGCTTACTATGTGCCGAGCACTGTTCTAAGCGCTGGGGTAGACATAGGGGAATCAGGTTGTCCCACGTGGGGCTCACAGTCTTAATCCCCATTTTACAGATGAGGGAACTGAGGCACAGAGAAGTTAAGTGACTTGCCCACAGTCACACAGCTGACAAGTGGCAGAGCTGGGATTCGAACTCATGAACCCTGACTCCAAAGCCCGCGCTCTTTCCACTGAGAGTTCCCTGCTCACAGTGAGCTTTCCTCAATCTCAAATGTTCTGGATGACATAGTTACTATCACTTTCTTTATAAAACCCGGTGATGTGAGTTGTATGCTTAGCCCTGGATGAGCAAAACTACTTGGGTACTTCGCAACCCCACCTTTAAGAAATTTTGACCACACCTTCCAGTGTGCTAATATTATACTGATTGAGCAAGGGACTGCATAATAAGATAGTTATCAAATGTGCAGAAGCTATAGCTGATTATGACTTGATACAGTGTGCAGTAGATTATTGATTCTCCATATATTTTAAATAGTAACTAGAACTCATTCAAGTTTGAATGAGTAACAAGTTTAAAAATCTGCAAAATTGAAGTCACTGTGCCTCACTCACAGTTTATTTTTATCCAGATCTTTCAGCACCGATCCCTCTTCCAGTCTTGATATTCACCCCTCCTCAGCTCTACCACACTAATATACATATCTGTAAATTATTTTAATGTCTTTCTCCCACTGTAAACTGGCAACTCTTTGTGGGTAGAGAACATTCTACCAACTCTTTTATATTGAACTCTCTGAAGCGTCTAGTACACAGTACTCTGCACACAATAAGTGCTCAAGAAATGCTATTGGTTGATTGAAGAGGTTGTCCTTAGCAATGATAAAACCTCATAATTTTGACATTACAAAAAAGCAAACGAATTGTCCAAGTGGGAAACAAGACTCCAGGGGGGTGAAACTGACTACCTCCTAGTCGCATGGCTGCTGGGGATTTTTGTCTTGCAAAATTATTTCAATGCTTTGCTTTTGGGAAAAACTGTTTTAAATTCTACAAATTTAACTACCATGTCTTTGGGAGAGCTTCTAGTAGATTTCATAGCTTTTGCCTTCACAGTGAAATGACTGGTTCTGAAGCAATGCAGACAAACTACTTTTCACATACTCTATGATTTTTAAGATTCATTAGTGGAAGATGGATTTTTTAAAATTTTTTTAAAGTATCCTTTTTGGTAAGTACTACTAAAGGTAAAACAGAGGTTCTCCTTGGCATCTAATTGCAATATGTACACCTTGGAACCATTCGCCATTTTACTTTTGAGGAAATCGGCCTTTTCCAACAGATGTTAAATGTCATAATATTTGTTAAATACAAGATTCTTTGCATAAAAACCCCGAAATTCAGTAATTGATTATCTTTTAAGACACTTAATCACCTTTTCCCCTCCTACATTACCTCTCTGGTTTCCTACTGGAAACCAGAAGTAGAGAAGCATAGTGGCTTAGTGGAAAAAGCAAGGGCTTGTGAGTCAGAGGTCATGGGTTCTAATCCCGGCTCTGCTACTTGTCAGCTGTGTGACTTTGGGCAAGTCACATAACTTCTCTGGGCCTCATTTACCTATTCTGTAAAAGGGGGATGAGGACTGTGAGCCCCATGTGGGACAACCTGATGACCTTCTATCTACTCCAGCACTTAGAACAGTGCTTGGCACATAGTAAGCGCTTAACAAATACCAACATTATTATTACTACAACCCAGCCCATACACTTCACTTCTCTAATGCCAACCTACTCACTGTATCTCAATCTCATCTGTCTCACAGCTGACCTCTCTCCCATGTCCTGCCTCTTGCCTAAAACACCCCCCCAACACCTTCTTCATATCTGAAGCAGCATACTTCTTCATACTTCTTCATACTTCTTCATACTGAAGCAGCGTAGCGCAGTGGAAAGAGCATGGGCTTTGGAGTCAGGGCTCATGAGTTCAAATCCCAGCTCTGCCACTTGTCAGCTGTGTGACTGTGGGCAAGTCACCTAACTTCTCTGTGCCTCAGTTCCCTCATCTGTAAAATGGGGATTAAGTGTGAGCCCCACGTGGGACAACCTGATTCCCCTGTGTTTACCCCAGTGCTTAGAACAGTGCTCGGCACATAGTAAGCGCTTAACAAATACCAACATTATTATTATTATATCTAAGACAATCATGCTCCCCCTCTCTAAGAAAGCCTTCCCCGACTAAACCTAATTTTCTCTTCTCCCACTCCCTTCTACATTTATTGGCACTTGGATTTGAACCTGTTATCCACCTACCTCAATGCCATTGTACTTATCAGTACAAATGTACATATCAGTAATTAATTTATTCATACTGATATCTGTCTCCCCCTCGAGACATATCTACCAATGCTGTTATTTTGCACTTTCCCAAGCACTTAGTATATTCATTCATTCATTCATTCATTCAATAGTATTTATTGAGCACTTAGTATGTGCAGACAACTGTACTAAGCGCTTGGAATGTACAAATCGGCAACAGATAGAGACAATCCCTGCCCTTTGATGGGCTTACAGTCTAATCGGGGGGAGACAGGCAGACAAGAACAATGGCAATAAATAGAGTCAAGGGGAAGAACATCTCATAAAAACAGTGGCAAATAGAATCAGGGTGATGTACATCTCATTAAACAAAATAAATAGGGTGATGAAGATATACACAGTTGAGCAGACGAGTACAATGCTGAAGGGGTGGGACGGGAGAGGGGGAGGAGGAGAGGTAAAGGGGGGAGAAGAGGGTTTAGCTGCGGAGAGGTGAAGGGAGGAGGGGTGGAGGGAGCAGAGGGAAAAAGGGGGGAGCTCAGTCTGGGAAGGCTTCTTGGAAGAGGTGAGCTTTAAGTAGGGATTTGAAGAGGGGAAGAGAATTAGATTGTTGGAGGTGAGGAGGGAGGGCATTCCAGGACCGCGGGAGGACGTGGCCCAGGGGTCGACGGCGGGATAGGCGAGACCGAGGGACGGTGAGGAGGTGGGCGGTAAAGGAGCGGAGCATGCGGGGTGGGCAGTAGAAAGAGAGAAGGGAGGAGAGGTAGGAAGGGGCAAGGTGATGGAGAGCCTTGAAGCCTAGAATGAGGAGTTTTTGTTTGAAGCGGAGGTTGATAGGCAACCACTGGAGGTGTTTAAGAAGGGGAGTGACATGCCCAGAACGTTTCTGCAGGAAGATGAGCCGGGCAGCGGAGTGAAGAATAGGCTGGAGCAGGGCGAGAGAGGAGGAAGGGAGATCAGAGAGAAGGCTGACACAGTAGTCTAGCCGGGATATAACGAGAGCCCATAGCAGTAAGGTAGCCGTTTTGGTGGAGAGGAAAGGGAGGATCTTGGCGATATTGTATAGGTGAAACCGGCAGGTCTTGGTAACGGATAGGATGTGTGGGGTGAACGAGAGAGACGAGTCAAGGATGACACCGAGATTGCGGGCCTGAGAGATGGGAAGGATGGTCGTGCCATCCACGGTGATAGAGAAGTCTGGAGAGGACCGGGTTTGGGAGGGAAGATGAGGAGCTCAGTTTTGCTCATGTTCAGTTTTAGATGGCGGGCAGACATCCAGGTGGAGACATCCTGGAGGCAGGAGGAGATGCGAGCCTGAAGGGAGGGGGAGAGGACAGGGGCAGAGATGTAGATCTGCGTGTCATCTGCGTAGAGATGGTAGTTGAAGCCATGAGAGCGAATGAGTTCACCAAGGGAGTGAGTGTAAATGGAGAACAGAAGAGGGCCAAGAACTGACCCTTGAGGAACTCCAACAGTTAAAGGATGGGAGAGGAGGAGGCGCCTGCGAAGGAGACCGAGAATGACCGGCCAGAGAGATAAGAGGGGAACCGGGAGAGGACGGAGTCCGTGAAGCCCAGGTGAGATAAGGTGTGGAGGAGAAGGGGATGGTCCACAGTGTCAAAGGCAGCTGACACTGCTCTGCACACATAAAATGCTCAGTAAATATGATTGATCGATTTTATCCTTACTAATAAAAAACACAGAGACCTAAATTCTGAATTTTTTCATTATCATCATATTGCAACTTGAAAGATGATTGATCTGTGTGGCTCCTGGGGTGCAGCATGAAATGCCAAGATCTATAGATGAGACAGCAGTACACTGTCTATGTGTGAGACTACATTGTAAGGCTGTGTCTGTATGTGGGGCATGGGGTGAAGTAAGGAGAGGGGAAGGGGTTGGAAGGAGGTGAGGGTTCTGGGCCTCTGGAGCTTGTCTGACAGTGGAGATGGAGCCCAGGATTAATGACAGGGAGTAGTGGAGGGGAGGTGCACAGGCATGGAAGCACTGGCATCATGGGGGTGCTCAGGAGTGGCAGCAGATTCATGTGAGATGCCCTCAGAGCAAATCGTGGTTGAGTGGGGAGAAAGGCTGGTGCAGGCTGTATGATGGGAGCAGCTGGGAACTCCTTTCAGTACTGCAGACCTTATGCAGAGGGCAGGAAGCAAGGAGAATCGCTGAGGCAGCCTAGGGGTGTCTTGTGGTGGCAGCAGCTCCACCTGTGGGCCCTTGTGGCACCCTGAGGAGAGGGGGAAGTTGGCATTAACTCCATGGTGGAAGCAGCTCGGGATTCATTTCTTTTCATTAGAGCTAGAGCCTGAGGAAGGCAGCAAAAGGTGTTGCCATAAGGTGGCCAGGAGGAGCCTGCCTGCAGAAGTACACCTGACAACTTCAAAGCAGAGCTAAACTAAGATCAGGAATGCATTTTCACCTTATAAGAAATTTGATTCCAGTTAAATTAGATACAAAATATACTGTTGTTTGAAAAAATGAGATTTGTTTTGGAAATATTCTTTTAGTTGATGCACAGCTGCTTTGCTATACCTGGTATCTTTTAACAGCAATGGTTGGGAAATCTCAGAATTTCCCTGGTTCAGCTTTTACTTTCAAGAACCTTGTAATAATGGATGATTCAGCTCACCTCACCTCAGGCTTCAAGTAGCTCACCAGAGCCATGCAGCGCAGGGCAGGTCAGAAGAACTTGGTTAGGGTTGATTCAGGACTCAGTCAGCTCTGCAGATGGGAGAATTGAAATAATTTTGCAAGACAAAAATCCCCCAACCATGTGATTGGGAGATAGTCAGTTTTGCCCCGAAGTCTTGTTTTCCATTTGGACAATTTGTTTCTTTTTTTTGTAATGTCAAAATTATTGAGGTTTTATCATTGCTAATAACAACCTCTTCAATCAGTCAACCAATAGCATTTATTAAGCACGTATTGTGTGCAGAGTACTCTGTACTAGGAACTTCAGAGAATTCAATATAAAAGAGTTGGTAGATATGTCTCTTCCCACAGTTGACAGTTTACAGTGGGAGAAAGACATTAAAATAATTTACAGATATGCAGCAGGGCTCACTGGAAAGAGCATGGGCTTTAGAGTCAGAGGTCATGGGTTCGAACCCCGGCTCTGCCACTTGTCAGCTGTGTGACTTTGGGCAAGTCACTTAACTTCTCGGTGCCTCAGTTACCTCATCTGTAAAATGGGGATTAAGACTGTGAGCCCCACGTGGGATAACCTGATTCCCCTGTGTCTACCCCAGCGCTTAGAGCAGTGCTTGGCACATAGTAAGCGCTTAACAAATACCAACATTATTATTATTAGTGTGGTATAGCTGAGGAGGTGTGAATATCAAGTGCTTAAAGAGTACAGTTCCAAGGACATCAGACTACACAGAATGTATAAAGATTAGATTAATCGTGGAAGGCCTCTGAAGGAGATATGATTTTAATAAGGCTTTGAAGATGGGGAGGAGCAATTACATGAAAGATGCACCCTGTTCCCTTCCACCAGGTCTAGCATGTTTTTTTTGGTTGTTGTTATTGTTTTGTTTTGGGGTTTTTTTATGGATTCTGTTAGGCACTTACAATGTTCCAGGCACTGTACTAACTGCTGGAGTAAATGCAAGCAAATCAGTTTGAACAACGTACATGTCCCATTTGGGGCTCACAGTCTTAATCCCCATTTTACAGATGAGGTAACAGACATGGAGAAGTTAACTGACTTGTCCAATGTCACCCAATAGATGAGTGGTGCAGCTGGGATTAGAACCAAGGTCCTTCTGATTCCCAGGCCTGTGCTCTATCCACTAGTCACACTAATTCCCCTCTGTTTTTATGAGTATTCTTCATACAGACTTTCAATATATCCCTCCTTAACCTGTATAAATGAAAATGAAATTCCCATTTTACCATGAAGTAGTGGTTTGATTTACAGTAATTCATTTGAAGTGCCTTTTCTTAGATTGTAATTCCAGTATAAGGGGAGGGAGATGTTTATATGCAAAGATGGTATACTGTGTTATAAGTGTGACATAGTGAATAATTGATAGTTTAGGAAAAGCCAGTCTCAAATTGTTTAGTGTAAAAGCCCAGTGAGTGGGTTCAGTAACAAGGTCTATAAGGCAACTGAAGTAACTCTGGAGTGCAAGTATGTTTTAAATGCAAGGTCTATAAGGCAACTGAAGTAACTCTGGAGTGCAAGTATGTTTTAAATGCTATTGTAAGAAAATTATTTGTTTAAATCTATCATGTCAAGAGCAGAAAAGCTGCTTATACAGCAGAAGTTCTTGAAAAACACTGTTTTTTTTTATTTTCTCTGGATAAGGAATAAATAGCACATAGTAAATTTTCTTTTTTGTTGTCCTTATGCTTTTTAAAAAGATTAAGTCTTCCAGGATTTCTTAAAACTCTATTAGCAGAATCTTGGTTTTATTAAAGTTGTAGACTTCTATCCTAAAGAAAATTTTCATTTTCCTAAATATTGGGACATCCTAAAATTTAAATTAACCAGTACTAATCATTGTATTAGTCATGTTAATCACTACCCAAACTGAGCTGGAATGATTCTTCAATTGCTGACTCCAACTAATAAATGAACAAACCTACCAAGCAACTTAAAGACAGATGTCCAATCTTTTCTAGAAGAGTTCCATAACCTCTCTGATAACCCTGGCCTGGATTGTATCACCTCGAGAATCAAAAGAGTTTTCCTTGTGTTTAACCAAACTCTCTCCTACTGAGACTTCCACTTTTCATTTATCAGTACATCTCAGCTCTGCTTTTTCTCCTCATCCTTCTTTAGATGTAGTGACCAAAACTAAAAGTAGTATTCCTAGTAAAATATATCTAGATAAGGATTGATTCTCAGGTCTTTCACATCACACTTCTTTTAATACATTCCAGTGTTTTTAGAATTATATGTTGTGCTGCTGATTCCTGTTCAGGGTATAGAACCTGCCTTTGTCCTTGAGTATCTCCAGCCTTTCTGCAGTGTCTGCATTCTAAGACTTTCAACATCCTGCATTAGTGTTGTTTTTTGTTCAGTGCTTGAAGTCAAGATTAAATAGAATATGCCATCGATCATCCTTTTAGATGACATTTCACTTCTTTGTTTCTGTTGCATTTTGAATGCTTCATGATGTCTTAAAACAAGGTGCAAGCAGTAAAATTGCAACTATTCCAGGAATGTTTCCCTGATTAATTTCAAATCTCCTCTGCTTATATAATCGTTTGCAGCACTTAAGCACTCGGGTAATTCCCGGCACCTCCATATCACTTATATAGATGCTCTACTATTTTCCCTCTGTAATTTAGTGTGTGTCTCCTCTGCTAGGTTGTAAACCCCTTGCAGAGAAGAGTCTTGTCCTCTAAGTCTTCAATGTACTCCCAAATTTTGGTACAGTGCTGTACACACCATAGGCACTCAATAAATGCTTCATTCAATAGTATTTATTGAGCAGTTATTGTGGGCAGAACACTGTACTAAGCGCTTGGGGGAGTACAATGCAGCAATAAAAAGAGACAATCCCTATATCTGATTGAGCGACTGAACTAGTCATATGGCATTCAGTGAAAGTCTATATGGGTTATAAGTGAGGAATCAGGAAAAAGTTAATACTGCCTTTAGATAGTCTGGACTAAAACAGTGAATCAACATGGAATAGTGGAAAGTTAAACTAAAAGGAAATGTTTTACTTGTTTTAATGTAACTAATGGGTGAGTTAATCAATCAGTGGCATTCAATGAGTGCTTAGTACAGTGCTCTGCACATAATAAGCACTTGGAAGAGTTGGTAGCAGCCTAGTGGATAGAGCATCAGCCTGGGAGTAAGAAGGATCTGGATTCTAATCCTGGCTCTGTTAATTGTCTTTTGAGTGAAGTTGGGCAAGTCACTTAACTTCTCTGTGCCTCAGTTGCCTCATTTGTAAAATGGGGATTAATGTTGTGAGCTCCAGGGAGCACATGGACTATGACAACCTGATTAGCTTGCATTTACCCTAGTGCTTAGTGCAGTGTCTGGCAAATAGTAAGAATTTAACAAATACCTTTTAAAAAAGAAAAAAAAAGAGAGGATAAGACTAAGTACAAAAGTATTGTGGGGAGGTGGGGTTGAGTATCAAAGTGCTTAAGGGATGTGGACATATGAAACCAAGGGCATAGATGACATAGAAGAGAGGGAGAATAAGTTAGGGATATAAGAACTTAGCCAGATAAGACTTCCTGCAGCTGCTATTCTTTTAGGAGATCTGTGACAATGACAAGAGTGGGAGTCTACAAGGGGGGTTGTGAGCAAAGGGTCAATGGTGAGAGAGGCAAGATTGAAACAAAGCAAGTAGGTTGGGGTTAGAGGATCGGGAGTTATTTATTTGCATATTTAAACTTTTCAAAGGTATAAGATTAATGTTTCTAATGATATTTGCAGTCCCTTGTGTGAATAAGCCAAAAGAAGTGAGTCAGGCAGAAAAATGCTTTCTCTTTGTGCTTCTTAACTATCTCCCATATAAGAAGAGAATCTGCTCATAAAAATCACAAAGGACAAAATTCAAGATAAGTTTCTACAAAGGGAAAGATAAAAGCTCAGGAAAAACATTTTAAAAGAAAAAAATTCTATTGTTACTCTCTACATTGACAACTTCTTTATAAACCCAAGTCTTTTAGTAAATGATAATGTCAGGCTGTAGGAAAAAAAGTTGTTTTTTTTAAAAAAAGCAGCATGGGTAATGGAGTGATAACTGCATTCCTGTATAGAGAGAGCTACATTATCAAATACTTCCCCTCACTTCTCCTCACTTTTCTCCTCACTATCTAGTATATGTTAGTAGGAAATAAACACAGAATGTATAAAGGAATAACAGTATTTATTAGTGTACATATGAAACTAATGATTTCAGTTAGGATGTTGTTCCTCATCAACTATCATCCCCTGTGTTCTGCGGGACCATGATCTGGGTCCAAATTTCTTTTCTTGCTTTACTCTCACTCCCTCAGGGAATTCTTCTCCTCACATGGCTTCAGCTGCCACCTCTGTGCTTGGGGATGAACCCAAATCTACATCTCTTGGCCCGGACCTCTCTCTAGCTATTTGGTCTCACATTCCTCCTTGCCTCTAGGACATCTCTACTTGTTGGGACCTCAAACTCAATCTTTCCTTCCAAATTTTGCCATCTGTGTTGACAGTACTGTCATTCTCAACTCTTCACTGCTTTACAGCTCTCACACCCAATCAGCTAACTGCTGAACCCCAACTGACCTTCCACTGGAACACTTTATTTCCAGAGAACAAAACTTTGATATCATTAGTCATCGATATTTGACTTCTTTTAACCCAGCATTTATAGAGAGATGTGTATGTATGCTTATGTAGAGAAAGCTGCCCTTCATTTTCAAAGTTGATGCTTTTGTGGTGAAACCTCATCTATTGGGTCTGAGTGTGGCTATCAGATCAAAGTGCACCCAGACACAGCCATCTGTATTATGAACAGGTAAAGTGATTTCCTAGTAGTGTCTTTTCAGGTCTTGCCTCTGTGAATAATAATAATTATGGTATTGGTTAAGCACTTACTAGGTGCCAAGCACTGTTCTAAGCACTGGGGTAGATTCAAGCTAATCAGGTTGGACACAGTCCCTGTCCCACAGTATTAATCCCCATTATACAGCTGAGGTAACTGAGGCACAGAGAAATGAAGTGAATTGCCTAAGGTCACACATCAGATAAGTAGCGGAACCAGGATTAGATCACATGACCTGGAAGGTCAGGATACCATAAAACAGTTTTAGGTAGGAACTACCTTGCAAAAATACCTTACAGGAGAATTCCTAATAGCCCCTCCCTACACCAGGCATTCAAGAGAAATAGAGATGTAGACTATGCCCAGCATCCTAAAGGTAACTCTGCCTGAGTATTTCAAAGAACTATAAAATCTGTTTTAATATATCATTTGCCAGCATGGGTAATTTGGAGGTTTATTTGGAAAAAATGCAAGAAAAGTAAGGTCAAAATTGAGCTTTAAAGTCAAACTTTCAAACCAATGAAGATTTACACCAGAAAAACTCCAAAGGAGATCACCAAGCTCCTCTTCCCTGACTTTCCTTCCCATCAGCTTAATTAAGGGCTATGGGCTGACTTCATGAGGAGCCAGCTCTTCAGAGGTATATGGGAAACCTTCTCCAGTATGAAAAGAAATAAATCTTTTTCCATCCCTACCATCAGAACTCAGGTTCTTGCCTTCACCCAAGATCACCCATGGCAAAAACGAGGTGAGTTAGCCCCTTGCAAAATTCCCCTTGGGAAATATAGCTTCTCCTTTCCTTCTCCTCAATTCCCTTGCCAAACTTCAGAAGGACCTTTTCATTGTTTTAGGCATCACAATGCTCTCACTGAAGACTGACTGCAATATCGCATTGTCTAACAGGCAGTCTCAAAAGCAAGGCCACTTTTCAATAACAGTAATCTTTATCCTTTTTCCAGCCCATCAGACTGGCCCTTTGCTAGGATGATTTCCCAACAATCTACCACTATTTTCAAGCATAACGAAGCACAGTTTCAGGTTATACAGTACAGCAGTGGACTGTTTGTTGCCGAATTGGCTTTTCATGCACTTAGTACAGTGCTCTGCAAAAAGTAATTGCTCAATAAATATGATTGAATGAATGAATGTTAGGATCACTCCCAGCTTGTTTATGCTCTCTTTTCAGTTCACTTTTAAGCAACTGTTCAGATAGAGTTGCTCAGCTATAGCTTCTCCATGGCTTAGTGGATAAAGCACAGTCTGGGGAGCTAGAAGGAGTTGAGTTCTAATCCTGGCTCTCCCACATGTTGCCTGTGTGACCTTGGGCAAGTCACTTAACTTCTCTGTGCCTCAGTTATCTCAACTGTAAAATGGGGATAAGTATGTAAGGCCTAGGTGGGACAGGGACTTGTCCAACCTGATTAACTTGTATCTACCCCAGTGCTTAGAAGATAGTAAACACTTAACAAGTAACATTATTATTATTATTATTATTATTAATAACAATAACAATAATAAAAATTAACATCCATTCTCCTAACATGTCCTGCCTAAAGATGCCATGCTGGAGAACATTGCTTCTGTGCTGGGGAGGTGGGTACACTCCTTGAACTCTTTGTTGATAACCTTTCCTGATGTTTGATGTCAAGAATGGCTTATAGGTGATGCTAGTCTTCTGTAGAATGTGCTTCACTATATCTTTAAATCATTTATCTCACGCTTACGGCTTGCAGGTGCCTCTTTTCAGCAGCTACTTAGGTATTCTGCTACCATTCATTCACCTGTCCTGTTTCAATCGGCAAAGCGGTGTTGCTCTAAGCATTGCTTCAAATCTATTTTGAAACACAGCAGTGTCAGCCTCAAGGCCCTCAACGACCCTTCCCCTTTTAAAACAAAATTTTAACATCGTCTCCAGAGGACTAATTTTTGATTCTATATTTTTAAAAAAGTCTACCATTTCCTTATATTTATCATTTTGGGGGTTGAACATTTCAAGAACAGGAAAATTGTTCATAATTTAAAACTCAATCCTCTTCTTAGATATGCTGATAACATTCCACTTGTCCGTTGCTGCTCTTCTTATTGTCTCTGGTGACAGAGGAGGAGGAATGACTTTAAAGACTTCCACAATCACCTTAAAAAAGATTTCCTTTTGGTCTTATTCTAAAGTGGTAATGATGCCCACAATGTGAAGTACAGAGAAGCAGTTATTAAAAATTAAAATGGTGAGCTATTTGCAAATTAGTAGTCATTAGCAAATTTCTAAAAACTTGCAGTTTCCTCAGTCATATTTCTTTTAAGATGTGTTTCCTAGAACATATTACTGCCCATTGAAAAAACAGCCCATTAAGACAGCTTGATGAAAACGGAATCTTTCCAAAAAACCACTAGGCTTATTTACTGTCTTGGTATGAACAAAAAAAGAAAAAAAAAGCACCAGGGGATATGTTTGTTGCTTTGAAGAAAGTGTAGAAAGTTTCTCATAAAATATTTTTTCCAGCCATAGTAGCTAGGAGTCAGGAGAAGTAGTTTCCATTTTTTATTTATAACCTTAGAAGTTTCTTTTCTAGAATTAATGTCCGCAGACTTACTCTGCATAAAATCATTTGTTTGCCAAGATTACAGCTAAAAGGGTTTTGGGTTAGCAAGAATTTTTGAGGAATGACAGGAAACTTCATTTGAATTAAAGATAAGGAATTTCAGCTACACCCAATAGAATCCTCTATAGTCTGAATTATGTTTCTCAGCTTCTATTGCTGAAACATTTTTACAATAACACCGTCTTTTAGGAGATAGTCTGTGACATTGCTCATTGCTACTATGAGAAAAGATCTGCATCTGCACTTGCACCCTTGGGCAAATGGATGTGGCAAATATAATAGAATTCAGAGTAATTACTTGGAAAAGGCAAGATCTTAATCCCCCTTCCTATAAATGTAAACAACTGATCAGATTTACAATATAATATTCAATTAACCAATGGTATTAAATGAGCACTTACTGTTGGAAAGCACTGTAATAAGTGCTTGGGAGAATACAACAGAGTTGGTAGATACGTCCCTTGTTCCCATTTTAGAGGGAGAGATGGACATTAATATGAATAAATAATTTATGGATATATACACATGAACTACATGTTTATTTGTAGCCCTTGTTGAGGTTCAAATGCAGGGACTTGTTCATAAAAGGTTGATGTAGAATCTAGAGTCCTGACCTCATTGTAGACACACAAATATTTTCCTTTATAGTGCTATTGTGTTTGCAGTTTAGTGTTTTTTGTCTCATGAACCTTCTGCTCAAAAACAATCACTCTTCCCTTTATTGCAGCATGCCATTCAGGCTCACATTCAACAATTACCTCCAAGTTTTTAGTTTTGATGCCTTAGAGTCTGAAACTTTCTTTCATTGCATTTTTAAAGTATTTCTTTTGCCCATCTTGTATTTGGATGCTCAGTGGGTTCACTGAGTGAAGCTGTGTTGAGATTAGCATAGTTCAGTGCTTCTAGTTCAAATTGGTTCTAGTCTTTGTTTGTGATCCTGAGTTTTTGTCTTGTGGAGATATTGGCCTATAAGTGATGTTGATAAACTTCTCAAATTGTTTAGAGGCAGTGTTTTAGGGGGCCTGGGTCTCACAGCCAAAAAAAAGGTTGAATAAAACGTGAGCTCCATAAAACTTGTTGGATCTAAAGCTTGATGCCACACTGTCCCTATGTCTTGGTTATCCAAGGATATACTAGCCCTATTCTTTTTATTTTCTCCTTTAGAATTTATTTATGCTATGGGCTGCCTAGCTCACCAAATTCTATGATGGCTTTTTGTTCTTTCATGCTACCAAAAGAGATTGTTTGAAGGGATTTTTTTCAGATGGATCACCACAGTATAGCACCTACAGTAATTGGATGTTTTCCTAGGTGTGTGTCTCTAGGGCTTAGACATTTGCAACTCTGGAATTACTGTCTGTGGGTCTATTGATGATACTCTTAGCCTGTTGATTTGTAAGATATTCCTGGATAGTCTGAAGCATATTCTAACACTTGTGTTCAGGTCTGCAGAATGGCTGCATGGGAATGACCTACAATATGTAGCCACAATACAGGGTTTCATTTGGAGATTTTTAAGCAAAGAAGAATGGTATAGAGAAGCTAACGTTCCTTCCTAAATAATATTAAGATCTTGTACCATTTGCTTCAATGATCCTGCCTTCCCCTCTACAACTTCCATATTTATTCTCCATTTCCTCACTAAATCACCTTTCTCATTGCCTCCCCCCATCCTCCCCCCCAAAATCCCATCTCCAAGATGAAGCTTGTCCTAATGGGAAATAAGGTGACACTGTCTTCTTTAGTCTCCATTTACAAAGAATATATAACTGTCAAAAATTACTTCTTCCTTTTCTTAGGAATGAGTCACAGACTTCAATGGAAAATTTTTCAAAAATTCAATTTTCAGTGTATGGATATCAAGTCCTCAAATATTGTTAACTACCTGATTGACTTTCTAAGATTAACAAGAAAACTTCCAGGAGACTCTCAAAAAAGCAAGCTGGCCTATTGAATAACCTATACCAAAAGCTATTAACTAGGTAGTATCAATAGGAAGATAATTCAGAATGATACAGTAATAAGTGTACTGTCATTTCTAAAAGAGAGGCAAAAACAGGGTAAGGCACATGAAGAAAGATTTCAAGAGCTGCATTCCTTAATTCTCTGATGCACCATTTTCTCTTTTTGTTTTTGGGTCCTCAAACTTGTAAGGTTTTGCTAAGTTTTACTTGAAAGTATTTTTAGAAGTCTGAGGAATTGAAGGTGATTTCATCAAATGGTAATAATAATAATGATGATAATTGTGATATTTGTTAAGTGCTTTCTATGTGCCAGATAATAATAATAATGTTGGTATTTATTAAGTGCTTACTATGTGCAGAGCCCTGTTCTAAGTGCTGGGGTAGACAGAGGGGAATCAAGTTGTCCCACATGGGGCTCACAGTCTTAATCCCCATTTTACAGATGAGGTAACTGAGGCACAGAGAAGTTAAGTGACTTGCCCACAGTCACACAGCTGACAAGTGGTAGATCCGGGATTCAAACCCATGGCCTCTGACTCCAAAGCCCGTGCTCTTTCCACTGAGCCACACTGCTTCTCATTACAAGTTATACTGTTATAAGTTATACTCATAGGTTATATTGTTATAAATTCTAGGGTAGATACAAGATAATTGGGTTGAAACAGTCCTTCTCCCATGTAAGGCTCACTGTTTTAATCCTCATTTTACAGATGAGGTAACTGAGACACAGAGAATTGAGGTGACCTGCCCAAGGTCATATGGAAGATAAGTGGCAGAGCTGGGATTAAAACCCAGGTCCTTCTGACTCCCACATCCATGCTGTATTCACCAGGTCATGCTAGCCAAAATGATTCAGCCCACTTTAATTATTGATGATTTCATTGTTACATTATTTTTCAATTTTTTCATGGATAATTTGAAAGATTTACTGACTTTTTTCTAGGGGATCCTTCACTGTGCATCCTTTAATTACATATCTGGGGAAAAACTATTGTCCACCAGGTAGTCCGCTGTTCACCATGTATTCCCCTGCCTCCTCACATAATGACAGTGATGATAATGGTATTTGTTAAGATTTCTATGTGTGAAACACTGAGATAGATACAATATATGCAGGCCAAACACATGCCTAGTTCCACATGGGCTCTCATGCTTCCTTTCACCTGTGCCTGTCTTTACCATGGCCCTCTTCTCCTTTTTTATCACCAACCCCTCTGCACCATCCTCAAAATATAGCTCTCTTTTGATAATAGTGTCCCTTGCAGCTCTCTTCCAAAGTTGCCTCACTTTTACACTCTCCTCAATTCAATGGGAAAGATTGAGGAGACTGCCTGTTATTTGCTCTCTCCAACCCACCCAATACCCTCTCAGGAACTTCAGCATTGACACTGATGATCCTGCCCTCTTCCACATTCTCTGTGACTCTGGAAACTTCTGCATTTTGCTAACTTCTCACTACAGAGATGGTGAACATCAGGGTCTCCAATTACATCTACTTAGTTAGATGTGATCTGCATTATTCTGTCCCAATTCCCCTTGACTTCTTTTCCGGTTATTCTATTAATTTGCTGTTTCATTTTTTGTTATCAATTGTACTTAGGCTGTCACTTTTGTTTTCATTATATGTACACTTTCTGTGTCTGTCTCAGGTGCTTAGTATAGTGCCCTTGTAAATAACATTGATTAGTTAGAAATGACCCTAAAGGACATGGAGGATATCTTATATTCTTGTGGTATGCCAAAGTGTCTGTTTTTGATTATAATGAATAATTATGGTATTTATCAAGTGCTTACTGAGTTCTAAGACTCATGCTAAGCACTGAATTATATTTGTTACACATAAAATTATGCTTACTTTTTTATTCATTTCAGAATTATCTAGACTTTGTAAAGAAAGCAAATTTAAAAGTCCCAGAATGATGTGTTAATTACATTACATAATATTAAAGGTCATTCTGTACAAATAACTTCCATATTACCTTTTATTTTTTAAAGATTCTGAACCTGGTCCAAGTACCTAAATTAAAGGCAAGAACAACCTATCCAAAAATATCCTTCACTCTTCTTAATCGATATTATTGCATTCTTGTAACGTTTTCTTTGTCCCTTTCACTGCTTCAGAAGAATCCAGCTTTTATTCCTTTTTACCTTTGTATTTTGTCTTACTCACATATGACCTTTTACCAAGGAAGAAAAGCACCAAAAAGAAGAAAAAAATATTTTTTGCTGAATCTGTCTCTGGTGCCTGTTAGATTTATAAATCCTAGAACAAAGCCCTGGGTTATACCTAATATAACAGCAACATCTGTATGTCCTTAGCAAGGATGTCTTTTCTACGCCTTCAGCTGACAGGGAACATTAGATGGAAATAGAGTGGAATTTAGCTCTCGCTTCCCATTGCTCTGATAGCTTCCTGGGGTCTAAAATGTTGGTGGTTTCTTTTATTGATGAACAAGTTTCAAGGCTTGGTACTGCAGAGTGGACTTTTTATGAGGAAGCTATAATGATACATTACACAAATCACAAGAAATGTATGTCATTATGCCTCAAATAATATCCCAGGGGATTTTGAGATACTATACACAAATGAAATTTGCATAATATTATTATAGCTGAAAATAACCCTTTTCTTCTGAATAGCTAAAATAGTATACAATATTAATTGTTCAGGCATCCACCTTCCAGATACCTGAAACGAGTTAAGTCTCATGAATCATGTTTCTTCCAAAAACGTCTACTGGTGAACACCACACTGGAAGTGTAGGAAGTAGCAAAGACCCCATTTGTTCCTAGGATAGAACTGCATTCATTAAAGGCATTTAGTGCAGATGAGAAGGACTGAGGAAGGTAGAGATATTGTGTTCACTGGTAACAAACTGCATTCTTACTCCTGCCACCCATTTGAAATCAGGTAACCAGGAAAAGAAAGTGGATTACTTGTTTTTTAAGATTTGACAAAAACAAAGCAAATGCAAGCAAATTAGGACCATTTAGCCCCACTCTCAATGTCTGGGTAGCCTTTTTTAAGAACACCCTGTTTAACTTGAATAGGAAATATTACCCTAAAATTATCCTAAAAAGTGTCTGCCTCACCTGCTATAAGCAGATTATCAAAGGACATGACTGGTGGACTTTAATCAGTGGTATTTATTGAGCACTCAATGTGTACAAGAGTACAGTACAACTGATTTGGTAGACATGCAGTGCTCGAACCAATCAAAACGGAATACCAAGTAAGTAACCATTATTTCATCGGCTGCAGTATTCTATGTAATCATGATAACTGCACTCATCCTAAAAGGATGGCACTTATCCAGTTGAAATGCTGACACTGGGGGAACTCTCCTGATGAAGGACAATTCTTAAGAAGCTGGATATCCTTGGTATTTGAAGATGATGTCAGTGACATCAAGATTCCCATCCTTGTGTAATTAGCACTGAGACAATGTCCTTTTTATTTATATGGTATTTAAGTGCTCACTCTGTACCAGGCACTGTACTAAGTGTTGGGGTAGATGTAAGATAATCAG